>NC_081184.1:121331462-122078962 GCF_029867415.1 Vicia villosa | reverse complement strand
TCAACCCCAAAACTATGTATTAAAGAGACTAAAACAAAAACAAAAGTATGTTACAGGAACTTAAACAAAAAAGTAAGAAAAAAATCGAAAAATAAAAGAATCATCTGGAAACCAAAAATGGCCCAGTGATGAAAATGAAAAAAATGAATATATTACAGTGAACAAAAACATATCGAAGCTATTAATTGCAAAAATCATAACATACTTTGTTGCCCTTTTTTGTCCTAGACCTAAATATTTTATTTGGAAATTTTGTCTATGTTTTAACCAAGACATTATGTTATTATCTTGGCCACATTAAAACTATTATAGTTGTGCGGTAATTTTTTTCTTGAATAAATGATGATTATATATGTTCTCTTGATTTATTTTATTGGTTTTATTTGGATTACTCTTAGTGAAATGCTTAAATAAGTTTTGTATATTGCATGAAATAAGTATCATAGAAGAAGATTTGCAGGAATAAGCAATTTGCGGTGGTTGAGAATCCTGGCTTGTGGAATTGGACATTCACCTTGAAAGATATTGATGGTGAGGTGCTTGCTCAAGTAGATCGAGATTGGAGGGGATTTGGCTTTGAGGTTGAATTTTCACATTCACTTTTCTTTTTTTGCATAAAAAACTTATGTTATTGTTTTCTTTATTCAAACATATTTGCTAGATGTCCATTACTGTTATTCTCTTTTGCCATGCTTATTTATTGCAAAACATATTAAATAAAATTTCTTTTTCCAAATTTGTATTGCATTATCGGAATTTCCATTAATTTTCTTCTACAAAATTAATCCAAACGTTAACTTTATCAAAAAAAGTGTGTGGATTAAGTACTTTTAATACTTAAATGCCTTTTGGGGGATTGATCTACTCAATTGTTTTCATTAGGATTCAAGGTTTGGTTTACATTGTTTTAGATAGGTCTGTACCACTGCTCTTTTGACATGGGGGTTATAAGAGAGAAAGGGTAGTCATTTATGCGAAGTTCTAAAATATTGCAGCAACCTTGTTTCATTTTGTTATGTCTGTACAGTTAGTCTCATTCAAACCGCCTTATAGCATATTTGGATGAGTGATGGTAGCATTTGGAATCACGTTTGAACATGTAGATATTTATTAGAGGCTGTGCATGTTTGGCTGGTGTACCAGATATTCTTGCCTCTTGTTTTTTCTTTTTCTTTAGTGCTACAACTTTAACTCTGCGTCTCCTATCATATTGCAGTACTAGTCTAACTGCTGTCGCTGAGTCATTTTACTGATCTGAACTGAAGGATTTCATGTTCAATTATTCTGACATTTTATCTTATGTATTGAAGTTCAAGCTTGCTGATACGCATAATTTTTTGGTATGTGCAGATTCTAACTGATGCTGGTCAGTATGTGATTCGATTTGGAGGTTCTGATCCCAGCTCCAAGATTGGTCTTGCTAATGCGGTCAGAATCCCCTATCTTTTTGAAAGAAAACAAACTCCATTTTTCTTAACTAATTGATAAGTTATTCTTTCTGCAGATTCAAGATCTTGATGTCGGACGCCCACTGACCCTCGCAGAGAGAGCCGTTGCAGTAGCTCTTGCAATATCACTAGATAATGACTACTTCTCAAGACATGGAGGCTGGTAAGTGATTTGGATCTTTAGCCCGACATTGTTTCATGTAAATAGTCTAGAAAAACTTTTGAGCTAGGACTTCATGTACATTCTCTCTTTCCTATTTTTTAATCCAATTCTCTTGTTTTGACTTGCCAATAGTCAGAAAACTGGAAACGGTATTGATCTTCTTTTTTTCCTTAATTTTTTTTTGGGTTGCTAGGGGATTACCCTTCTTTGACGTCGGCGAGTAAATTTGATTTGAATGACAGTATCATCTGGTTATCTGTTGGCATTGTAATCCCTGAGGCCCAATCTTTACCATGTAGTTTTTAAATTTGTGTTCCAAGCTAACTTCAAAGATGACTCCATTTACGTACACATGATAGGTGATACTTGGTAATGGGTCTATAAATTCATGTAACAAAATGAGAATTTTAACTCTGATATTTACTTTTGTCTGTTGATTCCTTTTTTGTTGGATGGCAAAGTCATGAGATAATCCTGATTGATTATTTCTTTGTTAGTTGGTTAAAAGTAGAGACTAAAATGCCTTGTTAATCCTTGTACTTTCACCTCTCTTTTCATTTTGGTATTTACGAAATTAAGCTTCTAGGACCTTTGACCTTGGAAGGCTGAAAACAGCAATCATAATTAGGAATTTTTATACATGTTGTGGATATTAGTAATATTAAATCAACTCAGGGTATTAAAATACTATCTGATGGATTTTTTTTTTTAATTTAGAAAAGAGATGAGACTTTTAACAAACAGTTGACAATAAAATTTAACGGTAATTTAGACGGTGAACATTGTTCAAATATGTTTAGTGAGTAGTTAATTTATATAACAAAGTGCAACAATTTATTAATTAGTAAACGTAGTTAGGATTGTTCATAGTTTACATGAGTGAACTTAACATCTGGTAGTGCAGGAATTGAAGAGAATTTGCCAATGAAACCGATAAAAACCACAAACCGAAGAACCAAAGTTTTACCTTGATTCTTGTTTTTAGATCTATTACTTCATTATTTCATTTCTCAAAAACTGTTCAAAAGATAATATTCATTTCTAAAACAAAGTCACAACCATTATCCTTTTAATTGTCTTTCATTTTCTTTACCTCAACTCAGATTTCTTGAGTTACTTTAAAAAGAAAAAACGAGGTAGTGATGAACAATGAATCGAAGAGTTAGGGTTACAAACATACCAGACAAGAACTTGATAAACCAAATTTAAACTCATATGAGGCCGCATGCTGAAGTTGATGAAGTGATGATAATGACCTCAGTTTTAGGGTTGTGAGACTTTAGGCTTCGTGTGAATGAGATTGAATTCAAAATGAACTTCAACTTGAGCTTTGTTGACATGGTTTGATTATTATTGTTTAAATTTGAAGGTAAATCACAAATAGTCAAGGTAAATGCAACCGAAATTTCTCTCACGGTAGATTGTTATGAACGATCATGAGTCAAAGATAGATTGATTATCTTATGTAATATAAAAATTTTGACTGTCAAAACTAATTGATCACGAGCGCCACACGAATGATAATGCCTCCACTCAATTTCCTATAACATAATATGCAATGGGGGATTCTTCTTATAGTGCAAGTTGTAAACGAAGTTTAGAGAAATCACAACCTTAAATGACAATGCCTCCACTCAATTTCCTATAACATAATATGCAATGGGGGATTCTTCTTATAGTGCAAGCTGTAAACGAAGTTTAGAGAAATCACAACCTTAGAATCTTAGTGCAGTTAAGATTTTGAAAATACTTGAATGATTGACTACTCCCTCCCTCTCATAAAAATTGTCTTATTTGCACTTTTCTCTGTCTCAAAATAATTGTCCTTTTACGATATCAGTGCAGTATTTATTATTATTTTTCTCTATTATACCCCTATTTATTAGCTTTTACTTTATTCAACTACTCTATTAACTATAATTAATAGACATACTCTAGTGATTTTTTTAAAATAATCAATTTTTTTTTTTTAAAACAAAATTTCAAAATATTTACCTGGGTAACCAGGATTGGGGGTGCCTAACACATAGGCGCCGCCACCCATGGCGCCTAAGGCCAAAATTTTGTGTGTATGCGCCACCCCAAGTGTCGCCTTAGTGTAAGGGAAATTAGGATTTAGGGTCAGGTGACACCTATGTACAAAATTTGTACATAAGAGCCATATGGGACAACTACTATGTGTTAGGACTTTTCCTATAAATATACCCTCAATTCCCCCTCATTTTTCACACATTTCTTCCATCGTTTTATTTAATATTATATAAAAGAAAATATAAAAAAAATTTAAAAAAACCAAATGCACATGGTCGTCCTAATTGGGCTTGCACTATGGCGCCATTTGGGGTGACACATAGGTTAAAATGTAACACACTGGCATGGGGGGTGGCTCCTATGTGTAAGGCACCCCCCAAACCTGGTTACCCAAGTAAATATTTTGAATTTTTTTTTAAATCTGATTATTTAATTTTTTTTCTATTATAGTAATTGATATTAGTTTTATCATTAAAATTAACATATCTAATTATTTTCTTAAGAACCGTGCATTTCCTCAAATAAGACACTAACGAAGGAATTATCACTTTAGTACAATAATTTTATTTAAAAGTCACTTATACGTACCATAGTAGTTTATAATGTATCATATTTATCCAATTAGTGCTAGTGCATTGTAAGAGTGGGAATAGGTCAGACAGACTAATAGGGGCCTACGACCTAGCCTACACAGGCATAGGCCAGGTTAGGCTTTTTTTTTCAAATAGAAAAGGCCTAGGCTTTTTAAAAAGTCTATTTAGATAAAAAGGCTAGGCCATAGGCCATACGAAAAGCCTCTTAAGCCTACTAGGCTGACCTATATATATATAGGTCATACGAAAAGCCTTTTAAGCCTACTAGGCTGACCTATATATATATATAGCTTAGTCGTTTTGATGAACGAATGAAAATTAACTGCAAAAACTTTATGAACAATGTCATAAGTTGTTTTCTTAAGTTCTCTCAAACAAATATTATCAAAAAAATTATATTAATAAGTTAACTTGAATAAGTCAACGCAAATAAGCATTTAGTCTTGTTGATCTTTTAATTTGTTAGTCTCTTTAAACATTAGTTAAGTTTCTTATTTACAAATGCTCATATAAAATAGGATTTTATGTAGGCTCTTAGGCCAAACAGGCCTTCGAAAAGGTCAGACTTAGGCCTAAAAATAAGCCTTTGATAGGCCACAGGTCAAACTTAGGCTTTGAAATTTTTGACAGGCCAGGCTCAGGCTTGGCAAACCCTAGCTCGGCCCAGCCTATTCCCACCCCTAGTGCATTGTAAGAATTGCAACACAGAATTATAAACGAATTTTAATAATTTATTTATTATCTTGTTTATTTTGTCTTTATGTGTGTGAATCTTTATATTCTCATTGTGTTGCCAACAATATTAACTCAGTTATTTAATATTATAATTAGAGAGTGATGTCTAGTAATCCTTTACTGCTACTTAAACGATGAAAATGTCATGGGATCTAACAGAACCTTTATGCGAAAATGGTGATGTAAATAATTATCTTTTTGTATTTATATCTATATTGAACACAAGACATGATTTGTGTCGCCCTTTTATAGTTCAGTATTAAATTTCTTAATATTCGAGTATATTTAGTAACAATTAACAAGTTTTTTTGATTTAAAAATCAATTTTAAAAATATGTCACTGAAGAAACCACCTGGTCGAGTCGCATAATAGGTTACTCCCTTTAAGTTGTTTTACACCACTATAAAAATTGTGCAAGGCAAACAATCAACCACGACAAGATAAAACAACATAGTTTGAACTATTATGGCTACTAATGCACAATAGATAACCAATAGAGAACTAACCCTCTATGGTATGAAAACCACTGGAATTTGTAAGAATGTCAATCGTATGACACAAATCAGTCTCTCAAAAATAAAAAATAAAAAAATTATTTATACACCACTCATTGTTTTGTCTAAATAATTTTTTAGACAAAACAATGAGTGGTTTCTCAAAAATACCAATCGTACTACACGACTCATGAACATCACACCCACTAGATTTTGGGTTTATAGAATCCTAGAGTGAAAATAATGAGATGTAACTGAAGTCTAAAACACAAAATGAGAGAAAATGGAAGTTGGGGAAATTTGACCAGTTCTTCTCAAGTTCTTCTCACGATCTGATGAATCAGTTCTGAAAATTCAAATTCGTGGGAGCATGCAACTGAATGTTTGATTAGAGGCACACAAAATGTGTGTGAGATTAATGAAATGAATGAGAATAATACATTTATTAATAAATTAATTTTTTTTCAATTCCGGGTACTAAAGAAATAACACCTCACCTAAGCTTGACTTGACCAAACTGAGTCGAGTCGTCCAATCGAACAAATGACAGTGTGGCTACGTGTGTGTGTGTGTGCGTGTGTGTGTGTGTGTGTGTGTGTGTGGTGTTCATGAGTGGTGTGCTATCTCCCGTCTATAAAATTGTGTATCCCTTCGAGCGCAATGGAACCTAATTCTTGAAATCTCTAGTCTTTTTTGTCGGGTTACCCCCATGAGCAACTGAGTTATCTATAGGCATTAGTCTCATGTTCTTATACAACTAAATTTTCATTAGTGCGTACATGATCCACTCTTACAACTTCTTTAGAGGTAAAATCTCTTATAGTGTTGTAATTTCTTCTTATTTGTCGTCTATTAACATCATAATAATGATTCTCAATTTTTACTAGCGGTCATTAATTATATCATTTCAAACTCCATTGTGGAACAAGACAATATAGTTCGTTAATTTATTTTCTAATATACAACTCCTCCAATTATGTTGAATATATAGTCACTAGCTGCTTTGGAATCATCAGACAAGGTGTTCTATTATGCATTAATGTATCATTCAAGTATAACAAGAAATCTCTGATAATGTAATATGATAACCATGGTCCTTTTAAGGTACCACACGATTCTCTAAATATCTTGTCAATGCTCATTAATCGTTATACTAGTAAATCTGCACAATAATTCTACCACATATGTGATTTATGGTCTAGCAATGACATACATAAGACTTCTAATGATGCTCGCTTACTCACTTTGTCTAATACTTTAACTAGTGTTCTTAAATAGTTTTATACTTGGAACGTAAGGTGTGCATGCACATTTGCAATCAAAGTAATTGTATTTCTTTAAGATATTTTTCACATAATGAAATTGATCCAAAGATATTCCCTTTTCAGTCTAGTGATCTTGATCTCAAAATCACAATTGCCTCTTCGAGATCTTTCATATCAAAGTTGTTACATTAGTGATTTCAGACCATTCAGAGTCCGAAAGTTTGATACTATACGAGTGAGTCATTTACATAAAGAAACAATAATGCAAATACTATTTTAAAACTCCTTCGCAAATATATCTCCAAATTAACCTTTAAATAAATTAAAAAATTAGTGCGCTCAGAGATATATTTCCAAAAACAATGAGCATTTTAGAAATTTCACACGGGACCTAAAAAAATATATATAAAGATGCGTAAGAAATTCCCTAAAATAATGGTAGGTCCAATGTCCCCTCACTCATGAATTAGGTTTAAGAAGATCTATAGTTTCACCATCAAGAATAGATAACCAATAAGATACTAAGCTTGTTTCTGCCCGAACAAAATTACCATAGTGATCAAATACATATACCAAAATTAGTATTTTTCAGTTGTTAAAAAAAATCTCCGCTAATATTATGTTGATAGAATCTCGTGGGTGGGAGCTTCCAATCACAAAGGAAATCATGTCTTCTTCTTACAATTTAATAAGAAAACAGTGTTATTATTTTACATTTTAAGAAAATAAAACAAAGAAATTTAAACGAACACGTTATATAAATAAGACAGTGAATATTACTACAATTTGTGATATAACTTACAGAAAACTATATTAGTTTTACTTTTCTTTTTAAAAATCTTAGTTTTATATTGACTTGGAATGCTAGCTTAAAATCTATAATATATTTGGTACTTCTACAGTTCAGAGCAAAACAGAATATACCAAAATAAAATAAACTTACTCCTTGAAAGAACTATTATTAGAGCTTTTTATTCAGAACTACTTTTATTAAACAGTTACCAAGCTCTTGGTGACAACAACGTTGAACTGCTTGATATATCGTTACCAGACTCTTGGTGACTACAACGTTCTCAGAAAAACTATAGTAGAGTTAGCCATAACAGGTTACCCTAACTGAGATCATTTGTATAGCTAGATTAATTTGCAAATCTATCAATAACAACACATGTGCAAAGGTACGATGATAAAAAGTTACTAGACAAATCCTAGCTACACACCTGATAATCCACTAATACAATACCATCAATTTTTATCTGCAGAAACATTATGCATCATGCTACTTGGAGATTCAACGGATTATAAGTGTTAAGCAATACAATTTAATCTGGATTAAGCTAAGTGGATACCTCACATTCCACAAGTTACTCAAGCAACCTATCATATCAAGTACAGCAACAACAAAATTCAGGTCCCTCAGCTGCGCATTACATTTGAATAAAGCCACTCAGCTGCAATAATCACGCATTATATTTCCCCAATTGTGTGGCTAACCATGAATTGTGTCTCGTATTCTAAATCCTTCAAAAGACTTGCTTTCAGGTTACAGTATGCTAGGAAAAGGATTTGAACCCGGCCTTTCAATGCTGCTGCTCGTATATTTGCATGTAAGTTTCTGAAAGTGCAACCAAATGAGGGAGTGTTTCTGACACGTGCAAATCCTGCATCTCATACCTGAAAAATCAAAGAGTTAGACCTTAATATTGTTAAACGAAGAGTGCTTAGAGCACTCGCTTTAAAACTCCTTCAAATACTAACTAACTTAATTGGGTGAAATCATGCGGGTCACAGCTTTATGAGGGACCTATTCCTAAAATTGTGAGATCCATATGAATTTCACCCAATAAAAGAGTTAGTGTTAAAAATAGAGTGTTCTTAACACTCAATCAGATTTATACATTTTCATACTATCAAAAATATATATTACCATAGTTCTTCTGATTTTCGTTGCACA
The DNA here is from genome assembly GCF_029867415.1 of Vicia villosa. Classification (NCBI taxonomy): domain Eukaryota; kingdom Viridiplantae; phylum Streptophyta; class Magnoliopsida; order Fabales; family Fabaceae; genus Vicia; species Vicia villosa. Next base: position 122,070,278 of record NC_081184.1, on the reverse strand, counting down.
AACGCCCTATAGGATCCTTCACCTGGTTTGCCATCATGAACAATATTTGCAATCAAATCATATTTAGTGCGCAATTTCTCATTTTCTCTTGGTGTTGGCAAGGGAATGTAATCCTTCAACTCCAAATTCTTCACAGGAAAGTTGACTGAAACAAACACTCACTGAATTAGAGTGAGCTTAGAAATAAGTAGGCTGATATTAACTTGAATACATTACAGTTTTTTCAACATAAGTTCTCACCTAAAGTAGGATTCTTTTCCACAAAAAAATTGTTCTTTGTAAATCGCCGCATGTGAAGAATCATATACTTAGGCAGTCTCGTAACACGGTATTGCATCCTTGCTATATGAGGACGGACCACCTCGGTGATAGTCTCACCGTCAAACTTCTTTAGTATGTTGAAGAGTGGAACCTAGAAACCAAGCCTTATCAGCACTGATTATAGGTAAAGAAATTACTGACATTGACATTTATTTGCAAACATTTAAATGAATGCAGCAAAACAAACCATTCAAGTGATGACTATGTTCAAACTCGAGTCCATTTCATTTGGTTTCAATAAAATAAAGTTGTTTTAACAACTTCATTGTCTAAAGGGAAGCAAAGAGCTATGCAGATCCATATGAAGTGCCTTGTTATATATATATAAAGTGTCTATAGAAAAGATAGTAAAAGAGCAGACATGACACACTCCATCTAGCATGCAAAATAAACCATAAAAAACTTCTACTTTACTTGAAAAGAAAAAGATTAAGAGATGGTGAGAAATCAAGAGAAAAATTCACTAGAAACTAAAAAGGATGCATGATAGTGGACACTCAATTTGTCAAGTAAATATCACAGTTTATAAGATAATTTGAAAGTGATATGAAGTTACCAGTCTTGGTTTTACAACATCCTTCTTGGTATTCATATCCAAACTATTCCAATTTATATATGTATGATGTATAATGTATCCAGTGGATATAACATACAAAATAACAAGAATCAAGCTTCAACTTAGGGTCACTTCAATCCAAAATACATTGACTACAATATTTCAAAATGGGGCAAGAGCAAGATTTTCCTCCCCTGTCCTGATTAGAAAATGAATATCCATCCCCATCCCGGCCATATATTTAGAAAAATAAAATTGAAAAGTCGTATTTGTTTTAATTAATATGATAAAATTATAATTACTACATCATAATAAAATAATATTGAAATGCAATTGTCTACTGAAAAGAGATTAAATTTTTACATAAATAAAGAACATTAATATGAATTAATAAATGCAAATAAAAAAATAATATAATAAGTGGGACGGGTTCGGGTCTTAATACCCCATCACTTCCCCTAACTTAGGAAATCGGGGAAAACCTAAACCCAGTCAAAATTGGGAAGATTTGAGTGTGTATCTGGTTCAGGCCTCGCAGAGAAATCTATATGTAACAAGCAAAATAACAATTAGTGAAGTACCTGGGGTATTATATTTTTCTCCATCACATCCTTGAAAAGAGGAGGCGGCGGCAAGTCCAAACCTAACATTAGGAATGGCATTTTCAAAGTTTCTTTGAAGGGTGCATTTCCAATATTAGGAATCTCTTTAACAACCTCAAGTTCACCCTGCAAGAACAGTAAATTTAATTAAAACACAACGTAAGTGACTAGTTGCAACCAGATAGAGTATATCAACAAAAAAACTAGCATGAAAAGAAGAACCTGAAAACACTGGTAAATAATGCTGGTATTCTTCTTTGAAGTTTTAAGATCAGCATGTAGCGTATTAAGAAGCCATGACACGAACTCAACTGGGTCAGACTGCGCACCAATTCGAAATCGTTTTTTACTAGCTTTCATCACTGCTTGAAGAAACTCATGGGGACTGACCTGTTGATATGCATAAAGAAAGCATAAATAAAATTAAATACACATATAAACACACACGCGCACACACACAATGACAACATCAGAAACAAACCTGTCCTTTAAAGTTCCGTGCATGCCAGATCTTCCTAGTGAGTTCACCAAATCGATGAACAAGTGGAGATTTGCAGTGTTGATAGTTTTCCGGGATAAGAAAAAAATTCCTCAACGGGGTAATTCTCATTAAGGATTGAATTGTGACATTCACAAAATCAGTCTCCTTAATATTATTGAGTCCAACCTGAAATTTTTTCATATGATGGATAAAGATAAGCCATAAGGCATCAAACTTGAAACTACAAGTCAACTAAAAGCAAAAATTTATTTTCCATATGAAAGAAGAAATATACCATTCCCGGAAGGTAACTAGAACCATCAAGTGCCCTGGACCACTGCTTATTTTTGTCAAGTTGTTCAACATCTTTTGCAGTAAACCTGCAGATTGATATCTCCTAGTAGTTAATCTTTAGAAAAAGCCAACATAAACAAACATAAACAATAAAATAACCTATAAAAATAAGCCATAACTAATGGAAGAGCTTTAGAGGTTTCTATGTAATTCTGAATTAAGAGGAAAACTGATCTACTGAAAGATATCAAATGGGTAACTGAATTCATTGAGCAAAAAACTGACACATTTGACGCAATGACCATAACCTATAAAAACAAATGCTATTTACTAAGTATATAATTAAGAGAAAAATTAATACTACTGACCGACTTAAGAAACAGGCATAAAATAATTATTCCTCGTGAAAAACATTTTTTTCAGTACCTAAAATGGAATTCCAAGGTGGCCCAAACATCAACGATGATCCTAAACTACCCAATCTAAGGAGTTGTCCAAGGTTCTGCCAAGTCCATTATGGAGCAAACCACATTCTAACGGACTTTGTATAGACAAGGGACCATAACTACAACCCTGGGAGGAAATACTCTATTTTGGAAGTTCCATAACTTGAATTTTGAAAAAAGTGGATGCAAATCATTTATTTTTTCAGGGGAAGTAGAGGTACAAAGGGACAAAGCTGTCGGGCCAATAGCAGATACAACTATACATACATTGGACAGAAGATGAAAAATATAATAGTCACCAGCCAAACTGTAATTTGCAAAATTGTGTGCAGCAAACAAAGCCTAATGAAAAATTAGACGAACCTCGGATTCAGGACATGCCGAATGTCGTCTAGTGAGGGATCATTAATTTCATAGCCATCGGGAAGACAGTATACTTTTTCAGTTTGGAGATTGATATAAACATGGTGTCCGGCTTCCAGACTATGCGTATAAGCATGGGATTTTTTCCCTCTCCCTTGGTAATACTTACCACAAACCAAACACGCATAGACATTTAGATTGGACAACGAGACAGAACAGAACTTCTCAAAGTCAAAATCCAAAACCTACACACAAAATGATATAAAAGTCAAATACACACATGCTAACTAGCAAAACACATATCTACAATGGACCAGATGAATAAGATACCTGTCTATTTACGGTGTCAAGATAAGGACAGTCCTTCCGAACCTCCACCTGGCGACTTCTTCCACCAAATAGTTGTTCCTGTGAATCTTCTTCTTCATCGCTATAATCATCCCCTTCATATTTATGCCCATTATGCTGAGACGCACCATTCCTATTGTCGTTAACAGCACCCTTATCCCTTTGATAATAATCTTCCTCCTCATCGATGTCAGCATAGTTATTAGCCAACCCAGAAAGAGGATTTGCAATGGAAACAGGAGGAGGAGAGGGGGAAGAGTCCTTATCCACCCTTAGCCTTTTCGATTCAAAATCAAGCCCTTCCTCCTCTACCCTATCACCAGTTGCCCTTTCCCTTTTTGATGCCATGTTCTTTCCTAAAACACTTTGAAATCAGCAACAAATACAACAAGCAAAAAAATGCTCCTGCAAAAACACTATAAAAGTAAGCCAACAATTTTAATATATAGACAAGTTTCAATATGGAAGAGGCAAAAATACAATAAAAGAACAGGCAAAAAAAAGAACATAGTCAGTAGCTGTAGCAGGCAGTGGCAGGGACGGAAAAGGTGTGTTTCAAAGAATTCAAATTGTAGTGTTACGAGTTCATACAGCGCAAATCCAGAAGCATCTTATGTGTTATCTGGTGACTTTTTTAGGGGTTTATGGTTGCACTGCTATTGTAACTAGTTATAACTGGAACCTTACATTTAGAGCTATCGGTAATCGTGGTTTAGAATACCTAGAAAATGCGCAGAGATCATCCTTTTTGTTTATGAACCTAGTAATAAAGAATGTGTTAAGAGTATATATCATTAATACTATTGACTTTAATCATAATTACTTGTAAAGTCATGCGTCGCTGTATCAAAATTAAACTCTAATACGATTAAACATATACTTAATTTAGTAAAATATTTTGTTATGATCAATATTTCATAGTAAAAATTTCATCCAGAGACAAAGGTGAATTTAGGTCTCAAATCTCAACTTCGTTAAGATATACAAAAAGACGGCGTTAGGATTTCGTTTATGTTCAACACTTGAGCATTGATGTTAAAACAATTTATCTTGATTTCAAAATTAGGTATACAACTAATTCATCTTCTACCTCTGATTCACGACATGAAGGGAACAAATAGCATACGAAAACAGTGAGCAAGAAACTGAAAACGAAACCTAACGAATGAGTGCGTAAAAATCAAAGGAAAACTTACAGAGTAGAAGCAGAGAAACGGTGTGCGTGAGAGAATTGAGAAGCAGAGATAGCGGGAGGACGATGAGCGACTGTAAGGGTGACTGAGAGATTTCCTCTCCCAAAAAAATTTCCAGCTTATGTGGGCTTTTTTGTTACGTGCGGCCCATTTATGCTCTCTAAGATTAAAACGAGATAAAAACCATTATGACTTTTTGGATTTAACACCCGAGGGAATTTCTTATTCCACCCCATGCCCAAAAGAAAGACACTTTGCAATTCCGAAATTGTTCCTTAAAAATTGAAAATATATTTTCGGTTCGTATCATATATTTCACAAAAACAGACTAAATGTGGTTTCACCCTTCAAAAGGTAAAAATAAAACCGAAGATATACTTCCGGTTTTATACTAGTATTATTTTTCTGGTTTTTAGAGCGGGAAGATTGATTTTTTCTATCATCTTGTCATTTCATATATAACCGGAAGTATACTTCCGGTATTATAAAAAAATTATAATGCTTAAAACAGTAACCAACATAGTCAACTTTGATCAAACAATTTCTTCTTATTTCCATAATATCTCTTAAAAACCGTTTCATTCTTAATCCATTTTTCCACTCTAAATCTTCATTCTTAAGGTAAAGTTTATTCATTCCAATCCTCATTCCTTACATTAATTTGTTTATCATTGTGGAAAAAGGTTACGCGAAAATCGGATGTATACTTCCGGTTGATAGTTGAACATAATCGAAAATGCAATTCTAGTTTCTGTCTGTGTTTATTTAACAACAGCTTTTACCATGTTCTATGTAAGTGTTAATGAGTTTTATGTTTTTTATAACATTAGGTATGGTTCATCCCGATAACATTCCCAAACCTAATGTGTCTCAAGTTGTTTCACCTCTTGTATCTCCTATCGTAACTAAGGTGGTAGATATTCGTGAGCATTTTGAAAATGGAGAAGAGTTTGAATTACATGAAGACATGTTGCAGTGAATTTGTACAAAGGCCACGAAACTAGGATTTGGTGTTGTGATTGAAAGGTACGATAATGGTACGGATAGAAGAAATGCATATGTGACTTTCACATGCGAAAGATGGAAAACTGGTCAAGGCGGGCGTCATTGTGAAAAAAATTATGGATGCATGGAATGTTATAATAAATGCATCTGCAAAAGAGTTATATGTTGATGTTGTTTTACAATTCAGGAATGTTTGCGTGAAATATCATGTGTTAGTGTGCTCTGTTCTGTATTATTGTCTTATTGGCATCCATGCTTGGCTAAAACATAATAGCAGCTGAATGTAATGTATTGTACTCTTGCAAATATTAAAAAGAACAAAACAGGTACTGAAACAAGATGTTACAAGGAATGTCATGACATTAACCATGACATCGCGCCTGCAGAACTGAGGAAGGAAGATTCAGTTTTGGTTTTAAAAGATACAGAATATTCTATGTGGATATTATGTAATCCTATGTGGCGCAGTCTTAAAGGTCAAAGAATCAAGTCAGAATCAAATCTAAGATTGAAGTTTTAGCAGTTACTAATTTAGGAGATAAATTAGGTAACTTATGATCAAAAGGCCTTGTTTGTAGCAGAAGAAATCTGTTGATTTGTAACAGCATGGAGTGCTGCGATTTTAAGCCCAAGTCCAACTAGGATCAGGTTATATATAGGAATCTTTGTTGCCTTGTAAAACCTAACGATCATAATGTAGTCATTAGGGTTTGTTGTTTAAGTGAATCACCCAGGTTGTGGGATGGTCACTGATTTGTGCCTCGAAGCCTGTAGGTAAGAGGTTTACTTTATTCACTCAGAAGCTGTGAAGCAATGAGTGAAGATTGTGTTCTTGGAACTACTCCATTATGTATATTTAAGTTGTTGGTGATTAAGCTGTCGATGCAGTGGCTGAGTTGCTGACTGCTAGACATCATTGGTATGATTGGGAGTGGAATGGAGATATTCCATATCTAGGGATAACCTAGGTAGAGGGGTCATTGGGTAGTGATTAAGTGAGGAGTTGTAAACTGGGAGTTTAGCTCTGAATTGATACTGCTAATAGTGGACTTCATCCCTGGCTTGGTATGCCCCCAGAGTAGGTTGATTGAACCGAACTGGGTGAACAATTCTGTTGTGTTGTTTATGTTTCTGCATTGTTTATTTGTAAGTTCAGTTTGGATGTCATAACATCGTGCCTGACATCAGTGTGTGATTTAATGACTGTGCTAACACAGAATCTCTGTGATTCCAACACTTCCAGACTTCTGGATGTTAGAAGTAATAAATAATTGAGGGATCTGTATGTACTGCCTCAGCTAAACTGATGACAGACCAGATGTCACGACATCGTATATGACATCCGGGTTCTGTCTTACCAGAATTTCAATTGGTATCAGAGCAGGCATCCTGTCTGTTTCTGGATGAGATCCATGAGAGATACTTTCTGGTTGTTGGAGGTAGTTGATTGTTTGAACATTCATGTTCATATTGAATGGTCCCTAGAAGTGGAGGATGGACCTATGTGTGGAAGACTGGACCAAACTGACCATAACAGGTGTTTTCTCTTGGCAAGGGAAGATGGTGTTACTGATTTCAAGGATATCCAAATGATTCATGCGGGAGTGAAGAATTTGGGGTGTTTTATTCAGCATATAGCAAGGTACAGAGAAGAAGATTGTCAAAAACTTCATGCGGGAGTGAAGTTAATGATAAGGTATTCCTTGTGCTTATCTGTTTCTTTCTGGTCAGAATATTGGTTAGGTCTTGTTGTGTTGCTTGAAGAAGAAGCAAGCATATTGTTGGATTGTTCAGCTGCAATTCTTGGATGTCATGCTTACAACTGGTTCTGGGAGTAAGCATTGTGTAATCTCTGTTGATATATGGCTATTTTCTGCTGCATAGCATCTGATGCATAATCCTATCTTTGAAGGAAGATCTCTAAGGTTATATGGTTTTCAACAGAATTTGTAGCAGATTGTTTTCAACTTTAGTACAAGTGTCAAAGATACTTGAGATTTTTTCTCAAGTCCACTCATAAAGGCATGGTTATTGAGGTTGAAGAGGTTCAAATGATCAGTGCTCCTCATATTCATCTGCAAAGTTGTTTGATGATCTTCAAGATTGTCAAGAATTGTGTGTTCCAAGAAGAAGGAACTGATGGCATACTGGTTTGCAGCTACCAGTTGAAGAACAGATGTTCTGGTGCTGAACTTATGTAGTGTGAGTACATTTGTTTGGAACCTACTCCTGATCTGGAAGAGGAGACATCTGCTTTTTGTGTTGATTGGTCAGAATACAATCAATTGAACCTTCCATCCCAAATGTTAGTTTATTTCAGGCATAAGCTTATGGGAGTTGGAAGTAGAGCTCAGTGTAAGTGAAAGGATTCATTCAGGTTTTCCTTTCAAGACCTCTATGAAAATCCAAAGATGAGCTTGTATCTGGTATGTCCTTTTGATCAAAGGAACCAGATGTGTGAATTGTTTTCTTAACCATAGAACAGTTAGTGTTGAAAACTAAATACTGTGTATCGTGCATAGTGAAATATGGTTTTGAATATTGTGTGATGATTCAAGGGAGTCAGATTACTGTGTGGAATCTGAGGTATTTTCAGGAGTTATGTCATAAGTGAATCTGTTCCAGAAACCTTGTTGAGATATGGCATATATTATCCCTTAATCATGAATGATGTGTAGCTGACTGATGCAAAGGTTATTGTTTTAGGCCTGAGGTTTATTGAGGATAAATTTTAGTTGTTTTCCGCTGCATGGTATCTCTGTTAACCATGGTTTACGTAAGTATAGTATCCTCAACTGGTGTATGAAGTAGGTATAGGTATAACTCATGGAGTTAGTTGCCTCTGGTAGGGATGTTGTATAATGAGACTTTTATGTTCAATGCATGGATAAGCGGTGTGGAGTTTCCATGATTGTTTGTTTGAGGGGGAGATTTGGTTAACCTCCCCACGTCTGATTCAGCCTTGTGTTTAGTTGGCTATTGAACGATGTCACATGGGTTCTGGTTGTTGTGTGACACATTTGTAAGGAAAGATTCATCTCTCTCTTTCCTAAGGGTGAATCTAACTGGGAAAGGATTTAAGATCAATTGTTATTTGTGCAAAGTACAAGTATTTAATTGATTATCCTTGGAAGTTCAAGATAACTGATGTTCTTAAAGATGTTGGAACATCTCTTCTTCAAGACCATGTACAGGAAGGATAGTGCAATTGTTTTAAGATCTATCTCTTTGGTGGCAGCAGAAGCATATGATCACTGAAAAAGGTTTCCTGGCAAGAAACATGTTCAGCTTTGGAGTGCACAAGAAGAAGAAGACATCATAATCTTGATGGTGGTTACTTGGATCAATTTATTTCTGATCTAGGTAAGGAAGTGCATTGGCTAATGCACACTGTGAAGTCAAGAACAAGTGGCAGTATTCTTGACATCATGGAAATAGCTTTGCTCAAGGAAGTGGCATCCTTGGTACAGCTAGAGGATTAGTCTCTAACTAGTCCTTCTGATGACTCATGCATCAGAGTGTCTGATGTTGTTGGAAAAGAAGCAGGGATTCATAAAAGTGTGAGCTTTGATGACATAACTGCATAACTGCAGGATGGAGGTTGCATACTCAAACTTGGTTTCACAATCAGGTCTATGAGAGCATTGAACTCTGGTTCTGTAAAGGGAGGAAGTTCTTTCAAGTGGCAGAAGAAGGAGCTGAATTCAACAGCTAGATGTTAAAACACAATGTGTTGACATTTGGTTCATCTCAGAAGTTTGGTGAGATGATCAACTTAGTTGTGGATAAAAAGGATTCTTCTAATTCTAATTGGAGAGTATGTTAAGCATTATGAGAAACATCATATCAAGGAGGATTTCAAATTATCTTGGCAGACCTTGGTCAGAGTGCAACTTGGTAGGGTTATGATCAACAAGTGGAAGAAGTGGCAGTTCTTTATGTTGAGTTTGTGGCAACCTTTCTATGGAAGCATCAAGTGTCAAAGGGTTATTTGTTGATTATTTCAGGTGGAGATAAGGTGGTAGACTTGAATCTGTTGAAGAAAGAGAAGTGGAGTTAGTTGATATTACTGAACTGTTCAACTGTATCTTAATGTTATACAAGATGTTATAACATCTAAATTCTGATGTGAGTATCTTTTGTAAAGGAGTTACTTTGTAATAGTGAAGTGTGTCAGCTAGTTAGCTGGGCAGAGGGTGCGCTCTTGAAGATATGAAGATGCGTCTTATATTTTCCATTCATCATTACAAGTTTTCCTGTATGAAGCACAACTTATCTAAAATAGGGGGAGTGTCTTCTTAGTTCAAGATATAATTCTAGAAAATTATCTTGGTCTTTATACTCTATCATCATAATGAAGGTGGTCCAAGTCAGCAGGAGCTTTTTCAACTTAGTTAGAGGAAGTTTCCTATGAAAAGGTTTATTTAACAAGATGTATCATTACAGTCAGTTTTTCTGGGAATGGTTGAATCTAACCATGTGCGTCTGGTAGCCACAAATCTTAATCTGTTCTAGTGGATGCATGACAACAAGTGTTGGAAGGCTCTTCACAGTTGCAGTATACAGTCTCAAGGTGATCAGAACAACAGAAGTCTATGACTAGTGAGTCAGTAAGGGAGTAGGAGGTCTATTACGTGGTTCATAGGATGCTTTGTCAAAGTCTCTTAAAGAATCTTAAGCTATGTGCTTGAGGGGTGAAAGAGGGACAATGTCTGACAGGATGTCATGACATAGTTAAAGACATTGATTCTGCAGAGACAAACAAGGAAAAACTGCTTTGGAAAGAGTAATTGCTTTTAGAACTGTTTCCTAATTAATAGTTTGACCGTTGAACAAGACCAAAGACTATCGTTACTTCCTATGATGCTCCAATGGCTATAAATTAGCAACTTCGCAGCAAGCTTCAGATATCAAATCTCTCAAAGATGTGTTTCGTATGTGTTTGTGTTGGGTGCGTCCAGATTTGGTATTGCGATGGGTTCCTCTACCAAAATCTGCTCAGAATAACACAGGGTGGGGAAATCATGAACCTCTACCAATGGTGTTACAGCAATGACAATGAGCATGCATCTTCTTGTTCAGTCTTAGAGAAGGGAGGCATTTTAGTTGTGATTTGTGATCTGAGTTATGAACACAATTGTGATTTGTGTTCTGAGTTACAAGGGCTAGTTCTTGAAGAACTACAGTGGCAAGAATTAGTTTTCGTATCTTCTTCCTCATGTGCAGGGGGAGTTACACGTTCTTCCATTGCATATTATGACATTGTATACATCTTTGTCATATTATGGCTAAAAAGGGGGAGAGAGGCTGACGCTGATTTTGCTACTGTCAAAAGAAACAAAGGAAGATTTGAAGACAGAAGTAGAAGCAGACTGAAGATGTTATGATGTGGTTCAGCCCAGGTATCCTGAAAGTTGAAGCAGCTCTTGGAGTTAATGTGTATCTATTATTTATGTTTAGTTTTAGCCAAAATAAGCCAAAGGGGGAGATTGTTAGTGTGCTCTGTTCTGTATTATTGTCTTATTGGCATCCATGCTTGGCTAAAACATAATAGCAGCTGAATGTAATGTATTGTACTCTTGCAAATATTAAAAAGAACAAAACAGGTACTGAAACAAGATGTTACAAGGAATGTCATGACATTAACCATGACATCGCGCCTGCAGAACTGAGGAAGGAAGATTCAGTTTTGGTTTTAAAAGATACAGAATATTCTATGTGGATATTATGTAATCCTATGTGGCGCAGTCTTAAAGGTCAAAGAATCAAGTCAGAATCAAATCTAAGATTGAAGTTTCAGCAGTTACTAATTTAGGAGATAAATTAGGTAACTTATGATCAAAAGGCCTTGTTTGTAGCAGAAGAAATCTGTTGATTTGTAACAGCATGGAGTGCTGCGATTTTAAGCCCAAGTCCAACTAGGATCAGGTTATATATAGGAATCTTTGTTGCCTTGTAAAACCTAACGATCATAATGTAGTCATTAGGGTTTGTTGTTTAAGTGAATCACCCAGGTTGTGGGATGGTCACTGATTTGTGCCTCGAAGCCTGTAGGTAAGAGGTTTACTTTATTCACTCAGAAGCTGTGAAGCAATGAGTGAAGATTGTGTTCTTGGAACTACTCCATTATGTATATTTAAGTTGTTGGTGATTAAGCTGTCGATGCAGTGGCTGAGTTGCTGACTGCTAGACATCATTGGTATGATTGGGAGTGGAATGGAGATATTCCATATCTAGGGAGAACCTAGGTAGAGGGGTCATTGGGTAGTGATTAAGTGAGGAGTTGTAAACTGGGAGTTTAGCTCTGAATTGATACTGCTAATAGTGGACTTCATCCCTGGCTTGGTATGCCCCCAGAGTAGGTTGATTGAACCGAACTGGGTGAACAATTCTGTTGTGTTGTTTATGTTTCTGCATTGTTTATTTGTAAGTTCAGTTTGGATGTCATAACATCGTGCCTGACATCAGTGTGTGATTTAATGACTGTGCTAACACAGAATCTCTGTGATTCCAACACTTCCAGACTTCTGGATGTTAGAAGTAATAAATAATTGAGGGATCTGTATGTACTGCCTCAGCTAAACTGATGACAGACCAGATGTCACGACATCGTATATGACATCCGGGTTCTGTCTTACCAGAATTTCATCATGATCTATTTAAATATGTTGATAGCATAATACTTGATCGGGTAAAGGAGAAGATTGTTTTGTGCCTGGACCGGTGAGGTTATGCATCTCAGAAATACAACAACAAATCGAGTTGAGTCTGCTCATACTTGTCTAAAGAATTTCCTAGGAAATAACAAGGGTGATTTGATTACATGTTGGGATTCTGTGAACCAGATGTTACTTGCCTCAGTTAGCGGGGATCCCCATGGGATGGGGAATGGGGAATAAGTTCGAGGGTGGGGATTGTAATGGGAATGTATCCCCCGCCCCCGCCCGCCCCATTGACATCCCTACGAGGTAGTTACACACATGAGTTTGCATATTAGGGGTCATGCGGTAGTTACACCCACATGAGTCATGAGGTAGTTATACACACACACACACACACACACACACACACGAGAATGTTACACTATCATTATTAAGCTCTAAAATAGACAATCATGCAATCATTATAGATGAGTTAGTCATGCATGAACACACATTAGTTAGTAGTCAGTAGTCAAAGATCAGGAGCTACTACTAACACTCAATAAAATTAGCACACACGATTTTGCGTCAGATGTTGTAGCATGTGTGATTTCTACAGAAAACCAGAGAACCAATTAGCTAGTACTAAACACATTAGAGAACAACAAAAATCAACTCCCCCGTAGTCAGTCATCAGTAAGTTAGTAGTCATAAAAACTACCCCTATACGTACCATTACTCCTTGTTAGTATGTCACCACATGCACACATCAGATCAGGAGTAGACAATCTACAACCAAATTACTAAAGTTGAGGTTTTGACAAAGAAATCGAAAGAAACAATCTAATAAGTGCCACAAAATACTACTAATAATAACTACAATTTGACACTTATCAACTATCCCTTTAAAATGGAATTAGCGTGGAATACAAGTTACAAAGACTCAAACCTTATCACAAAGAACTTGTTCTTTACGCACAAAATCCATGTCTAAAGAGTGAGACTAGGCCTCCTTATATAACAATGTCTTAAGGACTTTTCTCTTTTCGATATATGATTTTATTGCCTCCAAAAAATAACAGTAATCTATCTTCTCCTAAAATATCTCCAACAATAAGATGTGATTTGTTTCTAATTCAAATTCAAATTCAAATTTCAATTAAATATGATTTGAACATCTCGAACAATCAAACTAATCAAATAAACCATTCCTAAAATAACTGCAACAAATCTGATCAAATCCTTATCAGAATTGTGCACCAAGCGACATCCATATGACCTACTATCAAGGCCAGATGTTGCACTACACACATGTTGAAGCATCATGTTCAACATATTGCACCAATACATCCAAATTAATTGCTCAGCTTGAATATGAAGATCTTCTTTATAGAGTGAATATTGGATAGAATAACTCAGAACCATAACTGTGATAACATTAGTTTGTTATAAGGGACTAGACATTGCAGCACACATGTTGGAACATCAGGTTCCACTTGTGTCCCTGCTGCACCAGAAACTTCAATCCTCCATGCGCTAATCAATTAACACCTATTCTTTTTGAAATTATAGTGTAATATTGCATTATTCCATCACATATCTTCATTTGTAAACCTTTTCATAAATCGTGGAAATTATTCATATTCTTTTTCCAAGAATTACTTTTCGAAAGTCAAGAGGTGTATGATCATGATAAATAGTGAAAATTTAAAATTCAAAATGAACCTTTTTCCTAACTTTCAAAACATATGGGGAAATTTTGAAAACTTTCGGAAAAGAAAAGTCTTTCAAAATCGTCTTCTACAGCATTGTTCGATAAACTTCAAGAACACGAGATAGAACTTGAAAAACTATAAAGGCATGAAGATGAAAGAAAGAATCCAATTTTTTTTGCCTTAAAGACTAGAGTAAAAAATCATGATATCAATAAAGAGGATGAGTCCACTAATGATGAAGATGATGACGAAGTTTGAAAAGTTCTTAAGAAAAGAAAGAAAAAAGGAGATCATTACAAAAAAGAGCACCAATAAGGAAGGTTACATGTTCTGAATATGGAGAAAGAGGACCTGTTAAAAGTGAATGCCATACACTTTAAAAGAAGAATAGATTTAAGAGCAAAAAAAAAACAAAAGGCCAAATAAAGTATATGTAACATGCATTGGATGACAATGAAATAAGTTCATCTTTAGATGAAGTTATGCAAGCAAGATATTGATGGCATCACATCACTCAAGTGATGTAGAACATAAGGTTAGTGATTCTGAAATCGATGATAAACCTTCATATGATGAATTACAAAGTTTTTTTTGATAAATTACATGATGAATTTTTGAAACTTTCTGGAAAATTTTCAGAACAAAAGAAAACTATTTTAATTCTAAAAAAGTGAGGAATTAAACCAAGTCAAAAATAAAATAATCTTAATAAAAAATTCAGCTTGCAATAATTCTTCTTCTTTTGAGTAAAAAATTATGGAATTAAACCAAGTCATTGCCAAATATGAAAAGGGGCAAAATGACTTGGATAATGTGTAGAGTAGTTAAAGATTTTCAAATAATAAATGAGGACTTGACTCTAATTTTGATAAACCTAATATAAGTCAAACTACCTCTGTAAAGGCTACTAGCAAATTCAACAATGAGAAATCAAAGAAATAACCGGTTGTAAATCATCATAGAAAGACCTTATGATAGAAATAACTTTCATGTTTTTAGACCTACTCGTTCTTATTGTAATGCAATAGACCATACTTTGAATGCTTGCTACATATGAAATTATGGCATTCCTTATGGTGAGTATGTATGAATGAGAAAGGGATCTAAACCAAGAGGACCCAAAGAATATTGGGTAACAAAGCACTATTAACCATTTTGTAATATGATAACATATGCTAGTATTATCACATTAAAATTGATCTTTCAAGATACAAGACCATATGATATGATAATTCTAAAAGTTTCATTGAATGATAAATGTTTTTAAAAAGCATCAACATTAATATCAACTTTGACTTCATATTGATATCATGTGAAGAAGATAAATCCTCTTATATTTAATGTAGTGACGATAAGTAGTGTAAAATCATTCGTAGCCGGATCTATCTCATTTTCATCCATTTAAGACAACTAGAAAAAGAATTATTATAATTAACGAGCCAAATTTGACACATTATATTTATATGGACACCAAATTTAAACTTAACAAAATTTTAAAAAACATGTAAATGTAAATGATAGGAAAATTATAAAAGAATCATAATTGGCGTTTTAAAAAAAATATATGGAGTGACAGGTGTAACAACTTTGGGGTGTGAAGTAAATTCCTCTACATGTGGTTGTAAATTTGCTATGACCCAATGGGCCTATAGCATGAATAAGCCCCGCTTAAACTAAACGAAACCTGAAAAAATATTCGGAGACGCTACCTCAGAACTCACGTCGCTCTAGATCGCCGGCCGCCTTCTCCTCGCTTCTCATCTCCTCACCCTCTTCCATATCTCTCTACTACTCAGACTTTCCGTGCTTCTCTTCTGTAAGTTTTCTTTTCATTCCGTTCATCAGACCGATTTCGTTTTCAGTTGCTCGCACACAGATTTCATATAATTTTCATTGCACCTAAAGCCTAATTATGTTTGATTTTGTTCTACTTAAGTCTGATTTGCTTTCAGTTTTGTATGCTGAAAAAAACACTATAATTATGACTGATTTTGTTTGATTTGCTTTCTACTTATGTTTGATTTGTATTCACTATGTGTTTACTGTTCATTTCAAATTCTCATATTGTATTGTTTGGAATTATAATTGTTTTTATATTATCAGTCCATAATTGTTTACACACAGCAATAACAAAAATTCGCCGCCTTCACTGTGTTTTTTTCGTGTATTTTTGTAATCCGAATAAGTCATAAAAGATGAGTGAGTGTAAGTTTACATATAATGTTGGTTAATTTTCTCAATTTTTCATTGATGCTAATGGAATTGTGCTGTAGTTGGCAGTAACATGCTGACTAGAGTGCAGTGGTATTTTGATTTCGTTCATCTTGTTACTTTTGCAGCCATCTAATGTTGAGGGAAGTTTTTTTTTTTTATTTCTTTTATAAAATATTTTTATAAAAGAATGTGTTTTTTTACTTTCAGGTTATCTTTTGGAAAACTTTTGAAATGGTTGACAGCAATGCTTCCTCTGGGTCGCCTGAAGAGACTCAAAATCCCATCCCAGATGGGAATGCGCCTGCTGAAAGTGATCTTGCATTGGATAATCTAGCACAAAAAGTTCAAGAATCTCTATCTCTTGACCAACGACATAAATTTTGGGAAACACAACCTGTTGGGCAGTTTAAGGATATAGGAAACCCCTCTTTGCCAGAAGGTCCTATTGAACCTCCAACCGCCTTATCTGAGGTCAAGCAGGAGCCGTACAATCTTCCTAACCTTTATGAATGGGTTACTTGTGATATTCATGATGAGCAGATGTGTGATGAGATATACACCCTTCTTGCTAATAATTATGTTGAGGATGATGAGAACATGTTTAGGTTTAACTATTCAAAGGAGTTTCTGCGCTGGGCTTTGCAACCTCCTGGCTACTTCACGAGTTGGCATATTGGTGTCCGTGTTAAAACTTCCAAGAAGATGGTTGCTTTTATAACAGGTGTCCCTGCTCGAATCCGAGTTCGTGATGAGGTTGTTAATATGGCAGAAATTAATTTTCTGTGTGTTCACAAGAAGCTTCGAACAAAGAGGCTTGCTCCTGTCATGATCAAAGAGGTAACCAGGAGGGTGCACCTGGAGAATATATGGCAGGCAGCTTATACTGCTGGAGTGATTCTTCCTACACCTGTAGCAACTTGCCAATACTGGCACAGATCTTTGAATCCCAAGAAGCTAATTGATGTTGGTTTCTCTCGGCTTGGTGCACGGATGACAATGAGTAGAACTATCAAGCTTTACAAGCTACCAGAATCAACGGTCACACCAGGGTTTAGAAAGATGGAAATCCATGATGTTCCTGCAGTTACGAGGCTAATTAGGAATTATTTGAGCCATTTTATTGTTGCACCTGATTTCGATGAAAATGATGTGGAGCATTGGCTTCTTCCAAGGGAGAATGTTGTCGATAGTTATCTGGTTGAAAGTCCTGAAACTCATGAAGTCACTGACTTTTGTAGTTTTTACACACTTCCCTCTTCTATCCTTGGCAACCCAAATTATTCAAATTTGAAAGCAGCGTATTCATTTTACAACGTTTCAACAGCAACCCCTTTACTTCAGCTGATGAATGACGCTCTCATTGTAGCAAAACAGAAGGATTTTGATGTTTTCAACGCATTGGATGTCATGCAAAATGAAACCTTCTTGAAGGAGCTGAAGTTTGGACCGGGTGACGGTAAACTTCATTATTATCTTTACAACTACCGAGTAAGGCAAGCATTGAAGTCATCAGAGCTCGGGCTTGTGCTTCTGTAGTCTGAAATTTTGGAAATTTATGCTATGGATGAATTAGAAACCATAATGATTTTTCTGATAAACTTTGTATGGTTGCATATTTATGTGGTGATCCTTTGTTAGACCTTAAATTTTGCTTCAATTTTTTCACAAACAAATTTGAAGCTCTTTTCAGAGACCATTCTAGAGGATAAGTGATTCATAAATCATAAGTGGTTGAACTTGAGGATTTCCCTTCATGCTTTGCTATATTTGTTCATGCTTTGCTATATTTGTTCATGCTGATAACAGTAATTGTCTTCAAGTGTTTTCCCTTTTATCTGGTCAAGAACTGTTTGTCTTCTAACATTCTTTGCAAAATTTATAAATCTCTCTTATTTGGTGAAAAATTGAAAATATATATTTTAAAACTTTCTAAAATACGTTCATTTTAACTTGTTTTTAGTGGAATTGAGTATAATGCTGATTCGATTTTAGGTCCAATATCCATACAATTTGGCTGTCTTTTACTGCTAAAGAAAAGGTTTGACAATACACAACTTTCCCCTCAACTTTAAGAAAGCAAAATGCCAAAGGAATCTGCTGAATGTACCCTACGAAAAAGTTGTTAAAAAAAAATACCATTTCAGTGGACAGCAATCTTTCTCATATCAAAAGCAAAAAAAAAAACTATTCTATTCATTCATCAACCTTGCATTCATCGACCTTGGATGAACCATAAGTTCAATGATTATCAGTTAGAACTTAAATTGGCTAAAGTATTTCACATCAAATACAATTCCGAAGGTTCCATTGATAAATACATATCACTTACAAATATACAAATTGATTTGCATGGTGTTCAAATACCTTGTGAATATTTCAGAGATAATTTCCACATACACTTCCACATCTAATATTAGCTAATATAGAATGAATGAAAAGCTCAAACTGAAAATCGAATGCAGGGTTTAAAAAAAAAGGTCTACAATCAATATATAGGTAGCAAAAATCAAGAAATTTCATGTCTCCTGGACTATAGTTGGGCCACAATTGAGATCATATCATCCACATATGACTGCAATTATAATGCAATATTAAAGATTGCAACCTTAGTAGTATATACCATTCAATTATAAACACCATAAAATTCATAATCTCACAAACCATTTTTTGGTGAAACATGTACGTAAAACTAATAAAACACTACATCCTAGGAATACACATAAACCAGGTTTTTGACTAAAGCAATCTCCAAATTTCAATGCCAAAATTAAGCTTTGGAAACTGATTAACAGCTTTTAATGACAGACAGTTGTTCATCAATCATGTGAACTGTCGCCTGATGTAAGTGTCTTCGTGCACGAATACCGGGTCTTGACCGGTTTGAGCTGGAATCTGTGGTTGCCCCATGGCTATAGCCCCTTGATTAGGGTTAGAGGAATTACCAAAAGGATTGCTAGCATTCTTTCCCTCCATTATTGTAATGTAATAGATAATTCCAAATGCAACACTTGCAAGAGATAACACTGCACCACCAGCAAACACTCCAGGTTTGACAACATAACAGTAGTAGGTTCCAAAGTATACACTCTCTTCGCCACGCTGATCGTTCAGTGCAGCACCGGTTAGCAACAGGAGAAATGCGATTAAATATGTGAACCTGTTTGAACAGAGATTATAACCTCAGAACCATAAAATTATTATAGGAGTATCATTTACAATCCTAGTCCAACTCTAATCTTATACACAACACCACGCTCGGGTTTTCAAATCCTACACATAATTTCTTCTACAGAGCAGAACATTGCAGATAAAAACATAAACATCAAGAAATATAAGCTATAATGCAAAAGAAATAGTAGCACAAAGTGAGAGTTACCAGGATAAAACAAAGCAGGCCAGTGCCACCGTCCAACTGGCATCAGGGATTCGCAAATTTCTTCTGCAACAAATGCACCCAGTTGAAAGATTTATGAGAATTTGTGAAATCATAAGAGTCAGCGCCGCAGTTAAACCAAGAGGTAGAGCTGGACTTCGAGGATACGTGCACTGATTTGGCGAAATAAACTGAATTTGATAGCCCTGAAGAACTTGCACATTATTAGCAGAGGTAGTTATCATATCAATTTCATTCATAGCAAATTTTGGCACAGCATAAGTTAAAACTCAAAATAAACTAAACAAATCAAATAAAACATGGTTATAAAATCAGAATTCAACCGCGAATCCGAGAATTTTCAAGAGATTTTTGAACTAAAAACCCTTAACTTCATGTTGTAGTGTAAAACCCTATCTATTCCAAAATTGGGAAAAAGAAAAGGACATTCAACAAATTACACAAAATCAAATACAAGATTCAGTAAAAGAGAAAGCTTAATGAACAGCACATAGAATGTACTAAACACTATAGGTAAATCAAAATCTTCAAAAAAAACAGTGAAATCAACCACAAGAAAAGTGGTGGATCAATGCAAAAGATCAAAAGTGGGTATGAAGAAAAAAGAGAAACCTTAATCCTTGTTGCTTCAGCAGCAAAGGCAGTTGCAGCTGATAAGAGCCCTAAGAAGCCCACAACGCAGCACACGGCAATAACTTTTTTCTCCATTTTCGCTTCTCTGCTATTCTCTCTCTGTTTGCTTTTGTGTTTTGATTGTCTCTTTCAGTGAGAATAAATGTTGGTAAAAAGTGGCAGATATTTGGATTATGCTCCAAACTAGCAAAAAAAAAAAAATCATATATAATTTTTTTGGGTAACAACATAATTACACTAATAATCCAGTAATAATATAAATAATCTTCATGTTGATTTTTTGAATAAAGATATATTTTTAAAATATATTTTTTAATAAATAAAATAATTTTTAATTTTATAAAATTAATAAATAATTTTTAATCTAATATATTTATATTTAGTTTTTAACATATATTTTTAGAGGACCATTTCACATATATTAATATAAAGTATAAAAGAATTAATAAATTCTTGAAATGACAAGTATTTGAATTATACAATAATTTTTAATTATTATTTTATTTATTTTATTACTAATCTTTAAATTATTTAAAGATTAATTATAAATTAAATAAAATTACAAACAAATAAATATAATTCAGATTCCTGAATAATCAACTAATTTTTTTAAAAAAGTCTCTCAAAATCTTCTATTTTTATCTTAAATTATATCAAAAAATAATTTCTAAACTTTCTTATGACCATCCTTCATTGGGCAATGGACACTTTTTGTTTTTCTTTCACTTTTTACAAAATTTTCGTGAAAAGTAAATGAAAAAAGAATTCTATAAAATACTTTATCTATGAGAACATAGAAATAATAATAATTATAAATAGAATAAAACTTAAATCATTCAAATTGAATATTCATAACTAAAACTAAATAAAAAATAAAATATATAGAGAAATAGAATATAAGCGGGTAGCAGGAATCGAACCCGTTAAGTTGGAAGGATAAAAGAATAGTTTAAAGAAAAAAAATCAAATAGTTGTTCATCAAAATCTCATTTATCCAATGACCAAAATTAAGGAACTTTTCTTGGAATGGAGATATGAAGCAGAGGAAACTTGTGACAATTTCTTGGAAAAATGTCTGCACTCCAACTGTTAATGGTGTGCTTAGACTCAAATTTCTTGGTTCTCTTAATGATGTTGCTAACATAAAATTGGGTTGGGGTTTAATTATTAGTGGACTTATTTTTTTAATATCTAGGACTTGGAGACATGGCTCCTGCATCAAATATCACACTTTCTCCTCAATTTGGAGTGGCATAAAACCTCATTTCCAACTCTAGGTGAATTGTTGGAACATATTCTAGGATTAATTTTTGGATGGATGACTGATGAGTTGGTTCTTTAGGGGATCTCTTGCATATCCCTTATCATGTTCAACTCAAATTGAAGGTTGAAGTGGAGGATTTCAAATATAACAAGAACTGGTTTATTCCTCAAGTTCTTCAGTCTTGCTTCTATATCCTTCTCAGTCTAACTAAGGATGCCATAATCTTTATGGAAGGTATTGATGACATGTTTAGCTTGTAAGCATACTAATTCAGGTTTACTCACCCTTAAAGATGCTTATAATTTCATCTCAGCTCCCTCAAACATAAAGGTTTGGTCCAAGAAGATTTGGAATTATGCAATTCCACCTTCTAACTCTACCACGGTGTGGAGGCTCATATACAACAAAATGCCATCATATAAAAACTTGATGATTAGAGGCCGTTATTCTCCTTCCATGTGTAGTCTATGCCAAAGGACCACTGAAACATCCTACCACCTCTTCTAATTGTCCTTTTGCCACTCAACTTTGGATTTGGTTACAAAATATGATCAATCACAAAATTGACCTATCCTTTATTCCTGCAATTTTTGAGGTCTGCAACAAGGGTTGGAGTCCCCAATGTTCTATAGTTATCTGTTCTGCCATTATCAAAACTCTCAACACTAAATGAAAATGTAGAAATGCTAAGAGATTCAAGGATGTATCTTTAAAGTTTAGCTCTCACATCTCACATCATTGCTTATGTTGCAAGGACTGATAATCTTTCTAATCTTGTAACAGGTTCCTCCATTTCTCAGAATATAATGTCAATTAAATAAATGTTTGAGTCGAAATCAATATATTGAAGCAAGTTCTTCCCTTTTGAATATGTCATATTAATAGCGGAAAGAAGTTGACAATAAGTTATTTTAAAATTCACTATTTCTTTTTTTGTTAGAGGTGTTCTAAAAATGTCCATGATTGAGTAAATAGCTCTAGAAACGCGAGTTGGAAAATAGGAAGAGTTGTACAAGTCATATCCTTCCTCGGAGAGTGGCAATAACCGCAAAGTCATATCCTTCCTCGGAGAGTGGCAATAACCGCTCCTTCATGAATACGTGGTCTGAAACGCATTAATGTGGTTGCCACTTAATGGATATGACTTTGAGCCGTGCAGTCCATGTCCTAGGCACGATGGATTGGATCCGGCGACCTATGACTCGCCCACATAATTCGTTTATGACGCTTTTGGACTGATTGAACTACTAGCCTCTCTCTTTCGGGCCCAATTAGAGTCTTCTCAGTCCAGCCAACATAACTAGTTTGGAGTCAGACTTATTTATGCCAGCTTTTAGTATAAGCTATCTAAATGGCCGCCAAAATAAAAAAAAGTCTTTGATATACCTACAGCAACCGTAGCATTTTTTTTAATCTTCAATCCCAGTTGCTTGGAAAATTTCTGGACTGTAATAGACAGCTGCATCAATCCCAGTTGCTTCTTTAACTTGTAAAATTCAATAGTTATAATATTTATTCAAAGATTTCAATTGTTATTCAGTTTATGCTCCTGTTAATGCGACAACAGATCAACCATCTACTTGACTCATAATCCCACTTTCTATGAGAGAAGCAAACACTTTGATTTGTGGTGTCATTTCATTTTAGTGAAGCTTCAATCTAAGTTCATCCACTTACAACAATGGCTAACACTTCTCACATTATAGGAATGGATAATTTCATGAATTCTCCAATCACAAAAGTTGGAGAACGCAATAAGATCAACTCAAGTGCCTAAAATACATTAATTATACTTTACTTTTAGGAGATAGATAGATATGGCGAAGTTTATATTGATCAGAACATTTATAGCATCCAAAACACAGGCAAACACAAGTCTACAAGTAAATGTGCAAGATCCTTGGATCCTATACTTCCAATGAGCTCAACAGAAATACTGGTTTCTTAGTACAGAAATAACAGTAAAACTTAATTATATTAAACTTGGGTAGACAGGTCCTTTAGATATCCCAAGGCGAACTTCCATTCCATGATGCATATCCAATGGCCGGAAAGTCTCTGATTCGCGAGGGTCTGCATGCAACATTAAAAACATTGAGAAAGGTACAGATAGAAGTGCTAACAAAAGTTCCATATGCCAATGAATCAAAAGGTACAGATAGATAACAAAACAATCCTTAACTATTTATCATGGATCCAAAATTCACAACATTGCCAATCCAATAGCTTTTTTTTTGGATTGAAAGTAACTTAATTATTTAGTAGAATTCAGTCCAAGGGCATGAATAATGCTTAAAATTAAAACAAATTCAATTTTCTAAAATAACTGGGAGAATAACACTATTCCAAACTGTCATTGTCCCAAAAAATACCAGAAGAATCCTCATATGGTGCCTTCCTAGTACTAACGGCATCGTTTTCATTGACTAACAACAGCTGTTCCAACCTTGGCTACAATACGATTAACGGACTTTACTAAATTTCAAGATGAATCCATGGAGTTTAAAGACTCAGTCAAGCTGAGTCAAGATGATCGAGTTACTGCAAACTAAGTCAATGACGGAGAGACCCGAGTTGAGGGAAAAACGAGTATTGGAAATGCCGCCAATCCACTTGGGTGGGCTGTTTGTAACTATTTTTTAGGATGCACTGTGCAATATTACTTGCTTAAAATACTAAAATTAGTGGATAAAAACTACACATATACATTATAATGCTTTGTAACACAGTGCAAATTGTCAATAGCAATGCACATTCACAATATGTTCTAAATCAGCTATGAAAATTTTCATAATAAATAACTCAGTTTGATTGTGGAACAATAATTAGTATTGTATAAGTCCTTCCAACTTTTATAATCATCACAAAACAGATGGAGCATAATTGCAATACCCCATCTTAATCACGAGATTCACAACAAAGTTCGCTGAACATAAACAGCTACAATCATCTCAAAACAAAATAGAACTTAATTATATAAACCTAAGTCCTAAAAACACCTTATTCTTACGAATATAATCTAAGTTTAAACAAGTTGAACACAATGTTATAAGGTGTAGAGCATAAGTTCTTTTCAAAGTTTAAAAGACTTAAAAAGTTAGACTGAAAAAGAACAATTCATAACATATGAAATCCAATTATATTATGCAGGATCTGCTAATAATAGAGTTCCTGTCAGATGATAATGAATCAAAATCATATCATTTAGTGAATGAAGCAAAATAATTTACATAATCGGTTTCATGTGAGTAATGAAGCACAATTTTAAAGGAGTGCGACGAACATACCTCTAACACACATTTACAACACACTCTAATATTGGTTTAACCAAATCACATGGGACGCGTAAAAATATGGTGGGACCCATTTAACCAACATAAAAGGAGTTGGTTGGAAAGTGTTTGCTAAAGAGTGTCATGTAAGCATCATTACTTAAGTAGAGAAACTAAATGTTTCGGAGAGAAACAATGACTGGCTGTATGGAGTACTGATTACATGTAGCTCCATACATAGAGAGAAACAATGATTGGCCGTACTGAGTACTGACTATGTGTAGCTTTCCATACATAGTTCAGCTAAAGGGAGTCATGAGGTGGTTTGGGAGAGGAACATAGGGATAAAAGTGATAAGGAGATCACGTGTTCAACTCCCCCTCTAACAAAAATAACAACTAACTATTACCATTAGTCATTTAAAAAAACATAGTTCAGCTAATGAAAAAAGAGTAATAACAACTGCCAACAAGAAAAAAGAAAGGCAAGTCATATTACCATTTAGAAAATCCTCGAAACCAAAGTGATCAAGACTTCCTGTAACAGTCTCCAAACCCAGCATTGAAGAAGGAATTACCCCAGGAGGCCTCTGGAACCTACAGGGAACAATCGTATTACATCAAATTCAAATCACTCTCCTTTTTCATTAAAGATATTTAAGCAATTTTTTCTACAGCAAAAGAATACCAGATCTAACCCAAACAAATAAAAACACCAGACCCGGCCAGAGTCATTGTTAGTTACCCGCATTCACATATCACTGTATCAATACTTATTTTCACATTCACATACCAAGACATTTTTAGTATACCATTGTTTCCCCTATCACTTCCAATATATGTACTGTAATTGAACAATAATGGAAGAATAGATTACGAATTAGTTTGTACTAATTATTTTTACAATTCCTATTAGCATTTGTGGGATAGTTTGATTATTCATGTTGTATATTTTATCAGGGCAAGAGGCATACTCTTGTTATTCTTTGTTATTAAAATTGCAGAAGATGAAACATCTTGAATTAAATATAAATGTTGCATTGCCTTCTATTTGCATGTTACAAATTTGTAATATTCATAAATTGTGATTTTATATGTTGCTTCTTTGGTCGTCTTGTATATTTTTTCCGCATGTATTTGTGTTTTCCTTTTCTGGTCATTGGTTTTATATCTGATACTAAGGTGTAACACTAATTGCTAGTAGGATATTTAAGATTCATTTTTCTTCTATCTTGTGCCACAATTAAAATCCTGGTGTGATTTCCTTTAATATCACCCAAATTATTTTTTATTGATATCCACAACGTATTGCAAAAGAGAATTATAGGTTTCGGAGAATCTTATAGCTTGCAGCTATTGCTTTTTTTTTGGCCATTAACCAACTGTGCATATATTGCAGGGTTTCAATTTTAAATAATGGTCAAAGAGGAGAGGTATACGATGTTAATGGAGATCAAGCTGAGGTTATCTTGGAAGATAATGTAGAGAAAGCCAATGAGAGTGAGGTCGAGAACCCTAACAATGATCGTCCAAAAGCATCAGTTTATTGGATAAATGATACATTTTTCTTTTTCAAAATATTGAAGAACTTCAATTTCTTAACTTTGAAGTCAGCTTCCTTTTATTTTCTATGTTTAGGTGATTGTTAGGAAGCATTTTTATCTATCAGAGGTTGAAGTAGTAGTTTCTATTAGAGGGTTAGAGAAAGTTTTTAGAATTATATTTGAGGAAAATGCTTGTTGGTACGAAGATCGACAAACTGTTTCTAACCTTTGGATGAAAACATATATAGCACCGTTTTGTTTCTTTCCCTCCCCATATATTTTAATCTAACCGCTGCTCTATTGTTTTGTTTCTTTCCCTCCCCATATATTTTAATCTAACCGCTGCTCTATTTTCATTGGGAAATGAGTTGTGCTATGTAGCACTTCTCAATATTTGATAGCTGCAGCTATTTTGATATAAGTATGTTAACTTTACTCCTCCCTTATGGATTGTAAAATATGTTTGTTCTCCTGACAATAAGGAAACTAAGATTTTTCAAATTAAAATTTTAAACAGTTACATTGAGAACAATCTCGATGCTCAAACACAGGATTGCTACATAGCCGTGGAGGCTTTATGTGAGGTATAGTGCTCTGGTAATTTTCTATTTTTTGAAATCCCATAATAAGGGGATTAAAATATTTTTTGATGATAGGTGACATACAAATATTGCTTTTGCAGGTTTTGAATTCCAAACAACCTCTTATAGTATATTTTCCGGATAGTTCACAGTGGTTGCATATATCCTAAATATCTGACTCTAATGCATTAATTTCATTTCGAAAATAATATCATTTTAATTAACTTTCCCCCATGATCACATGCACTGTTTGACAGACGATGATACTCCCAGACATTGGACGTGTTGCTAAGCTGGTAATGCTTTCTATCTCTACAAATATACGAATTCCTTTAACTATTTCCTGTTTCCATGCAGTTGACGTTTGTTTGTTATCGTAATTTTTTATCTGCAATGGTATTCTGTCCTGTTGGTTTGTCAGTATTATCAACCGTTGAATCACGATCACATTAAACCACTCGCTACTTATACAAACGAAGTTTCATATCATGTTACCGCCGAAATTAACTGTTCTGATTTTGAATCATTTTCTAAAGCTAGCTAGACATGAAAATCAGATCAATAAAATTAGAAATAGTCATACCGAGAAAGTATTTGCCTATCAAGTTCCTCCTTCAGTGGAAAAGCAGCTCCATACAGGTTCACTTTGCATTGCCTCGTCATGGCTTCTTCCACTCCCCTCACCTAACAATTACACCCAAATGAAAAACAAACAAACAACATTAAAAAAACCGAACTTGCAAAATCAGAAACAAAAGAATATTAGGTTCAATTAGATGGGACACTTTTAGGGTTTTCTTTGATCAATTTTTTTCAAAACCCTAATTAAAAAGGGAATTCATAGCAGCAGAAATTGGATAAAGATGTTGAAACAGACACGACTAGATCCGATAGAAGGTAAATGCAGAAGCACCAAAAACATGAAATTGAAAAGAAGGGAGAGAGAACGGGATTACAGATTGGAGAGATGATTCGAGAGGGTGAGAGCCGACGATGTCGCTTTTGACTCCGGGGAGTCCGAACCGGAGAACGTCGTTTTGGATACCTCCGATTTGGTGTGCAATAGTTTTAGATGCTTCCTCCATTTTTGTGTGAGTTTCGATCTTCAATTCTCTTTCGGTTTCAAGCTTCAACAGTGAACGATAGATTGCAGGAGAACAGGGTCGCTTTATATATCAGTTTTGACAAATTTCTTTGTTAACAAGTTAATTAATTAAGTATTTTTCAATGAAAATATGACAAATATATTTAAATATGATTTAGTGAATGAAAATAGAATAAATTAGCATACGTGTAACAGAAAATTATACACTTGTCATAATTTTATTGAAAAATAGTAAGAACCACACCTAAAGAATTGTACCTAAGTTTTGTCCGGTTAAATATATAAATCTCTGTAATGTTAGCGAGTTTTGCTTTTAGCTCCAGGTAATTTTTTTTTTAAAAACCTCCTTGCAATTTCCAGATTCCTTCAAGGACCCCTGACTGCCACATTGCAGCAAAAATTCTCTCTTGCTGCCTATGTGGCAGTCCACGTAGATTTTCTTTTAATTTTTAATAATTTTTTAAGTCCACGTATAAATTATATTTTTTTACTGTTTTTCTTAAATTATTTTTATTTATATTATTTATAAAATTATATTTTTAAATTAGTTATCAAGAGAATAATTTGGGGCTTAATATTTTCCACAAAGCCTATGATTTGTTCACTTAACCCATTACTTTCGGATTTGAGAATAATTGAACTAAAGAGGTTTATAAACACTTGGATTTGATGACCTTTTTTCGACGTGGGACTCTAAAATCATATAACATACATGCAGCTCCTCTTGTCTTTGTCTCCATTACTTGAATGCATTTCATCTTCACCATTACCTTCATGCCTCTATCACCATTACCAACACCACTGTATTATCAGTAACATTATCATTCCATGGAACAAGTTTAAAGTTGAGACCTGTGATGTGATTTCAAATATCTTTGTGATCATTTGCAAGAACACTTGCTCAACATTCAGATTCTTCAAAGCAAAAGTTTCCATAAAACACAACCATTCTTTCTCTGCAAACTCCTTACCTTCTTTTTCCTCAACTTCTCTTGATCCAACTAAATGACCCTTGTTTCCAACCAGAATAACCACCATGTCTTCGCCGCCGAATTCTCTTAGCTCCACTAACCAGTTTCTCGCATTCTCAAAACTCGAATATGAAACTAAAATATTTGATCTAGCTATCATATTTCTGGTTCCTGTTCAGAGAGATTTGAAGAAGCCATCAATTGGAAAAAAGTAATTGTTCCTCTGAAGGATTGAAATTTCTCCTCAACAGGGTTATTCTATTTTGTTTTGTTTGCATGTTTCGTTTCCATATTCAATTCATGTGTCACAGATTAATGCTGTTTGAATTGCACTTGTGTTATAGAAAGTCAAATACGATTGGCTCTTATTGACTTTTTGAGAGGGCTTGTTGAATTAGACCCTGCAAAACGATGGTCTCCCTTCCAGGTATGTCTTGTCTACACTGACCTATCTTTTAAGTTAAAATTTGGCTTGTGTTCACTCAAAGTTTAATAATTATCCAATTGTTGTTTGTTTTCCTGCAGGCTTCCAAACACCCTTTTGTAACTGGGGAACCTTTTACTCACCCTTACAGACCATCCCTCGAGACCCCTCATATTGTAAGTTAATGGAGTTGTGTTCATACAAACAAATTAGAAAGATTTACAATGAGGAGAAAGTTTAAATGGAATTATTGTTGTAAAGAATCTTGTTTGTTGTCTTACTTTATTAACCAGAGTCCCACATCGAAAACTGAAAGAGCATTAAAGTGTATAAAACCATTTGACACAATAGACATCAAAACATTAAGTATTGGTCTACTTTAGAAGTGCTATTGGCCCAATAATATCATGGTATTTAAGCTCAGTATTATATTTTAATGACTACTTTATAAATAGATTTAAATACAAAATATTTATAAAAATAGTTTAAGAAAATTTCAAAATTTATAAACGTGAAAAGTAAATAATATTACATAATATAAAAAAAACCAAAAATTAAAATAAAATAATTAAGGAATTCTACGTGGAATTAAAAAAAAAATTAAAATCCATCTGGACTGCCAACTCATTTAAAAATGGATCTGAGCTCAACAGGGGCTATAGCCATAGAATCTGGAAATTGCAATGGGCGTTTAAAAAAAAAACTTTACCAGGGGCTAAAAACAAATCTCGCTAATATTACAGGGGGCTTTGTATATCTAACTCATTAATTAATTAAATACTGCGTTCGCCAATTAAATAATTAAAAAAAATTACGGCACTAATGTTTGTTTATAGAGAAATAGAGAAGAGAGAACTAGAAGAGAGTGTTTGCTTCTCTTGTTTGGTGTATGAAAGAAAATAAATAGAGAAAAATAAAAGGGACCAATGACGTGACACTAATGACATTGCTTGAAATTTCAAAATAGAATTTCTTTATAGACCCCCTACTTTATTGGTTACCTCTAGCGAAAATACTGAAATGCTCCTATATTTCGGAAGTGCACATCCGAAGACATTTTTTCTAGGGGATTTCGAAGATGCATCTCCGAAATAACCCATTTTTGGGTATTTCGGAAATAGACTTCCGAAATAATATGTGGCACCTCTGCAGCTTCTCCAATTCTGTTTGGCCGACATCATTTTCTCCCTCCGATTCTGTTTACTGAAGAGTTGCAACTCAAGAATGATTTCATGCAAGAAACATATGAAGTAATATTGCAAGATACTGTTGATAGTGTTCAAGCTTCTTATAGATTAAAAATAGAAGAAGCAAATATCGAGTCAGTTAAGATGCAAGAGCAGCTGGATATTAATCAAATTATATTCAAAGAAGCTTTGGTAGATGCGGATGAAACATTAAAACTCAAAGCTGTTGAGAACAAAAAACAAATATCTGAAATACTTATGTTGAAATCAAAAGTGGAAGAAAAGGAAAATTTAATAAAAGAGGCAACAAATGCTTTGGAACAAGAAAAAAGAAAGATGGAATCTGCCTCTGAACAACTTGACAATTTAAGAGGGGAAAACATTATTTCGGAAGTCCATTTCCGAAATACCCAAAAATGGGTTATTTTAGTGTTTTCGGAGATGCATCTCCGGAAACACCCTCCAATTGATGTTTTCGGAGATACATCTCTTAATTCAGAAAAAATTTGGAGAAAAAAATATATTTCAGAGATGCATCTCTGAAGCAGGGGTATTTTGAAGTTTTCGGTAGGGATTCTCTCCATAGGGGGTCTACAAAGAAAATTCCATTTCAAAAAAAGAAAAAAAAACTAAAATTGAGATTAGACAAATTTGAACCTAAGATTTTTGGGCCATAAGATTAACTTCTTAACCACTAGATTATGCATTCTATTTATATATATATATATATATATATATATATATATATATATATATATATATATATATATATATATATATATATATATATATATATATACTTCACCCCCTGCCAATATAGCGAGATTCGGTTCGCCCCCCCTGAATGATTTTTTTTAGCAAAAGCCCCTTAAAAAACTCAAATCATGGATTTACTACTCCTTGTTACCACACCAGCTGACTGGGCAACGAAAGCCTGGACACGCTGGCGCTGACATGGCTTAGTTGTTATGTTTGAAAGGAAGTTCATATGTTTACCCCCCCAAATCATACTTTTCCAAATTAGGGTTTTTTTGCAAAATTAGAAACGAGATTTGGGTTAAAGACGGGAACGATGGCTGAAGACGGCGACGCAACGGTGGAATCAGCTGAGGTAAGTGTTCAGTTGTTGTTCTTCACTGGTACTTCGTGTATTATGCTGTCTTAAACGATGTTTTGTATGCAGTTGAATGTAAGGTTTGACTGTTTGTTTCACCATGGAGGAGAATTCATGAAGCCTCACGACGGTGAGATGATTTACAGAGGCGGGGTTACGACGCTTCTCACCGGTGTACACATTGAAAGCTGGACTCAGAGTCACATTCAAAAGGTGGTAAGTGGGTGGGGGTATGTAGCTGGATCGTATAGGTTATGGACCAAAATTCCTGAAATAGATCCTAATTATTTCCAGATTAAGAGTGATTCTGATGCTTATGATTTAGCTGCGTTTGCTTGTACAATGAGAGTTGATGGGAAATTGTTTGTTGAACATGATGTAGATATACACAGTAGTAAACCTAGGTGTGTGAATGAAAGTGTAGAGTTAGAGGTAAGTGATGAAGAGATTGTAGAAGGGATGAATGATAGTGAGGATGAGAGGGCCACAGCTCTTGATGATGGCTTTGGAGCTGTTGATGTTACTTTACCAGTTAGTGAGGGTCCTATTGTAGCTGGTTTGTTGACTTATCCTAGTAAGAGTAAAGGTGAGAGTGAAAATAAAGGTGAGGATGATGAATATCTAAGTGAGGATTTACTAAGTTCTGATCCTGATGCATCAGGGGATGAAAAAGAGCCTAGGTTTGAGAAGTTTAAGAAGGAGGAGCTTAATAAGGATTACAAGTTTAAATGGGGTATGGAGTTCAATACCCTAGATGATTTTAGAGAGGCCATCCGTGAGTGGACAGTATTAAATGGGAGGGAAATTACCTTTGTAAAAAATGAGAGTTATAGAGTGAGGGTTGAGTGCAAGGCCAAATGTGGTTTTTTAATGCTTTGCTCTAAAGTGGGCCATAAGCACAGTTATGCCATAAAGACTATAAAAGATACCCACACATGTGCTAGGGTTTTGGATAACAAAAGTGCAAGTTCTAAGTGGGTGGCTAAGGCTGTGGTCAAAAAGATGAGAACTTCTGACAAGGTAAGGATTTGTGACATAATCCAAGACATGAGACAAAATTTTTCTGTTGGGATCACTGTGTGCAGGGCATGGAAAGCAAAGTTGATTGCCAAAAAAATCATTGAAGGAGATGCAGACAAAGAGTATGCAAATCTGTGGAGGTATGCATCTGAGTTGCATAGGGCAATCCTGGAAACACTGTGAAGATAAACATAGAGAGGCCTTTACCTACCATCCAACCAAGGTTTGGATCTTTTTATTTCTGTTTTGATGGATGTAAGAAAGGTTTTACAAATGGTTGTAGACCCTTCATTGGGGTAGATGGATGTCATTTGAAAACAAAGTATGGAGGTCAACTATTGATTGCTGTTGGAAGAGATCCAAATGATCAATACTTCCCTTTGGCCTTTGGAGTGGTGGAAACAGAAACCAAAGAATCATGGAGGTGGTTTATTCAACTGTTAATGGAAGACACTTGGCAGGACAAAAGAATTGTGTTCATCTCAGATCAGCAAAAGGTGGAGTTAATGTTATACATCATTGTGTTTCATTCTATTTCAATCCTTGGTTCTAATGATTGTTTGTTGTTCTGTTTCAGGGTCTGGTTGCAGTTTTTGAAGAGATGTTTGAAAGAATTGAACATAGAATATGCTTGAGGCACTTGTATGCAAATTTTAAGAAGAAGTTTGGTGGAGGAGCATTGATAAGAGACTTGATGATGGGAGCAGCCAAGGCAACCTACCAACAAGCATGGACTTTGAAGATGAATGGGTTGAAGGTTGTAGATCCAAAGGCTTGGGCATGGCTCATGGCAGTTCCTACAAAGTCTTGGTGTAAGCATGCATTTTCATTTTATCCTAAGTGTGATGTGCTTATGAATAACATAGCTGAATCATTCAATGCCACTATTTTGAATGCTAGAGATAAACCTATACTGACCATGTGCGAATGGATTAGAAAATATCTGATGAGTAGGTGTAGTAGTTCTACTTTGAAACTAGACAAGTGGCCACACATAGTGATGCCTATTCCCAAGAAAAGATTGGACAATGAGGTAGCTATGAGTGGTCAATGGTTGCCAACATGGGCTATGGAAGAGAAATTTCAGGTCACACATGCCTATAACAGGCAAGAGTTCATAGTTGACATTGCTAAAAAGAATTGCACATGTAATTTTTGGGATCTGGTAGGTATTCCATGTAGACATGCTGTTGCTGCATTAGGGTTTAGACAACAGAACCCTGAGGATTTTGTTCATGAGTATTACACTAGAGACAGCTATGCCATGTGCTATGGATTTGCTATTAGTCAAATTAATGGCATTGACATGTGGCCTGAGGTAGAAAGTGAAGAACTTTTACCTCCTAGTTACAAAAAAGGACCTGGAAGGCCTAGGAAGCTAAGGATAAGGGAAAGTGGGGAAGAGGGTG
This sequence comes from Vicia villosa, assembly GCF_029867415.1. Lineage (NCBI taxonomy): Eukaryota > Viridiplantae > Streptophyta > Magnoliopsida > Fabales > Fabaceae > Vicia > Vicia villosa. Next base: position 122,036,182 of record NC_081184.1, on the reverse strand, counting down.
CTAGAAGAAGGTTACCTGGTGTATCTTATAGATGCACTAGGTGTGACAAGGTGGGCCACAATGTTAAGACATGCAAGAGCAAGAGGCAAAATCAGAGTGCCATGAAAAGAAAGGTAATTTATCTACTGCAACCGTTTTTGTATGTAATATAGTTTCTTTGGTTATAATGTATCTGGCTTTTTAAATGCAGAAGAAAATGAGACCAAATGCTAATGAAGAAGGTACTAGCAATGTTGGAAGTCAGTCTGCTACAAACAATGAAGAAGGTCAACAAAATCCTGGGAACCAGTCTGCTACAAACAATGAAATCCATGAAGATACCAAGACTGATTCATTGTTCGGAGATGTAACTGATGACATGCTAAGCAGCATACCAGACTTCCATTCTCAGGCATCAACAAGCAACAACTACAAGGGCAAGGGAAAGATGATTGACAAACCAGTTGTGAGGAGAAGGGTAAGTGAGAGGATAAAGGAGAACTGGTTCAAGAAACCAAAACCATTCACTGGTCCAGGTTCAAACCCTGAGCAGCCTATTTGTATGGACATTGATGAAGAGAAATCTTCAAAGATTACTCCAAAAAGGGCATCCAAGATTGCTCCAAAAAAGCCATCCAAGCATTCTCCAAAGAAGAATACTCCAAAGAAGACTACTCCAAAGAAGGGAACTCCATCAAAGAAGACTTGAAATTTCATTATGTTTAATTTGATTAGCTAAGGTTGTTTATTTTGACTAGCACATGTTTGGTGCACTAATGTAAGGTTAAAGTTTGACAGTTATTTTGAGTAGCACATGTTTGGTGCATCTGTGTGCTGCTAAGACAGTTATTTTGACAAGCTAATGTTTGCTAAGACAATTTTGTCATGTGTATTCTGAATTATGCCCTTGATAAGGTGCACTTGTTATGTTAAAGTTTCAGTTTTAGTTCACCAGTTTCAGATTTAGTTCATCAATTTTATCATGTTAACAGACAGGTTTCATTGATGTAAATTACACATTTCCAATTGACATAAAACATAACTCATTTTATTGCCATAAATTCAACAAGTTTATACATCCAAATGCCACCAAAATACACAATGTCAAATAAAGAGCTCTTAATCTAAGTAATACACAATGCCAATAAGCAATAAACAGAGAATCAAAATAGTCTTCTTCAGCCTCATATTAACACTGTTCTGACTTGCATTCTTCTTCTTCAACTTCTCAATTTTGTTTGTTGCGGTCTCTAACTTCACTGATAGTATATCACAGCTTTTACATTCTGGTAGTTTCATCCGATGCATATTGATATGGTCTCTGATTTCATCATCCCACAAGAACAATTGACAGCTATTCACAGACTGCAAAACACACACACACAATGAAGGCTTGTTTAGTAAAGACCAACTTTCCACAATTTTCCCAGATGTTGAACAATTTTCCAGATAATAGAGAAGGATACTTACCCCAGCATTGCGACATTTCCAGAACTTGCGATTGCGATTTTGAACCGTGTTGGCCACCCATAACTTCATGGGTCTGTCACAGCCACATCTAGGTAAATCCGGATTTTGAAACGAGTTGACACTGCTATACGAGTTGCTCTCCGCCATGACTGAAGGGTAGGAAGATGGCTGAGTGAAGAAAACGAATACGGGGAAGAGAAGGAAGACGATGATGGAAGCGATGATGGAAGCGGAGCAAGAGAAGGAAGACGATGGAGATACCAAGCTGGGAAAGTCTGGACGAAGGAATTAGGGAAAGATGAACCCTAGTATTATGAGGGTGGGTTTGCCATGTCAGCGCCAGCGTGTCCAGGCTTTCGTTGCCCAGTCAGCTGGTGTGGTAACAAGGAGTAGTAAATCCATGATTTGGGTTTTTTAAGGGGCTTTTGCTAAAAAAAATAATTCAGGGGGGGCAAACCGAATCTCGCTACATTGGCAGGGGGTGAAGTATATTTAACCCATATATATATATATATATATATATATATATATATATATATATATATATATATATATATATATATATATATATATATATATATATATATATATATATATATATATATATATATATATATATACCATCTTCATGAAGCTCTTCCTAGACATAAGTTGAGATCATGGTTGTTCATAGAACAACAGAACTTTGAGAGCAATATTTGTCTATCCATATCTAGTTCTTGTATGAATTTAATTTGTCCAAATAATTTTTTTAAAGTTGAAGTATATTTTTTTTAGTACATAAAATTCTAAATAAGAGTTTATTACTAAATTCAAAAAATTATATTTTTGTTTCTTTTTTATTTTTATTTCTTTCAAATCAATCAATACTTTGAATTATCACATTTCTCGCATCTTTCTCTCTTTTTTTTTTTAATTTTATATTCTCGCTCATTTACTTCTCTCTTTACAATTTTTTTTAAAAACAAACATATAATTGTTGGGTGAAAATATGGACAATAAACAGTCTAGAAAAGGGGGAGGGGGAGGGGGAGGTTGAATAGACCTCTCAAATTAAAAATTCGTTAAAAAAAGTTTTTATCAAGGTTTCAAAAACATAGTTTATTTTTACGCGGCGGAAGCAAATTTTGCATTAAAGAGAATATGTTTGTCGATTGAAAGATTCACAAATGTATCTTATAAGAACATTTGAGTCTTTGGAAAACTCTAATATACCCTTTACTCCACTTTTGCCACATCATTAAAATGCTGGTTTTTTGGTCTTTATACACTAAAACCCTAATTTTCAATATTATAATATTACTACCCCTCATTATTATATAAACCAAAATAACTATTTCCCTTCATTTTATTTATTTTTTTCTCTTTCTTCGTTTCTTTCTTCCACTCTCCTATTATTTTCTATCTTCACCTTTTGATCTTCTTTTTTTAGATGGGCCGTTTAGGAATTGTGGTGGACTTATTATGATATGACATTCAGTTGTGTGATCTATTTGGAAATCTTGAAATTATATTGTTTTTTTCTTCAAGAATTCCTTTTGACATGAATAATTTGGAAGATATGAGTATCTTTTCACCATGGAAATCTTGGTAAGTCTACGACATATTCTTGTCATTTCTTTGTTTGTCTTCATAATCCTATTTTCTTCATGATCTAATATCAAATTGATAACTGTTGTTCTTTCTCTTGTGATGAAATGTTCATGTAAGTTGTTGAAGGTATATGGTTCTGTTGTCTTGTAATCTTAACTGTGATGTTTGCAGTTAGACTTTCCCCCTTTTTGTGTTTTTTGCTTCTCTAGATTTTTGCAGGGCTTTTGGGTGTTTTTTTGTCCCTTTGGTTGGTTACTTTGGATTGTTTTATTGCTTTTATTGTTGTTTTAGATGGGCATCCTGGTATTTCTCATACACGTGGGATCCCTTTTGACTTCCCCTTTTTTAGGGTGTCATATTGTTCTATACTTTTTCCTTTATTTAATAAATTATATTTTCCATTTAGAAAAATAATACAAAAAAGCTATCAAGCACCAACGTTGGATTGATGCCATGAACACTGAACAACAAGTCCTTTCCGCTAGCAACACTTGGTCCTTAACCACCTTACATAAGAATAAAATTGTCATTGATTGTAAATAGGCTTATCACATCAAACGTAAAGCTGATGGCACAATTGAACACAACAAAACTTGCCTTGTCGCCAAAGGTTATACATAACTAGAAAGAGGTGGATTTTCTTGATGCTTTTTCATTAGTTGCTAAACTAACTAATATTCATCTTTTACTTTCTATTTTAGCCACTAAAAAGGTTTGATTCATCAACAATTAATTGTCGACAACTCTTTTCTTCACGATGATTTATATGAAAAAATTTACATGGAATTTCCATTGAGTTTTTAATCTACCTCTATAAATAAAGGGTGTTGTTTAAAAAAATATTTATATGGTCTTCATCAAGTTAGTAGACAATAATTTAGTGAACTCTCTTCAAAAATCATGTCTCTTGGATACCATCATTTAGAATATGATCACTGACCGTCCATGTCGTCCTCTCCAATTCACTTTACTAATCTACTCATTTATAATGATGATATCGTTCTCACTGGCATTTCTCCTTTTGAAAGTATTGTTGTCAAATACTTCCTTCATTCTACTATAACCTTGGGCAATCTCAAATTCTTTCTTGGTTTCGAAGTATCACACATCACTAAAGGAATTCATTTATGTCAATGCAAATACTCCTTAGATCTTTTAGCCAATACATGTCTTCTGGAAGCTAAACCTACCCCAACTTCAATGATTGAAGATTTCGAACCTTTCTATGATACAACTTCTCCTCCTCACAATCCTAGTGTCTCCCGTTCCCTCGTTTATCGTCTTCTTTACTTATCAAACACATGTCTTGGCATCAATTTTGTTGCTCAACATATTAGCTCATTTATGCAACATCCAACAACAAATCACTATGAAGTTGTTATTAACTAGAATTTTTTGTAATATAAAAAATGCTCAAGGCAATGGTCTTTTGTCATTGGATTCTCCTACTCATATAAAGGCTTTTATTAATTCTAATTGGGCTACATGTCACATGTTTTATTACTCAAAAACATATTGCATTTTTATAGGATCTTCACTACTCTCATGCCAATCAAAGGAACAAATTAATGTCTCACGTTCCTCACCAGAAGCTGAATACAAGGCTCTTGCCTCTACTACTTGTAAAATTTTAGTAGTTTTTCGTTCTTATTCCAAGATTTGCGCATTAATTTTGCAAAATCTTCTCTTTTCTACTGTGATGGGAACTCTGCTTGACATATTGCCTTGAATCTTACCTTTCACGAACGAACTAAAAGTTTGGATATTGAATGCCACATTGTCCGTCAACAACTTCAAAGCGGTATTTTCATCTCTTGTATGTTACTTATTTTAAATTAACTTGCAAATTCATTGACCAAGCCTTTGGAACCAATGTTGTTTTTTTTTATACTATTTTTGCTAAGTTGTGAATGTTAAACATACATTCTCCAATTTAAGATGGACTATTAGGGATTAATTGTTATTGATTTTATTAAAAATTAATGATTATTAATTTTATTCTCATATTATTTAGGAATTTAGTTATAATTCTCAATATTACCGTTGTAGCTATAAATTAATATAAATGTATTATATCTCTTTTCATTCAATTATATGAGAAATATTTTTCCACTTATCTAGTCAATTTATTTCTCTAGTATCCTACAAATTTAACATTGAATTCGTCTCATTCAACTATTATCGTAGATAATATGTGTTTCTTCCTTTTGATGTGTTTACATTGTGCATTATGTTTGACTTATTCTCCCTTTATCTCACGATATCTCCATTTTCCTTATCCATGTGTACATTACAATTTTAGATTATCTCTTTCTCCCTTTATCTCAGGATATCTCAAATTTCCTTATTCATGTGTCTTTTACTAACTTTTATAATTTTTCAATTTTTAACCCACACTCCACTAATTTTAATTTGATCAAGTTTTATTCTAAACTACCTGATATTCGACTAAGCATCAATTTAATAAAAATACATGCCTGTTAAATTTAAATAAGAAAAATATATCTTGGCACCTAAAAATGACACTACATTGTATACACGGTTCATAAATACATGAACAGAGTTTTCATATCATCTTAATATTTTAATATATTTTTCCTAAAAAATTATTTTAATTAATGAAATATTAAAACTTAGTTAATACAATTCAAAGTTTGGTTACTATATATTTTGACATAAAAATGTTAATACATATACAATTCAAAATTTAGTTAATATTATGTATAAATTTGGTTAATACAATTCATAACTAGGTTAATGAGTTCTAAAAAAAATCAATAGTAAAATAAAGTTGGTTAATTGAGTATAAAGTTGGTTAATACATTTATAAATTAGTGTTAGAACGTGGTTAATAGTATGTATTTTATTCGTTAATGAAGTAGTGAAAGTGGTTAATGATGTATAAGTGTTAGGTTTTGTTTTGTTGGCTACATTATGTTAAAACAAGTATTTCAGCAAGATGTTGGACAATATGTCCTGACATGTTGGTACGACATCAGAACGTGCCTTGTTTTATATTCTTGGAAGATTTATTTTTAATGTGAGATATATGAAGATCCTCTGAAGATTTTGTTCACATTGTTTGCGGTTAAACAAGGATTTAATCTAGGAGATTATATTGGATTCAGATATGATTTTCTTGTCGAGATTAAATGTTAAAATAGATCTTGTAATAACTTAAATTTGTTCCTGATTTTAGGCAAAAGATTCTGCAGATTTTGTGCAATAGCTCTGATTGGATCTGTTGTGTTTTGAGTCCGACCCCAAGCCCAAACGTTTCTCTGGGTATAGAAAAGAAGTCTCTAAAACGAACAAGAGCACAAGTCGTATATGTAAAAGTGTTAATTATTAAGGCTTCGTCTGTTCATTTTTATTGTGAGTCACTCTTGTATTGTTTGATGTTACGGATGGACTGTTAGTTGAATTGTAATTGTGAATCACTCGTAAGCTTTTAAGCAGTAGTTGATTTTGCTTATTGAAGTGTGTTTCCTCTTTGATTGTCATTGTTGATTATCACATGTTATGTGATTGAAGGGAAGTGAGAAGGATGTCATATCTACGAGTGTCTTAGATAGAAATAGCACAGGTAGTGATTAGGTGCGAAGTTTTGTAAAACCATTAGTTGTTTAGAACTTCAAACTAATACTATTATAGTGGATTTACTTCCTGGCTTGGATGCCCTCAGATGTAGGTGACATTGTACCAAACTGAGTTAATAATTGACATGTGTTATTTATTTCCTCCAATTTACTTCAACTTGTTTAATTTTGGGATAATAGCTATTTTACCCCCTGCCATATTAGCGAGGTTTGAAAAAACCCCCTGTAAAAAAAAAATTTAGATTGCATCCCTAACATATTCAGATTCATGCATATTGGCCCCTCCCCCCAACCAGTCACCAGAATCTTCATTATTTTAATAATTTTTTGAGTTTTTTTAGTAGCACACATGGATTAGATGATGAGTTGGCACAGTAATTGAAATTAGTCGCGGTAAAAAAATTTCATGAGTTAACAAACCCTAATCCCAAACCGAATACCCTAAAACAAATTAGGTTATATTCTTCTTCTCCTTTCTTCAACAGCAGCCCGAGAAAGTCATCTTCTTCTTCTTATAAGAAAGCTCGATCTTCTTCTTCTTTCTACTAGCAAAACCCTCGATCTTCCTTTGCCGTATTCCCGCCGTTGCGTTCTCATCTTCGTCTTCATGGAAGAAAGCTCAAACACAAGCATCCTCTCTAATGGAAGAACAAGACCCAAATGTGGACACGATCTCCCAATGAAAATGTTTATTTCCAAATCCAAACCAAATCCAGGGAAAAAATACTGGAAGTGCAAGCACTGGGGGGTTAGATTCATTAGCTTTCCAATTTTCTATTTCTTCTACTTATACTGATTTCCAGCTATTTGGAACATAACTGTATTATGTGTTTGCAGAAAGAGGAGGATTGCGAGCTGTTTCTATGGGATGATGAGTATTTTGGAGTGGACGTTTCAAAGGAAGATCGTTTGGTCTGTACGTGCGAGACTGTGGCTCACCAGATTAAGATGCTCACGAAGGAGATGGAAGACTTGAAGATTACTATTGATAACACTAGAAAAGTAGTGAAATTTGTGATATCAATAGTTGCTTGTTACTGGGTGTTTTATGTTATAGGCTTAGGAAGAATGTAAGGATATCTGTTATAGGCTTTGGAAGAATGTAAGGATATCTGTTATAGGCTTAGGAAGAATGTAAGAAACATGATGTATGAATGTCGTGTAACTCAAATTTCTAATGTAAATCAATGTTGCTCAATGTTATTTCAGATTGTTGTGAATCAAGCTTAATTTATATGATAGCTTAATTTCAGCTTGTTGTGAATGAAGCTTAATTTATGAGCCATAACAGACTGCCATATGGTATGCCATATCAAAATACCATAATGCCATAGACTGCTATAACAGAGAAATTGTTTCTGATCTATAACAGACTGCTATAGTGTATTACTTTTTTATGGGTACTATTATAAAACAAAACCATATGGTATGCCATATCAAAATACCATATCAGAATACCATAATGCCATAATACACACCTGGCAGTCAATGTTTATCTTAGTTTAGTTTAGTATAGTTTTCAAAGTAATAAACTCTACCAACTTATCTATGGAATGCAGAAACAATTGAACCACATATCAAAATACCATAATGCCATATGGTATGCCATAACAGGCTGCTATAGCAGTTGCATTACAATGATCAATAACACTATAATATTCATAACAGTTGCATTACAATGATCATTACATGTTCATTACAAAAAGAGGCTTAGAAACCTTACAGCATCTATTACATATTCATTGCAAACAGTCACCAAAAACAATGAATTCCCCTAATAACATGTTCATTACAAAATATCATTGGGACAAATTTCTTTCAATTAGAGGTCCTTAAAGTTACAAAATAGGAGACAAATAAACTACTGAGTCATTCTTCTTGCAATGTCCTCCCATTTTTCTGATGCATCACCAATGGTGCACTTGAAGTTGAGCCAGGCCCATTAATTTGCCTTGAATTCTTCAAAATCTTAATCCTTTCACTAACCCTTTTCCTCTTAGGCTTGTTAACAGGTCCCTTTTTCTTTTCTTTTTTTGCAACAGATGCAGTAGACTTAGGTTGATCAACTGCTATGGTTGTTGTTTCAGCTTGAACATGTGATGCAGGGACTGGATTGACTGCTGCAGCTTGAACATGTGTAGAGGGTGTGGGATTGCAGACTTGTGATAATTCTTCTTGGTGCAGCATAGCTTCAATTACAGCATCTATTTCAGGATCATCATAATTCTCAGTAGGTGCAGCTTCCTCATTTCCAATAGGTGCAGTTGCAGCTTCATCATTTTCAGCAGGGAGATCTCTATTATTTCCAGCAGGTGCAGCTTTGGCTCTTGGTGCCTTTCTCTGAAAATCATGCAATTTATTATAAGCAACACAGTGTTTACAACAAGTTAATAAATTGAGTAAATGTATTTAGTGGTTTACCTTTCTCTTTAGTGCATTAGGGTTTTGTTCCTTGCTTTTGCATTTCCTTGAGTTATGCCCAAACTGATCACACTTGGTGCATCTATATGAAATACCAGGCCTTCTCATTCTTGAACCAGACTCATCTTGTTCCCTATACCTTAACTTCTTTGGCCTACCAGGTCCTTTCTTAAACATAGGTGGCAGCATATCTTCCACATCTACTGATGGCCACATTTCCATCCCATTGATGGGGCTCACATTATGTTCATAACACTTTTGATATGCCTCTCTAGTATAGCACTCGTCTACATATGACTCTGGATTCAAACTTTGATAACTCATGGCAGACATAGCATGCATACATGGTATACCCACTAGTTCCCAAAAACAACATGAACATGTTTTTTTCCCAAGATCAACTATAAACTGTTGGCCATTGAATGGGTGATGCACCTGCCAGATGTCACCCATACTCCAAGTAGGGAGCCATTGACCACTCATTGAGACTTCCTTGTCTAGTCTCTTCCTAGGCATTGGCATAATATTGTGATTCCACTTGCCTAGCTTTTCTAAATTATTAACAATCCTATTGCTCCAAGTAGTTTCTAATCCACTCACACATTGTGAGGATAGGTTTGTCCCTAACTTGCAAGATTGTACTGTTAAATGACTCACTTAAATTGTTCATCAATACATCACACTTTGGATAAAAAGAGAAAGAATGCTTACACCACAATCTGGTTGGAACACCCATAAGCCATTCCCATGCCTTCTTGTCAAGGGCCTTCAACTCAATCATCTTTTTCTCCCAGGCTTGAAAATATGTTGCTTTAGCAGCTCCCATTAAGAGATCCCTAATTGTTGCACCACCACCAAACTTTTTCTTAAAATTTGCATAGAGATGTCTAAGACAAATTCTATGCTCAATCTGCTCAAACACTGCTACCAGGCCCTGTAAGTAGTGGATTAGTCAGGAAAAGAAAGAACAATACACAAGAAGTAAGAAAATAAAGATTTATAAAAGAGAAAACCTTTTGTTGATCTGATATAAACACATATTTCCTCTCTACACCAACATCTTCCATAAGTACTTGCAAGAACCACCTCCAGCTTTCTTTTGATTCAGTCTCCACAACTCCAAAAGCCAATGGATAATACTGGTCATTTGGATCCCTAGCCACAGCTACTAAGAGTTGACCTCCATACTTTGATTTAAGATGGCATCCATCCACACCAATGAAAGGCCTACAGCCATTAACAAATCCCTTCTTGCATCCATCCAAACAAAAGTAAAACTTAGCAAATCTTGGTTGAATAGTAGGCAGAGGCCTCTCCACATCAATCTTGGTAGTATTCCCAGGACATTGTTTTTTTAGCTCTGCTGCATACCTCCATAACATAGTGTATTGCCTAGTTGCATCTCCTTCAACTATTTCTTCAGCCAAACATTGTGCTCTCCATGCTTTGCCTTTAGTGATACCCACAGCATATTTCATCCTCATTTCAGACATTATTTCAGACACTTTTACCTTTCCCATGGACTTCCTTTTTTCCACCACTAGCTTTGATACCCACTTTGAGTTGGCTGATTTGTTATTTAAAACCCTAGCACAACTATGTGTCCCCACCCATGTTTTTAGTTGGTAAGCGTGTCTGTCACCAACTTTACTACACAAAGCCAAAAAACCACATTTGCCCTTACACTCCACCCTAACCCTATAATTTTCATTTTTTACAAACCTTATCTCTCTTCCATTAAGAACAGACCATTCCCTAATAGCATCTTTGAACTCCACCAAAGAATTAAATTCCATTCCTAACTTGAATTTGAAGTCTTTATTCATCAACTCACTTCTAAACTTTTCATATTTTGGATTCTTTTCATCACCACTATCATCGGGATCAGAACTGTCCAATTCCTCACTACAATAATCAACATCATCTCTTGGGATATTAGTGGGTTTCTTGCTTGAGGTACAACCAAACAGATTAGATGGAACAAATACCTTGACTTTGGGTGATTGTTCAGTCATCTTGCTTTTCTTGCTAGCACATCTCTTGTAACCAACTGAATTGCCATTCACCACAAGCCTTCTACCCTCTGTGGAATTGTCTACTTCCACTTCAGCATAATCAACATCAACTTCAGGGCCTGCTTGTTCAACTTCAGGGGCTGCTTGTTCTTCCTCGTAACCTTCATTTCCTATTGTTGTTCTCTCTTCTTCACTATCGTCAAACAATTTTCCTTCAACATCACTGTCATCACTGCTGCTGCCATCATTTTCTTGCATAGGGTTACAAACAGTTGGCACAGAAACCTTGCTTACGGTATCCACAACATTGTGTTCAACCCATATATGACCTTCTACGTTATTATCGATACAATGTGTGGCAATTTCCATAGCTTCTTTGTCATCAGTGACGTGGAAGTAACTATCATCAACACCAGGGATCTTCCTCCACAGTCTAAAACCATCTATACCCCAATCTTTAACTAAACTAATAGCTTCAAAGTAGCTCCAAGTATCCAGGTCTTATTCATGAACAGTAGTTTCGTCCCCACCCTTGTAGAAGATGAACCTTTCACGCACAAATTGGCCCCCATGGTGAAATACGACACTGATCGTGGACATTTCTAAATTTTAACATAAACAAATCGCATTAGGGACCACAAAATTGGTTTGGGACCACAAAATTGGTTTGGGACCACAACAGAATTAAAAAATGTTCAGAACAACTCAATCTTTTAACGCACACAAAAACAAGGTTTAAAAATAAATTTACCTTAGGAACGGAAGATCGTCTGTGCCTTGCTTCAAATATCGATTTGCAGGTGGTTGATGTGGAAGATGAACATTTAGGTTTAACGTTAACAAGCCGCGAATGATTGTTTTAGGGTTTTCGGATTGGGATTAAGGTTTGTCATCTAAACCAATTTTTTTACCGCGACTAATTTTAATTACCATGCCAACTCATCATCTAATCCATGTGTGCTACTAAAAAAAACTCAAAAAATTATTAAAATAATGAAGATTCTGGTGACTGGTTGGGGGGAGGGGCCAATATGCATGAATCTGAAAATGTTAGGGATGGAATCTAAATTTTTTTTTTACAGGGGGTTTTTTCAAACCTCGCTAATATGGCAGGGGGTAAAATAGCTATTATCCCTTTAATTTTTTATTTGTTGTTACGATGTCTTAACATTGCGTTCAACATCCTAGTGTCCTAACATCGTATACGACATCCATTCTGCTAGTGCCAAGATTTCAATTGGTATTAGAGGAGGCACCTTGTTCTGTTTTGGGTGAGCTCTAGGAAAGATATTTTTTGGTACTATGGAAGGAGGTGATATGTGTTTTGGTGTAGTTTGGTTTTTTTTTTTTTAAATTATTTTTCCTTGAGGGGGAGTACTACTTGAGGGAGAGTAGTAGTTTTTTCTCCTGATCTAGTGTTTGGGGGGAGCATGATGTTTTGATGTTGACATGACTGTGAGATGATCACGTGTTTAGGTGGAGCTTTATGTGATTGATGTCATACATGATGTCTTGACATCCTGTCTGGAGAATTTATTTTGAAGGATTTTTTTATTAGAGTTTATTTCTCTCTGTTGGTGTGTTCTGTGAGGCTGTGTTTTATCTTTCCTGTTGCGTGTGCCTCTGACGTGTCTTGGTTAAGTTCCAAGGTTCTATTGTGAGTGTTTATTTCTCTCTGAAAGTATGCTTCGTGAGGCTAAGTTATAAATGTTTATGATTGTGTATGCCTCTTATGTGTCTTGGTGAAGTTCCAAGGTTCTGTTGTGAGAGTTTATTTCTCTCTGAAAGTGTGCTCTGTGAGGCTGAGTTCTAAATATTTATGACTGTGTATGCCTCTGATGTCCAATTTATTTTTGTGCATTATTTTTGAAGATGTTTTTGTGAGGTAATGTTGAAGCTTTATCCCTCTTGTTCTTGGATGTTTGTGCTATAGTTTGGTATTTGCAAGATGTTTTATACAAAGGTTTCTTTAGCCAAAATTTTCCAATGGGGGATATTATTAGGTTTTGTTTTGTTGGTTGCATTTTGTTAAAAAAAGTATTTCAGCAAGATGTTGGACAAGATGTCCTGACATGTTGGTACGACATCAGAACGTGCCTTGTTTTCTATTCTTGAAAGATTTATTTTTAATGTGAGATATTTGAAGATCCTCTGCAGATTTTATTCATATTGTTTGCGGTCTAAGAAGGATTTAATCTAGGAGATTATATTGGTTGGATTCAGATTTGATTTGCTTGCCAAAATTAAATGTCAAAACATATCTTGTAACAACTTAAATCTGTTTCTGATTTTATGCAGAAGATTCTGCAGATTTTGTGCAACAGTTCAGATTGAATCTGCTGCAGTTTTTAGCCCAAGACCAAGCGTTTCTCTGGCTATATAAAGGAAGTCTCTAAACCTAAGAAGAGCACGAGCATATGTAAAAGTGTCAATTATTAAAGCTTCGTATGTTCATTGTCTATTGTGAGTCGCTCTTGTATCGTTTGATGCTAGGGCTGTACTGTTAGTTAAGTTGTAATTGTGAATCACTCATACGCTTTTAAGCAGTAGTTGGTTCTATTTATTAGAGTGTGTTTCCTATTTGATTGTCATTGTTGTTTATCACATGTTGTGTGATTTAAGAGAAATGAGATAAGTCTCATATTTAGGAGTGTCTTAGATAGAAATAGCACGATTATTGATTAGGTACGAAGTTTGTAAAACCAAAAGTTATTTCCTTCCTGGCTTGGATGCACCCAGATGTAGGTGACGTTGCAGCGAACTGGGTTAACAATTGACCTGTGTTATTTATTTCATGCAATTCACTTGAATTTGTTTATTGTTCTATCTGTTGTTACGATGTCTTAACATAGCATTCGAAATTGCGCTTGACATCCTAGTGTCCTAACATCGTATACGACGTCTGTTATGTTAGTGCCAGAATTTCAATAAGTAAAATAATTGGTTAATGATGTATATTTTTGTGATTAATACAATTGTGAAGTTGGTTAATGATACAATTTTATATTTGTGTTATTAAATAAATTTGAAAAAGAAATATTTTTTAAAAGCAATATTATATTAATAGAAAAACAATGTTCACCGTATAAATACGATGAACATTGTAGACGATGTAGGCATTTAGTGTAGAAAATGATGTCAAGGTATCATATCTGACTAAATAAATATATGTTCAAATTAATAACATTCAAATACTTATATATATATATATATATATATATATATATATATATATATATATATATATATATATATATATATATATATATATATATATATATATATATATATGGGGACGACTCAAGTGAGAACACTTGGTTATTATGAGAAATGAGAACAATGAATCACGACCATTAAATTTTGATTTTGTTGATTTTAATGGATTAGATTGGTTTCTTTTTTTATGATCCTTAATATTTATTTTAAATCAAAATAGAAATAAAAACCAATCTAGTCCATTAAAATCAACAAAATCAAAATTTAATGGTCGTGATTCATTGTTCTCATTTCTCATAATAACCAAGTGTTCTCACTTGAGTCGTCCCCTATATATATATATATATATATATATATATATATATATATATATATATATATATATATATATATATATATATATATATATATATATATATATAAAAGAAAAATGAGGTTATTACTAGAAGAGAATGACAATTTTAAACTTATATCCAGAACATTATCACTTTCTTTATGCCAACAAATTCATATGCTAAGCCTGATTATATGTTAAAAATTCAACACCAAATAAAAAATGTTTTGGGTGTCCATTTTTATTTAGTTTATCTTACAACACATTTATTTATTTTTTTACATATAATTTTATTTATTTAATTACATATAATACAACCTGCATAATACTTAATTTATATATTCGAGAGAAGCTTTACCATAACTTGGCGTGGCCTGCATAAAGCAACTAAAGGTTCAACTTTAGGCATTGTAAGACCTGTTCCTTCGGTCATGTCAATTTCTTCATTTCCAATCTTCTCCCACTCAAAACATTGAATCAAAGACCCTATTGCATTTGCCATAAAACGTTTTGCTAAAACAGATCCAGGACAAGCTCTCCTTCCAACACCAAATGGAATCATATTATAAATCTCACTATCTAACCCACTTTCTTCAAATCTTTCTGGCACAAACCTTGTTGGGTCCACCCATAAGTTATGGTCTCTATGTAAGGTCCAAAGATTCACAAGAAGCATTGTCCCTTTTGGTATATCAAAACCACAAACATTGCAATCATTGGAGGACTCATGTGGTATTAATAATGGAGCCACGGGATATAAACGAAGTGTCTCCATAATTACCTTTTGCAAGTATTTTAGTTTTAAAGCGCCTGATTCATTCATAAGTTGATCTTGATGCATACAAGTGTTTATCTCTGTCATAACCTTATTCATTTTTTTTGGATGGTTGAGGAGAAGTGAGAGTGCCCATTCCATAGTTGTAGCTGAAGTTTCAGAGCCAGCTACAAGCATTACCTGCATAATTATTTTGACATATCATGTGAATCGTTAACAAAATATTTTTTTGTCTGTGATTATGTATACTTTTTATCACCCAAAAACTAACTTTAGAAGAAGAAAAATCAATAAATTATTGTTACAACTGTAAATTAAAATACATATAAAGTTAACATGCTTATTCCATGATAATAGCCACTACAATTAGGAGTGGAGCTTCACTTTCATCTTAACAAAAAAAAAAGTTTTACAAAGGAGGAAACTTACCTACAATTCATTAGGTTTGGTTTATATTTTTTGTTAATAAAAATAAGAAAGTGTACTTTAACATCATTTAAGGAGTGGAAATAATATAAAATTGAATATGTGTAAGAAAAAATTATACGTTTATCATATTTTCATTGGAAAATAGTACAAACCATACATAAGAAATCGTATCTAGGTATTTTCCTTTACAAATAGTTATCTAGCTATTTGATCTAAACCTCCACCATTATTCACATTCTTCAATGAGATATTCTTGATGTATAAGTTTGACCGGTGTTTCCTTAAAACCACCAGTCTTTTGAGTTTGGGCCCATTTGTTTTGACTTTTTAAAAAAATGATTTTATACAGTTTTTTTTTATAAAATCTTCAAATAAAAATTTGATTTGAATAGTTATTCTTAAAATGTGATTTAGGTATTTCATCTATTTATGGGGAAAAAAATTGGATATCAAAATTTCAAAAAATTACTTAATTTTGAAACTATTTCAAATAGATTTTCATAAAATCATTTTTGAAATACAACTTTTTGAAAAAGTTGCGATTTTGACTAGCTTTTGGTTTTCAATAATATATGTTTATGTTATAGGATATCAAAATTAGTGCTTCATTTAGAAAAAACAAATTCAAAAAACTTGTAATATTTTGAAAAACAATTTTATAAAATCTATTTTCAAAAATACAAAAAAAAAAATCCATTTTTTTAAAACTGAAACAAACAGACCCTTTATTAATTACCTTGACAAATACATGTAGTAGTTTTTAGTTGTTTTATAACTTCTTTGAAGTTTTGGATTCAAATGTTGGTATTCTCTAGCAATCTGTTTGATTACCAAATGAGTACATGTAGTAGTTTTTAGTTGTTTTATAACTTCTTTGAAGTTTTGGATTCAAATGTTGGTTTCTCTAGCAATCTGTTTGATTACCAAATGAGAATCACATTTGACTTGTCTATGATCATATGGTTTAACCATGCTTTCCAAGATACTAAGTCTTGTAATCATAGTATTGACTTTGACTTAATTATTTGAAAAACTAAGGATGTACATGGAATTTGAATTTCCAAACTCTCCTATTAGGTTTAATTATAACAACTTCATTTCTATTCTATTTTATTTTTGGGTTTTAAATCCTTTGAACATCGGTATCCCAAGCTTGACGGTGAAATCAAGATCTATTTTGGATATCTATTAAACTTGTAAACAAAGATTATGCTAAAAAGTCTGTCAGAGTCAAGCCCTCAATAACTCCAAGACTTTGTTTGAGAGTTTAGAGAGGAATGAAGGGCAGAGTTTTGAAAAATAAGAAAGATCGGTGAAAAGAATAGAAAGATTTTAGTTGAGAGAGTTTTGGAGGATTTGTTTCTCTTCATAATACCAAAAACCTCTTAATTTGGGGAACTAAAATTTTGTATTGGAGGAGAGTTTTGGAGGATTTTAGAGGATTTAGAAAAATTGTTCAAATATAATTTTTGTTGTTACAATATCTCAAAAATAAAAATAACATTAATGATAATCATTATTTTATCAGTCTAAACAATTTTTTTTCTTCAAAAAATATTAGAATTTTATCTATATTAAAAAAAAAATTCAAAACTCTCCATTCCTCTCCCCTCAAAACTCTCAAATAAAGTCCGAGTTTGCTTGCATGAGAATGAAAAAAAATAGTTAATTTTTTTCTTATTTTTTAAGAGATTTACTTTATAAAGAAAGATAAGTGAATATTTATCATAAATATATTTTAAACTTTAAGAGTATTATGAAAAATATAGTTAAGTTGAATAATTTATTTAAATCCCCAAGGCCCTCGTGTAATATTTGAGTTTTTCTCATTTTAGGAGAATTTTAGAAATTATATTAAATGAGGATTTTGAAAGGTTTAGATTAATATTTTAAATTCAATCAATATTATTATAATCTTAAAATTAAATATTTTAAAATCTTTCTCTCAAAAAAATGAGTTTTTTCTTCTATGCTTTTCTCCCTCCAAAGCCCTCAATTTCTCTCCATTCTAAATTCGTAAGAGAGCCTTAATGATAGACATTTTAATGTAAAAAAATTAAGTTGGATGGCTGATTTAATTACCTGGCCTTAATAATACATTCCTATTGAGTAAATACATAACTATGTCAATCTTACACGACACCAAAACATCACTATGTAATAAATAATATTCATTTTTTGTACAGGAATAAATAAGGATAAACATTTTTTTCTCTATAGGTGTATATATATTCTCAACATTATTCAAGATATGACTAAAATAATATGGCGCTCTTTCGGTTCCTCCATATCTATAATATATACTAGATGTGGCCCTCTTCATCATCTAACACACTTTTTCTTTTTCTATTTAATGAATTGTTCAATGTGTACTTTAAGAAGCACTTAACTAACTCGTCCTAAACAGTATGTTATGCTGGTTAAATTATGATTTGTCCCTCTTCATTGAAAAGAGAGTGTTGCTAACACTTCTCTTATAGAGAATTCTTGAGTCTAGGTTAGAGATTCAAATAGTGGTCTACCCTAACTTTATGACCAAGGAATGTGGAGATGATAGAATTTGGTATTCTTAGAGTTGGGGGAGAGTGGTTTTTCCACCCTTTGATTGAACCTTTATCAGTTAGTCATTGTGGGCCACGTCATCACCCATATTTATTGGGCAAGTGGATAGCAGAAACCCAATTCAAACAGATTCATAGCATCTTTCGGACGACCATTTTGCTCATTTAGGCGGCCCCTGACATTGCAGGATAGCTCGCCCCTCACCATTGCACCTAGCCTTCATTCTTTCTCACATACTACCTATTCTTAAGGTCCTAAAAAAATTATATTGTTGTAGATAAAAAAAATTACATATTAAGAAATTTAACTTTCAGAATAACGTTTACTATATTTTTATCCTATTTAATTCTTATGTTCTACGCCAATTTTTTATATTTTAAAATTACTATTTCCTTTGGTGTCATATATAAGATAATTGGTCTATATATTGTCAAGATACATTAGTTATTTAATAAATCTAAAAAATAAAATTTTTCTTATAAATAGGAACAGAGGAAATATCTAGTACTTCAAACACACTTGAGTGAATAATCTTCAAAACCATGCACACTTCAAGTTAGTTAATGCGACATCGAGGTATTAAAAATAATTTTTAGCAGTCACCAAACTTGGTTAATGCAGTGTAAAAACTTGGTTAATGCAGTAATAAAGTTGGTTAATACAATATCCAGGTATTAAAAATAATTTTTAACTGTCATCAAACTTGGTTAATGCAGTGTAAAAATTTGATTAATGCAATAATGAAGTTGGTTAATGCACGTCCAAGTATTAAAAATAAATGTCCGTACATGAATAGTATTCGTCCGTACATGAACAATATCGTCCGTATATGAATAGTGTCGTCCGTACATACGGTGTATGTGTAAGGATTGGTGTAAGAATAACATTTTTGTTTAATGAATTGTTCAATGTGTACTTTAAGAAGCACTTAACTAACTCGTCCTAAACAGTATGTTATGCTGGTTAAATTATGATTTGTCCCTCTTCATTAAAAATAGAGTGTTGCTAACACTTCTCTTATAGAGAATTCTTGAGTCTAGGTTAGAGATTCAAATAGTGGTCTACCCTAACTTTATGACCAAGGAATGTGGAGATGGTAGGATTTGGTATTTTTAGAGTTAGGGGAGAGTGGTTTCCTCCCTTTGATTGACCCTTTATCAGTTAGTCGCTGTGGGCCCACGTCATCAACCATGTTTATTGGGCAAGTGGATAGCAGAAACCCAATTCAAATATATTCATGGCATCTTTCGGACGACCATTTTGCTCATTTAGGCGGCCACTGACATTGTAGGATAGCTCGCCGCTCACCATTGCACCTAGCCTTCATTCTTTTTCACATACTACCTATTCTTAAGGTCCTAATAAAATTATATTGTTGTAGATAAAAAAAATTACATATTAAGAAATTTAACTTTCAGAATAACTTTTACTATATTTTTATCCTATTTAATTCTTATGTTGTACGACAATTTTTTATATTTTAAAATTACTATTTCCTTTGGTGTCTTATATAAAAAAAAATTTACATATATTTATTAGATAATCAATGTATTTGATCTATATATTGTCAAGATACATTAGTTATTTAATAAATCTAAAAAATAAAAATTTTCTTATAAATACGAATAGAGGAAACATTTAGTACTTCAAACACACTTGAGTGAATAATCTTCAAAACTATGCACATTTCAAGGCATGTTCTAAGTCCGACAAATATTTGTTGGAAGTCACCAGATATGTGGAAAAACAATAGTTGCTTAAAAAAATAAAAGATATTAAGTATAATCAGTGTTCTAAAAATTGGATCGAACAGTCGGACTGATTGGGTCGGGTTACTGGTTTTGTCTGATTCACGAATATGCTATTGAATTGGTGAGAACTGGCCAACACCAGAAAAAATCGATGAACCGGCGATTTTAGAAAATCGATGGTTTAAATGCATGATTTTTTCCGTACAAAATGACGTCGTTTTCATGATTTTTTTTTAAAAATATAATTAAAATATAATTATACTTTATTCAAATGTTATTTGAAATAATTTTCCCCTGTTTGCAATTAGACCTGATTTAAAATTTATTTAAATTTATATTTTGTATTATTTTTAGAATTTGAATTATATTTAAAATTTAAATGTAAAGAATAAACATGTGAAATTATGATATTTTGAAATTTTAAAATTTTATAAGTGTTGTGATATTTTTTATAGACTGAGTCATCCAGTTTGACCGGTTTAATAAATATATAGTATTCTAATAGAGACTGATTTATTTAACTGATTTAATCTGATTTAGTAATGCGGTTCGATCAGTGATCCAATAATACAATCAATAAATAATAACCCAATATCTGATTTGATGATTGATTCAGTTTTTTTAAAAAACTGAGTATAAATCAAATGTCAAAGATACTATTACTAATTGAGTTATTAATTAATGTTGATAAGAAAAAAGTTATTAATTAATGTAGTTCTTTATATAAAATGATCACCATGCACACTATAGATCTTGACTTCCTAAACGATGAGTGTCACCTAAAAATGCAATGTGTTCTAGTCCTATTCACACATTAATTACATAAGTATTTTAAAAGACACTATTGTCTTTTGTAGGGTCAAGCAAATCGTATCATATCATATACACCCTCCGGTCACATTTATAAGCAAAAAAAATGGTTTTCACGATTATTAAGAAATTCAATTAAGTGTAGTTAACTTTTTAGATTTCGGAGAAAATATTGATTAAATTTACTATAATATCCTCTTTATTAAATTTAATGAAGTATTGGAAAATGAAATATAGGGATATCTTAGGAATTACAGCATTAAATGATTTAGTAATAATTGATTTTTGCTTATAATAGTGACCAAGAATTAGATCATTTTTTTTGCTTATAATAGTGACCGGAGGGTGTATATATTAATTAACAACTTATCTATTTGACTCTAATAACACTCATACACAAAATAAACACATTAACTATACTATTAATCATTTTCAATATATGAAATTTTCAATTAGATTTATAATTAGCGTGCAAGAAAGAAAGTACTATATAGTTAATAATTCTCACCAGAACAACACCTTTCACAATCTCCTCTGTGTAGAATTCCGGTTCCTTTTGTTGCAAGTCTAACATAACATCAATCAACGTCATATTTCTTTGGTCATTGCTCCAATTTCTTCGTTTCTCATCAAGTAGCTTCTGAAGAAAACTATCCATCTTTTTCATCAACTTCACCATCTTCTTTTTCTTCCCTTGGAAATCAATCCATTCCAGTATTGCAAAAAAATCATTCAAATTCCCACTTCCAAGAAGCTCTATATATTCATTCATCAAAATTTGAAACTCTTTTCCTCCTATGGCAACATCATCATCTTCACCATAGTATCGCTTCCCAGATATCACTCTCAACATGATGTTGAAAGAAAGCTCTAAAGTTTTTGTTTTGAGATCAACTTTTGACATTATTTCGCCTTTGCACCCTTCAAATATTTGCTTAATCAACAATTTCACTTCATCTTCTCGAACTTTCGTGAACATGGCAAGACGATTGGAAGAGAAAAGCTCCGTAGTTGTTAAACGACGTAGTTTGCGCCAGAGTTTGCCGTAAGAAGAAAACCCTAATGTTGTGTTATTGTAATTGAGATATTTTCCAGCAAGTGTTACGGAGCGATTTGCGAATGTTATGTCATTGTTTGACAAACATTCTTCTACTGCGGAAGGTGAAGAGACGACAAGGATCTTGCGGGTTCCGACGTGGAGGAAGAAGATGTGGCCGTAGGTTTTTGTGAGGTTGTGGAGACTTCGATGTAAGGGTTGTTTGATGAGATGGAGGTGGCCTATGAGTGGTAAAGATGGCGGAGAAGGAGGAAGGTTTTTGTGGTTGGATTGTTTCTTTTGAATCAATTTCAAAAGGATGAGGAAAGTTAGGAGGAAGAGTGAAGTGGGCATCATCCATTTTGTTTCTTCCATTCCAGTGTTTGGAGCTTCCTCTTTCAAGTTATGAGAAAGTGGTGATATAGTTTGTTTTATGAGAAAGGCTAATCATACACTAAATGTTGACAACTACACCGTAGTTGTCTACGGTTTTGTATGTTTATCATGTATAATAATTATATTTTATTTATTTCTCATGCAAACAAATACATAATCATGCTGCAATTCATAGGGTGTAAGATACGGTGTATGTTTTTCTAGTGTCAAAATAGCAAGGCTCTTGTTTTATATATGATAGTTGGGTTGACAATTTTATATGGTTATCTTATCTCAAGGAGAACCACAAATATGTAATAAGCAGTGTATCATTGACGTTCATCAAGTCATGTCAAATAATTTTTTTTTGAATAACAGTAAATAATTTAGTATATGATTTCATATTTAACATGACTGCGATTGATTGACAGTATAAAATTATTTTACACTATCAGTGTATATCCTTTTTTTTCGATATGTAATTCATCATAAAATTTAATTTCTCCTTACTATAATAAACTAGTAATATACACGTGCTTTATGTACAAGTACCAGAATGATACATGTAAATTCATATAATAACTATGACGGTATGGAAATAATTCAACACCAAATAAAAAAAATATACTGGAAGTCGATTTTTATTTTTACAATTTTTTTATTTATTTTTCACACATGTTTTTATTTATTTAATTACATATAACACAACCTGCATAATACATAATTTATATATTCGAGAAAAGCTTTACCATCGCATGGCGTGGCCTGCATAATGAAAGCCCTACTGGTTCAGCATGGTTGTTAAGCGTTAAAGAAAGTGGCAGCTATGGACGCTTCATTAACGGAAAAAGAAAAGACGACCATGATAGAGAAAGCCCACAATGCAATCTTGTTGAGCCTTGGTGATAAGGATCTTCGACAGGTATCGAAGGAGACGACGACATCTGGGTTATGGGTGAAACTTGAAAGTTTGTACATGACCAAATCGCTAGTAAATCGACTCTACCTGAAGCAAGCTTTGTATTCATTTAAGATGATTAAAGACAAAGTGTTGGTTGAGCAGTTGGATATGATCAACAAGCTGATTCTTGATCTTGAAAATATTAATGTGAAGATCGATGATGAAGATCAAGCGCTGTTATTGTTGTGCGTTTTGCCTAGGTCACGTGCTCACTTCAAAGAAACTCTCTTGTATAGAAGGGAGTATCTGACCTTCGAAGAAGTTCAATCTGCCTTATATTCTAAGGACTAGAACAAACGAAAGGAGCATAAACCTTCAACGATTGGTGAAGGTTTGTCCGTTAAGGGAAAATTCTTGCGAAAGAATGGTAAGTTCGACAAGAAGAAAGGTAAAAGTCAAGAGAAGTCTTACAGTTGCAAAGCATCTGGTATTCAATGCTATCATTGTAAGAAGGATGGTCACACAAGAATGGTGTGTCCTGAACGCCTGAAAGATCTAAAGGTAAGGATAATGGCAATGCAACCATTGTTCAACATGATTTCGAATCATCTGATGTTCTTGTGGTTTTAAGCAGTGACTCGAGTAAGGAGTGGATTATGGATTCAGATTGCACTTGGTACATAACTCCAAACAAAAACTTGTTCGAGGAATTATGTGATCAAGATGGTGGATCTGTATTACTGGGAAATAACAAAGCTTGCAAGATTGCAGGTGTTGGATCTGTGAGATTCAAGCTCCATGATGAGTCAATAAGGTTGTTAACTGAAGTCAGTTATGTTCCTGATTTGAAGAGAGATTTGATTTCTCTTGGTGAATTCGACAAGAAAGGATATATTTTCCAATGAGAGAAAATTATCCTAAGAGTCATGAAGGGGTCGAAAAAAGTCTTGAGAGGCGTGAAGAAACAAGGCTTATATACCATTGAGACTGAAGTTGTAAGTGGTTCGACAAATGTTGCATCCACGAAAACTTTGTCGAAGATAGAAATTTGGCACATGAGATTGGGCCATGCCAGTGAAAAGGGTCTAGTCGAATTGGGAAAACAAAATCTGCTTGGTGGAGAAAA
The DNA here is from genome assembly GCF_029867415.1 of Vicia villosa. Classification (NCBI taxonomy): domain Eukaryota; kingdom Viridiplantae; phylum Streptophyta; class Magnoliopsida; order Fabales; family Fabaceae; genus Vicia; species Vicia villosa. Next base: position 122,011,790 of record NC_081184.1, on the reverse strand, counting down.
AGTCAAAAAGCTGAAATTTTGTGAACCATGTGTACTTGGAAAACCTTGCAAAAAGAAGTTCAACAAAGGCAAACAAAGAACGGATGGATCCCTTGATTACATCCATGTTGATCTTTGGAGGCCTGCAAGGTGTCCATCACATTCAGGAGCGAGGTATTTTCTATCCATAATAGATGATTATTTCAGAAAATTATGGGTATTCATTCAGAAGACTGAGGATGAAACTTTTGAGAATTTTAAAAGTTGGAAGACTTTGGTCGAAAATCAGACTAGCAGAAAGGTCAAGAGGTTGAGAACCGATAATGGCCATGAATTTTGTAATGAGGAGTTCGACAGATTTTGTGCTACCTTTGGTATTGCAAGACACAAAACTACTTCAGGTACTCCATAACAAAATGGTTTGGCTGCAAGGTTTAATCGAACTATTTGGGAGAGAGTTAGATGCATGTTGACTAGTGCTAGATTAAAAAAAGGTGTTTTGGGCTAAGGCTGTTTCGATAGCAACATATTTGATAAACATATGTCCTTCAACTACGTTAGATATGAAAACACCTGAAGAAGTTTGGTCGGGACATTCACCAGATCTCGACAAATTGAGATTATTTGGCTGCGTAGCCTATGCCCACATTAGGCAAGACAAGGTCGAACCTTGAGCTCTGAAATGCATGTTCATGGGATACTCTGAAGGAGTAAAAGCTTGTAGGCTATGGTACCTAGAGCCAGGTCACAAAAAGAGTATCACCAGTCGAGATGTAGTTTTCAATGAAGCTGAAATGGCTTTTAAGAAAACTGATGATGTTGGTCGAAGTACAAAAATATCTAATGAAGAGCCGGAACAGGTAAAGATTCTTGTTGAGGTGGAGCATTTTGATGCTGAATTTGATATCCCGAATGAAGTCGAAGAAGAATTAGAAGATGCTGAGGAAGTTGAGGAAACTGTCGATGACTGTCTATTGTCAAGAGATAGGTAGAGAAGAGTCATCAAGCCACCTCAGAGACTTGGGTATGCATATCTTATAGCCTGTGCCTTAATCTCTGCAAATGAGGTTCTAGACGAAGAACCTAAAAACTATAAGGAAGTTATAAGAAAGTAAGTAATCATTTTAACCTACACTTATATAGACTCAATAAAAATTAAAAGTTTTAATATTAATAATATACATTTGTATTTATTTTAATATAATTAAGTCTAAATTGGTAAAAAAAGAAATTAACTTTAATGTATAAAACTCAAATTAATTTTCTCATTTTAAAAAAAATAACTAATCAATTATAAGATTAATAATATTATAGATTATTGATATAGATCAATATGGATTATAAAAAAAAAGGCTCTTATAGAATATTTTCTCTTAGAATTCCTCCACACTACAATTTTAATTTATAATTGACTTTCTAATGATAGTAATATACACACTTTGTTTTTTATATTTTAGTTCAAATTCATTACATTGACAGAATTCTTTGAACTTCAACTTAGTAAAAGTTCATTTTAGGTGTATGATTTTTTTTTCTAATAGCAGTTAAATGAATTTCTAACTATTATAATTTTTTGCAAAAAAATAACTATTTTTACTATTTAAAATAATTTTGTTTTCCTCGTGTCTTAAATCTTTGATACTATATGTATATGCTATTTTGATATGGTATACAATTATTTCTTCTTTTTTTTAAACAATATTCAAAACTCTTGAAAATAAAAACCAAAAATATATTTAGTTATAAAAGTAATTATATTTTTTTCTATTCTTTTTATTACATCTCAAACAGATAATAAAATAAACTTTTACAATTATACATGTTGAAAATATTATTTTACACATAACAAATTATAAACAATTAATTTTCAAAAAAAAATTATGTAAAACTAAACTAATTAAAATTATTTTTGTAATAAATTATTTATATATATTGGCTCTAATAATATTCATACACAAAATAATCACATTAACTATACTATTAATCATTTTTAATATATGAAATTTTCAACTAAATTTATATTTTATTAATTAGTATGCAAGAAAGAAAGTACTAGTATATATAGTATATCATTCTCACCAGAATAACACCTTTCACAATTTCTTCCGTGTAGAATTCTGGTTCCTTCTGCTGCAAGTCTAACATAACATCAATCAACGTCATATTTCTTTCTTCGTTGCTCCAATTTCTCCGTTTCTCATCAACCAGTTTCTGAAGAAAAGTATCCATTTTTTTCATCAACTTCACCATCTTCTTTTTGTTCCCTTGAAAATCAATCCATTTCAGTATTGAAAAATAATCATTCAAGTTTCCACTTCCAAGTAGCTCTATATATTCATTCAATAAAATTTGAAACTCCTTTCCTCCTAAGGCAACACCATCACCTTCACCATAGTATCGTTTCCCGGATATCACTCTCAACATGATGTTGAAAGAAAGCTCCAAAGTTTTTGTTTTGAGATCAACTTTTGACATTATTTCTCCTTTGCACCCTTCAAATATTTGCTTAATCAACAATTTCACCTCTTCTTCTCGAACTTTCGCGAACATCGCAACGCGATTGGTGGAGAAAAGCTCCATAGTTGTTAAACGACGTAGTTTGCGCCAAAGTTCGCCGTAAGAAACAAACCCTAATGTTGTATTATTGTAATTGAGATATTTTCCAGCAAGTGTTACGGAGCGATTTGCGAATGTTACGTCATTGTTTGACAAACACTCTTCTACTGCGGATGGTGAAGAGACGACGAGGATGTTGCGTATTCCGGCGTGGAGGAAGAAGACGTGGCCGTAGGTTTGAGTGAGGTTGTGGAGACTTCGATGTAAGGGTTGTTTCAAGAGGTGGAGGTGGCCTATGAGTGGGAAAGATGGCGGGGAAGGAGGAAGGTTTTTGTACTTTTGTTTCTTTTGAATCAATTTCAAAAGGATGAGGAAAGTTAGGAGGAAGAGTGAAGTTGGTATTATCCATTTTATTTCTTCCATTCTGGTGTTTGGAGCTTCCTCTTTCAAGTTATAAGAGAGTGGTATAGTTTGTTTTATATATAGATAAATAGTTGATCTTTGTACTTGGGTGGATAGGTTTATATGGTTATCTTATCTACAGGAGAACCACAAATATGTATTTCATCATAAAATTTACTTTTTCCTTACTACAATAAATTAGCTTTTGGTTATTTGCAAAAAAATTTAAAATAAAAAAAAAAATTATCAATAAATTAGCATTTTGTTATTTACAAAATATATATTTTTAAAAAAAAGAGAATAACCAATTTTATGGAATTATTCGCTTTAATTATTATTGATATTTTATAGTAATAAATCTATATGAAATAATAATGTTTATAATTTTAATAAAATTATACAAATAAATGACAATTAATAAAATTTTAAAAACCAAACAAGGCTATTTGAAAAAAAAAAACATTTTTGTTGGAACAATTTCTTGTATGCATGTGACAATTATGCAACTGATGAAATGTTTATTATTATAAAATAATTCATTCTAATGACACGGTTGTAGAATTTTACATAGTTTTTTTTTTTTTATAAGTAAAATTGTATTTGTTTTCACACCACTATAATTTTCAAAATTTAATAATAATTGATTTTTTTTATAGGAAAGGTGATAGAGGTATCCGACATGATATCCTTTTTGTTGGATATGGAGTTATTCTAACTTCTTGCATGGTAGAGCTTCATGTCTCCACTCTATGTCTTTGGTGGAGATCGTGTATTTCTTAGGTGGCAAAAAGAATGATCCTTCGGACAAGTTTTATGATAATATTCACCACTATAAAATAGATTCTTCGTAATACAATATTACAACGGCCTTCAAATTAATTGTAGTAATAAATGGTTTTTGGATATTTTTTTTTATTTACTAAAAGATATTTAAGTACGGTCATAGTTAAAAACTGTAGTAAAATATATCAGAAGTGACGAGGTTCGAATTCCAGCTCAAATAATTTTCCTTTTATCGCACAAAAATGAGCTTGACCTTGTATATCACCACAGTTTTTTTAGTCAACCTTGGTGTAAAGTTCAACCATTTCATCACAATTCGTCTTACCAACCCTAAAGCAAAATTATCTCTCGCTCGGTACATAATAGTCATTTTTCTCAAAAGAAAACCCTAACATCTATTTCACTCTTCTCTCTCAAAACAAAACTCTAACATCTATGTCACTCGTCTCAATCATATTTAAACTTTAAATTTATGCATCAATTTCATCTTCTTCAGACCTATGTCTACTCGTCTTCTCCAAACTTATGCAGTGATTTCATTTATGTTTCAAAATATTTTTATCTATTATTGTTTAGGTTTCAATAGGTTGTTTCATAATTTTGTGACTTTTTTATGTTTTTGACTTGTTCCATTATGGGACAAGTACGTTTCTGACACATTTTTCGAGTTGTTATTGTTACGAATAAAAATTGTATGTTGTTTAAGGTTTAGTGTTGATGAATGTTGTTATTAATATTTATTTAAGATGAGTTTATTATATCTTATGTGGTTTGAGTGTTTTTCCAACATCTTATCGAATATATAACTTTTCGGATTGCATTAGAAAATTATAATACGATATATAAAGTTATATTTGAAAACAAGTTACGCGTTCAATTCCAAACAAGAATCCTATAGCCCATTAATTGCATTTTACTCTTTAATAGTGAGAACTTGGTTTAACGCTTCTAATTTTTCAACCTCCCCTTCCTTTACTTCTAATTTAGTTTGCAAAATAAACTAGAGGTGGAGGAAGGGGGTTGAAGAACAAATAGCATTAAAATAAGTTCTAACACTTAAAGAGTAAAATGCAGATAAGGAGCTGAAGAATTCTTGTCTAGCATTGAACGTGTAACTTGTTCTTCTAATATAACTTAATTTGTCATATTAGAATGTTCTAGATCTGATTGATAGATAATATGTTTAGTGAACATTAGAAAAATAAGCATTCTATATAGTTTATAATAAACTTAGTGTATATACCACAACAGTTGTTTGAAGTAACCGTTGTGATAGTTAACGCGTTTCTTGACATATAATCATGGTCGCGCGACTGTGGTGGATATCATCATACATAGAACCACCCTTTACCTCACAATGGTTGGTCAGACGTTGTGGTATCCCTTTTCTAACCGTTGTGGTATCACTTTTACGTAATAGTGATTGTCAAGAAGGTTAGATCTGATCTCCTTACTAAGTTTTTTAGTGATATTTAGGTGGAGGATTTTCCTTTTAGAGTTAGGTTCCCTTGTCTTTTTTCTATCTCCAAGCAGAATGGTTATTTTATATGGGAGGTTGGTAGATGGGATGACCAGTCTTGGATTTGGGTTTTAAGTGGAGGGGAGTCTGTATTTTTTAGCATGAGCATGTGTTGATAATTGATATTCTCCAAGCTGTCGGGGAATTTATTCCTTCCTCGCAATATAATAAGTGGTGGTGGTGCCACTCCAAAGATAGATCTTACTCGGATGCTGCTACATACTCTTTTCTTCTCACCTGTGAGTTTCCTAGTGATCGTTAGGTTTCGTTAGTGGAGGAGGTCATTTCTTGTATTTAGAGTAATAGCTAGACCCCCTCTAAAGAAATCATTTTCTCATGGCAGCTCCTAAAGGATATGATTCCTACCTGAGATAATTTACTCAAAAGTGGGGTTTTTTTTATTCCAGAAGGTCTCACATGTCCTTTATGTTCTAGAACCCTGGAGTCATCTGCTCATCGTTTTTTGACTGTGATGTAGTGTTTATGTTTGGTATAATGTTTTTAGATGCCCTGATTCTTTTTCAAATGTTTTTACCTCTTAGCGAAACTTCTAATCAAAGGGGGTGTCTTATGATTTGACATGTTATGGTGTGTTCGAATTGGAAATCTCAAAATGATATAGTGTTCTCGAATAAATTAGTGACTATGAAAGACATGGAAGACATGAGTATTATTGGCTTTAGGGGTGGCAAAACAGGCTGCCCGCCCCGCCCCATCTTAAGCCTGCCAAAAAAGGGGTGAGGCGGGCAAACCCACCAAATGAAATTGAGCTTAAAAATCTAGCTTGCCCCACCAAGGTGACGGGTTGGCGGGCGGCGGACTTGCCCGCCTACTTTTTTTTATTTCTTTTTCTTTTTTTAATAAGTTAATAAACGTTTTTACATTTCAATGGATAAGTTAAACTTAACATAGTTTGAGAAATTTAACATAGTTAGTCATTTAAAACTTAGTACTAGTACCCGAGAGATTTTATTGCTGTAATCTATATAAGTATTACTTGCCACCAATATAAATCTTAGTTGAATTTTATCTATTTTTGTTTACCTTATATCTTATTAATTGAGATGAATTTGAAATTGAATTTTATTTAGACACCTTATCCTAATAAATGGTCTAATTTTATTATGAAGTTTAAACAAAAATATTTATATTCGGATTTTGGTTTTTGGCACATGTTTCAAATTACAAATGCTTTTGATTGTGGTGTCTTGTTGAAGTTGAATTCTATGACATTGATAATGTTTGTTTCACCAAAATTTGGTAACCATGAACCTGTGATGGATTCTTTTTCTTCACTTAGATCTCCATATTTATTTTAGTTATTTTCTTTTGTTGTTCTTGTTTTGAAATATCAGCAGAGAAAGAAAATTCAGTATATAACTTGTATTTTCCCCTAAACAATATTTGAGGAATTAAAGGTGGCTAGTTGTTGTTTGGTATTAGAAAAGTTGTCATTTTGCAAATGGGTTTTTTTAAGGGAAATCATGAGAAGGAAGATACTGAAGGTTTAATGAAACACAGGAAATGGGGGGTTTGAATTGAGTTTCAAAATTTAACGCTTTTTAGACACCCAAAAGATAAACTAAAGGATAGCATAAAGGATAAAGAATTTGGTTCATCGTTAACTAGGCTACTTCCAGTCTACCCAACTCAGGTGATTTTCCTTATCAACAAGGATTTAATCCACTAATAAAAAACCTTTTATTACAACCATAAAGATAACCTGTGTAATTATTTTCGAGACTTCTAACTAAATCTTTAGCCCCCAAGGAATCTTAACCAATCTGTTTAAATATTTCAAAGAGTTGTGTTATAAAGTGCTTCTTAACAAGCAGATACACACAGTTACAATACAATGATAATTACAAAGAATGAAAGTTATGAAGCTATCAACAATTAGAACAATTTTCTTTTTTATGTTGATGCTCTACTTTTTGTGTTTCTCTCTTTGAATGGATTTAAATTTTTGTAATTGATTTATTTGTTATGCTTTTTTCTTTTTCTTCATTTTTCCATAGCTTCAAATACTCATTTAAATAGATGAAAAACAAATCTGCTGGAGGGTGAAGAAGGAATTTTGAAAATCATAGCTTGCATTGAGACGTTAAATAGTTCAGTAGTAGAGTGGTGACAACAACATCGTGGAAGGTGAGGATGTGACATTTTGCAAAAGTTGGTACTGACACAGTCCTTTATCCTCTTTTACAAGTAAGTGGAAATGTTGATAATTTGAAATTATTTTAATATTTTCATACTAACTTCTTTTGTAGTAATCTCTTTCAAACATAGGCTTCTGATATAATTGAATTGAAGCTTGTTCAGAGTCAAGAGTTGCTAACTCTATTCACTTCAAACTATTTGAGTCAGAGGCTTTTGGTAGACTTAAGATGAAGCTTGATCAGAGTAGTCTTTCGTGCTTTGAGAAACATCGAGTCTTCAAATTCTTGATTTATTAGACTCAATCTGGATAAACTTTGTTTACTAGATGACTTTATACTTTGTAGAAGCAGATTTGTCGCTGTAAACACTTCTTTTTTTGACAGTTGAAAGTGTGTTGGGATAGCCCAAATTGCAAATTTGCTTCAGTTTATAATCTAGATCTACACTTGTCCAAAGTCCACAACTTGCATACTCGGAATCCATAATCTATGAAAAAACATCTGCACACTTAGATAAATAGTTAGAGTACAAAATTATTCTTCATACAAAAGAACTTGTTATCATCAAAACTCCATGAATTAGTTGACGAACCAAAATTGTTCCAACAATCTCCCCCATTTTGATGATGACAATACCATGTATTTTGATGAAAAAACTTCCTATGATAAATGCACAATATTTAAAAACATCAGGGTTGGGTTTGTAAGCTACCCCTGAGTTTAAAACTTATTAAAATTTTCAACTTCAACAGAATGAGGTTTTCAAGCTCCCCATGTGAATAATATCGAACATTTTCATGGCTACTTCAGAGTTAGGTTTGCAAGCCCCCCCTGAGAGTATCATTTAGAAAAAAATTTATAATTTCGAAAATTTAATCAATATGAATGTTCCTGGATTAATCAATATAAAAGATGCATGGTAGTTTAGATTAACAGAGTTAAGTTTGTAAGTTATCTCTGAGTTTAAACATATTAAAAAAATTAGTCTCATTAGAATGAGGTTTGCAAGCTCGCTCTGAGAACAGGAAAATTTTAATCAGAGTTAAACGTGCCAACAATCAGAGTATGTGCCAAGTAAAGAATATATCAGAGTTTCCACAAGATATATCATATGTTTCAGTCTAGGGCCACACGTCAAAACCCTTCAGCAAAACATTGCAAGTTATAAGGAAGACATTCAATGTGTGTGTTCCCAATGGTATCAATTAGAGCTGTCAAAACGGGCTAGCCCATATGGGTCGGCCCTCCATGCCCGAAAAATTATAGGGCTTGAGCCTTAAAATTAGAGCCCATATTTTTCAGGGCTTTTTTAGCCCAGCCCTGAAAAGCCCGCTACCATTAGGGCTAACCCATATGGGTTGTGGGTAGTCCATTAGGCCCGCATAATTATAATTTTTTTTAAAAATTATTAATATTTATATTATTTTACTCCAAAATAGCATATTGATTTTTCTCACTTCACTAAATTTTATCTCTATTCTATTCAATTTTTCTCTTTTAAATATTATACATTAATATAATCAACATTTTTTACCGTATTATATTTCGTATTATATTAGTTTTTCTCTTATAATATATATTCAAGTATTATTTTATACAATTTAGACATATATTATATTTAAAAACACATTATAGTATTTATAAGAGATAATATCGTACTTAAAAATGTATTATGTTTAGAATAACATAATTTTTAATTTCATTTATAATAAATATTATGGAGTTTTTATTTTAATTTATTTTAAATAAAAAAGCCCATTTATGGCCGGGTAGTTCGAAGCCCATCTAGGGCCGGGTTCGGGTAGTAAATCTCGAGTCCATATTACACAGGGCCTTTTTGGCCCAGCCCTAAAAAACCCAGAGCCCGTCAGGACCGGCCCGTTTAGGGCTGGGTAGCTCATTTTGACAGCTCTAGTATTGACGTCAATGCTTTCCCATTCCCTTCTATCGGGGGCTACACAAGAAGCCCTCACAATAAAACTCTCATCCATCAAGTACAAACAGGGGATTATGGGCAACTATTCCAGGCTTCTCACAAGGCTTGTGCATAAAGGCCCGATTTCAAGCACCACGAGGTAAGACGCGAGGAACAGGCGTGGCCTCTTTTGAGCACAAAACATGTATTCCGACCTTCTTCTAACTTCCCATTATTAGATCTAATTACATAGTGATTCACGCAAAGCGTCGGAATAAGCAAAAGTAAATTTGACTACCTAGACTATTTAGAGTTCTACAGGCGCCAGATCCAGGTATTATACTCATTTTCACACTTAAACTACTTCTCATTCATTCACTGACTTTGGAGTTGGAGTTCTAACCTTTAATGTCCACTCCGCTACGCCATGTCTAAAACACACTCAACCAAATTTAAACTTTATTTCACTTCAACGTCAACTATTTTTGGTTCTAGAATGAAACAAAATCTTAGTTTTTATTAAACATTGGTAACTTTCACCATTTTTAAATTAATTTGAATGTATTTTTTTTTTTAATTTGCAGACGAAATGATAATAAACACTATAAACAGGGGAAGGATTCTTGAGTCTCACAAATGAGAAAAAGAAGGGTAGCTACCCAAGAACTCTTTATATATTTTTCAAACAATTGTACGGTCCATGACAATATATGTTGGGAAATTCCACCATGCTACCAACGATCATAATCTCCTATTGAACTATTCAGAACACTCGAGTACCCTAAGATAAGAGGGCATCATTACTGTCAGTCTAGGGCCACACATCAAAACTCTCTAGCAAAACATTGCAAATTATAAGGAAGACATTCAATGCCCCTGTCCCTAATGATATCGGCGTTATTGCTTTCCCGTTCCCTTCTTTCAGGGGATGCACTAGAAGCCCCCTCACAATAAAACTTTTATTTCATCAACTAGAAACAAGGGTTTATGGGAAACTATTCCATGTTGCTTACAAGGCTCGTGCATAAAGGCTAATTGCAAGCATCGTGAGGAAAGACGCAGGGAACAAGTGTGATCTTGCTCGAGCACAGAACATGTAATTCTGACCTTTTGCTAGCTTCCCATCATTGGGCCTAATTACATGGTGATTCACGCAAAGCGTCAGACGAGCAGAAGCATATCTAACTACCTAGACTATATAGAGTTGTGCAGGCGCCAGATCCATGTATTATACTCATTTTCACACTTAAACTAATTCTCATTCATTCATTCATTGACTTCGGAGTTGAAGTGTTTACCTTGCAGGTCTGCTCTATTTGCTGTATATGAAACACACTCAATCACATTTGAACCTTATTTTACTTCATCTTCAACTATTTTTGCTTCTTAAATGGAACAAAATTTGCCCAAAATTTTATTTAACATTGGGAACTTTCACCATTTTTAGAGTAACTTAAATTGATTTTTTTATAATTTGTAGACAAAATGGTAATAATCACTATAAACTCACATACAATCAATCGTGAGATTCAAGGCTCAAACTTTGATGTTGACATCCAACCTAACAATATTGATTTTTTTCCATTGAACTAGAATTTACAGACACTTAATTTGATATTCTCCTTATTCTTGAAATTCTTACAATATGTGAGATTGATTTAAGTATATCAAAATTATAAATATATATATATATATATATATATATATATATATATATATATATATATATATATATATATATATATATATATATATATATATATATATATATATATATTAGAAAAATTAATCATATGATGAAAACGTTTATAAATTCAAAATTGAAGATGACGAAGAGTTTTATGAATTTTGAGTTTAAATTAGGATTTTTGGATTTATATTTTTTTTTTGTATGTTATGCAATTAGAATTATAATGTGGGATTTCTAAATTTTAATTTATTTGATGAAACCAATAATAAAAATTTGCAAGAAGAAATGTATAGTAAAAGTAAAATAGTTTCAGGTGTTAATATACTTATATATTTAGTAAAAACTAGTTGATAATAATAAGATAGTTGGTAGTTTTTAGATTATGACTAATAATTGATCATTTATAATAATTGATGATTGATAATTTATAATTGATGTTGATAAATTAATTGGATTTATATATTTTTTTTGTATGTTATGCAATTAGAATTATAATGTGGGATTTCTAAATTTTAATTTATTTGATGAAACCAATAATAAAAATTTGCAAGAAGAAATGTATAGTAAAAGTAAAATAGTTTCAGGTGTTAATATACTTATATATTTAGTAAAAACTAGTTGATAATAATAAGATAGTTGGTAGTTTTTAGATTATGACTAATAATTGATCATTTATAATTGATGATTGATAATTTATAATTGATGTTGATAAATTAATTGAAATGTTTGATAAATGAACAGTTTCACCATCTGATAAATGTAATATGCCATAAAATAACATTTTTAATTAGTAGTTTAGGAGATCCATTATCTTTTACACACTATTATTAAATTAATTTATATTCAATAAAATTAAATATAACAATAAACACACGTTAAAAAGGGTTTTGAATCCATGACATTTAGCTTAAAAACACCAAAGGCTTTCCAGTCAGCCACTTCTATTACTTGTAATATATTTGTAATTCATTTGTATACATTACATAATGAGGTGATTTTTTTGAAATAGACTTTATTTTATTTTGAATTTTGGTATTAATTTTACATAACTGCAAATATTTTCATATTATATCCACTATGCAATGTTGCAAATATTTTGAGTTTTATTTTGAGTTTTGGTATTATTTCCACTATGCAATGTTTCAAATATTTAGTATTTACTAGTCTTCAATTTAAAAAATTAATAAATAAAATATTTAATAAATTAAAAAATTGATAAATATTAACGATAAGTATCTCAACTATTAAATATTTCAATAATGGGTCATGCTAACGAGTGCCCCTGGGGCACTGGTTAAGCATTCCTAATAAAGAAAATATTACTTATTCAATGCATTGAATACACATAATATTATTTTGAAACGTTAATTATTTATGTTTTCAATGTATTGAATACATATATTTTAGGTAAAAATTTATCTTTTTACTTTATTAAACAATGCTCAACTTATCTTTTTAATCTCTTAGCCAGTGTCCCAGGGACACTCGTTAGCATTACCCTTCAATAATTATATATTTAATAATTATTTTATATTTTCAACTATTAAATTAGTATATTAAATATGAAATATTTAATATTTTAATTTATAATAATAATATAATATAGTTAAATAATAATTAAAATGTTTTAAACTATTTAATATATATAAATTACTGTATATTACTATTTATTTAGAACAAAATAAAAATTAATACCAGTGCTTATAAATAAATATATCGTTGTTTATAAATAAAAAATTTGCTGCTTACAAAACAAAAATTATAACAAAATAAAAACAAATATATTGCTGTAATTAGTATATTTAATTGTAATTAGTATAAAACAACATTAAACATAAACATATTATTTATTGTAATTAGTATATTTAATTGTTAATTATTTTTTAGATAAATTAAACAACATTTAATGAATACAAATATGATACATTTTAATGCATTTAAAAATAACATAAAAATGCATTTAAAAATAGCATACATTATTGTACCAAAAAAAGAGAGGATACATTGTATTTAAAAAGCAAACAACATTTAATGCAATTAAAAATCAAATATCATTTATAACCAAATAGCATGCATTGCAAATAAATATATCAACAAGCACAAGTGGCTTAGTGGAAATGAATGAAAGAAATGTTTAAAGGGAGTGGGTTCAAAACCCACACAAGAAATTGACATAGAGAACTATTTAAGCCAATAAAAAATAAGGGTGAAATTGATGGAGGAAGATAGAGTGAAAATAGATACATTGTATTAGTAAGATATTCACAATTATTTTAAATATGAGTCTAAAAAATAATGAAAAGTAATTGCGAGACTAATACAAAAGTAATAATTAAATTATGGGACTAAAAATTTAATTAAATCCTAATTATAATTCTAATCCTCTTATTTTTACATGTTAACAAAATTAGTCCTTTCATTACAATTACTAAACTTTGATCATTGGTGTGTGGCATTTCTTAAATTAAGTGCCATATAATGATTTTTAAAATTAAAACTAAAATTTTTAAGAAATATGTTTTTCGCAATTTAGTTGATATTTATGATTCTATATTTATTATATAATATTATGTTATTTAAAGTATGCCATATTACTATTTTTTTAATTATTCAAATATGTAGGATTGACCAAAATAAATATTTTTAAAAGAGGAGGGTTATATTTATTATTACAAATATGTAGTATGCCATATTATTATCTTTTCAATTTAATGGTTAAAAATAATAAGTAATTAAATGTGGAGAGAAAAAACTATTATTTATTATTTTTAACCATTAGATTGGGAAGAATCAATGGTCTAGTTTGGAGTAAGTTATAACTTACTCCTGGAGTAAATATAATCTTCTTTATTTTAAGCAAGATTTTCATAAATAAGTAAAAATATGAAGGATTGACCAAAATAAATATTTTTAAAATAAAAGCAAAATTTCATAGTATAAATAAAAAAACTAAAAGTATAATAAAATAAAAAATTATATCTTGAAAGCATAAACCGCAACGTCCAAAATTCCGTCTAGATTCGTAAGTTTTTACCCACCTACTCCAAAAGCATAATAAGCACTTATGCACGGCTTTCAAATATTTTTTTGTTGCACGCGCTTTGTGACTATGTAAGTACAAAAGCACTCATCATTTTATTTGATAAAATATACTAGTAGGAGTACTTAGATGAGCTAATCTTTATAACAATGTTTTTGAAAATAATGTGTTTTATACATGCATACAATACATATTTTATTTCTTTAGAAAATAATGTGTTTTATACATAGCATACAATACATATTTTATTTCTTTAGGAATACACTAGTATTCTTATTTTTAGTCTTTTATATTTATTTTGACTAATTCAAAATATTGACCAAGTAATTTTAGTTTTTTTTTTCTTTCCCTTTTTTCTTATGATTGTTGTCCATGGTAGAAGGTTCAATAACATGCATCACACATAAAGACGTGTGGAATATGTAGGATCTTACCCAACTAATCATAGACAATTTCGGCCTCTAGCGCATCTCCCACAGTTATATTTGATCGGACAACATCATGTGTGAGGTGTTGTGTTTGTAGTATATAAAGTTTTATGAGTATTCTTTCATCCATACACTTATATTACTTTCTCACTCATTCGCTAACTTGAGCATTGAAATGCTAACTTTACATGCTTATCCCTGCTCTATCGTACTTGAAGTTCACTTCACCGCACCGGAACTCCCTTCCATTCAATCTCTACCAATTTTTTGTTCTAATTTGAAACTGTGGCGCAGTATGAGAAAATCAACTTTTGATTCTCGCGAAGCTCCATGAAGAACTACCATATATTCACCCTGATTCTAGATAGCCGATATTTTCTCTTTCATATCACTAATTTTTCCTCCTACAAAGCGTTGATCTCTTCCTTGTACATATGACTTATGCAGTTCCTACTATCATGGCAATAGAAAAAACCACTCGCTTAGCCACCGCACGCAGTGCCAGTGTCAAAACTACTAATGTAATCAACGCTTTTGATCTAGTTACGAAGGTTCCACTTCCTCTTTCTATTGAAGATGTTATGATCTTAGTTACTCCTCCTATAGCTCCAATGCTACAAAATCTATCACCTTCAGATATTGGACAACGAACCTTTCAAGGTCTTATAATCTCCCAACCTTTTCTACAGTTGCTCCAAGGCCAAATCTCGAAGCAATCTTCAGCGAAACCTATAATTCTTCGGCGGAACCTATCAAGGTAGTTTTGATAGTCCAAAGAGCCTCAATCGATAACTTAGTCAATATAAGGGTATCATCAACATATTGGAGATGAGCGACCTCCAAAGAGGAGCCGCCTTTAAAACCTAGTAGAAGATTAAGATATGTAGCTCGATGAATCAAACCATTGAGACCTTTTGCCACGAGGAGGAAAAGAAAGGGAGCAAGGGGATCTTATTATTTCAACCTTATTTGAATCTTGATTTCAGGAGTTGGGGAACCATTAACCAGGACCTCCAAATTACTAGAGAAAACTCATACCTTGATCCAATATCTCCACTTATCATTAAAGCCAAATTTGATAAGCATATAATCCAGAAAGCTCCAACTTACTAAATCATACACTTTCTCAAAATCTACTTTAAAAATGAGACACTCCTTCTTAGATCTCTTTGTTAGATCAATCACCTCATTAACAATTACATCACTATTAACCAATATTCTACCTTTGAGGAAGGCTAGATGATTAGGACTAATCAACTTATCCATAATTTTCCAAACCTCTAAGCCGAAAATTTGGCATCCAACTTGTAAAGGGAACCTACCAGAGAAATGGGTCTAAAATCACCTGAGGAAGTCGTACTCTTGACTTTGGGAACAAGAGTTGCAATAAAAACAAAGAGAAACTGTGAGAGAGATGCAAATCTATGAAACTCACTAAATATACTCCCTACATCAGATCTCATCAACTTCCATAACCTTTAAAAAAAATAGAAACTAAACCCATCAGACACAAAGCTTTTATTCCCATCACACAGAGACACAACCGCTTCAATCTTATCAATGTTGAAAGGGGATGTTAGAGCTACATTATCCTAAGAAGAGATGGACCTTAAAGCCACCCCATCAACTATAGGACTAGTAATATCTGGTTCTTTAAATCTCTTAATGAAGCGAGAGAAAATATCATTTCAGATCTTCGCCACCCCTTCAATCCAACCTCGCCTTTCGTAATGGCTAAGATGGAGTTACTTATGTTTCTACACTTAACAGAGGCATAAAAGAAGGAAGAATCCACATATCCCTCCTTCAACCATCTAGCCTTCGCTCTCTGACACAATTGAGAACCCTTAACCTGAAGTAAAGACTAGAGGTCATTAAGGGCTTTAGATCAAATTCACCTTATAACCAAGGAGGGATTAAGTATCGGCTGAAAGATCAAGGTCATTCACTACACCCATAAGATATTCAATCTGAGCATCAAAAGCATCGAAGACTCCCTTTTTCCAGATTTTAAGAGCAACCTTGAGAGATCTAAACTTACCCAAGAGGGTAAAATCCTTCCAACCGGCATTGGAAGAGGATAATCAAGAATTAGAGACCAAATCATGGAAGTCAGGATGAGATAACCAATGATTATTGAACCATAAAGGTTTATATTCCCAAGACTGATGACCGTACTTAAGAATAATATGACAATGATTAGACACATCTCTAGGGAGGGCCCATTGAGCAGAGGGCCCCCAAGCATCTAACCACCCATCAAAAACCAAAAGGCGAACGATCCTACTAATTTCTCCACCACGAGGTTGGAACCATGTAAACTTTCTACCAAAAAGGAGAAGATCAAACAAATCTATCTGAGTAATGAAAGAGGAGAAAGCAAGACATTCAACATTTCACGATGAAACCAAAGCACCAACACTACCTATTTACGTGTTCTAGGACAATGTTGCATTAAAATCCCCAAAGACATATCAAATGTCACCACTAAATATGGATTTGCATAAACAAAGATGATCCCACGTCCCCCTTTTATCCGCCAACAACAATTTAGAGTACATGTTAACCACAAAACAAACAGACTTCTATTATCCCACTCAAGGAAAATACCAAGGAACTCGAAACCAAAAAAGGAGAAAAATGCTTTACCTTTATAACTACACCAAATCGAAATAAGACCACCACTATTCCCCTCTATAGGAATAAAAATCTACTCACATAATGAGTTCCCTAGTGGGAATGGATAAGAGAATTAGAGATCGCTAAAAGCTTAGTCTCTTGGATGGCCACAAACTCTAGGGAATTAACAAGGATGAGCTCTCTAACATTCCTTATCTTGACACTACTCCCCAACCCTCTAATATTAAAGGAACACACTAACATTGACCCCTACCCCTAGTCGACCGAAAATCTATTTTTTCCTATCTTTCTTTTTACAAAGACACAATATCTTTCACAACAGTCTCATCACTCACCAAATGTTTGCAACCCAACTATTTAGTAACCTTAAGAACCCTATTAGCAACAAAATTATATACTACATTAGGAAAATTTGATAAGATCAATATTGTTATCTTCTGATGAGAAGGAGCGGGAACTACATAATCATCTAAACACAACGACAAAGAGAGTCCCATACAACTTAAACCTCCTTTTGGAATCAGCATAGGAATACTATCATGTATGCAAACACTAATAAAAGTAAAATAAATAGCAAAAGTGTTAGCCATACCTGACTCTCGAGAAATAGTGGGGAATACCTGGATCAACTAGTCTATAATAGGATACGGGTCTGAGTCTAACATCTAGAATTCTAAAGGATGAGCAGCCTACAGGTAAACATCTTTAGGGGACCCTAATCTAATCTTTGACTTCTGGGAATGGGATGACACCACCTTAGAAGGACAAGTCTGAGCAAGGATATATCCAGTGCTAAAGGAGAGTCTTTGCCATCAGGAGAGAGAGAGAGAGAGAGAGAGAGAGAGAATAAAATCTCAAAAACCCACCTTAGTGGAAGAGGGAAATATTATGAGAAATATGGGTGGGAACTAAGCTTTCTTAGTTCACGATCCAATTACCCGTACATTAGAATCAACACCTACATGAGAAACAAATGAATTAGGATGAGGGATTTAAGTGAGATGTCTTGATCTTAAGACTTTTTATAACCCATCAAAGGCCATGAAGTAGGGCCCTCCTTAGAAATAAGATTAGCACCCCTTTAAGAAGAATGTTCAAAAACCATAAACTCACATAGTGAGTTAGGCTGCTAAGAGGAATAATTAAATATTGAACTCGAAAAATAGTTTGTGCTCGTTGCATTAAACACGAGTCCATAAGAGGAATAATGATTTGGATTGGCTAAAATTCCACGTGAGGAAATAATGCGCTGATCACATTGAGCTTTTGAAGTATCACCATGCAAAGAAAATTTACGTGAAAGCAATATGCCCAAATATGAATCTGGTGACACACACCTTGAATTGAGATTAGGGGAAGCTACATTACGCAAAACATCAAAACATGATAAAAATTTTCCAACATTAGACTTACTTTCTCCTTTATCTACTCTATCTAAGTTGACTTGCATGGAAATATGGTGTTCTACTTCTTCCCTCAAAGAGAACAAAGAGACATATTGAAAAAGACCCTTCATCCTTTCAACCGACCTAGGGATAAGACCAACTAGGTTAGACTTTCCACCACTGCCACTCAAACTTTGACAAGTATTCGACTATTCCCAACCACAAACAAAGTGATATGTGCCATGTACTTTAGTAACCAAGTCACCATCATCTTCAACCTCCAAGAAGGGCATGATATCTTCATTCAAAGGAACACCATTGGAATGATAAGAAGCCATATCAACTTCCTTTTCCTGACCATTGCTTCCTCATTAACTAGAGGATTAGAAACCTCCAAACCTACGCCCTCAATTAAAACATCAACTACATTCACAATACCAAAAACCTTGCAACAAGCTCTTCATGAAGAAAATCACCATCTTCACCAAAAATTTCCTCTTTCATCACATTATAGGAAAAAACTATATTGAACTTCATTGGATCATAATCACCATCTTTTAGTGTTGATGAGGGCCTAAGCCTAACAAAAAAAATTATTCTCAATAATCACATTTTTTTTAGTGTTGATGAGGGTATAAGCCTAACAAAAAAAATTAAGAAATACCCTCGAAGGAGGTTACAAAACCTACACTATCCATTGTTAGAACAAGATTTGTTCTGATCAATATTCTTAGTTTTGATGATAACAAGGATATGAATTTTGTGTGAGATAATGTGGTACTCTAATACATTGCAATTTCCCCTTTCAGGAAATATATAAAGAGTATGCACAAATCAACGCTCAGAAGCTTTGTCTCAGAAGGTTCAGCATGCAAGATCAGAACATGGTCTGGCAAGACATCAGAAGATGGTCAAGGCAGAATCAGAACATGGGTCTATAGAAGCATCAGAAGAACTTGAGAGTAGAAGCAGAAGCACTGAAGTTCTCATGGTATCACGCTCAGAAGCACTTCAAGGTCAGAAGACAAGAAGATGCTATGCACCAAGTTGTTTGACTCTGATGATATTCAAACGTTGTATACATAAACATCAGATCAGAAGAAAGTACAGGTGGCAGGCTACGCTGACTGACAAAAGGAACGTTGGAAGCTATTAAAGGCAACGTCAGTAGACAAAGCGTGAACAAGGCTCGAGGTAGTTGACAAAAGCGTGAAACATTAAATGCAATGCTGTACGGAATACGCAAAGCATTAAATGCTCCCAACGGTCGTCTTCTCAAAACGCCTATAAATATGAAGTTCTGATGAGAAGCAAGGTTACCAATTCTTGACGATTTATGTGAATATTAACTTGCTAAAACGCTGCTCAAATCAAAGCTCAGAAACTTCATCTTCATCAAAGCTCACTACATTGCTGTTGTAATTTATTAGTGAGATTAAGCTTAAACGTTAAGAGAAATATCACTGTTGTGATTATAGCTTTTCAGAAGCATTGTAAAACTCTTATTTGATTACATTAATTTGTAAGTAACTAGAGTGATCAAGTGTTGATCAGGATACTCTAGGAAGTCTTAACTTGTGTCTAAGCAGTTGTAATTAGAGTGATCATGTGGTGGTCAGGATACTCTAAGAAAGTCTTAGCTTGTGTCTAAGCATTTGTTCCTAGAGTGATCAGGTTGTGATCAGGATACTCTAGAAGACTTAGTCGTGGGCTAAGTGGAAAACCATTGTAATCTGTTGCGATTAGTGGATTAAATCCTCAGGTGAGGTAAATCACTCCGTGGGGGTGGACTGGAGTAGTTTAGTTAACAACGAACCAGGATAAAAATAATTGTGCAAATTGTTTTTATCTTTCAAGTTTTTAGACTACACTTATTCAAACCCCCCCTCCTTTCTAAGTGTTTTTCTATCCTTCAATTGGCATCAGAGCGCCGGTTCTAAGGTGCAAGCACTTAACCGTGTTTAGAAAAGATTCAGGAAGAGAAAAACGCTTCAGTAAAAGATGGCTGGTGAAATTCCAACAAATACATCTGCATCTACATCTGGCTCTGCTGAGCAATACAGTGGTAACAATGGTTATACTAGACCACCAGTATTTGATGGTGAAAACTTTGAATACTGGAAAGATAAATTGGAAAGTTACTTTCTTGGTCTAGATGGTGAATTATGGGATCTTCTGATGGATGGTTACAAACATCCAGTGAAATCTAGTGGCGTAAAGCTTACGAGGCAAGAAATGGATGATGATCAGAAGAAGCTTTTCAAGAATCATCATAAATGTAGGACTGTTTTGCTGAATGCTATCTCTCATGTTGAGTATGAGAAGATATCTAACAGGGAAACTGCCCATGATATATATGAGTCATTGAAAATGACCCATGAGGGAAATGCTCAAGTCAAGGAGACTAAAGCTCTTGCTCTAATCCAGAAATATGAAGCCTTCAAGATGGAGGATGATGAAGATATCGAGAAGATGTTCTCAAGATTTCAAACTCTAACTGCTGGATTAAGAGTTCTGGATAAAGGCTACACCAAGGCTGATCATGTAAAGAAGATTATCAGAAGCCTACCCAGAAGATGGGGTCCAATGGTAACAGCATTCAAGATTGCAAAGAATCTGAATGAAGTTTCTTTGGAAGAGCTTATCAGTGCCTTGAGAAGCCATGAAATAGAGCTGGATGCAAACGAGCCTCAGAAGAAAGGTAAGTCTATTGCATTAAAATCTAATGTTAAAAAATGAACTAACGCTTTTCATGCTAGAGAAGAAGATCCTGAAGAATCAGAATCTGAAGAAGAAGATGAACTGTCCATGATCTCTAGAAGGGTAAACCAACTCTGGAAGAGCAAGCAAAGGAAGTTCAGAGGCTTCAGAAGTTCAAAGAGATTTGAACGAGGAGAATCATCTGACAGAAGATCTGACAAGAAGAAGGCTGTCTGCTATGAGTGCAATGAGCCTGGACATTACAGGAACGAGTGTCCAAAGCTTCAGAAGGAGAATCCCAAGAAGAAGTTTCATAAGAAGAAAGGTCTTATGGCAACATGGGATGATTCTGAATCGGAATCAGAATCAGACTCTGAAGAAGAGCAAGCCAACTTCGCGCTGATGGCTACAGAAGATGATGGATCAGAATCTACATCAGAATCAGATTCTGAAGAGGTATTTTCTGAACTATCTAGAGAAGAGTTAGTTTCCAGTTTAACAGAACTTCTGGAACTCAAGGCTCATCTTAGTATCCAATACAAAAAGCTGAAAAAGCAGTTTGAATCTGAAACTAAGAAGCTGGAATTGGAAAATTCTGAACTGAAGAAAAAAGTTTTAAATCTATCCAAAGATAGTGGATCTCCTTCTGAAACAGAAAAATCCATTCCTAGCATGAATCATATTCTGAAAGAATATGACTCGAGCTTCAGAAAGTTCTTATCTAGAAGTATTGGCAGAAGTCATCTTGCTTCTATGATATATGGTGTTTCCGGAAACAGAAGGTTTGGTTTTGGCTATGAGGGTGATACCTCACATAAATTTGAACCTGTTGATGATCTGAAGATCACATACAAGCCATTGTATGATCAGTTCAAATATGGCCATGCTCATGATATTAGGCTCACTTCACATGCACAGAAGTTTAACACTGTTCACCCCAAGAAGCTTGTGACACATCCTAAGAAATATCATGCTGACAAACCTAAAGAATATCATGCTGTTCCTCCTGTTAAATATTCTGCTAAACCCAAGTTCAATCAGAACTTGAGGAGAACTAACAAGAAAGGACCCAAGAAATTGTGGGTACCTAAGGAGAAGATAATTCCTATTGCAGATATCCTTGGCTGCAAAGAAGGAAAAGCACAACATGTCATGGTACCTGGACTCTGGATGCTCGCGACACATGACAGGAAGAAGGTCTATGTTCCAAGACCTGGTGCTTAAATCTGCTGGAGAAGTGAAGTTTGGAGGAGATCAGAAGGGAAAAATTATTGGCTCAGGAACTATAAAGTCTGGTAACTCTCCTTCTATTTCTAATGTTCTTCTAGTAGATGGATTAACGCATAACTTATTGTCCATAAGTCAATTAAGTGACAATGGTTATGATATAAGCTTCAATCAAAAGTCTTGCAAGGCTGTAAGTCAGAAGGCTGGCTCAATCCTATTTACAGGCAAGAGAAAGAACAACATTTATAAGACAGATCTTCAGGATCTTAAGAATCAGAAGGTGACTTGTCTTATGTCTGTTTCTGAAGAGCAATGGGTCTGGCACAGAAGATTAGGACATGCTAGTTTGAGAAAGATTTCTCAGATTAACAAACTAAATCTTGTCAGAGGACTCCCTAATCTGAAATACAAATCAGATGCTCTTTGTGAAGCATGTCAGAAGGGCAAGTTCTCCAAACCTGCATTCAAGTCTAAGAATGTTGTCTCTTCCTCAAGGCCGTTAGAACTTTTGCACATTGATCTGTTTGGCCCAGTCAAAATAGCATCTGTCAAAGGTAAGAAATATGGATTAGTCATCGTTGATGATTATAGCCGCTGGACATGGGTAAAGTTCTTGAAACACAAGGATGAGTCTCATTCAGTGTTCTTTGAATTCTGCACTCAGATCCAAACTGAGAAGGAGTGTAAAATCATAAAGGTCAGAAGTGATCATGGTGGTGAATTTGAGAACAAATTCTTTGAGAAGTTCTTCAAAGAAAATGGTATTGCCCATGATTTCTCTTGTCCTAGAACTCCACAACAAAATGGAGTTGTAGAACGAAAGAATAGGACTCTATAAGAAATGGCCAGAACCATGATCAACGAAACCAATATGGCTAAGCACTTCTGGGCAGAAGCAATAAACACTGCATGTTATATTCAGAATAGAATCTCTATAAGACCTATTCTAAATAAGACTCCGTATGAATTGTGGAAGAACAGAAAGCCCAGCATTTCATATTTTCATTCTTTTGGATGTGTTTGTTTTATTCTGAACACTAAAGATCATCTTGGTAAGTTTGATTCTAAGGCACAAAAATGTTTCCTTCTTGGATATTCTGAACGCTCTAAAGGCTACAGAGTATACAATACTGAAACATTGATTGTAGAAGAATCAATCAATATCAGGTTTGATGATAAGCTTGGTCTTGAAAAGCCAAAGCAGTTTGAGAATTTTGCAGATATTGATATTGATATCTCAGAAGTTGAAGAACCAAGAAGAAAAGTTTCAGAAGCTGAAAACCTAAGCAGCAAAGAATCAGAAGATCAGGCTGCTGCATCCTTGGAAAATCTGAGAATTTCTGAAGAACCAACTATCAGAAGATCATCTAGACTCACATCTGCTCACTCAGAAGATGTCATTATTGGAAAGAAAGATGATCCTATCAGAACAAGAGCATTCCTCAAGAACAATGTTGAATGTCAATTAGGTATGGTTTCTCTGATCGAGCCAACTTCTGTTGATCAAGCTCTTGAAGATACAGACTGGATAATTGCCATGCAAGAAGAGTTAAATCAGTTTCCAAGGAATGATGTTTGGGATCTTGTTCCAAGACCTAAAGGATTCAATATTATAGGAACAAAATGGGTTTTCAAAAACAAGCTGAGTGAGAAAGGTGAAGTGGTAAGAAACAAAGCCAGACTGGTGGCTCAGGGTTATAGTCAGTAAGAAGGGATTGACTATACAGAAACTTTTGCACCCGTGGCCAGGTTAGAATCTATTCGTCTATTAATTTCTTTTGCCACTCAACACAACATCACTCTTTATCAGATGGATGTTAAGAGTGCCTTCTTAAATGGTTACATAGATGAAGAAGTTTATGTCCATCAACCTCCTGGTTTTTAAGACTCAATGTCTCCAAATCATGTTTTCAAATTAAAGAAATCATTATACGGATTGAAACAAGCTCCTAGAGCTTGGTATGAACGTTTGAGCTCTTTCCTTCTGGAAATTGGTTTCACTAGAGGAAAAGTGGACACTACTCTCTTCTGTAAAACATTTAAAAAGGATATTTTAATTTGTCAAATATATGTTGATGATATTATTTTTGGAACATCTAATGCTACACTTGGAAAGGAGTTTGCTGAATCTATGCAGGCTGAGTTTGAGATGAGCATGATGGGAGAACTCAAGTATTTCCTTGGGATTCAAATCAATCAAACATCAGAAGGAACGTATGTTCATCAAACCAAGTATGTGAAAGAACTTCTGAAGAAGTTTAATCTTTCTGACTGCAAAGAAGCCAAAACTCCTATGCATCCAACATGCATACTAGGTAAGGATGAGGTAAGTAAGAAGGTAGATCAGAAGTTGTACAGAGGTATGATTGGATCTCTTCTATATTTAACTGCTTCTAGACCTGACATTCTGTTCAGTGTTTGTTTGTGTGCTAGATTCCAATCAGATCCTAGAGAATCTCACTTAACTGCTGTTAAGAGAATTCTAAGGTATTTGAAAGGTACTACTAATGTTGGTTTAGTCTACAGAATATATGAAGAATACAACTTAGCAGGATTCCGTGATGCTGACTATGCTGGAGATAGAATTGAAAGGAAGAGCACTTCTGGAAGTTGTCAATTTCTTGGAAGTCATCTGATCTCATGGTACAGCAAGAAGCAAGCTACAATTGCCCTCTCAACAACAGAAGCAGAATATGTTGCTGCTGCTGGTTGTAGCATACAAATGCTCTGGATGAGAAGTCAGCTAGAAGATTATCAGATATATGAGAGTAACATTCCTATTTTCTGTGATAATACTTCTGCTATATGTTTATCTAAGAATCCTATTTTACATTAAAAAGCTAAACATATTGAGATTAAACATCATTTCATAAGGGACTATGTTCAGAAGGGTGTTATATCTTTAAACTTTGTGGATACAAACCATCAATGGGCTGATATCTTTACAAAACCCCTTGCTGAAGATAGGTTTAAGTTCATTCTGAAGAATATCAGTATGGATTTATGCCCAGAATGAGAAGATGAGAAGATCTTATGTATGAGTATCTTCTGAAATGAGATTGGATTATTCTTTTATAAGAAGTTCTGATTGTAATCAATTAGAAGTAGTGATTCTGTTATTACTAACGTTTCATTGTCTAAGTTGACTCAGAATCTCTTTTAAAGTAAAACAGCTGTAACTGGCTATCCAGATGGTAAACACGTGTTCACTATTTCTGGACAAGCGTGCGTGCAGTTGAGGGGAAGCCTACTTAGGTAACTGTGCTAATCACTTCTTTTGTCATTATTATCTCTCCTCACGTCATGTAACATTAAATGCTATCCATCATTTCCTTTTATTTTTTCTGTTAATACTCTTCAAACGTTTCTTTTCCCTCTATTTCTCTCTCTCTCTCTCTCTCTCTCTCTCTCTCTCTCTCTCTCTCTATCTGCATTTTGCATAAACCCTAGTTTGCTCATCTTCAACCTAGCAGTCACCATGAATCCGTCCTTAAATTCCTCTCAAGAGGTTTCTCCACTGAGAACTCGCTACCTTTCTCCATCAGAAATGGAAGGGTGGTCGATCTATTTGAATAGAACGGTTGGAAGGGTTGTCTGGTTCCAGGTTGAGAAACAAATCTCGGGGATCGCTAACATTGATTTCAAGACGGATCTCTCAAGATTCCAAGAAGTCTCAAGTCAGATCTCTTCTGTGATGCTGTTATCAACATTTATCCAAAGGAAGAAGACTTTCTTGAAATATTGGATGAAGTTAAGGATCATGTTCTTGACTTCTATGTTAAGGGAAAGCCCCGTTTGAGACATTAGCTCTCTTCCTGAGAACTGTCTCTCACTTCCTCCTTGAATTCATGCATTCTCTTACAGTGGAGGTTCCAGTCTGGACAGGCATGCAGAGTTTCAAGCTTTCATGGCTAGACAAACTAAGAACACCGCAGGGATTCATGATATGTTAGCTAAGATTATGTCTAAGCTAGGGTTGTAGTCTTTAAGTCTTTGTAGTTTTCTTTCCTTGTTGCATCTGCTGGTTCTGCATACATCTTTTGTAATTCTGTTTGACTAATCAATGAAAAATTATTCTGTTTCTTTCCTTTGTCGTTTTCTACATCTGAATCTTTTATATTCTTTTTGATGTTATGACAAAAAGGGGGAG
Source organism: Vicia villosa (assembly GCF_029867415.1). Classification (NCBI taxonomy): domain Eukaryota; kingdom Viridiplantae; phylum Streptophyta; class Magnoliopsida; order Fabales; family Fabaceae; genus Vicia; species Vicia villosa. The sequence goes on along the minus strand of NC_081184.1, from coordinate 121,985,217 downwards.
AAAATATATGATAAATGATCTGATTAATATTATCAGTTACCGGGTAAAAAGGCCCCACATTACTAACAGAACTTGCAAAGTTCTATGCTTTAAGTTGTGTTGATGCAGGAATTGAAGATTCAAGATCAATATAAGAAGCAACAAGATGAATCAAGTTCTTGGATTCTTGAAGCAAGCTGAGTGCTATGAAGCTTCAGAATCAGAATCAGAAGCAAGAAGGAAGAATGTTCAGATATTCTAATGATAGAATATGATCTGAAACATTATGTCTATTTGTTCTGATACATTCTATATGGCTCTGATACATATTATGTGTTCTGAAACATATTCTATGTTCTAACTCATTCATGCTGACTTTTGTCGTTTAGTTTTGGTCTATAACATTTCAGGATGTAGAGATGCTCTGATGATGCTCTGGTACATTCAACAATATTCTGATACAATCTAGCATGAAGTGATGTAAGAAGAAATTCAAGCTCTGAAGCTGTCCCAATGGAAGCAAGAATCAGAAGCTGTGAATGTTCTGAAGATCTAAAGAAATTCAAGTTCTGAAGCTGTCCGATGGAAGCAGAAGTCAGAAGCTGGGAATGTTCTGAAGATCAAAGAAATTCAAGTTCTGAAGCTGTCCGATGGAAGCAGAAGTCAGAAGCTGTGAATGTTCTGAGGATTTAAAGAAATTCAATGTTCTGAAGCTGTCCTATGGAAGCAAGAATCAGAAGTCATGAATGTTCTGAAGATCAAGCATGCGTGAACGTCTCTACTGAAATACTTAGGGAAGTCTTTTATTTATAAAATTATTCTAGTATTAATTTCAGGGGGAGATTATTCATCTCAGGGGGAGATTGTTAATCTCAGGGGGAGACATATTCACATGCTTATGCTATAGCTGTGTAAATTGTCTTTAGCCGTCTGCTCTTTCTGATCGCAAATTCATATCATTTATATATGTTTTTGTCATAATAAAAAAGGGGGAGATTGTTAGAACAAGATTTGTTCTGATCAATATTCTTAGTTTTGATGATAACAAGGATATGAATATTGTGTGAGATAATGTGGTACTCTAATACATTGCAATTTCCCTTTCAGGAAATATATAAAGAGTATGCACAAATCAGCGCTCAGAAGCTTTGTCTCAGAAGGTTCAGCATGCAACATCAGAACATGGTCTGGCAAGACATCAGAAGATGGTCAAGGCAAAATCAGAACATGGGTCTATGGAAGCATCAGAAGAACTTGAGAGCAGAAGCAGAAGCACTGAAGTTCTCATGGTATCACGCTCAGAAGCACTTCAAGGTCAGAAGACAAGAAGATGCTATGCACCAAGCTGTTTGACTCTGATGATATTCAAATGTTGTATACATAAACATCAGATCAGAAGAAAGTACAGGTGGCAGGCTACGCTGACTGACAAAAGGAACGTTGGAAGCTATTAAAGGCAACGTCAGTAGACAAAGCGTGAACAAGGCTCGAGGTAGTTGACAAAAGCGTGAAACATTAAATGCAATGCTGTACGGAATACGCAAAGCATTAAATGCTCCCAACGGTCATCTTCTCAAAACGCCTATAAATATGAAGTTCTGATGAGAAGCAAGGTTACCAATTCTTGACGATTTCTGTGAATATTAACTTGCTAAAACGCTGCTCAAATCAAAGCTCAGAAACTTCATCTTCATCAAAGCTCACTACATTGCTGTTGTAATTTATTAGTGAGATTAAGCTTAAACGTTAAGAGAAATATCACTGTTGTGATTATAGCTTTTCAGAAGTATTGTAAAACTCTTATTTGATTACATTAATTTGTAAGTAACTAGAGTGATCAAGTGTTGATCAGGATACTCTAGGAAGTCTTAGCTTGTGTTTAAGCAGTTGTAATTAGAGTGATCACGTGGTGGTCAGGATACTCTAAGAAAGTCTTAGCTTGTGTCTAAGCATTTGTTCCTAGAGTGATCAGGTTGTGATCAGGATACTCTAGAAGACTTAGTCGTGGGCTAAGTGGAAAACCATTGTAATCTGTTGCGATTAGTGGATTAAATCCTCAGGTGAGGTAAATCACTCCGTGGGGGTGGACTGGAGTAGTTTAGTTAACAACGAACCAGGATAAAAATAACTGTGCAAATTGTTTTTATCTTTCAAGTTTTTAGACTACACTTATTCAAACCCCCCCTTTCTAAGTGTTTTTCTATCCTTCATCCATGTCCAACATGGACTTGACAAAAATAGGAGCTTCATTATAAACTCTAGAGAACTTCTTATTACACCCCTCCTTGGCCAATGCATCAGCATGCATTCGCTTCTCTATACACATGCTTCACAATGAATTCCTCATGTTGTGTGATTATCCTTCTAATATCTTTTTATCAATAATGACATCCTTTTTTGAATAAAGGCTCATATATTGAAAAGGAAAGATGTTACGAAGGAACAAAAAATAACTAAGTTAACCCATCAAGAAGTAGAAAATCTAAAGAAATATATACTTAATTTATTCTTTACAAAATCCCTCCTAATCTCTATTAGAATGGAGTAAAACAATATGATAGAACTTGTATTGAGATCTATATTTGTAAAATAATCAACACAAGAGTTCCCTTCTATGTGTATATGAGTGATAATGATGTTACTTTGATTATAAGGATCCACATTACTTTGTCACCTATGTTTAAGCCTTAAAGGGATAAATCCGGAGATGGAGAAAACTTTGATGACCATGATACCATCTGTTTCAATTCAAATCTTTCTCCTTTATCGAGGGCTTAAAAAATAACTTCAATTTAAATTTTAAAATACAAAACAATCAACAAGCGTTTTCAAGTTTTATCACCGTTTCTAAAAAAGTTAGCAGCAAAAAGAAGGGAACAGATTCTCTAACGTTCACGTAGGAACGTTAGAGTAACTTGCAACATTTCTCAGTCGTACGATCAATCAAAATGTTAAGATGTTTCCACGTGTGATTTGTTTCAACAAATAAATTTAGAATCAAAAGAGAGAATTTGGAATCAAGAAAGGGAGAAATAAAATTGTTACGAACCCATAAATCCCTAAATCCTTACCGTCATCTACTAAAATTGCCACTTCCACTTGCCGCCTCCGATGGTTCATTCATTTTCGACTCCGGCCACCACTGGTTTGTTGTTGTTGCTGCCTCCAGTAGTCTCATTTGGTTTTCTTCGTCTTGTCATCGCCTTGCCGTCATCATTGAAGGATAGAAAAACACTTAGAAAGGGGGGGGGTTTGAATAAGTGTAGCTTTAAAAAACTTGACAGATAAAAATAAATTGCACAATTATTTTTATCCTGGTTCGTTGTTAACTAAACTACTCCAGTCCACCCCCGCAGAGATGATTTACCTCAACTGAGGATTTAATCCACTAATCGCACGGATTACAATGGTTCTCCACTTAGTCAGCAACTAAGTCTTCCAGAGTCTTCTGATCACACACTGATCACTCCAGGAACAACTGCTTAGATACCCTCTAAGACTTTTCTAGAGTATACTGATCCACACGATCACTCTAGTTACAACCTGCTTAGATAACCTCTAAGACTTCCTAGAGTATTCTGATCCACACGATCACTCTAGTTCCTTACAACTTAATGTAATCAATTCTAAGAGTATTACAATTGCTTCTTAAAAGCGATAATCACAAACTGTGATATTTCTCTTAACGTTTAAGCTTAATCTCACTAATATATTACAACAGCAATGTAGTGAGCTTTGATGAAGATGAAGATTCTGAGCTTTGATTTGAACAGAGTTTAAGCAAGTTAATTTGAGTTGTTTTGGTGCGGAATCGTTAGAATTGTTAACCTTGCTTCACATCAGAACTTCATATTTATAAGCGTTGGAGAAGATGACTGTTGAGTGCATTTAATGCTTTGCGTGTTCCGTACAGCATCGCATTTAATGTTATACGCTTTTGTCAACTACCTCGAGCCTTGTTCACGCTGTGTCTACTAACGTAGCCTTTAATAGCTTTTAACGTTCCTTTTGTCAGTCAGCGTAGCTTGCCACTTGTACTTTCTTCTGATCTGATGTTTGTGAATACAACATTTGAATATCATCAGAGTCAAACAGCTTGGTGCATAGCATCTTCTGATCTTCTGACCTTGAAGTGCTTCTGAGCGTGATACCATCAGTACTTCAGTGCTTCTGTTCTCTTGTTCTTCTGATGCTTCCATAGACCCATGTTCTGATTCTGCTTCGACCATCTTCTGATGTCTTGCCAGACCATGTTCTGATGTTGCATGCTGAACCCTTTGAGACAAAGCTTCTGAGCGCTGAATTATGCGTACTCTTTATATATTTCCTGAAAAGGAAATTGCATTGGATTAGAGTACCATATAATCTTAAGCAAAATTCATATTATTGTTATCATCAAAACTAAGATAATTGATCAGAACAAATCTTGTTCTAACAATCTCCCCCTTTTTGATGATGACAAAAACATATATAAATGATATGAATTTGCGATCAGAAAGAATAGACGGCAAAAGACAAATTACACAGCTATAGCATAAGCATATGAATATGTCTCCCCCTGAGATTAACAATCTCCCCCTGAGATAAATAATCTCCCCCTGAAATAAATACTCGAAGAACTTTAATAAAAGACTTCCCTGATTATTTCGGTAGAGACGATCATATAAGCTTCTGTCTTTAGAGAATTCATAGCTTCTGACTTCTGCTTCCATTGGACAGCTTCAGAACTAGAATTTCTTTAGATCCCTAGAACACTCACAGCTTCTGATTCCTGCTTCCATCTAGGACAGCTTCAGAACTTGAATTTCTTTGATCTTCTGAGCATTCACAGCTTCTGACTTCTGCTTCCATCTAGGACAGCTTCAGAACTTGAATTTCTTTGATCTTCTGAACATTCACAGCTTCTGATTTCTGCTTCCATTTAGGACAGCTTCAGAACTTGAGTTTTCTGGATCTTTAGAACATTCACAGCTTCTGATTTCTGCTTCCCTCGGATAGCTTCAGAGCTTTGAATTTCTACCAACATCACTTCATGCTAGATTTGTATCAGAACATTGTTGAATGTACCAGAGCATCATCTGAGCATCTCTACATCCTGAAATGTTACAGAACAAAAAACTAAACGACAAAAGTCAGCATGAACAAGTCAGAACATAAAATGTATATTAGAACACATTATATGTATCAGAGCCATATAGGCTAAAATAATGTATCAAAGCAAATAGAATTTTGTCAGATCAAATAGACAAATATGGATCAAATTCTATTATCAGTGCTTCTGATTCATTCTTCTTTCTTGCTTCTGATTTCTGAAGCTTGACAGCACTTAGCTTGCTTCAGTTTCCATGGTTTAGCTTCTTGTGTTTGCTTTGAAGATTCTCTTCACTTCTTTATACCTGCAAAACACTTAAACCATATAGAACTTGCAGTTCTTGTTAGTAAATGTGTGGGAGCTTTACCCAGCAACTGATAGATTAATCAAATCATTTATCATTTATCTTCTCCCCCTTTTTGTCATAACATCAAAAAGAATATTTAAAAAAAAAATTCAGATGAATAAAACGACAAATAAAATCACTGGAATGTAAATCAAGGAAACTTTTTATTGATAATCAAAACAGATTACAAGAGAAGATTTTTAACAAGCAGATGCAACAAGGAAAGAAAAACTATTAAGACCAAATCCTAAGACCCTAGCTAAGACAAAGTCTGTGCCAGCATGCCATGAAGGAGAGAAACGCCTCATTGACTGCTTCTTGGGCTTTCAGGCGAGGGGTCAGGGAGACTTGGTTCTGATGCAGATCTTCCACAATCTTTATCAGAGACAACATTCTCAGCGGGTGAGGATGAAGAGATTTCTTCGGAATGGGTTGAGGGAGAGGAAAGATTAGATGAAGAGGAAGTTGAGTCTAGAAGGAAACAGGATGAGGAAGAAGATGGAGATGATGGAGGGCTTTCACCAGGGGGTTGAAACACACGTCTAGAATAGTTTCCAGATAACATTGCTTCGAAAGGATTCACCTTGAGAGGGTCATAGGTGATCTTTATCTTTTTGGGTTTGGAGGGAGATGTTTCAACAGCTTTCCTCTTGTTGTTTTGATCTTTTCCATGGTTTCCTGGGCTTGATGAGGAGTTCATGATGGATTTGCAGATAATGAACGGGTAGGGTTTGATATGAAAGCAAAAAGATAGAGTGAATAGAGAAAATATGAGAGGGAAGGAAAAATGTTTGAAGAATATAAAGAAAAACTGAAAGAGAGTAAATGATGAAAAGCATTTAATGTTACGTGACGTGAGGAGAGATAATAAAGACAAATGAGGTGACTAGCACAGTTACCTATGGTCGGCGTCCCTTCAACTGCACGCGCGCTTATCCATGAATAGTAACGACAGGTTTACCATCCCGAGATAAAACGTTACAGCTGTTTTGCTTTAAAAGAGGTTCTGAATCAACTTAGACAATGAAACGTTAGTAATAACGGAATCATAATTTCTAAAAGATTTCAATCAGAACTTCCGAAAAAAATAATCCATTTTCATTTCAGAAGATACTCATACATAAGAACTTCTCATCTTCTCATTCTGGGCATAAATCCATACTGATATTCTTCAGAATGAACTTAAACCTATCTTCAGCCAGGGGTTTTGTAAAAATATCAGCCCATTGATGGTCTGTATCAACAAAGTTTAAAGATATAACACCCTTCTGAACATAGTCCCTTATGAAATGATGTTTAATCTCAATATGTTTAGCTTTTGAATGAAGAATAGGATTCTTAGATAAACATATAGCAGAAGTATTATCACAGAATATAGGAATGTTACTCTCAAATATCTGATAATCTTCTAACTGACTCTTCATCCAGAGCATCTGTGTACTACAACCAGCAGCAGCGACATATTCTGCTTCTGTTGTTGATAGAGCAATAGTTGCTTGCTTCTTGCTATACCAGGAGATCAAATGACTTCCAAGAAATTGGCAACTTCCTGAAGTACTCTTTCTTTCAATTCTGTCTCCAGCATAGTCAGCATCACAGAATCCTACTAAGTTGTATTCTTTAGATTTTCTGTAAACTAAGCCAACATTAGTAGTACCTTTCAGATACCTTAGAATTCTCTTAACAGCAGTTAAATGAGATTCTCTAGGATCTAATTGGAATCTAGCACACAAACAAACACTGAACAGAATGTCAGGTCTAGAAGCAGTCAGATATAGAAGAGATCCAATCATACCTCTGTATAACTTCTGATCTACCTTCTTACTTACCTCATCCTTACCTAGGATGCATGTTGGATGCATAGGAGTTTTGGCTTCTTTGCAGTCTAGAAGATTAAACTTCTTCAGAAGTTCCTTCACATACTTGGTTTGGTGAACATACGTTCCTTCTGATGTTTGATTTATTTGTATTCCAAGGAAATACTTGAGTTCTCCCATCATGCTCATTTCAAACTCAGCGTGCATAGACTCAGCAAACTCCTTTCCAAGTGTAGCATTAGATGTTCCAAAAATAATATCATCTACATATATTTGACAAATTAAAATATCCCTTTTAAAGGTTTTACAAAAGAGAGTAGTGTCCACTTTTCCTCTAGTGAAACCATTATCCAGAAGGAAAGAACTTAAGCGTTCATACCAAGCTCTGGGAGCCTGTTTCAATCCATATAACGATTTCTTTAATTTAAAAACATGATTAGGAGACATAGAGTCTTCAAAACCAGGAGGTTGATGGACATAAACTTCTTCATCTATATAACCATTTAAGAAGGCACTCTTAACATCCATCTGATAGAGAGTGATGTTATGTTGAGTGGCAAATGAAATTAATAGACGAATAGATTCTAACCTGGCCACTGGTGCAAAGGTTTCTGTATAGTCAATCCCTTCTTGCTGACTATAACCCTGAGCCACCAGTCTGGCTTTGTTCCTTACCACCTCACCTTTCTCACTGAGCTTGTTTCTGAAGACCCATTTTGTACCAATTATATTGAATCCATCTGGTCTAGGAACAAGATCCCAAACATCATTCCTTGTAAACTGATTCAGTTCTTCTTGCATAGCAATTATCCAGTCTGGATCTTCTAGAGCATGATCAACAGAAGTTGGCTCGATCAAAGATACAAGACCTAATTGACAATCTGCATTGTTCTTAAGGAATGCTCTTGTTCTGATTGGATCATCCTTCTTTCCAAGAATGACATCTTCTGAATGACCAGAGATGAGTCTGGATGATCTTCTGACAGATGGTTCTTCAGATATGCTTAGATTCTCCAGAGAAGCTGATACTTGATCTTCCGATTCTTTGCTTCTGAGAAGCTCTGCTTCTGATGCGTTTCTTCTTGGCTCAACAACTTCTGATATATCAATATCACAATCTGCAAAATTATCAAACTGCTTTGGTTTTTCAGAACCAAGCTTATCATCAAACCTGATATTGATTGATTCTTCTACAATCAATGTTTCAGTATTGTATACTCTGTAGCCTTTTGAGCGTTCAGAATATCCAAGAAGGAAACACTTTTGTGCTTTGGAATCAAACTTACCTAGATGATCTTTAGTGTTCAGAATAAAGCATACACATCCAAAAGGATGGAAATATGAAATGTTGGGCTTTCTATTCTTCCACAATTCATAAGGAGTCTTATTAAGAATAGGTCTGATAGAGATTCTATTCTGAATATAGCATGCAGTGTTTATTGCTTCTGCCCAGAAATGCTTAGCCATATTGGTTTCATTGATCATGGTTCTGGCCATTTCTTGCAGAGTCCTATTCTTTCGTTCTACAACTCCATTTTGCTGTGGAGTTCTAGGACAAGAGAAATCATGGGCAATACCATTTTCTTTGAAGAATTCTTCAAAGGATCTGTTCTCAAATTCACCACCATGATCACTTCTGACCTTTATGATTTTACACTCTTTTTCAGATTGAATCTGAATGCAGAAATCAAAGAACACTGAATGAGTCTCATCCTTGTGTTTCAAGAATTTTACCCATGTCCAGCGGCTATAATCATCCACGATGACTAATCCATATTTCTTCCCTCTGACAGATGCTGTTTTGACTGGGCCAAACAGATCAATGTGCAAGAGTTCTAATGGCCTTGAGGTAGAAACAACATTCTTGGACTTGAATGCAGGTTTGGAGAACTTGCCCTTCTGACATGCTTCACAAAGAGCATCTGATTTGAATTTCAGATTAGGGAGTCCTCTGACAAGATTCAGTTTGTTAATCTGAGAAATCTTTCTCAAACTAGCATGACCTAATCTTCTGTGCCAGACCCACTGCTCTTCAGAAACAGACATAAGACAAGTCACCTTCTGACTCATAAGATCTTGCAGATCTGTCTTATAAATGTTGTTCTTCCTCTTGCCTGTAAATAGGATTGAGCCATCCTTCTGATTTACAGCCTTGCAAGACTCTTGATTGAAGATTATATCATAACCATTGTCACTCAATTGACTGATAGATAAGAGGTTATGTGTTAATCCTTCTACAAGAAGTACATTAGAAATGGAAGGAGAGTTACCAGACTTTATAGTTCCAGAGCCAATTATCTTGCCCTTCTGATCTCCTCCAAACTTGACTTCTCCTCCAGACTTAAACACCAGGTCTTGGAACATAGACCTTCTTCCTGTCATGTGTCGTGAGCATCCAGAGTCCAGGTACCATGACATGTTGTGCTTTGTCCTTTTTGCAGTCAAGGATATCTGCAATAGGAATAATCTTATCCTTAGGTACCCACATCTTTTTGGGTCCTTTCTTGTTAGATTTTCTCAAGTTCTGATTGAACTTGGGTTTAACATTGTAAGCAATAGGAGGAACAGCATGATAATTTTTAATGTGAGTTTCATGATATTTCCTAGGTTGTGTCACATGCTTTTTGGTGTGTGTTATGTGAAAACTTTGAGCATGTGAAGTGTGCCTAATATCATGAGAGTGGCCATACTTGAACTGATCATACAATGGCTTGTATGTGAATTTCATTTCATCAACAGGTTCAAGTTTGTATGGGGTTTCACCCTCAAAACCAATGCCAACTCTTTTGTTTCCAGACACAGCATATATCATAGAAGCTAGCTGACTTCTGCCAATACTTCTAGATAAGAACTTCCTGAAGCTTAAGTCATATTCTTTCAGAATATGGTTTAGACTAGGAGTGGATTTTTCTGAATCAGAAGGAGATCCAACATTATTGGATAATTTTAAAAGTTTTTCTTTTAATTCAGAATTCTCCATCTCAAGCTTCTTTGTTTCAAATTCAAATAGCTTTTTCAGCTTTTTGTATTTGAGACTTATCTGAGACTTGAGTTCCAGAAGTTCAGTTAGACCGGAAACTAACTCATCTCTAGTAAGTTCAGAAAATACCTCTTCAGAATCTGATTCTGATGTAGATTCTGATCCGTCATCTTCTGTCGCCATCAGCGCACAGTTAGCCTGCTCATCTTCAGAGTCTGAATCATCTTCTGACTCATCCCAGGTTGCCATAAGACCTTTCTTCTTATGAAACTTCTTCTTGGGATTTTCCTTCTGAAGATTTGGACATTCATTCTTGAAGTGTCCAGGCTCATTGCATTCATAGCACATGACCTTCTTCTTGTCAAATCTTCTGTCATCAGACGATTCTCCACGTTCAAATTTCTTTGAACTTCTGAAGCCTCTGAACTTCCTTTGCTTGGTCTTCCAGAGTTGATTTAGCCTTCTGGAGATCAAGGACAATTCATCTTCTTCTTCAGATTCTGATTCTTCAGGATCTTCTTCTCTAGCCTGAAAAGCGTTAGTGCATTTCTTGATATTGGATTTTAATGCAATAGACTTACCTTTCTTTTGAGGCTCATTTGCGTCCAGCTCTATTTCATGACTTCTCAAGGCACTGATAAGCTCTTCCAGAGAAACTTCATTCAGATTCTTTGCAATCTTGAATGCAGTCACCATAGGACCCCATCTTCTGGGTAAGCTTCTGATGATCTTCTTTACGTGATCAGCCTTGGTGTATCCCTTGTCAAGAACTCTCAATCCAGCAGTAAGAGTTTGAAATCTTGAAAACATCTTTTCAATGTCTTCATCATCCTCCATCTTGAAGGCTTCATACTTCTGGATTAAGGCTAGAGCTTTGGTCTCCTTGACTTGAGCATTTCCTTCATGAGTCATTTTCAAGGACTCATATATGTCATAGGTCGTTTCCCTGTTAGATATCTTCTCATACTCAGCATGAGAGATAGCATTCAGCAAAACAGTTCTGCATTTATGATGATTCCTGAAGAGCTTCTTCTGATCATCATTCATTTCTTGCCTTGTCAGCTTTACGCCTCTGGCATTTACTGGATGTTTGTAACCATCCATCAGAAGATCCCATAGATCACCATCTAGACCAAGAAAGTAACTTTCCAGTTTATCTTTCCAGTATTCAAAGTTTTCACCATCAAATACCGGCGGTCTAGTATAACCATTGTTACCGTTGTATTGCTCAGCAGAGCCAGATGTAGATGCAGGTGTAGACTTTTCACTTTCATCAACCATCTTTTACTGAAGCGTTTTTCTCTTCCTGAATCTTTTCTAAACACGGTTAAGTGCTTGCACCTTAGAACCGGCGCTCTGATGCCAATTGAAGGATAGAAAAACACTTAGAAAGGGGGGGGGGGTTTTGAATAAGTGTAGCTTTAAAAAACTTGACAGATAAAAATAAATTGCACAGTTATTTTTATCCTGGTTCGTTGTTAACTAAACTACTCCAGTCCACCCCCGCAGAGATGATTTACCTCAACTGAGGATTTAATCCACTAATCGCACGGATTACAATGGTTCTCCACTTAGTCAGCAACTAAGTCTTCCAGAGTCTTCTGATCACACACTGATCACTCCAGGAACAACTGCTTAGATACCCTCTAAGACTTTTCTAGAGTATACTGATCCACACGATCACTCTAGTTACAACCTGCTTAGATAACCTCTAAGACTTCCTAGAGTATTCTGATCCACACGATCACTCTAGTTCCTTACAACTTAATGTAATCAATTCTAAGAGTATTACAATTGCTTCTTAAAAGCGATAATCACAAACTGTGATATTTCTCTTAACGTTTAAGCTTAATCTCACTAATATATTACAACAGCAATGTAGTGAGCTTTGATGAAGATGAAGATTCTGAGCTTTGATTTGAACAGAGTTTAAGCAAGTTAATTTGAGTTGTTTTGGTGCGGAATCGTTAGAATTGTTAACCTTGCTTCACATCAGAACTTCATATTTATAAGCGTTGGAGAAGATGACCGTTGAGTGCATTTAATGCTTTGCGTGTTCCGTACAGCATCGCATTTAATGTTATACGCTTTTGTCAACTACCTCGAGCCTTGTTCACGCTGTGTCTACTAACGTAGCCTTTAATAGCTTTTAACGTTCCTTTTGTCAGTCAGCGTAGCTTGCCACTTGTACTTTCTTCTGATCTGATGTTTGTGAATACAACATTTGAATATCATCAGAGTCAAACAGCTTGGTGCATAGCATCTTCTGATCTTCTGACCTTGAAGTGCTTCTGAGCGTGATACCATCAGTACTTCAGTGCTTCTGTTCTCTTGTTCTTCTGATGCTTCCATAGACCCATGTTCTGATTCTGCTTCGACCATCTTCTGATGTCTTGCCAGACCATGTTCTGATGTTGCATGCTGAACCCTTTGAGACAAAGCTTCTGAGCGTTGAATTATGCGTACTCTTTATATATTTCCTGAAAAGGAAATTGCATTGGATTAGAGTACCATATAATCTTAAGCAAAATTCATATTATTGTTATCATCAAAACTAAGATAATTGATCAGAACAAATCTTGTTCTAACAATCATCAGGTCCAATTTGAAAAATTGTCAAATTCCAATTATGAGTTGAATTCAATGGTTATTGTTTGGTTATGAGTCGAATTCAATTGTAAATTTCTCAACCTTTATTTTGTTCATGTCAAAATTGGAACTGATATATTTCAATTTGCATTATGCAGGGCAAATACTTCTGAAGAATGAAGAAGAAAGTTTGATGCATTTATGCCGACATTATGTCATCGTCTTGCCGTCATCATCAGATCTAATTTGAAAAATTGTCGAATTCCGATTATGAGTTGAATTAAGTGGTTCTTGTTTGGTTATGAGTCGAATTCAATTGTAAATTTCTTAACCTTTATTTTATTCATGTCAACATTGGAACTGATATATTTGTATTATGCAGGACAAATACTTCTGAAGAATGAAGAAGAAAATTTGATGAATTTATGTCAACACTACTTGTGAATTTCTGCAACTCGAAAGAACACACATGTGAATTTTTGCAACTTGGAAGCAGAACACTATGAAGCAGAAGATAAAGGAACATAATAGATTTAGGAACACTACACTACACTTGTTGAAAGTTTTAGAAAGATAATAGTTTTAGAGGATCAATTTATTTTTTCATGTATAAATTCATTTAAGAGGATCAATTTATGGTCCATATCAATGTAATGCAAATTTATGAATAAAAAGTTGACATTTGATTTTCAATTGAATTGGAACATCAATTCTTACTTATTTAGTCTAGCTCTAATTATAAATTGTTAATGTCATATTGATCAGTGGTTTTCACACATATATTTATCATTGTTTTTAAGTATCTTTAAGTTATATTATCTAGTGTTTTATTTCATTATTTGCCATTTTATGCTTTGGTTGTATGTTTTAATGTTTTCAGACTAATATGGAGAAATCGGAGTAAATCAGTGCAAAACTCGGAGTTTCGAGGAAGTTCAGAAAACATGTTTCAGGAGGCCTGACACGGGTGGCCGTGTTGCTCAACACGGGTCGTGTCAGGAAGAGAGCTGGGAGCGAAGTTTGAGAGAAAGGAAGACAGTGAAGCAACACGGGTGCCCGTGTTACACATCCTGGGACTCAACAATAAAAATAATATGACAGGGGACCAACACGGGTGCCCGTGTTGCTCAACACGGCCCGTGTTAGGTTTGACGTTGATTTTAGTGATTTTTGTGATTTTGTTCAGTGGTTTGTCTGCAAGGGTGTTTTTGAGATTTCCAACCAACTTAAGTGAGTCTGTACTATTTAGGAGGGTTTTCAAGATGAATTAGGGATCTTTTTTGCCACACGAAGAATTGAAGGATTGAAAAAGAAGCCTATGCAATTGGAGAAGAACAGAGAACTCTCATGAGCGGAAGCCATTGAAGATCAAAGTTCATCATCTCTATTGTAATGTCTTTATTTGATATCTTTGTAATTTCTTTGGATGATATGAGTAGCTAAACCCCCCAATGCTAGGGGGTGTCCCTGATTAACATTTGTGATGATTTTGAATTCCGAATTTCAATAACATATTTCTCTTTCACGTTCAATTTAATGGTATAAGGTTTTTAACGCTTTCCTCGTCGGACCAACTGGATCGATTTATGACTGACAATTAGGATTGACCTCCATTGTTAGGGTTTTTATACCATTATACTATAGTAGATATCACCTAGGACTAGGGATACCCTATAGTAACCGGATTGTTCTTGATTATAATAATACTTGATTTGATCACTAATTTCGAAGGACTTTGGGATTAGGATTTCAATGTTCAAAGGTTTGCCCACTAAGGACTTAGGAGCAAATACCCTTAAGAACCGGTAATTGATAAGTTGAATTTTGTTAGTGAAATAAGGGTTCAGAATTGTTACATGTTAATGCACACACCTATCCTGACATGTTACTCATATTTAGCCAAATCAACCTTTTTAAGTTTATTTGCAATTTAATTCGTAATTATAAAAACCAAAAACCCCAAGGCTTTTTGTTTAATTGAATTCCTACTAACTCTATAATATCACGCAGTCCTTGAGATCGATATTCGGGGAATTTTCCCTTTATTACTACAGAGGCAAAATAGTACACTTGCTATTTTACCGATCACATATACAGATAAATTTATATAGTCTAACTCATTATATAAAAGTTGTCAATTGAATGGTACTTATATTATATAGTCTAGCATTGAAATGGATAAATTCATATTGCCAATTGAATTGCATGGATAAGGGAGATTATGTTACAAATTTATGCTTACATTTGTATAAATATATCAGGGTAATATATTTGACATTCTTCATAACTTTTCAAATAATTGATATCCAATTAATTAATATTCTGCATAACTTTTCAAATAATTGATATCAATGTAAAACATAATAATTGATGGAGATTATGTTACTAATTTCTATTAACATCACTTTCTGCAATATATTTCTAGCAGAATGTTATAAATCAACATAACTTTGTAATTCACAAAATACATAGACTACACATTGTATGAACTATAACTGTGATTCTCTCTAGTTAGTTGGATTGAACTTTACTATTTCAAAAAACCAGAATACACATCAATATCAAAATAATATAAGTACCAAAAAGTAATATTATCATCAAACAACTCAAATTTTTTAGGTAGTTGTTGAATCAATTAATCCATTGTTTTAATGTTTGCATCATTGAAAGGTGCCTGCATAATAGTACAAAATAATCAATATCATCACCAAATTATTTAGCCAAAATATAATTATGCAGTCAAATTCATTCTAATTTAACAAAGTTATGCAATCAAATATAACAAAATCTTGCAGCAGAATGTTACAAAATTATACAGCTGAACGTTACAAAATCATGCATGTATGTTACAAAGCTATATAGAATAATTTTACTTATGCCGTCAAAATTATGCAGCAGAATTATACAAAATTCATTCAAATTCTACAACCAAATTATACAAAATTCTGTAGACAATTCTATAAAATTCTGCAGTCATATTCATAGTGAGACATGTGAAATTATAATCAAGAATACTGTAAAATAAATTGGCCATCTTGTGTTTGAGGGAACTCATAAGTTGGAGGTGCCGAACAAGATACTCCTTAAGAAAGATAACTTGTTACCAAATTTTATGTCTCTTTTGTCCTTTTGAGCCAAGTCGTATCTTGGATCCATTAGGTTGCGTAACGTTAAAAGTCACGGATTCAGATTATCACCATTATTGTTTCTAGCTTGTAAGTGAAATTCCATTAATTGTTTACTCAATAAATCTACTCTGTTATCTACAATCTCAAGACACTCTTCAAAAGGAGATGCTTCGGCTGCTACTCTAATGAATTTAGAAACAACGTTTCTACATTTTTGCATGATTGATAATTTTGGATCTCCTTCTACCTCTTTCCCCCTCAAATCTTGCACAACACCACAACGAGCTTCTAATGTCCACCTTCTTAAAATATACTCATTAGGAACAACTTTAACATCATTTGCTTCAAACACTTTTAATGTGTGTGACCAAAGTATATCAAATGTTTCAAATTTTCTACAACTACAAGATATGGATGATGAAACACGGTCAAATGATACTTTCCAAGATTTTTCATGGTTTTCCATAATGATATGGTATATTTGCATAAAGTGTGAGATTCATTTCTCTCTAGTATGCTCATTGCTAAGAATAACTTAAACTCGTTCTGGAACAAATCAAATACAACATGTGTGTAAACCTTTCCCATTTGTATTAATATCGGAAATGTCTCATATCTCAACCTTGCAAGCTTGTGTTTGGACTCATACTCACAAGTTAATTTGTTCCCTATTTTCTCCTCGACAACTTATTCAAAGTGTTTTAAGAACTGTATAATATCCACATTTGGTTTCATGCAAGATTTGAAGTGAGCATTCAAACTCACTAAGTTGGGTACTTCACATACCAAGTGTGAATGCTTTCTTCATGTAACACGAAGCCCATTTTGTTTTTATAACATAAATTGATTTGATCCACCTATTCTCATGAAGATTATATTGATTGACCAAGTACTTCCAAGTTGCCTCAAATTCTTCTTTAGTGTCAAACTCATACATGCATTTCTTAAAATCTCTTAAAAAATAACTGCCTCCTTTCATCAAATTTCCAAGATGTTTAATTCCATTATGCAACAAGTGCCACGTGCATAAACCATGGTAAGTCTCAGGCATCACTTCAGCAAGAGCTCTAGACATTGCCTGATCTTGATCCGTAAAGACAGTCTATGTTTTTTTTACTATGTGCTTGTAAAATGTCTCAAACAACCATTTAAATGATTCAATAGTCTCATCATACAATAGTGCAACATCAAAAATCATTGAACCCATATGGAGGTTGAATCCGGAAAATAGAGCAAATGGCCTATTAGCATGATTGGTACAATAGGTAGTATCTAAATACATAATATCCCCAAAATATCCGCAATCCAACACCATATTTGTATCACACCAAAACACATTGGTGATTTGTTCTTCTATATCCATCTGGTATGCATGAAAAAAAGATGGATTCTCCAACAATTGTCGTTGAAAATATTATGAAAGACATCTGGCCTTGCCATACACCATACTTATTTGTCTTCTTGCTTTAAGATAATTTTTTACATCCAAGCGTGTATCCAAGATTAGCTTTGTGCCCCGCATGCATGTCTGCTCATGAGTTGAAATGTTGATTTTTGTCTCAATCTAGAGTCATCAGCTAGATCAATCTCACGCGCTTGGACTTCAATTATCTTTCTATGTGATGCAAACATGTGTGTTATCTCCGGTGGTTGTAAATGGTGATTATGATCTTGTACAAATTTATGGATGACAAATTTTTCATTTTTCAATACAAGAGAGATCCTTGCTTTGCAATCTATTCTGGTCTCAGCTCTATGGTTGCTAACAAAGACATCTCTCTTGTCAGGCTATCGCAATCCTTCCTTACTACAAACAAACCTGCATGATGATATAAAACCGTCTTTCTAACACCAAAGCCAACGTGTGCACTGTACGCGAGCCAAAATTGATAAGTCGTCTCTATTGAGTCAAATTTCATACCAATCAATGGCCTCTAATCAACGGCCTCCAATCAATAGTCGAAGATCCCATAATAATCAAACTCTATGTATGTCTTATAATCTGATTAAGAAGAAAAAGCAATAGTAAGTATCTCAAAAAAATTTAAACACACATACTCTAAATATAAACCACAAAACAACTTGGATGAATTTCAATAAAAATAAAAATAGAAACCAAGTAACGTGAAATACCTATAAAATAAAAAAATAAAAGATTAAAAAACTAAGGGTTAAATATGTTTCTAGTCCTATAAAATTATAAAAAATTATTTTTAGTCCCTATAAAAAAAAGTCGACTTTTAGTTCCTATAAAATTACTTTTGTATTCACTTTTAGTCCCTCTACAAGGACAAAAGTGAGTGCAAATGTAATTTTATAGGGACTAAAAGTCAACTTTTTTTATAAGGACTAAAAACCAAAATTGTGATATTTATAGAGACCAAAAACTTATTTAATCCAAAAAATAATGTTAATTGTAGAACAATACAAAAACACAAAAGAAAAGAAAGAATAGAAAAATACACAAACAAACAGTGTAATAGAAAATGAAAAGATGATGATTTTACATAAAACTTAACTGTGTCGATGATCAAAGATGTAATGTTGGTGATTTTACAGAAAACTTAACAGTGACGATGATCTAAGATGTGACAACGGTGATGTTCGGCGGCAACAACAATGACAACGACGAAATTGAATAACAAAGAATATTGTTGATGATAATGAAACTTTACGGTGATGGTGATGACAATCAAAGACACGATGATGACGGTGATGATGAGGACGACGACAAATAAGTTCCATGATGAGCTGAAATGCACGACGCTAAAGAAGATGAAAGAAAACCAAAGTAATGTTTTTTTTTTCATATTTAAATATTTTGTTATGTTTTTTTAAATAAAGAAATGTATTATCATGTACTCTCTCCGTTCCACAATGAGTGACTCACTTGGAATAAAATGATGTCCTAAAATGAATGATCTAATTCTATTTTCAATACATTTTTTTCAATCTTACCCTCCAATTATTAAAAAATTCATCATTCCCAATACATGATAATAGGATTATAATAAAAATAATATTATCTCTCTTAATTTTTTTATATTTTTTTTAATCTGTATGAAATAGTGTGCTGGATTATTTATTGTAGGGCAGAGAGAGGAATGATGCAATTGCCGCTAAAAAGTTAGGGATCCTTTTCCCACAAAGAAGGAGCGTGGTGCGTGAGCGCGTACGTCAATCAGTCAATAACCGAATAAATATAATGCTCCACTTTAAATATGGTCCCGTGGTTAGCACGTGGCTGCGCACACCCACACAAAAAACAAAACCAATTTTGCCTTCGCCTTTTCAGTCAATCGAACAATACAAATTTCATTTCATTTCACTACTAGTGGTATAAAGTTGCGTTAATTCATAATTGAATACTCAAAAGCAGATATTATTTGCCTAAAAAGCATCTAATAGCACTCACTCACTCTCACACTGTGCTCTCTCTTTCTCTCAGAAACAACGCTACCGAAAATCGAAAACCGAAAACCCTCTCATGACGACGTCGTTTGCAGCAGCGGCGCTCAGAGACCCTAAGCTTCAGATCCCAACCTACCATGGCTTACGCTCTTCCTCCGCCGCATCTTCTCTCTCCCGCAATGCTCTCTCCATCCCTTCATCCACTCGCTCCTCCTCCCTCATACGCGCTGTTTCCACTGTTCGTATTCACCTTTCGCTTTCCTTTTTCAGCTTCTTCCAATAATCTCCGATTATTAATTATCCACTTTCATTTCTTGAATTGACACCTCCGTTAATTATATTTTTTAAATTCATGTAATATTCTTTAATTTTATATTTCGAATAGTGAATTTGAGTTTCATTTTGATGAGTTTGTTATGAACTGTTATTAAGCTGTTGTTGTTGATGATTATGATGATGCTGTTGTGGTTGGATTTTATTTTATTTCTCTGTAGCCTGCAAAGTCTGAAACAGTTACTGAGAAGAGGAGCAAGGTTGAGATATTCAAGGAACAGAGCAATTTCATAAGGTATCCTCTTAACGAGGATATGTTGAATGATGCGCCGAATTTAAGCGAAGCTGCAACTCAGTTGATCAAGTTTCATGGTAGTTATCAACAGTACAACAGAGACGAGCGTGGTTCGAGAACCTATTCGTTTATGATACGGACGAAGAACCCTTGTGGTAAGGTTTCGAATCAGCTTTACTTGACTATGGATGATCTTGCTGATCAGTTTGGAATTGGGACACTTAGATTGACTACTAGACAGACGTTTCAGCTGCATGGTGTTGTTAAGAAGGATCTTAAGACGGTTATGGGTTCTATTATTAGAAATATGGGGTCGAGTTTAGGTGCGTGTGGTGATCTTAATAGAAATGTGCTGGCTCCTGCTGCTCCGATTGTGAGGAAGGATTATCTCTTTGCTCAGGAAACTGCAGAGAATATTGCTGCACTGTTGACTCCTCAATCTGGTTTTTATTATGATGTTTGGGTAGATGGGGAAAGATTTATGTCAGCAGAACCGCCTGAGGTAGTTCAGGCACGAAATGATAATTCTCATGGTACAAACTTCACGGATTCACCTGAGCCCATATATGGAACTCAGTTCTTGCCAAGGAAATTCAAAATTGCAGTTACCGTGCCAACTGATAACTCTGTGGATATTCTCACAAATGATATTGGTGTTGTTGTTGTTACTGGTGATGATGGGGAGCCTCAAGGATTCAATCTTTATGTAAGACTATTTTAAATGACAGTTCATTTAAAGTTTTTTCTGCATCAGTCTAACTGGGATTTTGCAATTATTTTTGCAGGTTGGTGGGGGGATGGGAAGAACACACAGGATGGAAACCACTTTTCCCCGCTTGGCTGAACCATTGGGTTACGTGCCAAAAGAGGATATTTTGTATGCAGTGAAAGCAATTGTTGTTACACAACGAGAAAACGGGAGAAGAGATGACCGCAGGTATAGTAGATTGAAATATCTGATCGACTCTTGGGGAATAGATAAGTTCAGAAATGAAGTCGAGCAATATTATGGCAAGAAGTTTGAACCTTTCCGCAGCTTGCCAGAATGGGAATTCAAAAGTTATCTTGGATGGCATCAGCAGGTTGGTTCTCCAGATGAGTGAATAGTATCAATGTATTTATGCTTGCTTGTAGGTATACTATTATTGTTTGTTGATTGGTTGTTGATGCACACCATTCATAGTTGCATAGACTTCCATGTGATCAGAAAGTGGGTGGACAGGCTTTTGACATGTTTGATGTCTTTTCATGGATTTAATAGCTGATATGATGACAATGGTTCTTCATACATGCCTTCTCACCTCCAAAGTGTACACTTGTTTCAGTTCTGTTTTATCTGTAAAGGTATGCCAAGCATAACATATAAACAGACAAAATATCGGGCTGAGTACTTAAATGAAGCTAATAGTTAGTTCTGATGTTTTGGTGCATTTTAAATTTTTCCGTAACCGTACCGTAAATATGCATATAATTTTTTGCTGTGTGCCTATGTGAAAGAACTACATATCTCCTTTATATGTGGCAAAGTAACCTGCAGGTAGCTCATTCCATGATGATATTGTCTTTGGCTAAATTGTAACTCTGACTTTATGTATGTTGGCTCATTGGGTTTTATCTTCCAGGGCGATGGTGGTTTATATTGTGGGCTTCATGTTGACAATGGTCGTATTGCTGGAAAAATGAAAACGGCATTGAGGGAGGTTATTGAGAAGTATCATTTGAATGTTAGATTAACTCCAAATCAGAACATCATATTGACTGATATTCGAGCTGCATGGAAACGTCCCATCACAACCATTCTTTCTCAGGCTGGTCTGCTGGTAAGATGTCCATAGCTTAATTCTTACAGAGAAATAGATATACCCTTGCCCTGATTGTTTATATTAAGCTATATTTGTTAATAAAGTATGCAGTTGGCTTATCCCTGCGTGGTTGACATTTGACATTGTTTTTTACCCCCACATTGCGTCATTTAGTGGTCAATTAGATGGTGCATTTAGAAGACGTGTAAATTGTGCTTACAAGTTCCACATTATATTGATTATTCCATTAAGAAAAGGATGTTCATTTGTATCTTATAGGTGTTTATAAATCTGATTAGCTGCTGCTTTTGTGATGACATATTTTCTATGGGGTCACTTTTGACTAATGCTTATATATAAGGAATTATGGAAACCAATTTTTAGAGATAATCTAAGTTACCCTAAATTACTCTTAGCCACAGTCAATATTTTGCAAGATATTTGAATATATTTTGACATAAATTTACTTTATTATATATGGTTGAACTTTAGTCAATTTCTTAAAGATCACTTTTGCTTGACATCATGCTAATTGTTAGTTATGTTTTATTACATTTTTCATTATTAGATCACTTACTTTATTATATATGTTTTATTATTTCATTTTTCATTATTAGACCTATAATAACTCTGTTTTGCTGTGAATAGCAACCTAGGTATGTAGATCCCCTTAATATAACGGCTATGGCATGCCCTGCTTTCCCATTATGTCCCCTGGCAATTACTGAAGCTGAACGTGGAATACCAAGTATTCTTAAGCGGATCCGTGACATGTTTGAGAAGGTATTGTTGCCAGATAAAAGTCTAATTCTGAAGTATATGACATTATTGATTTGATGGAAATAACTAATTAAGAAACTTTCTAATTATCTCATCCCAATTCAGGTTGGTCTGAAGTATAATGAATCTGTGGTTGTAAGGATAACTGGCTGTCCTAATGGTTGTGCTAGACCATATATGGCTGAACTTGGACTGGTTGGTGACGGCCCAAATAGCTACCAGGTTTGTTAATCAGTGGTTCAACCCAATTACGGTTAGTTGAAAATTCTAAAAGCTCACCTTGATCACATCTTTCCCTCTCTTTCTCTCCGGATCCTGATATAGGTTTGGCTTGGAGGCAGCAGTAACCAAACATCAATAGCGCGGAGTTTCATGGACAAGGTGAAGCTTCAAGACCTTGAAAAAGTTTTGGAGCCATTGTTTTATCATTGGAAGCAAAAGCGTAATTCTAAAGAATCATTTGGCGACTTTACAGTTCGACTGGTATATTTGACCTTTATGTTTTTTGTTGCATCTTGGAGCCTTCTTTTTAGTTTTCTTTTAAAAAAATATTATTGGTGTGTTTAGCCAAAATGATACCACTGTCTGTTTATAGGGATTTGAGAAGCTTAAAGAATTCATTGAGAAATGGGAGGGTCCAGTAGTAGCACCAACAGCACGCCACAACCTGAAGCTTTTTACCGATAAAGAGACATACGAAGCAATGGATGGGTTAGCTAAGCTTCAAAACAAAAATGCTCATCAGTTGGCCATGGAAGTTGTCCGCAATTATATTGCTTCCAACCAAAATGGAAAAGGTGAAACATTTAATTGATTAGGCCATTGAAGATGTATGTGATGTTGCATTTTGGTTGACTGGGAATGGCTACTGAGCAAAACTCTCAGTACTGTTACTGTGTGGTAACCCTGAGGATAGACTGAATTAATGTTTGGTTTTTCGTTACTTTTTTGTATAAAACAAGCTTTCAGCTAGAGTCTTTTGGTACTTTATTTTCATTTAGAGCTTTTTTGAAGACAGAAATAAGCCTCTATTTCTTTTTGAGTTTGCACAACGTCAGGTATTTCTTCAATTATTCCTAAGGGTGTAAGTGGATAAAAAAAATCCAATTAAACCGATAATCCAAACCAAACCAAACCGAAATTAAACCGATTATTATTGGTTTGGTTCAAAAACCGAACCAAACCAATAAAAACCGATGTGGTTTGATTCGGTTCTCGGATTTAGTTTTTAGGAACCGCCAATCCGATGAACCGAACCAATGGAAATAATGACTCTCTATATATTTTATTCTACCCATCATTAAACTCAATTTTTTTATCGGTCCAACCATTATCCATCTTTGTTTACACTTCCTTCCTTTAAGCAAAACACACATCTAGAATCAAACTCTAAAGCATAGACAATAGAAACCATAAGTCACAAAAGTTATGCTTTCACAAAACTGATGCTCTTGCTGCCCACAACTATTGTTCCTTTCACTACCGTCATTATGATATGTTATGGTCGTCTTCTTCGTATTCAAGTTCTCTTTGTTAATTTTCATATATTTTTGTACCTTTTTTTCTTCTTTTTCTTCATCAAAACTCATTTAGATCTTGTTACAAAATAGTTTTGATGTGTGTTTGAGGTGTGAAACATGTTAATGAATGTGTGTTTTGTTATATTCTATATGTTAAGCTTTGAAATCCCTTTCCAACTTTATGATACTAAGTGTTAACTTTTCTATTTGATAGGAAACTTATTTCATGATTCAAAGGAAATCATGTTACTATTTCGTATGGAATAAGAGCAACTTGTAATTTGTTTGAACAAATATAGCATGAAACATATTATTTTAAAAAATAATAGTATAAAATACACCAAAAAATACGATAATGGAGAGAATATACAGATGAATATAATGTTTAAAAAAATAAGGGTTAATAGTCATTTGCCCCCCTGCAATAGTAGCGATATTCGGTTTACCCCCTTTTAAAAAAAAAATTGTATTACCCCCCTATAATATTAAAATTGTAAGTCTTTTGCCCCCTAAGAGGGAAAATTACCCCCCTGTAAAATATATTTTTTTGATTTTACTCCCTGGTTTTTACACGTTTAGGGGGGTACCCAAATATTATAGGGGGGTAATACAAATTTTTTTTTTAAAAGGGGGGTAAACCGAATATCGCTACTATTGCAGGGGGGAAAATGACTATTAACCCAAAAAATAATAGTATAAAATACACCAAAAAACACGATAATGGAGAATATACGGATGAATATAATATTTTAAAAAATAAACATTGTAAACCGATCAACCAAACCAAACCAAACCGAACCAAACCTGTTAGTTTGGTTCGGTTCCATTTTTGAAAAATGTTGAAAACCGAACCAAACCAAACCGATGGAAATATCATTGGTTCGGACCTTTTTTCAACCAAAAACCGGTCCAAACCGATCCGATTACACCCCTAATTATTCCTGTTTGGTATGATCTGTTGCTGAGTTTTGTTTTTATTCCTATAAAGTCAATCAATCTGAATAAGGATTTAATAATTGTAATGATAAGATTAATAGTCACTACTAGTTACATACATATTATGGTGCATCTGAGAACCATATGATGTGTTTGGGCCAGAATGCAAATATTTTAATTTCTCACGATCCATGTGAACTTGCTCCGTTTTTACTTTTTTTTATAATGGTGTTGATGATAATGATTTCACTGACATTGTAAAGGAGATGGTTAGAGTGGAATGAATTTTGATTCATGGAGCATATGTTTGGGTTCAATCTTTCAAAATTTGTGTTTACCGAAATAAGAAACTTCTGCGAGGTCTTGTATATAAATTTGACGATATCATAAATTGATAACATTTAAAGCTGATGAAAATGACTTTGATGAAGAAATGGTAAATTTAAAAACACCTGACAATTGAAAAGTTATGAAGATGTGCAAGTAATCGAATAGAACTACACATGAGAACAACAGTTTGGCAAGACAGGAAATTGACAGGATACACGAAGAGAGAAGAAATTGACAGTTAAACTAACAAGAAAAATAAAAGTGGCTAATAAGTGAACTGATGAGAAACAAAAAGAAGCCATTGATAATAGGTGATTTTTTTGGAGTTTATCAATGAATCTTTTAGAAAAACAGCCGATTATATCATATTTTTATTTAGGTTTTGTTCGGAAAAAAATTGATAGATGATAAAGTAAAAATAGGTGTTGACTATCAAAAGTTATAGTTTGGGATGATAAAATCGGTCATCCGTCCTGCCTTATGTCCGTCAAAAAAAGAGCGGGACGAACAAATCTGCTAAGTGAAAATGAGCATACAAATCTAATTCGCTCCGTCAAGATGGTGAGTTGGCGGACGGCAGATTTATCCGCCTATCTTTTATTTTTTTTAATAGTTTAATAGTTTTTTTTACTTTTCAATTAGATTTTTCACTTATTTTTTAAAATAATTTCTTATAAAAGATATTTTAAACATATTTTACTTAAAAAAAATTACATATATTTACAAATAAATATATAAAATAAAACCATAAAAAAATTAAAATTACTAGAATTAAATTAAAAATGGTGGAAACAAATAAGCGTGGCAGACAACATACTTTGAATGGGCGAGCTTTGGTGGAATCGAAATCTCAATCCAACCCGCCATTTATGGTGGGTGAGTAGACCGGCACTACGGGCCACGGCCCGTTTTGTCACCATTAGTTATAGTTGATAATTGATAATTTAGAGTCAATGATAGTTAATAATTTAATTTAAGAAATAACTAATTTTTGATAAATTAATTGTTATACTAAATGATATAAAAAGATATTTTTAATTAATAAATAATTGTTTCATTTTTTATATAATATTTTAAAATTAAGTTTTATTCGATCAAAATAAATGCATTAATAAACATATGCAACATTTTAGATATGTGAGTAGTATTAAGATTTATTTTCTTCGAATAACCAACTTTTTCAAATAAAATATCTAAATAACCACAATTCTCAATTATTTATTAAAGTAACCATGCTTTTTTTTAAAAAAATTCACATGCAAAGAGAAGGCGCCACTCCCTCTGACACGTGCATTTAAAATTTAATTCATGCATCATTGTCTCTAGGGCGTGCACTGCTGTCATGTCAATGCATGTGGGGCATGCTTTGTGTATTTAAGAGCAGGCGCCAGAGCGCCATTCCTTCTGGCGCATGTGTTGCTTTCCTAAGAGAAGCCGTCATTTCCTCCGACGCCTATGCCGTAATGTTTTTTTTATAAATAGGTCATTCATTCTCCACCATTATTGACCCATATTCTCATTTCATTCGTAAATCTTTCTTCAAAATGTCTCACATTATTAAAAGAAATGCTCAATTTTTTTATTTGTCATAAAAGCCTCCGATGAAGATTCGACTTTGGAACATTGAGACTTTTGATAATCTTGAGAAGAGCTTGATCTGTTGGTTAGACAAATACATTCAAGACAGTGAACAGATTAGAAGAATCGATAGACTTGTTACGATTTTCAACAGTAATGGATTACATAGTGTGTGGGAGTCAATTAAAATTGACAGTGACTGCCTTGTTATGATGTATGGATCAGATGATATTGTCCTGATGATTGTAATCTCTTAGATATGTTGTTGTGTTTAGTCTTTTATTTGTTTTTTCGTGTTATTTTTTGCGTGCTGGTGTTTGTTTTGTTGTATTCGATATAGAATGAAAGTTGTATTCGATATGAATTGAAAGTTGTATTCAATATGAAATTTCATGGTTACAAAAAATAAATTACATATCAAGAGTGCATACAATAATCATGTTGCAGAGCTTGACCAACATTGGAACAATTTTTTCCGATTGTGTCCGGGTTGATAACATGTACTGCATAATCTTACCATTTTGAATCACCTTAGACCAGAAGATGTATTTCAACTATACTACTCATCATCTCGTTAATTTAGTTTTAATATTAATAATTTATTAATCCAATAATTTATTTTTCCTCTACAGTTTATCTAGAGGCCATATCAACAATGACCAGGTTCACTACTGTGGAGATGCACCATAGTGACCGACAATGGCATAAACTTAGAGTTGATGCCCAATGAAATTTTAACGATTAGAGATATTTCGTTAAGGATGCGCGTAAAGAGTGGAATCGCCATCATCAACGAACCATAAACGGACCTATCATGTCGGAAGAATCTTAACCAGCTCAAAATTATATGAATTGGTATAGATCGGTGACTAGCCAATATTTTGTGTTTGACCCGAGGTATTTGATCTACTTATGCATACAAGGTTTGTCATTATACACCCAACATGATTACCTACCAACAACCAACTCTACAATATCACCAACCCACATACACCCAACATTCAACCCCACAATAGGGATGTCAATTTGCATATGTTAAAGGGGATCCATGTGGAGATTATCTGTTGGGAGCTCCGAAGTTGGGGATTTTTTCCTCCATAGGGACGAGGATGGAGGCAAAGGTTCCCCCGATGACACTTTGGGGCGGGGATTGGAAAAGTATCCTCCGCCTCGCAGATTCTCTGACCCCAATCATATTATTTAAATTTTATATTTTATATATTATTTAATATATAATCATATATATAATTTAACATGTTTTTTTTTTTACAAAAAATATATTAATGTATTAGAAAATAAAGAGTCATTAGTGGATGAATCATTTTTGTTTTGTTTTGTATAATGTATTATTTCACTACTCTAATTACCAAACCCTAGAAAAGTGTATCCAATACATACAGTGTACATGTCGTATCCTCCTTTTATTTTCTCAACTCTTTGTCTCCTTATTCATCATCTCATAAGGGGTTATTGTTGTTTTTTTTGCTTATGTATTGTGGCATTACATCATGGTTGTACAAGGGCATGCATTGTAGCAACAAGTTCGGTTGAATATTTATTTTTTTTTATAGAAAAAAATAGAAACAACCAGTGCTTTTGCATTTTTTAATTCTAAACAAAGGAAGAAAAAAACTAAATATTAGTGTTACATTTTTGATAAAAAAGTAAAGAAATTTTTTTAAGATTTAATATCTGTGGATCTCTGTGGAGATCCGTGAGGATGGGGATGGGGGGAAATATTCCTCCGTGGCGGGGATTAGGGATGGGGACGGGAAAAAAATCTAGGGGTGGGGAAGGGAGCGGGGAAGCATCCTCCGAACATTCTTTGCCCTGTTGACATCCCTACCCCATAATATCAATATCCCACCTACATCTAACAACCAATTTCACAACATTACCAAACCACATACACCCAACCACACACCATTACCAAATCTGCGATCAATTCATGCCACACACCCAATAGTAAACCAAGAACACGACACATACCAACAACCATATGCCAATGAGGCATATGATGTCACTCCATCCTACCATAACACCCAACCAATATACACCCGAACATCACACTACAAAAGAACCTAAACATCACACAACCAAAGCACCCAACCATCTTATACCTATCAAACACCACAACAACCATTACAACGTTTCCAAAATGAATCAATGCCATAATTCAACCAACCAAACCACCCAGATATAACCTAACCAACACGACCCAACTACAAGGACATGAGCACCAATATCCATTACGGTAACACAGACTACTGAGGAGGTATGATCAACAATTGGTTAGATGACACTAATACCCTAGGAACCTCGCACCAAATGCCTCAAGCTTAGGAGAATACTAGGAGACTCCAATCACATTAATAAAATCATGGGAGGCCATGACGACAAGCGAATGCGCCGAGGTGTGGAACCAGTGGGCGTTATGAACGAGCAGGTCATTAAAATTCTCTTCAATCGTTGTGTAGTTCTATTTTATGAAATAATGTGATAATTTAATTTTATTTAACATTTTATTTATTATTATTATTATTATTATTATTATTATTTTGTTATTAGGTTAATTAAAAAACTAACCAAATCTACATAGACGTCAGGGTATTGAAAACTGCTCTTAAATTTCAAAAACATGCGCCCATAGCTTTGGCATGATACTAGTACATGCACCAGAGATTTTAGAGAATGGGTTAAATTTAGAGTGCATGCGCCGTCAGCATTGGCGCATCCTCTTGCATGCAAATTTTTTTGTTTGAAAGTTGGGTACTTTGGTGAATAATTTGAAATGTTGGTTATTTGAGTATTTTATTGGAAAAACTTGACTATTTGAAAAAAAAATTCTAAAATTAAACATAACACACACACACACTTAAAAGTTAGACCACATTAAAAAATAGTAAACATCTCAAATAGACTACAATTACAGGTCTAAAAGAAAGAAGTAAATGTTATGAAAATAGTTATTTAAGTTGGTTTAACAGGTTACAACAAGTGTGTAACCAATTACAACAGAAGTGTAATCAGTTATCACTCCTTCAGTAGTGTTTAGAATCAAACAGAAGCATCATTTAATCTGTTACAACTTTTGTGTAATTTGTTACCACCCTCCAGTTTTTCAGTTTTTTGAAGTAAGTAACTTATAGTAATCGATTACAGGTTTGGTGTAACCGATTACAGGGTTACAGAGTTTTCTTTTCTCATTAGTTGTTAGCTACATTGTTTTGTATGATTATTTAAATACCCATGTTGGGTCATTAATAAAGTAACACCATATTTTTCACCCTAATTCTCCTATTCTCTTTATCTCTCAATTATTCATCATTATCTTGTGATTGAGTTTTTTCCTAACATTTGATATCAAGTGCCCTTTTTTCTTTGATTGAATACTTAGTGTGTGAAAATGCTTTCCATCTCCAAAGAATGTATTCCTGCGATTCTCCCAATTCTCGATGCAAATAATTATAACAAGTGTGTAAACAAATGAATGTGTTGTTTGGTTATCAAGATGTTCTTGAAATGATTAAGAATGATATTAATCCACTTGTAGAAGGTGTAATGGTTGCACAAAAGAGGGCACACAAGGAAGAGAGGTTGGAAAATTTTAAAGCTTTGTATCTCATTCATCAATATGTTGGTGCTGACAGCTTTGAGAAACTTGGTGATTGTACATCCTCAAAACAAGCTTATGAAATCTTGGAGAAATGTTATGCAAGAGCTGATAAGGAAAAGGTGGTGAGGTTACGAAATCACAAAAGGAAGCTAAAATTAATTCAAATGGAGGAGAAAAAATTACTACAAAAATCACAAGATTGGTGAATCAAGTGAAAGCGTGTGGGGAGACAATCACTAAGCAGTATGTGGTTGGTAAAATCTTGAATTCGTTGATGTGAATATTCGATAATGTAATGGTTACTATTGAAGAGTCCAAGGATCTTTCAACCATGAACAAAAAAGATTTGCAAAGTTCTCTTGAGGCTCATGAGTAGATAATGGAGGAGAGGAATGTTGACAAAGCAAATGTTAAAGTTGCTTTGCAAGCTCATTTCTTTGGAAGGACAAGAAGGTGAAGGGAAAGTGGTCCATGAGTAAATGTAGAGGAAACTACCACAACAATGGTGGGAGAGATTCCCAAAATTCCAATAATTCAACATTTCAAAAGGGTGAAAGAAGCTACAACAAAGATGGTGGATCAAGCAAAAACAAAGGTGGCAACAATAGAGGAATATGAGGAAGATGGAGAAATGACAAGAGCAACATTTAATGTTACAATTGCCAAAAAATTGGACATTTTGCTCGCGAATATCATGCCAACAAAAATGATCCACAAGAAGTTAAAGCAAATTTCTCAAGGCAAGAATATGATGAGACCATACTGTTAATGGTGATTGCTGAAGCATAAAATAACACAGAAAAATGAAGCCAAATCCGTGTACAATCACTTGAAAACATGATGATGACTACACAAGAAGATGCTTAATGCAACGATCAATGGTTCCTAGACTCCGAGTATTCAACGTGATGGAAAAGAAGAAGTGGTTTGTTAAAATTAATCAAGCATGAAATAACAAGATGAAATTCGCGAATGATAACACAATTGCAGTAAAGGGTATCATCGACGTATTAATCAAGAGGAAGAATGGTGAACATTCCTTAATTAAATATGTGTTTTATATTTCGGGAATCAAGTGTAATCTTTTAAGCATTGGTTAATTACTTGAAAGAAATTAAAAAATTCACATTGAGAATAAAGTGTTGAAAGTTATGGATGCAAATGGGAATTTGATCCTAAATGATCCCATGGCTCAAAAAAGAACCTTTAAGGTTTAATTCAAAGTAATGGAACATAGATGGGTTGCAACAGCTGCTAGTAGGGAAGAATGGGTACAACACTATAGGCTTGGGCACTTGAGTTTCAATGACATCAATGCTATGCAAAAAAGTAACATGGTTACAAGTAAGAGTGCAAAAATGGGCTTGACCCATTAGGCATGCCCGTTTTACCAGCACTTTAGTGCGAGCGGGCCAAGGATTTAGACCCTCACCCTCTAATGTGACCTCCCCGCTCCACCCTGCTTTTTATGAGGGCTTTTGAGGGCACATGTATTTACATGAATTTTTGTATTTTTAGACCTAAAAAGAGAGGTGCCAGCGGGCCCGCCCCGCCCCATTTTTAGGGGGCGCGCCTAAATGGGGTGGGCATGCCTGTTTTCCACCCCTAGTTACAAGGCTGCCATTGATCAATATGCCAACTAAAGTTATGAATAGTATGTACATGCCATGCAACACCGAGGCAACTTTAGCAAAGATGCAGGATGCATAACCAAGTGTCATCTTGAGATAGTGTATTATGAGGTTTGTGGACTGATGCAAGTTGATTAAATCGGAGGTAATAAGTACTTTTTCAGTTTCATTTATGATTTTAGTTTAAAGTTTTGGACTTACTTGATCAAAAGAAAAGAAGGGGTGATGGAAGTATTCAAGAAGTTCAAATCCAAGGTGGAAAGACAAAGTGATCACAAAATCAAAACTCTAAAAATAGATGGTGAGGAGAGTATGTCTCAAATGAATTTGTGAAATTTTATGGTCAATAAGGCATTGTATATGAGACAATGCCACCTTATACGCCTCAACAAAATGGATTCGTCGCGAGGAAGAATCGATCGATTATGAACATGGTGAAAAGCACGTTGAAATGGAAGGACTTGCCAAAATAATCATGGAGGAGAAGCGGTGTCCACAACTGCATATTTGTTGAATAAGTGTCCAACAAAGAAGCTGAAAAATATTACACTTAAAAAATCTTAGTCCAGATTCAAGCCAAAAATGAGTCACTTGAAGGTATTTGGTCAGTTGCGCATAAACATGTTCCAGATCAACTTAAAAAAATCTAGATGACAAGGGAAAGTAAATGATACTTGTTGGGTATCACTTTACGTGTGTCTACAAACTCTATAACACACTTAACAAGAAGATCATGATTAGTAGGGACGTTATTTTTGATGAATTGAGGGACTGGCAACATGTTAAAATTAATTAAAATGGTGTAGGAGTTGTTCCTGAAGTATTTGAAAATGAATAAAATGCAGTTGATGAAGTCCAAATTGAAGGAATTGTTAGAAAATTAACAAGGAAAAAAGGCATGCTGCAAGTAAACGACAATGGTGATCTCATCCATTTTGTGCTCATGGATGAATTCGAACCGGTGAAAACGGAGGAGGCTTTGAGTGATCCAAAGTGGATATGTGCTATGAAGGAGGATCTGGAGTCAATTAAGAAAAACAAGACATGGAAACTAGTTGATATACCTCAAGGAAATAAGCCAACTGGTATAAGATGAGTGTACAAAGTGAAGGCAAATCCCAAGGGTGAAATAATCAAGCATAAGGCTCGCTTATTTGCAAAAGGATTTTGGTGAAGAGAAGGCATGGTGAGAAAATTTATGGGGAAGCCAAAGGCATCACACTTGGCAGCAATCAAGATAATTCTAAGATATGTCAAAGGTTTGATTGGATGCATAATTCTATTTCCCACAATGGATAAAGGTAGAAGTTATGAATTGTTCAGTTATACCGACTCAAACTTGCGTAGAGATAAATATGATAGAAAGTTCACTCCTGGACACATCTTTATGTATGGAAAAACACCAATCTCTCGATGTTTTAAGAAGGAACCAATTGTGGCGCTCTCTTCTTATGAGGCAGAGTACATTGTAGTGTCTATATGTGCGTGTCAAGTTGTATGGTTGATGAAGGAGCTATGCAACGAAGAGTATGAAGTTATGAGTTTGATGATACACAACGTTTCCATTATAAACCTGGCTAAGAATCCCATTGTACATGAGAGAAGCAAACACACACACACACACACACACACACACACACACACACACACACACACACACACACACACACACACACATATATATATATATATATGAGATTTTACTACTTATAGAGAGCTTGTGAGTGAAGGAAAATTGAAGTTGGGGTATTGCAAAAGTGAAGATCAAGTGACCAGTTTGTTAACCAAAGGAGTAACATTTGAAGTGTTTAAGAAACACATGAGTATGGAGGACTTGTAGAACTTGAATTAAGGTGGTGTGTTAAGAAAATAAAGTATTTCAGATTATAGAAGTCACTAGCTTGTTGTATCCGACTACATGTTTGGTGTGACCGGTTACAGGGTTGCAAAATTTGTTTTTCTCATTAGTTAGTTAGCTACATTGTTTTTTTTAAATCTTGGTATCTGGTCTTGCGACCGACTAATCCAAGAGGACCAATCTCTCAGTCCACTCTCTGTATGGACTAACTGAGAACCTTGAGAGCAACACACTCTCAAGACCCAAGCCTCCACCAAGTTAGCTACATTGTTTTGTATGATTGTTTAAATACCCATGTTGGGTCATTAATAAAGTAACATCATATTTTCACCATAATTCTCTATAATTCTCTCATTCTCTCCATCTCTCCATTATTAATCATTATCTTATGATTACGTTTTTTCCAACAGTAAAAACACACACAACAAGGCGACGACAATACTGTGAAACAAAACAAATTCATTGTTTGGATGACGTCAACCCAAACACCTTGAAAAGTGTTGATCTTAATAAATTTAAAAAGAATCAGAGATTAGAGACAAGTCAAACCCCCGCTAACCAACAATTTATAATAAACTCTTGTTTGTTTTTCATGACAAAACAATCAGTTCACAAAGTAGACTGAAACAATTCTACGGAGAACCATCCAAACAAAAACAGTGAA
This sequence comes from Vicia villosa, assembly GCF_029867415.1. Lineage (NCBI taxonomy): Eukaryota > Viridiplantae > Streptophyta > Magnoliopsida > Fabales > Fabaceae > Vicia > Vicia villosa. The sequence continues at coordinate 121,950,592 of NC_081184.1, read as the reverse complement.
CAATAGTACGCTCGAGAACCACCTCAAATTTATGCATCAACGCCAAAGATAGAAAAGAGAAAAATCTCTAACCGAACAAAAGTGTGGTACAGAGGAAGGAATTCATCACACCATTACTTGTGAAGACCTATACAAACGATATATATATATATATATATATATATATATATATATATATATATATATATATATATATATATATATATATATATATATATATATATATATATATATATATAGTAGTAAAATTTAATAAGTTATATTTATCTAAGATAATAATAAAAATAAGTTATATTAATCTAAAATAATAATAAAAATAAGTTTTATTAATTTAAAATAATAGCATTTTAATATTAAATTCAATTATGTAATTTAAAATAATAATAAAAATAAATTTATTAACTTATATTCCACAATAAAGCTACAGTGTTATTACATATTTATTTTACTTCAAATTATAATAAAATATATAATATAAGAATGAATTTTTGTTAAAATAATAACAATATAAATGAAAGAAACAATAACAAGTCTAAAACTTCAAACTAAATTTTTTAATCTTATCAATGGCACTCTTAAACATACATGCATAGATTGAGAATTTCTTTTTTAATTCTTAAATTGATGAAGATAATAATGAAATTTTGGTCTCAAATAAAAATAAAAATTCATCCAAGAAAATTAATGTATTTTGTATCTAGAGCCAGTCCAATAATTACGCCTGAAATATTATTATATGGTGTATGTGTATCACATAAGATTGTAAACTAACAGTTAAATCAGCCTCTGAAGTTTTGGCAGTTACCTTGGTCAGAAATAATTGTATTGTATAGGTTAGTTTGGAAATGAGAAGGACCCCAATGCATCGCTAGTTTTCTTCTTCTAGTTGTAATTCCCTCCGCATAAAATAAAATGAAATACTTTTTCCTGATTTTTTTTTTTAAATTTCTAATTTTTTTTCTAAAAATAAGAAAATAATTTTTTCATGAAAATAATATTCTGAAAGAAATTGACTTAAAAAAATTCAAAATATAAAATTGATTATAACTTAGTTAAAAATACAAATTGCTTCGAATCATTTTTTTTATTAATTTAAATATATATATTTTAATTTTCTATTTAAAATAAATATGTGTTTTTGTTACTAGTTGCATGTAAAAATTAAAACAAAGATCATGTAATCTTATCTATATACTTTCTTAATTTTTTATATACTATTGTTTTGTTATTAATATTGTGTGCCTTTAAAAAAAAGCTTAAAGATTGAGTTATATAGTAATATTGCGACTTGTCTCGGATATCTCATATATTTCTATTGAAAAGAAGTGTTAACAAAGCAAAGTTTCTGGAATAATAAAATTATTCTATTTAGAAAGTTGCAATAAAGAATTATAATTAGCAAATTGGCATCTAACAACTTGCTCAGGAAAAGACAACATGGTACAATTCGTAACGGTAAAATTATGAATATCTTCAAAAGGTGAAAATAGTTAATATATTTAATTTATATATAAATTAAACACATGGTCCTTTATATTCTTGTTAGCACATATATTAGAGGGCCAAATCCCATAAATAATTCGTTTTGTATAGAGAATGGTGGCTAGAATTCTCTCCACTTAAAATTAATAGTAGTATTAAATGGATTAATTTTGAATTAGTATCTTAAGGAGCTCAGATATACTAATTATGAATCTCATATTAGCTAAAATGTGTTTATAAGTGTTTTATATGTAAAATTTAAAGTTTATGGACAATGAATGTATTATTAAGGGAAAAGATTTAACATTTTAGAACTGTGGTATTAGAGCCGACAGTTCGAGTAAGCAACCGACTCTTTGTATCGAAAAATTTCTTGACAAGGTGGTGATCATGCGACGTGACTAGTAAAAACTTTCGTGATGTGGTAAGGGTGTAACGTGATGTGATGGGAATCATAGTTGATGGACTCACACGTGAGAGAAAGAATATTAAAAAATAAGTGTGAGTTAAAAGTCTCACATTGCTTGAAAAAATGGAGGTTGAATATTTTATAAGTGAGACGACTCATACACCCAATATTTTAAAGTTTTGGATAAATAAGTGATGTCTCCCTCACTTGTTTGGGTGAATGTTTCATTCAATGACCCATAGTTTTTTTTTTAAATAAAGTAAATAAAATAGGTAATATTCCTTTTTTTTAATTATATATTTTTTAGGTCTAATAGCTTAGTACAAGAGGTATAAATAAATGAAATGTAGAAAATTTGAACCAACAATTCTACAATCATTTATCATTTATAGCTGCACAACTATTAATTTAGATGATTTAACCATTTTTTAATTATCTTTAAATTGTAGTGTAAATATATTTTTATATTAAAATATACAATGTTACTCTCTAATAACTAATATTTAAAAATCTTTTCTAGAATAATAACTAATTGTGATCCCTAAAGTTTTGTATACTACGAATGGATCAAAATCATCATATTCTCTTTTTTTTTTTTTTTTTTTTTAATTTGATACATTTTTGGATGTTAAAAAAATTATATTCTTTATGAATTTCTATAAGGCTCTATGAATTCCTATAAGGTCCTAGGTCCGGATGAATTTTAATCAATTTTTTTACAAAATTTATTGAAATATTGTGTCAAATAATGTGTTTAATCTTGTTTCCCAAGTTTTTCGTAATGTGTAAACGTTTTTTAACACCCATTTGTTAAATATGCAGCTAATTACAAACATATCAATTGGAGTAAGAGTACGAATAATAGTCATTTTGACCACTGGAGAAAAAGTTTCTTCATAGTCCATACCATATCATGGAGATAATCTCTTAGGAAAAATACATGTTTTTATAGCGCTCAACTGACCCATCAGAATTACTTTTGATTTTGTATACCCAACGAGACATATAATAACACATATCTAAGAGTATGATGTACTACTTCCAAATTATTTGTCTTGTATAAAGAAGAAAGTTCTTTTGCCATAGCTTGGTGCCGAAGTGGATCAAGAATATCATCTTTATAAGAAAAAGGATCAGAAAAACTGTCACTACTTCAAAACGTGCAAACAACAATGCCCAAGTCACCACGGTTCTTCCAAACACCGTGGTGACATCTCAACTCTCAGGTTCTAACATTTTTTTATTTTTAAATTAAAATTTGTTAGGATATGATAACGATTGTTATGCTCACCGTGGTGATAAAATCCAGCTTTCATGGGTTCAAACCTCAGCGTCCTAATTTTTTTATTCCTTTAACGTTAAGACGCACATTTTCTTTTTTATTTAGTTTTTAAAAAATAAATAAAAGGGATATCACTACGGTTGGTAATGAAAATCATTGTAATAATTTTACCTATATATAAGAGAATAAACTCTCGCTTCTGGACAGTATCACCGTATCCTTGACAGCAAAAAACCTAGCACCTATTTTTTCTCTTCTTCTTCGTCATTAGCTTTCCTATTCTACAGAATAACCGTCGATCTTGTTCTTCATACATGAAGGTATTCTTGTTCTTCCTTATACTTTCGTTTTCGTGAATGTTGTTGCTATGTTTCACATGAGTTTCATAAGATTTTCTCTTCTTCAATGTCATTAGCTTTGCTGTTGTTATATGTTGTTGTTGATAAATGTAGATAAATGTTTGTTGACATGATGTTTTCAGATTCGTCTTTACCACCTTAACAAAGCGCATGCGTGTCTATCGTACATATGATTTGCGTTGCTATGGAAAAATACAAGAAGTATGAAGTTATTGTAAAAACTTCATTCACCTTGTATTTCTTTTTCATAGCATCACAAACTAGATGAACTTTATAATTTGTTATAGTTCCACAATCATTTTCAATAAAAGGTACATTCTTGAAACTATTCAATATATCTTGCGATGTTGTATGTTGTTAGTGTTTTGTTTCTAAAATGTATGTTTTTTTTATGTTGTTGCATGTATTTATTGTGTTGTTGGATGTTGTTGGCAAATGTTCTTAAAACAAGAATAAAAGATTTTTTTACTTATATGCCACAAAAATGAAACAAAAATACCAATTTGCCACAATTTGAAAAAAAAATTCCCTTTCTGCCACCTTTCCAGTTATGGTTCGGCCAAGGGTTGGCTGAACCTATGCATGTATTTTTTTTCATGTTGGGGTTCGGCCAAGGGTTGGTTCAACCCTAAGTCCCTAACTAGGAGTTATTTTTTTTTGTTTTTTAATTTGTATGAATTTATTTTTAATGTTTTTGAATTATTGATAATATTAATTAATTATTTTAAATATTAATTTAATTTAATACTTTTTAAAAATATAATATAATAATTTTATATAATTGTTTTATAATTTATTTAATAATATATTTTAGTTAATAAATTAATTTTTTTGGTTTTCTAAAATTTGTAATGGGCGGTGGTCCATCTCAGCAAAACGCACCTCCTCAACCTGAAATGGACAACATTAAAATTTATTCAAAATATTTATAATATTTTTCTTTTCAGATTGAGGGGTTGCATTTTGCTGAAATTGACCGCCGCCCATTACAAATTCTATTTCTTCAACAGTGTGACATTTTGGAAAATGAAAAAAAAATTAACCTTCATAGATTCTGCCAAACCTACTCTAAAAAGGTGACTACCTGAATCACTTTTTTCAACGTGCGGCATTTTGGTATACTCGTTTCAACTGTTTCGCTATTAAATTACCGAAAATATTATATTATATTATTAAATAAATTATAAAATAATTATATTATATTAAAAATATATATAAATTAAATTAAATTAATATTTAAAATGATCAATTAATATTATTAATAATTCAAAAACATTAAAAATAAATTCATACAAATTAAAAAACAAAAAAATAACTCCTAGTTAGGGTTCAACCAACCCTTGGCCGAACTCCAACATGAAAAAAAAATGCATGCATAGGTTCAGCCAACCCTTGGCCGAACCATAACTGGAAAGGTGGCAGAAAGGGATTTTTTTTTTTTTAAATTGTGGCAAAATTGGTATTTTTGTTTCATTTTTGTGGCACATGAGTAAAAAAATCAGAATAAAATATTGCTAAGTCACAAGAAAGAAAGAGGCTTCTTGTGACTTACCAATGTTTTGTTCTTTAAATTCTTATACAGGTTGATAGTAGATGAAGTATAATTTATTATATGCTACGTAGATTATTTGTTTCATTAACCTTTCAGTGAAAATACATTCATTTAAATTGATATAGAAACTTATAATCTGAAAATTAAGTTGTATTTGAAAACCAACTTATATAAATTAATATTCTCCGAATTACATAATTCTCATAATTTATTTCACGCTCTTTAGCATTTCAAATGTGATTCAATGACCCGATTCCTTCATTACATTGATATCTTCTCTTATAGTTTAATTTGAATAAAATCTAATTTATGTGTTAAAGAGCAGGAAATGAATGATGAGAGAGATGCAAAAATAGTTTAATTTTCACATTATATACTTCTTCATCAATTTGAATGATTGTATTTCTTTAATGAGGTGTATGGAAAAACAAGCAATCTCTATAGTATAAAATAAACTATGGGTACTTATCACAACGGTCATCTAATGTAACCATGATAAATTATAATCCATGTTCCAAAATGTCGTTGCTGAGAATCGATCTTGGGACCATTAGGTCTATCACAACCGTTGGATTAACTAACCGTTGTGATATCATGCACACTTTCTAGAATACAACAACGGTCTCAGGATCATGATTGTAAATAACATATTTACAACAGCACTCTACATGATAACGCATGAACCCGCGTGATTATATGTACTTTCCAACCGTTGTTAAATGGGGTTTCCGTAATAGTGTGTGAATAGATGTTTGAAAAGAAGCAAAATAAGCAAAGTACGTGGAATAGACAAAATCAATCAATTGAGTAGACTTACGGTTACAATATGGATAATGAATAAGTGGATGATGCGTACAAGGCATAAGATCGACAATCAGGAAAGTTTGTTAGGTAACCGTGAGTACAATGAGGGTGTCAATATCAAGAGTAACATTAATATCAGCCCTGCAATTTTTGAAAACTACAATCACTTAAAACATTATCATTAATGAGTGAGTTTATAATTTTTAATAATATGAGAATCATCGGAAATAGAGTAAAAAGAAACGCGTTCAAGAAAAACAACAAGACAAAAAACAATTTTTTTAAGCATGAAATCATAATAACGACAACCCTTTTGGCCATTCTTGTAACAAAGAAAAAATACAAATGGCAGAGGAGAAGAAAAATTACTACGTTATACTTTTGGACAAAAAAACAAAGCTAGTAGAACTAAAGACTTTCAAAGAATAATAATAAGGTATAGAGTCATACAATTTTTAAATGGAGACAAACCTAATGTGATAGATGAGGAGATTCTATTAATAACATGAACAATAGTAATAATTGTTTCACCCCAAAAACTTACTAGGAATCAAAGAAGACAACAAAATAGAATGAGCGTCTCAACAATGTGACAATGTTTCTTTCAAAAATTTCACTTTGTTTAGAAGTATTAGTACAAGACGCGTGGTTAACATTATCATCATAATCAAGTAATTAAAAGAATTCATTAGAAGTATATTGACCATCTAAATTACAATTGGAGAACTTAATAAAAATATTATGTTGAGTTTTAATCATAACATGAAACAATGATAATTGTAAAAAAATTCATAGTGATTTTTCATAAGGTAAACCCTACAATAACGAGTATAGGCAATAATATATGAAATGTGATACTAGACCGACCTTTGATAAGAACCGACGATGGACCCCATACATCAAAATGACCTAAGTCAAAAGGTGCACGTGAAATGGAAATACGTTTTTATTACAAATAGAAATACTTTTATTAAAAGGTAAAATTGAAATTTTTTAGTAAGCTTACAACCACAATAATTTGAAATGTTGAATTTTAACTTTCCTATAGCTCTAATAGAAGCCAAATAATTTAACATAGAAGCAGAAACATGTCCAAGATAAAAATGTCATAAATAAAAGCTTGAAGACGAAGAGTTCAAACAAAAAGAGGATAGTAAATTAGAATATGAAGTAGAAGTTGTAATATCTAGGACTCTTAGGTCATCTAAAACATAAATTTCCTCTTATCTACGGCCAGTCTCAATCAACTTCCCGGATTGAGGATCTTGCACACAACAAGAAGTGGAAAAAACATAAATGAGTAACTAGAACCACACATCTGACTCACAAACTCAATACTTAAGGTGAGGTTAGAAATATAATAAACATTAGAAAATGACAATTTAGGTGTAGATATAGAACCAATTTCTGTTAATGGCATTGGAGTGTCATCAAGTCATAATTAACAAAGATGGTACATGATTTAAAGACATAAATGATTTATCATCATATGACATATTGTGTGATGCTCCATAGTCAAGAATTCATATGCAAAGACATATTGAGAAATAGTCTAACTTGGATATACATGACGGGAACCAATGGTAGTAGGAAAAACAACAACATTTGATGACAAACATTTAAAATTCTACTTATTCGCTCTAAACAATTTTGGAAACTATGCCTATCCAATGACTTTTCTCATTGCAAAAAATGCATTCATCACTGTAAAGAAAAATCCTCCCTTGAGGCATTTCTTTGTGAACATAAGCAAAACAAATAGATAGGAGAGTGAAGAGCGTTCCTTTATCTCAAATCATTATGGAGTTAGACTTGATTATATCTTTTGTCAACAATTCACTAATAATTGAATTAACACTTGGAAAAAGAGTATGATGTACTCCCTCCATTTTTTTATATGTCGCTTTGGAGAACAAATTTGTACCAAAATATAAGTCGTTTTACAATACTAAGGAATCATTAATGTCATTTTTCTATTATACCCTTAAGTATTTATTATAATCTCTTCTTTCAATTATTTAAATTTATCTTTCTCATGCAATTAGTAAAGGACAATATTATAAAATCCTTCATAATTTCTCTTTCTCATACGACAATGACAACTTTTTTGATATATGTGAAAAGTCAAAAAAACGACTTATAAAAAAAGGAGGGAGTAGAAAGCTACTACAAAGGCCCTCAAAATCATCTCGAAGAGACATCAAAAAATGAACCAATTAAACACTATCCTTTTTTATCTATGTACCTCACAACTTTTAATTCAACTGATTCTGTAAGAGCCAATTGATTCCATAAATTAGCCATACCTGAATAAAATTTGTGAACACTATTAAGGACCCTAAAATCACTCTCTCTACCTGATACCATTTTTTAAAATTAGACTGATTATGCAAATGTCTTAAGTGGTTCCAAACCTTCTTAGTAATATCACATTATTCTAGTTGCAGATCTATTGACTGAAAAACAAAATTATTGATTCAAGTAAGGATTTTTGAATTGCTATCATCCTAAGTTTCTAACTTTATTACAAATTTGGCTTTATCCTTTTTATTTGTGGGCATAATAGAGGTTCCATCAATATAACTCCACATCCTCTTTTATTTTCGAAAAAATCCTAATTTTATAACTCAAATAAGGTTAATTTACTCCATTAAATTGAACATTACCATATTGAAAGGAATCATTATCACTAACCATTTGAGTAAATTGTGAAAATTAATTTCCTATTGTCAAAGCTTCACAACATAAGCAACTCAAACATACAAATAGGAGAGATAAAAACAACAATCAAATCACTTTTTTTCTTCTCAAAACAGGAACAACACTTTTCACACATTTTTCCACTACGTGTTATTAACTTTTCCAAATGAGAATGAAGGATTAAAACGACAAACTTTACATTCCATCAATATGTATTTCTCCTTATTTTAGCTGCACAAGCATGTCAAAATACAAAAATAATCAATCAAAACCTAGAGAGAAGAGGAACACATTTAACTTAGAGTTTTATTAGAATGGACAAAATATAAAGTGTACATATTACAATAAAGTAAAAATAAAAAAGAATAAACTAGTTTTACTGAGATAAAATAAATCATATAATAATATTAATAATATTATCTAACAATGAAGACACTAATACTAAGTTTGGATACAATAAAAAGAATAGAGTGGAATGGAGCGGAATTGAGCGAAATGTAATAAATATGTCATTTTATTGTTTGGGTCACTAGTACAAAAATGTTAATTTACACCCATTATTTTTAATAAAAATCGGGTGTATATCCACAGGGTGAGAAATGTCTAACGCATTTACACCCTATTTTAAAACGGGTGTAAATACGTTCGTAATTACTCCCTATTTTAAGAATATCGGGTGTAAATATGTTCTACGTTACACCCTATTTTAACAAAAATCGGGTGTAATTACGTTTTTAATTACACCCTGTTTTAATAAAAATCGGGTGTAATTGGACGTAATTACGTTTTTAATTACACCCTGTTTTAATAAAAATCGGGTGTAATTGGGTATAATTACATTTTTAATTACACCCTGTTTTAATAAAAATTGGGTGTAATTGGGCATAATTACGTTTTTAATTACACCTGTTTTAGTAAAAATTGGGTGTAATTGAGCGTAATTACGTTTTAATTACACCCTGTTTTAATAAAAATCGGATGTAATTACGTTTTAATTACACTCTGTTTTAATTAAAATCGGGTGTAGATATGTTCTTAATTACACCCTATTTTAATAAAAATCGGGTGTAAATATGTCATTTATGAATGAACAATTATATTATATTTAAATCTATTTACACCCTATTTCATATACACCATTTAGTTATATTTCATTTTCAGTCATAATATTGCAAATACTATAAAATCATATTTTGACTAACTCAAAATATTTTTAATATTAACCAAAAAGTATACAATATCATGTGCATTCATAATATTTCAAGTACTATAAAATCATACACATAAAAATTATATTTTAACCAACTCATAACACTTTCTTCATATATAATTTTACGCCATGATTGACGGTTAGCTTCGGTGTTCTCTAGTTCAATTGAATCCAACCGCTTTCCACATGTAGCATTGGATTCATCCATGGCCAAAATACCACGCCCTGGAGAAGCAATTGCTTTCCACAATTCGTTCCGGAGGAAGACCTTCTACATTCGTGTACACCGACTTCATCTTCTCAAGCAAAGTCTACAAAATTATTCATTATATAGCAATTCAGAGTCAAACAACAAACCTCTAATTTCTTAAAAACTACGAGGTTAAAAAATGTTTTACCGTTTTGCCAGCCTTGTCAATCCCTAAAATGAGTACATGAAGCTCTAACTTGTTGAACATGTACTGCCAAAGTCCATAAAATAATGAAAGCATCCTTTGTTGAGAATGTTATCACAAAAAGTGGCAAGAAGTTCTGCACTAGAGTTTCCAGCAACACCTTTGTTGCAAAAGACCTCAAAAGCCTCTTTAAGAGTCTATATGATCAAATATTTCAGATTTACATGCACATCAATCAAACATAACTGTAAAAAAAAACCAAGAACAATCATGTAAGACTGTTTTCACTAACATATTAAATATTTCAACTATAGTAATTACTTTGATTTTTTTAGCGACTAATTACTTAGATATATATTAGTAAGTTGTATATAGAACTCAAGAACAATCAACAAATATTTGCATCTAGATTCTTTTCTGAAGTTACAATAAGATTTGATGGATTGAGAACGAGTGAAAAGTTATATAAACAATGGGAATTTACCTCCGGAATATATCTAGCAAAGGCGTCGTCCATGAATGGAGAATTGGATGGGAGACAAGAGCCTTAGAAACTAGGCTTTTTGTTGAATCATCCTGCACATGTCATTTCTTCTTGAGTGCTGACTGATAATCTTAGATGCACTTGGATCCTTCTTCTCCAATAACTTATTGACTGTTCAGGCCAGTTCAAGAAAAGTACATAACTGAAGAATACATAAATTCAATAAAAATATAGCTAAATAGCTTCAATAAATTCAATCTAAATGGAAACTTATTTCAACTATATCTTCCCATTGTTCTTCTAAAGCTTCTTCGTGCTTATAAACCGGTTGGGCAGCCCAAACAAAATACCCTCATGCTCTTAGCATCCTATTAACTTCAAGCAACAAGATCCCATCTTCATCACAAATAAACATGTTCCATGCGTCATAATTCAAATAACAATCATGGGATGTAGTTATCAATTAATGTAGACCTCTCCATATAGTTTTCTCCTCATTACTACCAAGAACTATTGGACATTATACAAAGGATAGAAACACATACCAAAATAATAACTTTTCTATGCATTAAAGATTCAGTACAAACAAATGAAATATGAAGTACATCACTTTTCTATTAGTCGAATGATGGATCAACCGAACTAAAGACAGTAGTCGAAGACGATTTAATCAAATATTTCTCAAATCTGAAAAGTCTCACAAGAGTCATGGGTGGAAGTGTTATTGATCTTTATTGATGTTTATTAGTATCACATTTTTAGTTTTAAAAAAACTACGGTTCCTGAACATATTTTATCCTTTTATTGATGTGATACTAATAACAATGAATTAAAAGAAAGAATTTATATTGGTGTAAAGTTAGATAAATGAATGATTTAACTTCTTTTAAGTGAGTAGTTAATAAAGTGAAGAAAAAAAAATCAAAACTACATTTTAACAACCACTGATTTGTTTATCAATGTTTGACATTTTAAAGTGAGCATCTCACTTTAGATGAGCATGATCCCAAGTGAAAAAACTGTTGATGGGACTGATATAAAGAGTTATTCCTTAGTGTGGATACATGTGATGTGCCACCTAGTCATGCACTGGATTGATAAAGATAGGCAATTATTTGACCCAATAAGAACATGCATCTCACTTTGCCAAGAATATATTTAAAATTTTATTTTATTTAGAAAGTAGTATTGATTAGTTATATGAATCTTGTTGTATCCTTTATTTTTGGCCACTTAAATGGCAAGTGATTCTTAACACTTGATGGAATCTCTTCCTTGTCGACAAAATATATATCAATATAATGAATTTATAGTCATAGTTTCATACTAGGATTTCTAGTTTTCTGAATGATACTAATTCAATCTGTGTGCACTAATAAAGATATATATTGGACACACATACTAGGATTTTCTACCGTTCATCTACTTGAAGGAAACAAAAAACCAGTGTTGACAAATTGCTGTTATAGTGTTGTAATGATAGGTGATGAAGTATAATAGGTTATCCAATAGCTATATAGCCTTTTCTGAGATTTACGATTGGCTGCACTAAAAAATACACCTGGTTGGCAGCATCCAAAAAGTGATACAAGTTTTGTATGCTCCCATATCAATAGCAGTTGTGTATTCAGGTGCTCCAAATATAAGTTCTGGAGCTCTATAATATCTTGAGAATATGTACGAAATGTTGGGTTCACCAGGTAACTTAAATGCAACAATATCATAAACTCATATACATACTATCATCATATTCAATAGTAACATAAACTCTTCAAATTCAAAGAGTGAAGAAACTCACCAATATCTTTGCACTCCCAAAATCACATATCTTCGACTGATGTGTCTGTTGATTGACCTATCATTTACATCACATGTTAGTTCAAATTTCAAAATGCTCTCATAGTGTTGGAATATTCATTACAAGAGTTCATACATAAAGAGTAAAAAGTGGAAATGAAATTTAAAAACAATGATCTAGCTGAAATACTGAAACTAACAAAACCAAACTTACCAGTAGGTTATGTGGTTTGATGTCTCGATGACAAACGCCAAATTACATATATTAAAAAACTGTCAAATAAGATTAGTACAAAACAATGGCAGCTAAAAAAGTTGTAAACTAAAGGTCAGTTTTAGCGTACCTTAGACAAAAACCAGAACAAACAGAAGCCGAAACCTATAGAAATTCAATGACAAAACTGGAAAGAAGAAAAGTGAAATGAGAACTTTTGGAAATTGAAATCAAAAGTTGAGCTTCAAGAATGCAGCAGGGAAGCTTCAAGAAACAAACATGGAAATCGAAGGATTCATCATTTATGAATCTTTCAACTCTGCCTTGCAAATAAATTCCAAAAGGCACTAGTGGCTCAAAACAAGGTGTGAAAACTATAACACTTTTGCTCAAAATTCAAATGGTGCTTTTGAAAAGCTCAGAAGCATTAGCATATAGCATTACAAGTGAACCAATCAAGTTATATTCATTAAGCAATGATAAATCTAGATAACGGCGTGAGTAAATAAAAATAATTATGAAGATTAAGATTACTAAATTCACAGCAATGAAGAGTTAGACTAAAATAATTGGCATTTAAAAGTGAGTGGATTGCATCATATTTTTCATCAAATAATAAATAAGAAATGACAAGTAAAAGATCCTTGTCACACTCTACTTGGACGTTGTGCATTATCCACGTGAAAGAAAATGAAATAGCAACAGCCACAAGCTTTACCACGCGAAAGCTTCTATGGCCCAGGTTGAACCCATATTGGATGCTACTAATAATTATGGCTCTTGTTTGCTCAAATATTTTCTCGTTTAAATTCCTTGAAATTGTCCCTATATTTTTATTAGGGTACTAGAAGTCTTGAACAATGATTTATTTGGAGGGACAAAGAATAACAAATCAGAATAATCCTTCTCTGTCACCTAGCCAACACTCTAGGCATCTGAATCTCGAAATACATAAGAGAGCTGCTTGACATTATTGGAGCTTCTCTACTATAGGTTTGCTGACTAGCCAGTGACTATTTAGAGATTTTGGGCAGGTTCAACAATATTGGGCTATGGCTAGGCCCTAACAACACTCAATTCCTCCAAAGGAACTTTTCCATAAAGGAACATGAATTGTTTGAGGATCATAGTAACCTGTCTGATTGGTAAATTGAACCATTTGACCAATGTCTAATCCAAGTCCTCTCCATTCTAGGTAACTGACTTTGATCTAGCACCTGCTCTAGTAGATATTATTCAGTTTCAACCTACAATTCTAGCTCTAATGGGAAAATACCCTACCTGTTCCCTTCCCTTTCCCACCTTTAAATAACAAATCATAATTCGCCAACCACAACCTGTTACAACATTGAATATCAACACAACAACAATTCCGCAGTAGATATCAAACAAAAAAGAGAAAGAATTCAGCTCAGGCATTTCACCCAACACTTGGTGTGCATGTTACGAATTCGTTATTAATCCATAATTGAACAACAATCACACAGCAGCAATCGAAAAAGAGAGACGAAGAAGATTGAAAGTGAAATTCACTGGAAAAAAATGCACGTACCAAATTCCATCATGAATCTGCGTCGGCATCATCTTCATGTATCTTTGGTTTCTCTTAACTTCATTCTCATTTGCTTGTTCCATTAATCACCATGCTCTGCCACGAGAATGAAAACCACGTTAGATAAGCACTTTTAAGAGGAGCAAGAATCGCTTTTCGATTTTCACGTTTGTTGAAGCTACGCTTTGTAGGTAACTTATTATTTGTTTCTTTTGCATAATGAATGTTAAGTGACATATTAAATGAAATGTAATAAAACATATGATAAGTGATAATTATATTTAATATATATTATAACAATACATGTTATACAATAAGGTTTCAGTGAAATAGATAAATATTTTATGTTATAAAATTAAATATTTTTTTAGTCCATTTAAATTTACACCCATTTTAAATTTAACGGGAGTAATTGAGATCTAATTATAATAATATTTTTCGTTTACACCCGTTTTTAAAAAATAGGGTGTAAGTTGTCGCATGCTAATATTTAAAATGATATTTATTTACAAAATTGCCACCGCGTTTCTTATTTACACCCGTTTTTAATATATTGGGTGTAAATGTTAAAATTATATTGTGCTTTTTGCACTAGTGGGTACTTCATGATGGAATAGAACAATTTTTTCATTCTGTCTAACTCGGGGGTATATAAAATGATGGAATGAGACGTAATGCATTCATACGATACCGCTCAATGCCATTCGTTTTTAATCAATTCAAACGATAAAACATAAATTTATGAAAATTTCTTTACCCACCTCCCTATGGGGGGTCACCCCCAGCGAAATTCCCAAACTACCCCTGCTTCGGAAATGAACTTCCGAAGCGCTTTTTTTTTTTTTTAAAAAATTTCCTTGATTCGGAAGTTCATCTCCGAAAACACCTCATGGGGGGTGCGTTCGGAGATGAACATCCGAAAACACCTCATGGAGGGTGAATTCGGAAATGAACTTCCGAATTATGCAGAAACTGTGTTTTTTTTTATGTTTTTTCTTAAACGCAACCGCATTTTAATTAAACGTTACCGGCAAATAAAATAAACAATAGATAGACTGAAAACACTAATATGATAAATAAACAAAAAAAAATACTAATATGAAAATATTATATACAAACCGAAATAAATAAAAATAGTGTGCTAAATATACAATCCAAAATCAAAAAATGAATAAACCCCACCACTACTGGGTGTGCCTAACCCGCTCACCCTGGGCCCTCCTCTGCCGCCTGTACCCCGCCGCACGGCCCGCATCAGTGACGATGATCTCCATCACGGCGACTGCCTCTGGTCCGCCCTGATGAATGACACCTCGATCCAACGCGTCCTGCCAAAGCATCTCTATCCGCTGGCAGATCGGAAGGAGATCAATGGCGTGGTCATCCTCCGCCTGCCGGTTCTCTAGGATCTCCTCGTGTGCTGGCCTAGGAGCGTCGGGAACGTCGGGTCTCAAGAGAGGATGGGACACCCGGTAGAACCATGTGACGTACCCCTCCACATTGTGCCAGTCCTGGGTGACCCGCATGCGACGGTACTCCTCCGGTACCACATGATGCTGCCACTCCTCCCATAT
Source organism: Vicia villosa (assembly GCF_029867415.1). Lineage (NCBI taxonomy): Eukaryota > Viridiplantae > Streptophyta > Magnoliopsida > Fabales > Fabaceae > Vicia > Vicia villosa. The sequence goes on along the minus strand of NC_081184.1, from coordinate 121,934,778 downwards.
GGCAGTGAGCTGCACTCTGGTCACTGTGTCAGGAGCAGCCTCGAAGGGTGACCTGGGTATGATCTGCACGAACCCAAACTGCCGCATGCACCGCTCCGGGAGATACCGGACCATGATGCCGGTCCCGCATGCCAACCAGCCTGAATATAGAGCAACCCCGTCGAAGGGGACAACCTGAGCATAGTCGGCGAACGGCCTCCAGGTGACGTCGTCGTGCATCGTGCGGTCCAGGTACAGGCGGTATGGTCCCACCGCATCGTTCCCCCTCTGGAGGGCGTATCTGGCGGCCCTGGGCATGGCGTCAACGTACGCAGGATCGATGTGGAAGCCGTGGATGCGGGAGAAGTAGGAGATGATCCAGCTCTGAAACACAAATACGATAATGTATTAAAAATAAATACGAAACATAAATAAATAAATAAATACGAGAATGTGTTAAAATCAAACGTACCGTAAGCAGAGTGCAGGATCCGACCAGCTGCCTCGTCCTCCAGTTGGAGGCCTCATTCAGCTTCTGGTAGAGATATGCCAGAGTAGCTGCCCCCCAGTTCCACTGGTGAACGGTATCCAGGTCCATGAAATAGCGGAGGTAGGTCACGTCGACGTACCTGGCGCTCTTGTCCACAAAGCATGCAGCGCCTACCACATGCATGTACCAGCACCGAAGAGCGCAGCCGCGGTGATACTGTGTGAACAGCTCGTAACCCGCAGCCTCGGCCTCGGCAGCCGCGTCCAGATGGTGCTCAAAATAAGTCTTCAGTGTGGTGAACCGGATATGAGGCCCAAATGTCGTGGCGCACTCAAAGTGAGCAACCTCCTCCTCCATGCCCAGATAGAGCGTCATCCACTCGATGGCCTCGACCCTCTGGATCCGGGAGTGGTCCAACAGCGGCCCCCTAATCGGCAGGTGGAGAAGACACTGCACGTCGTGCAAGGTGATCGTCATCTCCCCAACCGGCAGGTGGAAAGATGACGTCTCCTTGTGCCAGCGCTCCACAAATGCCCCCTGCATGCCGATGCTGATGGTGGTGTACCCGGTCATGCAGAGCCCGCTAAGCCCTGAACCTCGCACGTGGTCGTTAAACCACTGAGCTGCTGGTTTAAACAGACCGAAAATCTTCCTGGAGTGGTTCACCATTTTCAATGGCTCTCTCTCCTGTTAAAAAAAAAACAAATAAGCGAGAAATAAACGGTAAAATTATAAAAAATGGTGACAAATAAACGGCTAAGTTAAAAAAAATACCTCTCCCTCCCAGATCCGCCGAGCGACGTGATCCTGGTAGTGAATCAGCAGGGAAGTGTCAAAAGGCCCTCCCGGAAAGCTATCCACCTCCTGCTCCTCCTGCTCCTCCTCCTCCCCGACTGGAGGGTCAACATCCGATATGACCTCCTCCTCCTCCTCATCCTCATCCTCCTCCTCTCGCTGGCGGGAAGAAGATACCCGAGCCAGCCTACTCCTAGAGCCTGAGGCAGATGAACTCTCCACCAAGTCCTGTGGAACGCGGACACGGCGTCCCCGTCCCTGGGTCGACGCCAGCTGCGCCGCCGCCCGCTCGCGTCTAGCCGACGCAGTCTGGGACTCTCTCCCCTGTCTGATGCGTGCTGGCTGGTCTGACATGATCATGTAAACAATCGAAATCGATTAATATGCGAGACAAATGAAAAAACAAAAAAAAAATGAACTTCTGGTACAGTTCGGAAGTTCATTTCCGAAAACTGGGATGGAGGTGTTTTCGGAAATGAACTTCCGAAACACCCCCACGCAGAGCTTCTCTGCAACCTCCAATGGCAGACCCAAAAACCTAAACCAAATCCATTTTTTTGCCTACTAAACATCCTAATATCAGTACTAAGCTATCTTAATGTCATTTTTTCAGATTCTAAACACCCTAATATAGTTTAATCAAATAGATCTAAAACTTGAAAAAACAATGATAAACTTACCAATTAGTGTTTAATGATGAGTTTGGTTGAGTTTGGAAGAAGAGTTTGGCTACTTCACACTTGCTTCTGCAGAAATTTCGCCTATGGAAGTGTTTGATGATGATTAGGGTAAATGATTTGGGGGAGGGGGAGAGTTCTGCTTAATCTGCAGAACGCGTTTTATTTCGGAAGTTCATTTCCGAAATTGTAGTTTCGGAAATGAACTTCCGAAATAAGACATTTTTTTCAAAAAAAAAGGTGCTTTCGGAGATGAACTTCCGAAAACACCTTTTTCATGCATTTCGGAAGTTCATTTCCGAAAGCAGGGGTATAATGGGGTTTTCACCAGAGGTGGACTAGAAGATAGGGAGGTGGCCAAAGAATTTCTCAAATTTATTCCATTTCATTCCGTTGCATTCCATCATATTCTAAAACACTAGCAATCGCTCCTAACTCCTCCGGTATATATCAATTTATATTTTATTATTTAGTTTTGATAATTTATATAATTTTATTTTAATAATTTAAAATATTAATTTTATAGTTAATACATTGATATTTTAATTTGTACTTTATTCTTTAAAGTTTTGGGAGATTATCTTATTTTATTATTTACAATATATGTTTGTTAAAATTTAGGACAAATTATAGGTTCAACATATTCATTGTTTAACAAAATGAAGTATTTTAATTAAAGAATAATTCACAATAGAGATAAGAGACGAGGACCAGATAGAGGTGCTTGAACTAATGACGAATTTGAGGTTCAATTATTTTTCTTGGTGAAGATGAGCATAAAAACCAAAATTTATTATAGTTGGATTTAGAGACGGTGAAAATAAAACTATCTCGGTCTCACTTTGTTGTCATGCCTACTTGACACGTTTAACCCGATTATCATAAACAATTACGGACTTACGGTAGGGTTAGAAAGAAAAATGATTTCCTTAATTAAATTGAAACTCTATTCTTAAAAATTAGAAAGTTTTAAAATAAATACTGAATTTAAATCCATGCATAAGAAAACAAAAACAAAATCAGAGAAGCAGTTGAAGTCGGAAATGTATTCAAGCACCTATGTTATCGATACATGCTCCATCCCCATGCTGTATACTAAATTTAAACGTATAAGTCCAAATCTTCCTTTGCTCCAGCTATTTATGTCGTACTGGTAGTTTTTCAATTAAGGCTCTTTTGGGGTTTGGACTTTTTTGAAAAAGTGATAACCAATCAATCACAATAGACATAACACATAACGAGAAACCCAAGAGAATCTCAGTCCTATTGTTTGTTCTTGAGAGAGATAAACACACACACACACACACGAGTGAGTGGTACGTTTTAGATGCTTTTATATTCAATTCTTATATACTTACAGTATTTTATTATTTCACCTTGACTTTATTTATCATTTACTCCTAACTTGTTTATTTTTATAAACATCAATGCTATAAGCAATAATCAAATTAGCCATTATAAGAATTTCAAACTGAAACTAACGTTGAAGAAGACTATGCAGTAGTAATTGACAAGATACAGAATCTAAATGCTTGGCCTTAAACGGCACGGACCATTATATTTACTATAGTACTCTTTAATGAGTGACTGACAAAATGCATGAAACATCATGACAAATGGAGTATATCTTGTTATGCGTGACTCCCCTACAAAACTTGCATTCAAAAAGTCTCCTCATCAATGGTTATTATTATTACTACGTTTCATTTATACTTAAGAGTGGTGGTGGTAGCTCAATGGAGGATGCCAACAACAACGACAACTCATCTAAGAGGTGATATACATCTAAACATACATGTAAACAATAATATTATAATCAAGTTAAATATATACTAAAATAAAGTTTAATTACTTTGGAAAACTTATAGAAATAGAAATAAGATGAAAATAACTTGAGGAATCATATAAATTGTTGGGTTAAATATATTTTTAGTCTCTATAAATATACGACTCTGCATTTTTAGTCTCTTAAAAATTTTTCTTCAATGAATGATCCTTATAAAATTATTATGCACCTAGTTTCAGTCCCTACTGTCAAACTAATGTGTATTTTAGAATGATTATTTTGCAGACATGTTTATAATGTTTTAAAAAGTTCCTGGAAAAAAAAGAAACTCAAAATTTAATTTAAGTTGAGATTTTCATTACTTTTATCATTATTTTTTGAAATTTAAAAAATTCATATTTAATTCTTCTCGTTTTAAAAAATTCTAAAACTTGGTAAATAAATATTTTACAGTATTCTAAACATATATAAAAAAAATTATTCAAAAATTTAAAAATTAAAGGGTAATTAAACAGTTTTTAAAATTTTAGAAAATAATAGGAACTGAAATTGCATGCATAAAAATTTTAGAAGGACTGAAGGAAAATTTTATAGGGACTAAAAATGCAGGGTCACATATTTATAGGGACTAAAAACGTATTTAACCCTAAATTGTTACTACCTCCAATCCTATTTATAAGAAAAAGTTCACTTTTTAGATACATTGAATAACTAATGTATTTGGACAATATATTGTCTAGATACATTAATCATTCAATGTATCTAAAAAATGAACTATTTCTTATAAATAGGAATAGATGGAGTATTTTTTAAAGTTTTTCAAAATAAATAGTTTTACAATAGTTATGTCATTAGGTAAGTTCATTGGTCTATATTAAAACATAAATTGAAAATTATTTAAATAAATTCAAATGAAATAGGCTTTTAAGTAGGGGAATATGTCACCAGACTTTCAAACCGTTAGACTTAGACATAAAAATAAGACTATATGATAAGCTACAAATCAAAGTTAGACTTTGGTCTCTTTAACCATATCAGACTTAACAAAGCCAAGGTCGACCAACTTATTCCCATCCCTAATGTGATTGAAGGTGTGATGTTTTATGATTTATAAAATGAAGGTGAAAAAAATACAAGAATGGGAGGTCAAATTATGTTGACATTTTATTAAGATCGGTTATCAGATTCTAGTTGAGAATTTGATTTAGAGTTTGATAGATAGCAGCGGAAGAATATTGAATGGAAGTAAAGAATAGAGCAAGACAACACACAAGCAATTTATCATGGTTCCTCTTACATATCAAGAGTAGTCAAGCCCCTTTACGATTCTAAGAGATTTCCATTATAACCGAATTTGATTACAAGTTACTCAAACACACAAGCAAGAGACTTCTAATGCTCAAACACACAAGTAAATGAATTCAATGATCTAGCACACAAGCAAGAGACTTATGATTGCTCTAACACACAAGTAAGAGACTTTTATAAATGCTCAAGCGCACAAGCAAGAAACTTCACAAATGCTCAAGCACACAAGCAAAAGACTTCACAGGTCAAGCACACGGGCAAGAGACTTCTAACAATCTATCTAACAGATAAATGATAGTGATAGAGTGATATTTACATTTGATATACAATCAGAGGTGAAAACATATTATAACACATAAAACTCTAACACTTAAGAACTTCTAAGAAAGTACAGTGGTAAGAATCTCTAAGTTAGCTTGTACTCTTAGTTTTGACAATGTAACTTCTTTTTTTTCTTGTCAAGGTGCAGTGTGTAACACCCTGGATTACCGCTTACCCCGCAGGGCTTCCGGACTACCAAGCATGTCACCAGCTTAATCAATAATCCCCCCTAGGTCCGCTTACCGGCTGCCCAGAAAATATTGTTTTTGCCTCCCGCAGGAATCGAACCATATACCTAGGGGTTAAGTACATATTCATAGCAATTCCTGCTACCACTTGACCATATGGTCAATTGGTAGCAGGAATTGCTATGAATATGTACTTAACCCCTAGGTACATGGTTCGATTCCTGCGAGAGGCAAAAAAATATTTCCTGGGCAGCCGATAAGCGGACCTAGGGGGATTATTGATTAAGCCGGTAACATGCTCGGTTGGCCGACACGGTTGATGCGTGCAGCGGATATCAGGGTGTTACATTAAAAAAGGCGCCTTTTAATGTAAGTAGCTCAATTGGTAGCAGGAATTGCTATGAATATGTACTTAACCCCTAGGTACATGGTTCGATTCCTGCGGGAGGCAAAAACAATATTTCCTGGGCAGCCGATAAGCGGACCTAGGGGGATTATTGATTAAGCTGGTGACATGCTTGGTAGGCCGGAAGCCCTGCGGGATAAGCGGAAATCCAGGGTGTTACACAGTGTTGTATTTATCTCCAAATCTCCAGCTCGTTTTATAGAGTTCCATGAAAATGTCGTTGGAGAGATCTTCAAGCACAAGAGAGTCGTCGTAGAGAGGCATCAACTAGGGGTGATCGTATCCGAACCAATCCAAAAGGAAAACCGCAAACCGAACCAATTCAAACCGAAAATCGCAAAAACCGCATTTGGTTTGGATGATTTTGGATGATTTTTGGGCCAAACCGCATGGTTCGGTTCGGTTTGCGGTTTTCATTTCACAAAACCGAACCAAACCGAACGGAACCGCATATTTAACTAAACTTTTGAATTTCTATAATTAATTTATTATATTTCCAATCCAGTTGCAATATTGTACACTCACGTGTGACTCACTATTCCTTCATTCTTCCTTCCTATTCAACATTTCAACTTTATTCTCTGATTTTTCTCTCTCATTCTAGAGAAGCATTTGGTGTATATGTAGTACTGATAATATTTAGTCCTGAAATTATAATGTTGTATTAATATTTAGAACTGAAGTTATTTGATACTTGTATATGTAGTATGTAGTTTATTAGTTAGTATGTAGTTTATTAGTATGAAAAACTGTTTATAATATGTAGTATGAATAACTGAATTTATATTAGTAATTTAGTATGTAGTATATGTAAAATACATAGTATGATACTGTAAAATACATGATACACTTATACGGTAGTAATTTTGGTGTAAAATACATGTATGGAAGAATGAATTATTTTGGTGTAATTAGTATGAAAAACTTCTTTTTAATGGTACTGTAATATATGTAATATATGTATGGAAGAATGAATTATTTTCCTTTTTTTATTTCAGTACATTTTTATTTTATGGTGTAAACCGCGGCCCACCGAACCGAATCTAACCGCATTGGTTTGGTTTGGTTTGGTTTGGATGACTTTTTAAAAATTAATCAAACCAAACTGAACCGCATGAATTTTTATCTCGCGGTTAGGATGACTTTTATTCTCGCGGTTAGGATGACTTTTATCTCGCGGTTAGTACTTTCACCCCTAGCATCAACAGATTCGTTGCAAAGCTTCTTTAAATGGAAAATGTTTTTGCAAGCTCATTTGAACTTCCTTTGCTACAAAAGGAATTATCATTTGCAAACGTTCATGCTTCTGCAACTTTCTACTGAGTTATCACGTCATCAGAACAAGACAAATTGGCCTTAGAGTTTGATAGAGACGTGTCATGAGTTCCTTGGTTTTTGAGCTTTGTCCGGGTTTAGGTTTTGATCCTTTAGAGTTTGAGTCTTGACTTCTGATCCTTCAGATTTTGACTCTTTAGAGGCTAGCTTGTATAGAGTTTGGAGACAATAAATTCTGACCATCTTGACCAAAAGCTAATTCTTCACAATTTGATCTTTAGAATCTTCCTATTAAAAACTTCGCTTCCAATGTTCAGTGCAATTTTAGAACTGACTTTCAATTAGTATATTGATCTTTGTACCTGCACACTTGAACACACATTATACTACCTAGTTGTTCATCTAAACCCCAGGGATATGGTATAAAGCAATTTTGTTCCAACATAAAACATCTACCTTTAACCTTAATCATATGTATATGACAAATTCATTATTTTTTAGGTGGAATCTATTGAATTTTTATGTTGTCCTCAATGTGATGTGCATATCTAGTTTGTAGGAGGGTTGAGCATAGTAGTTTCCTCCCTAAGGTATTGGTATACAATGTTAAATAATGGTATGAGTTAAGAATGTTACTTATAGTCCATGAAGATAAAAGTATGCTCTTAGTAATCAATGTTAGATGTGATTTTCATTTATTATCTGGAGAGATTCGTTGACTATAGAGATGGATGTTATACGCCTCAATCTATCTCAATAGTTGGTTCTAAGAAGACTTCAAATTTGAATCTTTTGATGTGTTTGATTTGGACAATTGAAAGATTATCATGAAATTTGGTGAAAGGAATTATGATGAGCTGATTAAAGATGAAACTGATTTTCCCTTTTTATGACACATTGTTCCATATGGAGGCATTCAAGGATCATATGGGAACTCAAATGCCACAATATCTTACTAGTAACCACAATTTTGCAACCATTCATAAGTAACATAAATGGGCGAATTCTGGGGTAGTGCTTACAACATATTCATACTCGTACCCACATACTGAGCGAATTCTAGAGTAGTATACGCCTTCCTTCCTAGGCCACACAAGTATACCATTGGTGAGTAACCCAAGTTCATAACTCCAAGAGACTACACAGATACACCAATTTTCGATGAGTAAGGTGGGTAACCCAAGTGATTTACGACTACGTGGCTACACAAGCACACTTGTGGTTAGTAACCCAAGTGTATAACGCCTACATGGCTACAAAAGCACACCAGTCATTAACACAGGTGTGTAACTACAAGTGCACAATGTATACATGGCTACACAGGCACACAAATCAACAACTCAAGTGTGTAACAACAACGACAAGTGCTTTACGCCTGCGTGGCTACACAAGCACACATGTGGTGAGTAACCTAAGTGTATAATACCTACATGGCAACTCAAGCACACCAATCAATAACACGTGCGTGTAACGGCAAGTGTGTATACGCCTTATTTGACCCCCACAAGCACACTTCTCGATAGCTCCAATGTGTAACAACAAGTGATTTACCACCTAGTACCTTAGACCCACTCCATCATTCAAGCATAACAAACGATACCACATTCGAACATTCAACCGAATCGAACGAACAATAAGGAAAGAAGTGAAAAGACACTGAAGTATCCACTATGTTATAATGCTTTATGTTACTTTCACAATGCCAAAGACGACATCTTATTCCGAGTTACATAACCAAAATTATTTTCAAGAAAAGGAAATATAAATTTTCAACTTCAAAGGCCCGATTAGCGAGCTCCAGTGAGGTCCAAGCGAGATCTTCCAAAACTGAACTTTTCCCTTAAAACAGGTCTTTCACTTAGCGAAGCACAACGAGCTCCAAGCAAGGTCTCGTTGGGAAAAGCTACTACTCGCCTAGCGAAGTTGCCCAAAAACATGAGTTTTTTCTGTGTGAATGCTTGCTTAACGAGCACTGAGGTCGCCTGGCCAGCGAACCCATAAACTACAAAGGGGCGTGTTTGAAGGCTCACTTAGAAATATGAATTCTCGCTGAGCGAGGATGGAAAAAAACAGAAAGGCATTCAGACACGAACCCAACTCCAAATCTTACATGCAATCATTATATTAGAAACAAAAACACATATTTGACATGAAATTGATGATAAGCAACACATTTAAACACATAAACATGCAATTGACATGATTTTAGGAAATTTTCACATCCCTCTCATGATCATACAAAATCCCTAATTTCTACGTTCTAGCTAAAGACTCACCTTGCTTGATGAAGAATTGTTGGTTCGGAAATAAGGTTGGATGAATAAAGGATCAGAGATTTGAATGGGTTCCTGATGCATGCAAGAGATGTAATGAAGGTTGAAGATGATTTTGCTCCAACTTTTCTTGTTCTCACGTGTTCCACCCTTTCCTCCTAAATTTCGATATTTGGAATGAAGAAAATGGATTGGAAATGAGGAAATAAGTTCAAAATTATAAAGTTCCACGTATAAGGGTGAAAGTACTAATATGCCATTTATCCACTTAATTGGTCAATTCCTAGAGGACATTCCAATTAGCAGAATTTTTGCACCACTAATCTCCTAATTAATTACACTAATAATTCATTAGAGTATTAATTAGTCAATAGTTGTACTAAAGCATTACAACAACTATTAGATGAATAATTTTATGTAATTTTCAGACTAAATGTTGTTTCTTATTTTCTTTTGTATCATTTCTAACTTACGTATTTTATGAAAATAACGTGTCTTATGGAATTTTCTACTATTATCAAGTGTTATGTCATATGGATGGACTTTATTAAACATTATATGATGCGTTTCATAGAGTTTGAGTGTTAGAAATGAATGTAATTGTATTGAATTGTGTCACAATTTGTTTATAATTAAAAAAAATTATCAAAAAATATTTTTTATTTGAAACATAACCCGCAAAACCAATCCATTCCAATCCAACCCTAATATGAACGAGTCAGTTTTAATTGATTTTGAATGTTTAATTGCGAGTTGGATGATGAATCCAACTCATTAAAGTTTGAATGGATCGGGTAACGGGTTAGGTCAAACCTGATCCAACCCAACCCGTATATACACCTATTGACCTCTTGATTTTTTATTAATTTCAAAACAATTTATTTAGTTTAATTTTTAATATTGAAAATAATCACAAACTAAAATTTGTTAAATTGAATTAAAATTATATAATTCAATAATATTCATAATTTTTTTGTTAAATATTTACAATACACTTGCTAAAACCTCTTTCACCAATTATGAATTAGTCCCATATGATATCCAAAGTATAAAATACTTTGAAGAAAATACTAAAAAAATTTAAATTTAAGTAGATTATAAATTGTGCATTGATTTTCTTTTAAAAAAAATTGTTTTTCCAACACATACTTTATTTTTACTATTTATACATTGACTTTGTCAATGTAAACATAAAAAAAAAAATAGAATGAAATAAAGTGAAAGTGATTAAGTAAAAATTTTGATTTCACAAATGAGCATCATCATAATGAAATTCAAAACATAATTTCTAGGTAATTAATGAAAATGCAAATGAATAAGCTACCGACTAAGGTAAGTGAGAGAAAACAAGAACATTTTGGGGAAAAAAAGCAAACAGAAGCCAGAAAAGTCATTTTCAAATTCCCATGAAGAGGCAGTACCCAACGTTGGGAAATAAATAACAGGCACGCAAAAAAAGCACACACACATAATAATAATAATAATAACGCTGTTATTGTTATCACACACACCTTTCATTTCAAAATCTCTGTTCTTCCTCTTCACGAGGTTACTTCACTTCTATTATACTAGTAGCGCTCTTAACCATTAACTCTCTCATTTCAAACTACAGTATATCTCATCTTTATTCGTTCTTGTTTGTTTCATTGCATGGTAGAAGTACAGTAGTAAAAAAATGTACACATCATCATCAACAAGAAGACCCAAATGGCATCAACATCCACCTCCTCCTCCAACACCAAGAATACTTCACTTCCCTCGCCGTCCTCGCCGGAGACTCCCTTTCTCCTCCTCCTCTTCTGCCCGGAATGACCTCAAAATGAGTAACAACAATAACAATAGTAACATGTTGGGGTCGTTGTTTGATAGAGAAAAACGTGCACCTCCGGTGAATGTTCCAGTAGTGCTGTTGGAGGAAGAAAGGAGGAGGGAGAGAGTTGTTACTGAGAGTGGTGATGGGTTGGAGGAAGAGAAGTGGAAGTTTCAAGCGGAGATGTTGAGAGCCGAGTGTAATTTGTTGAGGATGGAGAAGGAAATTGCTGTTAAGAAGCTGGAGAGGACTCGTTCGAAAATGGAACGGACTCTAAGATCTGTTGTTCATACCCTTGTTTCTGTTAGTTCACTTTCCTCTTGCACTTAGAAAAGACTGTCAGTATTTGTGATTATGTTTTAATTTATTATTTTTTTAAATTATTAGTTCGTGTTTTCGGTGTTTCGTCCTCCATATATGTTTAGTACTGTTTCTAAATTTATATGAATGTTTATAAGACTGGTTTGCATGATTTGGTTTTTAACTTAGAAATTGTAATGTAGGGGAGAATAAAGATTTGTGAAGGAAAGAATATTGACATGGTTTTGGATGAAGAGATTCATGAGTTGACGGAGAAACTTCAGAAGCTGCAAAAGAGATCAACGGTTAAGGATTCTGAGAGAAGGAAGAGTAACAAAAATTTTGACAAACAAGTTTCTGTTCTGCAGAGACGGCTCGAGAAGATTGGAGGACCGTCCGATGGAATATATTTAAGGGAGTTTGAAGAGATGGAAAATGTTAGTTTGTTAGTTAGAAGAAGTGGAAGGTTTGATGATAGTGTTGTTGCCAGTGGAAAATTGAATGTAGGTGAAAAAAGTAACCACCATGTGTTTGCATTATTGCTTAGGTTGTTAATTTATCTCTTGTCTTTTTTGATGTTTGTTTCTTATGGACTTTTTTGAAAAGGTTGAGATTCTAAGAAAAAAAATGGAGGGATTGTCAAAGGGGATATTATTGGAGAGAATGGAGGAAGAGTACAATTCACTGCTGTCCACTGCTAGTAGCTCTCTTGCTAGTTCTGGTTCAACTTCCAAGAGAGTTGAATTTCAACTACCTCATCAGGCATGTTCTTGATTTCTTTGTTCTAAGTTGATTTCTTTGTTGAAAGATTTTAAATAACGGTCGCGGTAACGTAAAGACTTTTGCGATTTTGGTCGGTACAGTGTTGCAATATTAATTGCAGTCGTCGCATTGTGAATTAACCACAATTTCTTTTTCACCATAAAAACATTGAATAACCGTATCAGTATCAACAACTTCCGATATTGTTTTGGCGTGGCCGTTTTCGTGTAACTGAGTTAAAAGAATGATATCAATTCTTATCAAATTATATATTTTCCAATCATGTAGGAAAAATTGTCATGTGAGGGGAACATGTGTTCAGGACATTGTAAGACTATTGTAAGAAAAATAGTGGAGCAAGTTAGAGTTGAGACAGAGCAATGGTCACAAATGCAGGAGATGCTTGGTCAGGTGAGGGAAGAGATGGAAGAACTGCAGGCTTCACGAGATTTCTGGGAAGATCGCGCCCTGCATTCTGATTCTCAAATCCAATCTCTACACAATGCGGTAAGATGATAAAGTTTATTCTCAATTCAAACATCTTAGTGTTTTCTGTTTACATTAACCTCTTGTTTTCTTTCGCACAGGTGCAAGAGTGGAAACAAAGAGCTCTTTCGTCCGAAAGTAAGAAAAATGAGCTTGAGGAGAAACTTTCCACGCTCAGTGGTGATCTCGAGAGGTTTAGGATCGAACAGAATGCAGTTAAGGAGACTAAATGTTTGGCGATTCCCTTGGATACGCAGAACGAGTTTGAGAAGCGAATAGTAGTTTGCAGCATGAAGGAAAATAATAGTAATGTTGCAGAAAACAGAAAACACAGTAAGGTTTTAAGGAATGGAGAGAGAAAAACACATGATGCTAGTGTTAGAGGTGGTTTACTCGCTCCAAATCGATCTCCCTTTCGCGACATTGGGAACAACTCATCATTGTTGACGAGGCAGCAGAATGGCAAAGCAGTTTTCCCTTTGCATTGCCATCTTTCTTCAAATGCTGAGAAAACTTATCGCCTGAATGAAAACTGATCAGTTCTAACACTAAATTACATGTTCTAACGTTATCGGGTGAAGAAGGCACACAATGATTTAGGTGTTTCGTGTTTTAAAATCGATGGTTCGGGACCTGTCATGTAATATGTACTATGCTTAGGATGTGTATGGATAACTCAATTAAGAGATTATTGTTGAGTTCTTATGAATAAGTTTTAATTCCTACAGGTCATCTAGAGCTGCATACCAAAATAGGCTGAAAACAAATTATGAACATATTATCATAAATGATTCTAATAAATGGTTTACAACACTTGCATAGATACTAACTCTTTTAAACTCACCCTTAGGCTATGTTTGGATATCATAAAATCAACGGAGCGGAATGGAGCGGAGCGGAGTGAGATGGAGCGGAGTGGAGCGGAGCGGAACGAAGATACCATTCCATTGTTTGGAAATTTCAGGACGGAACAAAGTAAGTTGTTCATTCCGCCCAAATCGGAGGGGAAGAAAAATGGTGGTAAGTGATGGAATGGAATAGAATCCATACCACTCCATTCCGCTCCACTCCATCCGTTTTTAACTTATCCAAACAATGGAATATCATTTTATTCCATCTCATTCCGCTCCGCTCCACCCGGTTCCATCAATCCAAACAAAGCCTTAGTCTACTTTAATGGTTGTGTTGAGGATGGTACCAAAAATTTAAGTGTGCACTGTGGACACCACCTATGTGTATAATTTAATTTTGGCCAGACCTATTTATTTGTATAGATGGAATGAAAGTATAATTCTCTGACTACTTGATCTGGTTTAAATCTGAGGGTAACAAACTGGCATTTGAAGTTTGAAATTATTCTTTTAGTACAAGTGAAGTGATGATGGTTTTAAAATTCTTTGGTATGAAAGTACATTCATAATAGTGTAGGCACACATCATTATAACCATTTAATTGCGATGAAAGGATGGTCTTATGGCATGGATCAAAACTGTGGAAGTACATTCAGAATTTAGAGTTCATAGTATGGTGCAGATACATTTATGACTTGGTTATTCTGAAACTTAATGAATTTAGTATCTTCAAAACTATTTCTTTTTATTTGGGAATTGTTCATTATACCCTATAAGTTTAGCTCAAATTATCTTTATTATTATAAAATAAGAAGAAAGAAGATAAAAGAGAAGAGAGAAAAATGAGAATAATTCTGTATTATTTTATTGGTGTATCCTTTACAATGAGGTTGGTCCTATTTATAGGACAATATACAGACAATGTAATAAATACAAAATATTATAAATAAGGAATAAGATGCTTGAGGGACAATCATCTAATTATTCATAACACTCCCCTTTGGATGATTGTTTTGGATATGCCTCGTTAAAACCTTACTAGAAAAAACCCATTGGAAAAAAATCTAGTAAAGGAAAAATAGTACAATATTCTTTGAATGAGAACTGCCTCGTTAAAAACCTTACCATAAAAACCCAGTGGGACAAAACTATGGTGAAGGGGAAAAGAGTGCATAACATATTTATTTCTCCCCCTCATGCATACATTTATATGTGAGACAATATTCTTTGTAGTAGTTGCTTAATAGTTCTTCTTGGAAGTAACTTCATATAGTGCTAATAGTTATGAAGGATTTGATGAAGTTGTTTCCATGAGTTGTTTCTTAGATCTCCATGAAATTGGTGTACCTCCACAAGTAAACAAGTGACATATTTGTGATATACAGTTATAAGGATCTGGTAAGTAACATAAACCTCTATGGTAACAAAGTATTTGTCTGACTTTGTTTCAACTTCTTTGTGTAGGTGAAGAAATGTGTATTTCTAATAGATTGATAGAAATCGATATATCGTGGCATGTATACTTAGCAAGACACACCCGTGCTCGAATTACACTAAGATATGGTACTTTTAAAACAAGTAGTTTTCCTCATCTTCTCGAGGTCTGAAAAAGTCTTATCCAACCCAATGGTCTAACATCATAGGGGTAGACAATATTTGTCCATATACGAACGTTTTAATACCTTTTCTATATAAGGTTCTTAATGTAGAAATATTCTACTTTCCAAATGCTTAATTTGTAAACATAGACATAACTTTGTCTTTTCTATGTCCTTTGTCTCAGACCATTTCTTTAAGAGATTTATAAATTTTGAAATCTCTTCAAGAATTCCAATAATTTAATGTCATCCACATATAGAAAATGTTTTTCTAAACTTTTTTCATAAAAATACAATGACATGTATTTATTTGTATATCTCTCCCTTAGCAAATATTCATTGAGACAATTGTTTAATTTGATGGAGTAACTTTCTCGAGATCCAAAATTATCTATATCTGAGATATTAAACCCTTTAGCAAGTTTCAATAAATATCATTATCAAGTGAGTCGTATAAGTAAGATGTCACAACATCCATCATGTTCAAATTAAACCCTTTATATGCTACAAGGCTAATCAAATATTGAAAAATTAATTAAATCCACTACAGATGGATATATTTCATCAAAATCAATCTTAGGTCTTTGTGAAAATCATTGAGCAACAAATCAAACTTTATGTCATTCTTATTTTGATTTTTCACAAAACTCATTTATATCTCATTAGTTTTACACCTTGAGGTGTTGGGACTACATGTTAAAAATTGAGTCACTTGTAAAATGAGTTTAATTAATCTTCAATTGAATATATTTATTTTGACCAATTCTCACTTTGTCTACAATCTTTGATAGACTTTGATTCATGATCCTCGTTATCATTTATCATCTTTAGCGCTATACTTTATCCGAAGACAATGTCAATATTGACTTTATTTTGGTTATCTTACTTTCGATTCCATCGCATTTCATTCATGACATAATTTATCGAGATCTCTTTATTTCATATTTCAAGTACTTGATTAGTTCTTCTGGAACTGAAAAATAAATTATGTCAAAGTGCTCTTAGAATTTTCATATTCTCACTCGGGTTATCTTTAACTTTAGTTTCTTTTCTTAGTAGAGGACTTTTAACATTGGAACCGACTTTCATACCACGGTTCAGGCGCGGCTACAACTCATTTGCAATATGAGCTTATCCAATAGGAGAATTCACTTTGAGTGGAGTATTAACAGCTGGTAATTTGTTTCATAAACTTTACAAATGAATAATATTTTGAACTTTTGGTTCATATTGGTTTGTACGAGGATCAAGACAACAATTTATTTTATTAATTGAACTTCTGGTTCACATTTGAACTTTTGATTCACACTTTCAGTTGCTTATTCTCTCCCCCTAATATTGAGAAAATTAATTTATCAATTGATAGTCAACCTACTAGACTTCAAACAACTATCCAATTATTGGATCAAGATACATCCTCAAATAGGGAATTCAGATAAAATATATTTTCTCAATATTATTTCAAAACTCATCTTAGCGTACTATATTGGAGCAATGAATAATCACAACACATCAAAAATTTTACTTAGAAGAGAGATATTAGATTATTATCCTAAAATAATTTGTAAGTTAAGAGGAGAATTAACATATACTATCTTGCTGGCTTAATGCGAATGAATATATTAATATTCATATTTTATGTTTCAAATATCTAATTTAGAACTTATGATCTTACAATTATCAATCATACAATTAACTTTAGACGTCTAAAGAATGGATCTTCAGGTCCTTTTTTTTTTGTTATGAGCATATGCTACAAGATGTTCGATATTAATTTTAATAATATATGTGATACTTATCAATAAAGTTATGAAAAATTTAGAAACTGAGATCTTAGTATGAGAAAACAACTTCACAAACTTCTGGTTGTGATAACAATAACTATTTGCATAATATTTTAGTCGATGCAATAATTAATGTGATGAAAAACTCAATTTCTCAGATTTTTATTTTCCTTTAGAAACACACAAAATTTATTGGATTGAAGAAACTTCTAGTTCTTCAATACTAGTTTTTGCATCATAATACATTCGGAATTGAAGAAACTTCTGGTTCTTCAATACTAGTTTTCGCATCTTAATACATTCGGGATTGAAGAAATTTCTGGTTCTTCAATACTAGTTTTCACATCATAATAAATTCGATTATGCTTAAGTTTTATGGTTGTTTAATTTGTTAAATTTGATTTCTAAACTTCTGGTTTACAATTATGATTTGTAAACCGATTATGCTTGTTTACAATATATAGTGAAAATATAATTGGAATTTTGTTGTCATCAAAACATCAATATAAAAATAGATATATTTTAAACAAATGATTAATTTTCATTTGATTTAATTGTTATAAACTAAATCTAAAGAATGAAAAAAATTATTCATTAATAACTAAATAAAATAAATATCATAAGTTAATTTCAATAGAATAACATAATGAATAAATAAGAATCAGAAAAATCAATATTGATATTAAGAGACACTATCATTACAATATAATATTTTAAACTACTATATTAAAAATAAATGAATATAATAAAATATTTTGAAGATATTCTTGAAAGTATTTCCTTGATTGTCTGATTCTTATAGAATTAATCAATTTTTTTCAACAACGATCAACAAAAAATTATAATTCTTCAAAGATTTTTTATATTAAAATATTAGTTCTTTTGGAACAATTGTCCAATCATCATAAATGATTATGATATATAAAAAAAATGTTATTGGACCGCATTTGTTATATACAAACGCAATGATTGAAGAAAATTGTGATATACAATTACAAGGAAATATTAGATTTTTTCTTTAGCCACCTCCCTATGGGGGTGACCCCCAGCGAAAAACCAAAACTACCCCTGCTTCGGAAATGAACTTCCGAAGCGCTTTTTTTTTTTGAATTTTTTTTGTCTTCGAAAATGAACCTCCGAAGATGTCAAAACCGTTAATATTTCGGAAGTTCATTTCCGAAAATATTTCTGCATATACAAATTTCCCTCCTTCACTATTTCATCATTTTTCTCCAACACTTTTCCAAACCCTCCACAAAACCCAATCAATCTCCATCCATTTTTCGTCCTAAAATCAAGTTTCAAACCGTTGATCACGTTAAATGGAGCATAAAAAGCTACAATTTCAGGTAAACATCACTTATTTCATTCCCTATTTCACTACATTGATTCAACAAAATTCTGCTGAACACTGATATAATTCGGAAGTTCATTTTCGAAATATGTTACCTAACATATTTCGGAAATGAACTTCCGAAAATAGGCCTGGCAGTAAAAAAAAACAGTTTTGGCCAACTTTTGATAATTTATTCATTTGTTAGGTATGGTGCATCCGGACAACATTGTGCAAGACGATGGAGTATTAGTTCCGGAAATTTTCAACGTTAATAACGATCCGGTTATTGACGCTACTCCTATGATCAACGCGGTCGATGTTCAACAACATTTTACAATTGATCGGAGCTTCGGCGATCGCGAACAATTGCTTGATTGGGTTCGAAAGGAAGCTAACAAAAATGGATTTGCAATTGTTATTTTAAGGTCGGACAACGGAAATAGTAGGCAGAAAGCTTTCGTTGTTTTGAATTGCGAACGGGGTGGTAGTTATGTACAATCAAACCGGGTGCTAAAACACGAGGACACGGGGTCGAGAAAGTGAGGGTGTCCCTTTAAGTTGCGTGTCACTCGGAGGGTTGATGATTTGTGGCGGTTAACCGTGATTTGTGGAATGCATAATCATGCCTTGGATGTCAAGTTACACGGGCATCCAATGGCGTGTCGTTTGTCCCGCGAAGAGAGGAATGTGATATCGGACCTAACGATAGTCAAAGTGGCGCCTCGCAACATACTTGCCGATTTGAAGCGTAAGAAACCGGATAGCGTTTCAAATATCAAGCAAGTTTACAATGAACGGCACAATCTCAAGGTTTTAAATATGGGCCCTCGGTCGGAAATGCAACAACTTTTGAAACTTCTAGGCGATAACAATTATGTTTCAAGCTTCCGAACCTCCGAGGACAAAGTTACCGTGCGTGATATTTTTTGGACTCATCCCGAAAGTATCAAATTATTCAACACATTTCCAACCGTTCTTGTGATGGATTCGACGTACAAGACCAACAAGCATAGGCTTCCGCTTCTAGAGATAGTCGGTGTTACCTCGACGGACAAGACTTATTCGGTGGGGTTTGCTTTTTTGGAGTGTGAAAAAGAAGACAACTTTACGTGGGCCTTGGGAATTTGCAAGTCTTTGTTAGTTGATCAATCGGTTATGCCAAACGTCATTGTCACCGACCGGGACAATGCTTTGATGAATGCGGTCGATACCGTCTTTCCGACATCTACCGCTTTACTTTGCCGGTATCACATAACTTGCAACGTGAGAAGCAAGTTGAAACCCGCGGTTGGGACAAAAGATAGGCTGGATGAAAACGGTAAAATTGTTAAAGCCGGTGTTGTGGTTGATAGGATAATGGCGGCATGGAGGGAAATTTTGGATGCCTACTCCGAAGATGTGTATACCGAGAAATTGGTACACTTTAGGTCATTGTGTGGTTCCCTTAAGACTTTTTGTCATTATGTCGAATCCACCATTCTTGACAAAGTTAGAGAAAAAGTCGTGTGCGCTTGGACAAATCGAGTTAGACATCTTGGTTGCACCACGACTAACCGAGTTGAATCCGCACATGCGGTCTTCAAGAGGTGGTTGGGTGATAGCAAGGGAGATTTGTGTCGGGGATGGGACACCGTGAACCAAATGCTTGAAAATCAACACAATGAAATTCAAACATCGTTCGGTCGGAGCAAGACGGTTATGGAACACCGGTTTAAAGGGCAAATTCTATTCTCCCAATTGATTTACAACATATCTCGAACGGGTTTGAATTTTTTGTTTCATGAAGCTAAGCGGTCGGAGACGACGGGGCCGGATAGTTCATTATGTGGGTGCACGATTAGAAAGACATACGGCCTACCATGTGCTTGTATACTTGCAAAAAAAAGAATTTGAATTCACCCATACGCATGGATGAGGTAGCCGACCATTGGAAGAAACTTCGTTTTGATGATTTTGACCCGCCGAAAGAAAATGATCCAAAATCACCATCTCCGACGAGTTGGAAGTGATAATGGAGAAGTTTGCTAAAGCGGACGACACAACAAAAATGCACATAAAAGAACAATTGCGAAAGATCGCATTTCCGGAGACCACCGATTTGAAACCACCATCTCAACCGGTTAAGACTAAAGGTGCACCGAAAAAGTCCAAAATTACACAAGATGACACATCAACAAAACGATCTCCTTCCTACTTTGAACATGTTGATGCATCGTTACCGGAAATTCATGAGACACCTAAGTCCAAGAGTAGTTGTAACAAAGGTGCCCGTATTTCGAAGCCACCTCGCACACCGCCGATAAAAAAATCACCCATTGTCTACATTGATGAGATGCCACTTTTTATGCACAAATATATCGATAACATCGTTGATGTTGGAGGAGACGGCAATTGTGGATATCGGGCCGTTGCGGGTTTGCTCGGTAAAGGGGAAAATAATCACACTTTAGTCCGACGGGAACTTCTTGCGGAGTTGACTTCGTATCGGGACATCTATGGCCGACTATATGAAAATCAAGAAAAGTTTGCAAAAATTCATGATGCACTTGTTCCACCACTTACCGGTATCGCTCCGGTCTCGAAGTGGATGTCATTCCCCGATATGGGTCATCTCATAGCAAGTGCATATGATATTGTATGCGTCGATTTGACGAGGTTTGGACTAAGTGAGACTTTCTTTCCACTTCATAGTCGACCGCCATTGGACTCGTCGGGCCGAATCATATGCATCGGGTATCTACGATCGCGGCACTTCGTCCAAGTGTTTTTGAAACCGGGGTGTCCTATACCGGCTACTTGTTGTCAATGGACCGCACATCGTTCAAATAAGGCAGAAACTTGGCCGGATCCTTTTGTTTCAAGAATGGCAGAGTTTGAAGAAATGATGAGCCAAGAGCGCGAGCAAAATAGAGAGCGGTCGAAGAATGAGCCTATTTTGGACTTAGGATCCACCGATTGGTTCGGTGAATTTTAGTTTGTTCCGGATCGTTTTTTGTATGTATTGTTGTTTATCATGTAAAATCAGACCGATTCAATACATGTATAATATAATTATGTTTTATGACTTGCTTGTCTAATTTATGGTTAATGTCAATTCCATATGTTCAATTTAGACAACACACTAAGCAATCAACAAAATGCAAAATTTATGTCTGTTTCTGCATAATTCGGAAATGAACTTCCGAAATATACATGTCTGGAGCCTATTTTCGGAAGTTCATTTCCAAAATGTCCCCTGAGGCAGGATAAGGTTTGTTAGGCCATCAATGCTCCAATAAGTCTATAAATACACACTCTTCTTCATCCTCTCCACACCACAAAACACAAATGACACAAACCTACCCCCACCTAGCATTCGTCTACTTTGAAACCGGCTACCCGATGCCGTTCCAATTTCGCTTCTCGCGCGACACGCCGTTTGCGGAGTTGATACCGTCGCTCAACACGCTTTTGCGCTATCCCGAGAATTGAAAGGTTGTCAAGCTCGAGTACCGCTCGCCATCGCTTAACGACGAGGGAGGCATTAAGTTCACACCTTTTGAGATTAAGAACGACGAAGATTTGGCGGTTTTGTGGACAACGTTCGACCGATTTTCTTCGAAGGGCCCGATCGAGTTGGACGCGAAACTTCAAAGATCGGCGGACGATGTTATCAAAATGTTGACTCATCCCCACCTACCTGTGATCAACAATATGTAACTTTAATTATATGTAATATTATCGTTGTAATCTTCACCCGATTAAATAAAGCGAATTGTTGTTGTTTTTCATTTTCTTCTGTCCAGACATATTTTCAGAAGTTCATTTCCGAATTCCCCAAGGAGGGTGCGTCCGGAGATGAACTTCCGAAACACCACATTTTCTGAAAATGTAACTTTATTTCGGAGATGCATCTCCGAAATCAATATTTTATATTAAAAAAAACACGTTTTCGGAGATGCATTTCCGAAAACACCTTTTTTAAAAAAAAAGTACAGTTTCGGAAATGAACTTCCGAAACAAGGGGTATTGTGGTAAATTCACCATGGGTGGGCAAGAAGGTTGGGAGGTGGGTGAAGAAAAATTCAAATATTATCATATAAATCAAATTATATATACATATCATATGTAGGTATATATATGTATTATGTAGATACTAGGTAATTAGTTATATACATCAATACAGTGCTTCGTTCAAATTGATGATTATGGTAACAAAGTAATAAATATTTTGATATATGGACATATTTGATTGTATTTTTTTTCTCGAACATACATGATTATGATGATATAGACATATATTTAAAGATATAATCAATTTGTTCCATTATTACAAAAACGATTTTTTTTTCGATATCTAAAAGAACAAATATGATGAATCATAAATAAAAAATACACATAGCTATCCTTCAGGGATGCTTAATAAGTTCTTCAGGAACTATATAAATAATTCGTTTTGCTATTCTTCAAGAATGCTTAATAAGTTCTTCAGGAACTATATAAATAATTTGTTTTTGTATCCTTCAGGGATGCTTAATAATATATAAATAATTCATTTTGCCATCCTTCAGGGATGCTTAATAAGTTCTTCATGAACTATATTTTCTATGTGTTATTTATAAATATATTGATTAGAAAATATAAAATATAAACAAAAAAAATAAAATGAATAATAGTACCTTCAAAATCTTAGAGCTTTGTGCTGATAATGTGTTATAAAAATAGGAGAAAGAAGATAAAAGAGAAGAGAGAAAGATGAGAATAATTCTGTATTATTTCATTGGTGTATCTTTTACAATGAGGTTGGTTCTATTTTTAGGACAATATACAGACAATGTAATAAATAAAAAAAAAATATAAATAAGGAATAAGATGTTTGAGGGACAATCATCTAATTATTCATAACATTTATCAAATTATCTTTATCGCTTCATTTGTATAGTAAAATTTGGACGAATACTATATGTTTGTCTAAATCATACTATCTAAATAGATCTCGAATTCAGTATTCGAAAATTGTGTAAGTTCAATCTGTCATAATTTACTTTGTATGAATAATACTACTATTTAGTAAAAGGGAAAAATGTCAAAATTAGGAAAGTAAAATTCAAATCCATGACCTTATACTTGCAAGCCTTACTCTCTAATTCTTACCAACTGGGTCATGTCACTTATTTAAATTAAAAAGTCAATTGAAGGTGTATGAAGCATAGACAAATATTTTGCTATTTATTAAAATATAAATAATTTAAGAGTAAACTATTATATTTTAAAATAGACTTTAAATCGAATATTTATAAAATTCAATATGTCAATGTACATGACCCCAAGATTTTTATAAAAATTCAATTTTGAAATAATTTTGAATATTTGAAGATGGTGGGCAAATTTTAGGATATAACACCTAAGAATATCTTAATCTCAACCTCATCACTTAGAAGAAAAGTACACCCTAATTTCTGAGTTTCTCTAAACAGTTGTGTCGCTTTCTTACTATCTAACAACTTGAAAAACTATAGTGATATAGAAATATGACTTTGGAGATAAGAAAGACAAAAAAAAAAGCACCATTCAGACATTTGGACAAGTTAATCTTCTGTGAACTCAAACCCTCCTTAAAAATAGGTCGGGGGCTTGAGTTCACTTGGATGCTTTCAAGTCCACCTCGATAACTCTTCCAAAGAGTGAACCTATTTTAGTGAAAGAATCATTACTCCAAATGTGTAGGGGAATACTTGTACATGAGTGCCATACATCTTTTTTAAATTAGTTGAGAGAAGTATTCCTAGGTGTACGTGACACAAAGAAAAGGCTACAAACCTTCAGCTCATTAGTGTAAAAAATGATTGAACCACCTTCCAATGCAAAACTAACAAGAAAATAATCGCCCCCTAAGTAGGAGAGCTTGATTTAAGAGAAGCCAAGTAAGAGAAGTTTCTCTTTGATGAACTTCACATTAACATTAGGCTTTTTCATTGCCACAAAGCATTTGGAAAAGAGATCTACTTTCTCTTCGTCCAAATCCAGATCTAACCACTTGTAACTCCTAGAAAAAGAGGAATGACAAGTACTTAAATCACTACAAAAAAAAAAACACAAAAAAACACAAATTTGTCCGATGAAACCCACCCCGCAAATATATAATCACCCTGCAACACAACAATTGCGAGGTGGTGTATTCACCCTGCAAAAACATTAGTCGCAACTTTCGTTAGGGGAAATACACCCTGCAACTTTGCCAGGTGGTTTCCATCCTGCAATGTTGCCAGGTTATATGCACCCCGCAAACACGCTTTCCAAGACTTGTAGGAATGTGAAACTGGTTGTTTTGAGTAGGTGACACAGTTGGTTCAGAGCAGGCGTGCAATATGTTCAGTGAGTTGCGGGGTGAAATTCACCTAGCAAAGTTTGAATATTTAAAAACTTGTAAGGTGAAATTCATCTGGCAAATATTTCATTTCTTTTAAAAAAAATAAAACTGTTTTAATATAATAATATTCTATTTTTATAAAATAATATAATAATACTTTGAGTTAAAAAATAATAATATTCTGTTTTTAAATAATAATATTTTGTTTTTTATAAAAAAATTGTTTTTGATATAATAATAATTTGATTTAAAAAATAATAATATGCTATTTTTACAAATAAAAATAATATTATGTTTTAAAAAATAAAAATAATATTTCATTTCTATAAAAAATAATAATATTCAGTTTTAAGAATTCATTTATGTCAAAAACAATATATATATATATATATATATATATATATATATATATATATATATATATATATATATATATATATATATTAAACTTAAAGAAATTATTATTAACAAAACTAAAAACAGAAATTATTGTTAATGGTTCCTAAATTTTTTTACCAATTCTAAAAACATATATTCTATACAACTAACAAAACAACAACATATATTCTATCATTTAAACAAATTAATACACAATATCATAAAAAATTTATCTCAAATTTTTTAATATATTATACACAAATTTGACCATCACTATTTTTATCGTACAAATTTCACTAATAATGTTAACAATGTTAACTTTGGATTACCAAGAAAGAAAAGAGAAAATGGAGTAAACTCAATGTATTACCCTACTGTGCAATGTACAAGAGAGGACTATATATAGCTAACTAATTAATCATAAAATTAGCTAAAACTAATCGGGGTGCTAATCTAAGATACACTATAATTAGCTATTTACATCATGTAATAAATAATGACATAATCTAAACACTTCATACAACCCAATATCAAATAACAAAAAATTAATTTCATATGTATACCTTATAGTAGATGGTTTTGATGAAAAAATTGAAAGAAAATCCAAATCCAACAAGATATTTGAGTATGAAATTTTTGTTTGTGTTAAAAATAAAAGATATAGTGTTTGTGGAGAAAATATTTTTCGGAAAATGAAAGAAATGTGAGAGAGATAAGATAGGTTGGGATGTGAGGGAAGAAAATAAATAAATATTCATGTATTTATTAAGAGAGAGAAATGTAAATATTAGACCCTAAAAAAGTTGAAGCGTTTCATTTTCTTCTGCCAGACATTTAGAGTCTCAGACGTTAGACTCCTTTTTTTCTTCTCCAGTCAAATCTCCATTCATCTTTCTCTTCCAATTCCATCTTCTCTGCTAGTGTCAGGGTTTACCACCGTCCATCATCTCCTCTATTTGGTGTGCTTCCATTATTCACAGCTCTTACAATTTCATCAATAATGTTTGATTTTCATAAATTTATTCATGTAATTATTTATAGGAAAAAATAGATTATTTCTCTTTGATTCTCATAAATCTGTTTATATTATTGTTTATAGAAAAAAGTAGATTGTTTCTCCTTGATTCTCATAAACCTGTTCATGTAATTGCTTATAAGAAAAGTTGATTATTTTGATTAACGTTAAATTAAATTGTTTAGAAATTTTTAGAGTTATCAAATCATTTGCATTTTAAAAAAATACAAAATAATCAAAAAATTACTCATTTTTATCTCCTTTTAAATATTTTTGTGTTCATTTTTAAATATACTATGCATTTGTAATTAAAATAATGTCATCAGTTTTTCCTTAAAAAATATTAAAATATACTTTTCCTATTTTTTATTAATATATCACACTATAATTTAATTTTTTATATTAAACAAAAAAATATTACTTTTTTAATGAATAAATATATCATGCTATCACCCATAAAAAAAACCAAATATCTTATATTTCTAATTATTAATGAAATAATAACATATAAGTATAAACAATAATATATCATGCTATCACCCATAAAAAAAAATCATATATCTTATATTTCTAATTATAAGACGAAAGCCATTAAGTGTAATGCATCAATAAAAAAATCATATATCTTATATCATGCTATCACCCATAAAAAAAAATCATATATCTTATTTTACACGAGTAAATATATCATGTATATACGTAAATAAATGTATTATAAATGTATATAATTAATTAATATATGTTATTATTTCTAATTGAAAAGTTACAGTAAATAAGGCATAATATATTTAGAAATA
This sequence comes from Vicia villosa, assembly GCF_029867415.1. Lineage (NCBI taxonomy): Eukaryota > Viridiplantae > Streptophyta > Magnoliopsida > Fabales > Fabaceae > Vicia > Vicia villosa. The sequence continues at coordinate 121,907,814 of NC_081184.1, read as the reverse complement.
TACTTCATATATTTAGAAATATGTGTAATGCATCATATATTTAGAAATATAAGATTTTTCTTATTAATTATTTTTTGTGTGAATTTCATGTATTTACTATTTTATTTATTTATTATTTTTTCATATATTTATTATTTTTGTTCTACTTCCATGTAGCCTTTTAAAATTTATGTTTGTGTGTGTTTTGGTAAAAGAATGGTTGGTGAAGTTCAATCATCTAATAGTCCTAATGTTGCTTTGGAAGGGAATGAAGTTCCTATAGAAAGTAATGCAGTTTCACTCACACAGGAAGTTTAATCTACTCCAAATGAAATAAATATAGAAAATCAAGATCCTGAAGCTCCTGTTGAACCCACTACAAGTCCTAGCAAAAGGGGATTAAAATCATATGCTTGGCCCTATTTTAAAAGGCAAAAAATAGGAGGCCTTTGGAAGGCTATATGCAAATCTTGTGATAAGAAAATTGGTGGTGATACAAAAAATGGTACTAAACATTTATTTGATCATATTAGCATATGTCCAAAACGCACAGAGAGAGGTCCAAAACAAGCCATGCTTAAAGTGACAGAAAAAAAATCCGGAAACAGACATGAATCATTTGTGGTTGGAAATTATACATTTAATCAAGATGTTTCTAGGAATGAACTCGCGAAGATGATTATATTGCATGAATATCCCATCATGATGGTTAACCATATTGGTTTTAGAAATTATAGCCATTCTCTTCAACATTGGTAGATGACATTGATGTCACAAGTCAAGATTGCGAGAAGGCTTATTCGGAATATGTGATGGAAAATACTTCAACTACAAATGTCAAGTCAGAATTTACTTCCTACTTGGAAGATGGTGTCTTGCTTGATAAACAAAAAAAAGAAAATTTTGACATCTTAGGATGGTGGAAACAAAATGGTTTGAAATTTCCAACTTTGCAAAAGATTGCAAGGGACTTTTTAGCAATTCCTATCTCTACCGTTGCTTCAGAGTCCGCCTTTAGTACTAGTGGTCGTGTTTTAAGTCAACAACGTAGTAGGTTGAAGGAAGACACTTTAGAGGCTTTGATGTGCACTCAAGATTGGATCCGAAAAGATATAAAAGGTAATATATTTTTATCTTTTACAAGATTAATTGAAAAGGATTTTTAAATTTTAATTTTGCTATTTGTTTCTTAGGTTACTCAAAAACGTTGACTCAATTCGAATGTGTGGATGAAGATATGGATGATGATGATGATGATGATGATAATAATAAGGTAATTTACATATTAGTATTGATTACCTTTTAGTTTTTAAAGTATTTTTTAAGTAAATATAATTATTGATTGTTTACTTTTCGTAGGAAAAAGAAAGTCATATCCAATTGTGGAATGAGGAAGAAGACCTTGCAAGGAGAAGTTGGAAAGAGAGACATGATTGATCATTACTTGTTTGGATATTTTGCTTAATATTTTAGTTTATTTATATGTAACTTTGTTTTAAGTATTTTGATATTTCTACTTTACGTGTGTTATCAATTGAGCAAATAGAGATATGTTGACTTTTTCTTTTAGTTGACTTATTATGAAGTATTTTTTAGCTTTTCAAGCATACTCATGATGCTAAATTTTACAATTATCCCTTATTAGTTTTGATGAAGTATAGTTTTTGAAGCATAATTATGTTGTTGGATTTTTTTAGTTGTTTAGGCATATTGTTACTTTAAAAAGTATTATAATTCATGTTGTTGAATTTTATAGCATTTTATAGAAATTTATAAAAAAAATATTATTATTTTGTGTTCCATTAGTATTTTTAATAAAAAATAATAAATGCCAAATATTAGTATTTTTTAATAACAGAATAAATATGTGAATTCTTTGTGCTTTTTATTTTTATAGAAAATATAAACATTTTTAAAAAATAAAATATTAATGAATAAATGTAGGATCTACGGGGATCCCCGCGGGGAACGGGGATCCGCGGAGAACGGGGATGGGGATAGAAATTCCCCCGTGACGGAGATCGGGGACGGGGACGGGGAATGAATTTGATGGCGGGGAAAAAGATGGGGAAGTGTCCCCCGGCCCCGCCCCGCCCCATTGACATCCCTAGTGTGATATTTATTAAACATTTGCAGGGTGCATTTTACCCTGCAACGTATGTGTCATAAAAGCTCACCTAACGTTCAACCGCACTCTGACAAAATCTGTAAAAACAACTTTTATTTTCCCCCCATTTTTTCAAAAATACTTGCAGAGTGAATATCACCTGGCAAAGTTTAATGACGTTGGGACTTGCGAGGTGGAATGCATCCAGCAACCTATGTGTCATAAAAGAGCATTCAATGTTCACCTGCACTCTGACCAAATCAGTAAAAACAGTTTTTATTTTCCCCCCATTTTTTACAAAAATACTTGCGGGGTGAATATCACCGAGCAAAATTATTTTCAAAATTTTTGAATTTCTCTTCCACTGTTGCAAGACAGAAAAACATATAATTTTTTTTTTATAAAAAATAACTGCATTGTGAGGTGTAAAGCACCCGACACGTGGGTTATTTAGCGAGTTGATTATCACCTGACAAAATCACCTGGCTAATTTGATGTTTTCTTGTAGAGAATATTGAGGTTTGGAGTGGTCATCTTTTGCAAGATTTTCTGCAACTGCATCCTTAAAAGAGAGACCATTTGAAACATTACGATGCAAACCAATGCTTCCATTCAAAGAAAAAAACAAAAGCAAACGATAAACTGAGAAGGAAAGTAAATACTCCCTCCTCCGTCAAATAATGAGTGATCCATTTAGAATAAAATAGTGTCTCAAATGAATGACTTATTTCAATTTTCAATACACTTTTTTCAATTCTACCCTTTAATTAATTAAAATTTCATCATTTCCAATACATGATAGAGACACTATAATAAAAATATTATTCTCTCTCTTATTTTTATACACTTTTTTTAATATGTGTAAAATGACGCAATAGATCACTCATTGTGGGACGGAGGAAGTACAAAAATATGAAAAGATGGATGCATGAAATGAGCTTAAAATGATGAATGTTTCATGATTGTGAATGCATGAAGATTGATAGATTTTAGGTGGATGTATGCATGCTGAATGGTGAAAAATGCAGGAATGGATGCATGATGCAGAAAGAGAAAAAGAGTTTAGAGAGAGGTTGGACACTCTCTAAAACAAGTACTAAAAGTTGCTAGTATTTTGGTATTGTATAATTTTAAAACTGTTTTTGAAAGTAAGGTTATCAATTATATTTTATTTTATTTTTTTCTTTAAAACTATTTTTTAAAAATTGATTTAGAAAATAATTTTAAAAAGTTAAAAACTAAAACTCATTCAAACAAGCTCTTAGTCTTTTTTTTTTTTAAAAACTATTTTATAAATCAACTTAAAAAGTAGTTTTGAAGAAAAAAATAAGTTTGATAATTTTACTTTTAAAAATGGTTTTAAACTTGCACAATATACAAATTTGCTATTAATGAATTTTTTTCCTTTCCAATTTCCAAAACTAAAATCCAAAAACTCTAAAATTTGTTTTAATTTTTAAAGCTCTTAAATAGAAAATAGTTTTTAAAAATAATTTTGCAAAATAAAAAAATCATCAAACAAGTTTTATGATTTTCAATATTTAAAAACTAAAATCAATTTTACAAAATCAAATCAAATAAATTTTTTGTTTTGTTATCCATGTTCAGAAAAGTTTGGTGGATTGGAATTGATTCTGGTAAGAGTTTGTTTGATGAGTCATTCTTAATGCTTCAGTTACTTGAAGTAGAAATCTTATTGGGATTACCTATAGATATGAAAAAAAATAAAATCACTTATTCAAGTTAAATGAAAACCAAATAAGCAATTTTTTTTTACAAGAACCAACTAATATATATTTAACACATTAGGATAATTTATTAGTAAAAAGCAGTAGTACTGATTTGGAATATGAAGATTTGGTGTTTTCATTGACCTTTTCATAACTTATGGTACTCGTTTAAGGGGTCTAGCAAATTCAATCATAAAAATCAACAAAACTTTTGTTATTATGTTCTGCCAAATACTAGTTGTTGTAGTTTATTATACTCAACTTGCTTTTTCAAATTGTTTTTTTTTTTTTCTTTTCAAATGCTTTCCATTGTATTGGAACCAATGCATAACTACAATCTAATAAAACATTTTATCTTTTGTTGGGAAGACAAAATATCTTTTTTCCCCATATTTTACTCAATTAACATCATTACTATTTTAATTTTTCTTAATTTATTTATTATCACAAAAAATATTAATAATCTATTTTTAAATTTTAATCTTACTAAAAATTCCAAATTTTCTTCACATTTCATTTTTCCATACTTTCATTTTAATTTTTCTACATTTATCTATTATCGCAAAAAATATTAATAATCGATCATTTAATTATTATTCTCAAAAATATTTAATTATTTCACGGTCCACTATCAACTCAATATTTAATTTTTTTTAATCGATCATTACACATTTTCTCTATCTTAATTAAAATTTTAAATTTCTCTCACATTTTTTCACACTTTCTTACTTTCATTTTAATTTTTTTCTCTATTTATTTATTTATTTATTTATTATCTCACGGGTCACTATCAACATAATGTCTATTTTATTTTAATCAATCATTATCTTTATTTGAGAGATAATATCTTTATTTTTATTTTTTTCTCCATCTCACGATTTTTTTCATTATTTAATACAATTAAATTTCCATGATTATTGTTTATTTTACATTTGTTTTTAAATTTATTTTATATCGCATCAAATTATTTTTTTATTTCACGGGTCATTATCAACATAGTAGCTATTTTATTTTAATCAACAATTACTATTAATTGAGAGATAGTTTTTATTTTTAAATGTTAATATTTCATTTTTATTATCTCCATCTTATAGTATTTTTTTATATGATTATTTAATATAATTGAATTTATATGATCATTTTTCATTTATTATTAAACCATAGTGATCTATATCATTTTCTTTTAATTGTTGTTGGACCGTCAATTATTAAATTACCTGACCCAATTTTGCTATTGTGTTCTTAACCTATCTTAAACATTTTTTTGTGGATCATTGTTTTCTATATAATTATTGTTAAATTTACAATTAAGTAAATTATTTCATATTTTTCATTTATATTTAAAATTTTACATTTGCATTTGTTAAAATTTTATTTTTTTTCTCCAACTCACATGTCTTTTTTTATATGATTCTTTATTACACACAAAATTAGCACATGAATACGATAACAATGTTTAATCTTAAGGGCCACTTTCAATACAATGCCTATTTTATTTTAAACAATAATGACTTTTATTTGAAAACTAAAGTATTTATTTTCAAATTTCAAAACGATTCCTATGGATATTCGGTTTTCAAAGAATTGGGAGTATAACAGAACAATCAATAAAACTCTAACTCTATTCAAGTAAAACAATTCCTTTTAATTATGCATATTGCTTATAATTCCTTTTATTTATATTATTCATATCATTAAAAAAATACTACACCAAAAAAAAAAATCACCCGTGCGGAAGCACGGGTCTCTGACTAGTTCAATCATAAAAATCAACAAAACTTTTGTTATTATGTTCTGCCAAATACTAGTTGTTGTAGTTTATTATACTCAACTTGCTTTTTCAAATTGTTTTTTTTTTTTTTCAAATGCTTTCCATTGTATTGGAACCAATGCATAACTACAATCTAATAAAACATTTTATCTTTTGTTGGGAAGACAAAATATCTTTTTTCCCCATATTTTACTCAATTAACATCATTACTCTTTTCTTATTCATATTTCTATCAAATCATTTTGTTATCTCTTTTAATCTTCAAAACACTCCTAACACTCCTTCTATTTTCTCCAACAACTTCTCTTTCTCTCTCTTTGATTGTTGTTTCTCTCTAATTGTTCTTTCTACTTCAACTTCAATATTTTTTATTCGTTCATATATCATATTTTTATCTTTACTAATTTTTTTACACTTTTATGATTTTTTTTCTTTTTTTTTCCAGGTTGTTAATCTATTGATACCCACATGAAAAATTGTAATAAAACAACATTAAACATGTAAGTTTGAACATAATTTTTTTGTTTTCTCTTTTTCATGTCTTCACATCTTTTAGAGTCTGTTTGGTAAGACAAAAAAAAGAGCTTTTAGCTTTTCAGCTCGTTATAATAAAAAAGTTATGTTTGGTAACTCTGTTTTAGCTTTTAGTTTGTAGCTTTTTTACTAGCTTTTAGCTTTTTTTTCAAAAGCTATTTGAAGTAGCTTTGAGCTTGTAGCTTTTGAGCTTTTAGCTTTTAGCTTGTGAGTTTTTCTTCCATTAATACCCTTATTATTTTAACTAAAATATATTATTACCCTCATTAATTAAAATGCCATTAATGTCATTTTGTATCTATCAGCTAATGAAACAACTAATTTACCAAACACTCACATTAGCTTATCAATTACCAGCTATCAGCTACCAGCTAAAAGCTACCAGCTATCAGCTATCAGCTAATTTTACCAAACAGAACCTTAGTTCTTCTATTTTTTTCAACTTATAGATCTATCAATAAGAACGCAAAAATGGGTAGTAAAAATACAACAACAATGTTTGTGAAAACATGATTTGTGGTTAGCAAAACTCTGATGGTAAGGGATCTATGTCTTAATCGCCGTCGCCACGACCAGCACCGTAACAACCATTTCAGGCATGTAATACCAAACTGGATTTTCCGCGTTAACGAACTAGATCTTTAAAGTTGAAATTTTTTAAATTTTTTATATTTTAATTTTACGGGACACTAGTCAACCATCGTTTGATCATCGATGTTGTGCACATGAAAAAAGACGTTGTTTCGTGATTCTAGATGATTAGCTTAATTATTCGTTCCAGTCCTTGATACACCCATTTTAAAACAAAATCACATCAGTGAGGTAAACCCATTTTTTTATAAAAACAATTCAGATTTTAATCTCCATATTTATCCTTTTTAATTTTGAATTTTAAATTTAGAGATTTAACATATGTTTTTTTTCTCTCAATTTGAGAAAGTTTTTAACCTTCTCAAATATACTGCTTGACACAAACACACAGACCCACCTGGCACATATGCGATTTACCAAGTACATGGTCTCTTTACTAGTTGTCCTCATAATATTAATTTGGTTGTTGTTGTATATTCGGGTTTCAGCAGTGAGTTTCAAAAATTGATTGCTTAATATTTGACATTTTGTTATACCCTCTATTTCCCACTCTTAAATAGAAAAGTGATCCTATTAGTCACTGAATGTGTGGTACCTCCATTATCTACATAAATGACCACTTGTGTAGTCTTTAGCTACACTAATTTGTACCACCGACTTCACTCTTATTACTACTATAAGTTTTGGGGTTCTTTCCAATGATAGTCATTTTCATATGTTAATTATCTAACTATATTACATATTTATAATGTTTGAATGCAAAAACAATGTTCATTTATTTGTGGACTTTGAGATGTAAGTAGTAGTGACGGTTCAAAGCAAAACAGAAGCGACAAGAGTAAAAAACAATGATGATATTATTTAATAACCACCTCAAATATACACAGTCTAAGGTGGTATGGCACTTAATTGACAAGTTCTAGAACTAATAGTATGAATGTTCATCAACATTTTTACAACACATAAGTGTACTAAAAATGCAAAATTACTTCAGATTTCCAAATTTGAGGAGGCTAGAAACCTCCTTGAATTGAAAAAAAAACCTCTGAATTTAAAATTTAGACAAATTTGAAACTTTGATTGTGCATATATCTAAAATTAAGTTTGGTGTGGCGTGTTGGAGTACATCCGAATTTCAATTTCTGTAAGTTGTTAATCTGGATTTCAAAATTCCGACATATTATTATTAATATTATTTTTTAATAAGCAATTTGAACCTAGCGGGTTTCGAAACTGAGACCTTGAGAGGAACACACTCTTGGCGCCTGCAGGATATGTAGTAAAAGGAAAGGAAGATACAGTCTATAGGTTGAAGAAAACATTGTATGTCTTAAAGCAGGCGTCAAGAGCTTGGTATAACAAGATTGATGCTTATTTTGTGAAGAATGGTTTTCACAAATGTCCTCACGAGCACATGTTACATATCAAATACATGGATCCTGGAGATGTCCTTATTGTGTGCCTATATGTTGATGACTTGATTTTTACTGGAAATAATTCAGAGATGATTGCAAAATTCAGAGAAGCTATGATTGAACATTTTGAAATGATAGATTTGAGCCTAATGTCCTATTTCCTTGACATTGAGGTCGTCCAACAAGATGATAGAATTTTCATTTCTCAAAAGAAGTATGCAAGTGATATTCTGAAGAAGTTCAAGATGGAGCATTCAAAGCCAGTTTACACACCTGTTGAAGAAAAGTTGAAGTTGACAAGAGAAAATGATGGAAAAAGAGTAGACTCAACTCAATATTAAAGTTTGATCGGAAGGCTGGGATATTTGACTGCGACAAGACCAGATATAGTTTATGCAGTTGGATTGCTGAACAGATTCATAGAAGAACCATGTGTTAGTCATTGACAAGGATCTAAAAGAATTCTTCGTTATATCAAAGGTACACTGACTGATAGAATTTTTTATGCTAGTAATAATAAAGTGGAACTTGTTGGATACACAAATAGTGATTGAGCTGGAGATATAGAAACAAGAAAAGCACGTCAGGGTACGCATTTCATTTGGGCACATGTGCAATTTTATGGTATTCGAAGAAACAACCAGCTGTTGCATTTTCTACTGCTGAAGCTGAATATATTGCAGCAACCAATTGTGCTACTCAAACAATATGGATGAGATGAATTTTTGAAGTAATATATCAGAAGCATAATAGTCCTACAAAGATATATTGCGACAACAAGTCGACAATTGTACTGAGTAAGAATCCGGTTTTCCATGGACGGTCCAAGCATATTGATATTCAGTTTCATAAGATAAGAGAGTTGATAGCTGAGAAAGAAGTGGCGATCAAATTGATATTCGGTTTCCCACTGAAGAACAAATTGCAGACAAATTTACGAAACCGCTAAAAGTTGAGTTATTTTACAAGTTAAAGATGTTTGGAATGATAAAATTTAAAAATTTGATTTAAGGGAGCCAATGTGAGTATTAAATCAAGAGAACTCTAGAATATAAAAGCTATTAATTAGATATTCTTAGGGCCCGTTTGTTTTGACTTTTTTTAAAAATGATTTTAATAGCGTTACATAATTTTGTGAAAAAAAATTTTACAAAGAAACTTTTTGTAAAAGCTTCAAATGAAAATTTTGTTTGAATAGTTATTCTTAAAATGTGATTTTAGGTATTTCATCTATTTATGAGAAAAAAATTGGATATAAAAAAATCACTTAATTTTGAAACTATTTCAAATAGATTTTCATAAAAATCATTTTAGAAATACAATTTTTTGAAAAAATTACGATTTTGACTAAATTATGGTCTTCAATAATGTGTGTTTATGTTATATGATGTCAAAATTAGTGTTTTATTTTAAAAAAAACGAATATAAAAAAACTTGTAATATTTTGAAAAACACTTTTGAAAAATTTATTTCCAAAAATACAAAAAATTAATTAATTTTTTTAAACCTGAAACAAACAGACGCATTTCTTAACTAATAAATCTTAGCTACATACATGCTTAAGACCTAAGATACATAGCAAAATAAAAGTAGTGTTCAGCTAGTATGCCGCCCATCTAATACAACGCCATACTTTCCTTAGCCAATACGTATAGTGATTAACAGACTATTGTATTACTTAATATTTAAGATGTTCAGCATGTAAAGCCTATAAAAGGCATGTTTTATGTACTTGTATCTATCATAAGAGAAAAAGAGTCTTAAGAAATATCTATTCCTCCGTTATTTTAGTTTATGTTTTAAGTCCCATTTGATATCATAAACAATGAAGGTGACCTCACTTGAAGGTTTTTGACACCAAACTGAACAGGTGAAGCAGTATGAAAGACACCATGAGTCCATGACAACCTTGAATAGCAGAGTCAAAGGAACCTTCTTCTAATAGATCTGCCTTGAAGAGTTGTAACCTTTCCTTTGCACCATCAAGTTTAACCAAGTGTTAAGTCGATTATATATATATATATATATATATATATATATATATATATATATATATATATATATATATATATATATATATATATATATATATATATATATATATTTTTTGTGACATTGGAATTCAGCACAACTTTGAACAAGTTAGGAGTGAGTTTACTTGTTATTGTGAGTTTACCTTCAAAATCCAATTTTCTTTTACTCTCTAAGTAAATAAACGTTTTTTTTCCTTCTTTTTCTTTTACTTGCATGTTTTGAAAAAGGATACATATAAAGAAAGAGAAACAAAATAACATATCATACTTTCAATTTAAATTTTTAATCTTCTTCAAATCTTGGAGACTATTCTATATATTGGTATATGGTTTCATATAAGAGAAACATTTATGTAGAATAAATTTGTCAAAGAGAAGGTGCACCCTTAAAATGATAAATTATCAAAATAGAATAATTTTACTATTCATTTCAAATCAATTTGAATGCTTTAACTAATTTTTACCAAATTTTTAAAAACCGGATCGGAGATCGATTTGGTAAAGTTTTCGATTTAAGGTTTAATTGGTTCAACCAGTTAAATCTATGATCGAACTTGATCGAACCGTTTATTAAATAAATTAATATTATTAAACTAATTTTTTATAGATATATCACACATAATTATATATTCACAACTTAATAAAATAAATATTTTAAAAATTAATTATACACTTAATACAACAATATTGATGATACATATAATAATATAATACAATTGTGCACTTCATTTCAACCTTCATTTAAGAATAATTTGAACAAACTAAAGAATTATAATAAAATAAGTTAAACTAATTCAAAACAAAAGTAAAATAATAGAATATAATAATTAAAATAAAGTTCAAATAATTAAGAATACCTAAATTAAAAGATAGAATACAAAAATAAACAATACAATACATTTAATTAAACAACAAAAAGCAATTTCGAATTGAACTACGACAAACATATGATGGAGTGTGATTGAAAGAAAAACTATAACGAAGTGACAAAATTTAGAAATTTATATGTATATAATAAAAATACAGAATTCTTTTTTTATGATTGGAGAATGTATGTTAAATTTTGATATTTACATATTAACTTTTTTAAAAAAATAAAAAATAGTCAATTTGATGCATTTTTTTGAACCAGACAGTTTTATAAAATTGACTCCGGTTCTATGGTTCGAATGGTTTTAAATGGTTCAATCCGATGTTTCCGATTCTATTCTGGTTTTGACGAACTAGTGGTTTTGAAAGGTTGCCCAAATTGGATTCATCTCCGGTTCACGGTCCAACCGATTGAATCGACCAATTCAGTTCAGTTTTCAAAATATTGGTTTATACTCCTACATAGCGGAACAAGGCAAACACGTTTAAAAATGAAATAATGGATAGTGGAATATCATTTGTTAATTTTTGAAATTTTCTTTACCCACCTCCCTATGGGGGCCACCCCCGGCGAAAACCCTAGATTACCCCTGCTTCGGAAGTTCATTTCCGAAGTATTTTTTTTTTAAAAAAATTTTAGACTTCGGAAGTGCATCTCCGAAAACCCCTCATGGGGGGTGTTTTCGGAGATGCACTTCCGAAAACACCTTTTTTCAGATTTTGGGGGTTTCGGAAATGAACTTCCAAATTATGCAGAAACTGTGTTTTTTTTTTATGTTTTTGGAAATAGTCTCGTATTTTTAATTAAAGGAAGCCGGGAAATAAAATAAGCGCATATAAACAGAATTCTACTAATATGATAAAAATAGTAATATATACAAACCGATCCAAATCCAAATAATAATAGTGTGCTAAAGATACAATCCGAAAACAAAAAGAAATAAACCCGACCACTACTGGGTATGCCTAACCCTCTCTCCCTGGGACCTCCTTTATCGCCTGTATGCCGCCGCACGGCCCGCATCAGTGACGATCATCTCCATCACGACGACTGCCTCTGGACCGTCCTGATGAACGACACCTCGATCCAACGCGTCCCGCCCAAGCATCTCTATCCGCTGGCAGATCGGCAGGAGATCAATGGCGTGGTCATCCTCGGCCTGCTGGTTCTCCAGGATCTCCTCGTGTGCTGGCCTAGGAGCGCTGGGAACGTCGGGTCTCAGCAGAGGATGTGACACCCGGTAGAACCATGTGACGTATCCCTCCACACTGTGCCTGTCCTGGGTGACCCGAGTGCGACGGTACTCCTACGGTACCACATGACGCTCCCAATCCTCAAATATGGCAGTGAGCTGCACTCGGGTCACTGTGTCGGGAGCAGCCTCAAAGGGTGACCTGGGTATCATCTGCACAAATCCAAACTGCCGCATACACTGCTCAGGGAGATACCGGACCATGATGCTAGTCCTGCATGCCAACCAGCCAGAATATAGAGATATGTCGTCAAAGGGGACAATCTGAGTGTAGTCGCTGAACGGCCTCCAGGTGACGTCATCGTGCATCGTGCGGTCCAAGTACCCACGGTATGGTCCCACTGTATTGTTCCCCTCTGGAGAACGTATCTGGCGGCCCTGGGCATGGCGTCAGCGTACGCAGGATCGATGTGGAAGCCGTGGATGCGGGAGAAGTAGGAGATGATCCAGCTCTGAAACACAAACACGATAATGTATTAAAAATAAATACGAAACATAAATAAATACAAAACAATTAAAATAAAACGTACCGTAAGTAGTGTGCAGGATCCGACCAACTGCCTCGTCCTCTAGTTGGAGGCCTCATTCAGCTTCTGGTATAGGTATGCCAGAGTAGCTGCCCCCTAGTTCCACTGGTGAACGGTAGTCAGGTCCATGAGGTAGTGGAGGTAGGTCACGTCGACATACCTCGCACTCTTGTCCACATAGATCGCAACACCTACCACATGCATGTACCAGCACCGGAGAGCGCAGCCACGGTGATAATGTGTAAATAGGTCGTCACCCGCATCCTCGACATCGACCGCCGCGTCCAGGTGGTGCTCGAAATAGCGGCTCAGTGTGGTGAACCGGATATGAGGCCCATATGTCGTGATGCACTCGTAGTCAACAGCTTCGGGCTCCATGCCCAAATAGAGCACCATCCACTGACTGGCTTCGACCCTCTAGATCCGGGAGTGGGTCAATAGCGGACCCCTGATCGGCAGGTGGAGAAGACACTGCACGTCATGCAAGGTGATCGTCATCTCCTCAACCGGGAAGTGGAAAGAAGACGTCTCCTTGTGCCAGCGCTCCACAAAGGCCCCCTGCATGCCGTGGCTGATGGTGGTGTACCCCGTCATGCAGAGCCCACTAAGCCCTGAAGCTCTCACCGAGTCGTTAAACCACTTAGCAGTCGGTTTAAACAGACTGAAAATCTTCCGGGCGTGGTTCACCATTTTCAACGGCTCTCTCTCCTGTTACAAAAAAATAAATAAAAGCGTATGTTAAATAGACCGTTAAGAAAATATCGAATAAACGTCTAAATTATAAACAGTTAAATAATGTAGTCGGGCAAATTATAAAAAATACCTCTCCCTCCCAGATACGCCGAGCGGCGTGATCGTGGTAGGTAATCAGCACGGAAGTGTCAATGGGCCCTCCCGGGTAGCTGTCCTCCTGCTCATCCTCCTCCCCGACTGGAGGGTCAACATCCGGTACCCCCTCCGCCTCGTGGTATGGCACTGCCACCTCCTCCTCTCGCTAGCGGGAAGAAGATACCCGAGCCAGCCGACTCCTCGATCCAGATGTAGAGGTACCCTCGTCCATCTCCACGGGAACTCGCACACGTCATCCCCGGCCCTGTGTCGACGCCAGCTGCGTCGCTGCCCGCTCGCGTCTAACCGACGCAGTCTGTGTCTCTCTACCCTGTCTGATGTGTGTTTGGTTGCCTGACATGTTCCTGAAAACAATTGAAATCGATTAATATGCGAGACAACAGAAAAAACTAAAAAAAATTGAAATTCTGATACACTTCGGAAGTTCATTTCCGAAACTGGGAATGGAGGTGTTTTCGGAAATGAACTTCCGAAACACCCCTGCGAAGAACTTCTCTGCAACCTCCAATGGCATACCCCAAAATCCTAAATCAAAACTACTTTTATGCCTACTAAACAACATAATATCAGTACCAACCTATCTTAATGTGATTTTTTCAATTTCTAAACACCCTAATAGAGTAATGAATAAAGGATCTAAAAATTGAAAAAAAAATGATAAACTTACCAATTAGTGTTTGAGATTATTTAGGTTGAGATTGGAAGAAGACTTTGGCAATCTCTTTGACTTCACACTTGCTTGTTGCAGAAATTTTGAAAGAGGATGAGTTTGGAAGAAGATTAGGGTAAATGAATGGGGGAGGGGGACTGTTTTGCTTAATCTGCAAAACGCGCAGTATTTCGGAAATGAACTTCCGAAATAAGACAATTTTTTCAAAAAAAAAGGCGCTTTCGGAGATGCATCTCCGAAAACATCTTTTTCTTGCATTTCGGAAATGCATTTCCGAAGTCAGGGGTAGTTTGGGTTTTTCACCAGAGGTGACCTAGAAGGTTGGGAGGTGGCCAAAGAATTTTCCTAATTTTTTAGAATGGACTATTTTTTAGATTAAATATATAAATAATTTATACAAATAACACAACCCCGTAAATTTTTTATAAAAATCAAATTAATAAATATAATGAATTAAAAACTTAATTATTATCCCGATATATGTTTATTATTATTTTCATTAAATAATATTGATTTTTTATTATTAAATATTATTATTTTTATTAAATATGTTAAAATTAAATGAGATCTTGTAATTGGTTGAATGTACACTATTTAATTTTTATGATGGGTAGAGAAGTTGTCCCAATTAATTAATTATTTTGACTTTTTAACTTTTTTTAATTGATATTTAATCCAACACTTACTTATTCCCTACCTTTTCCTCTTCTTTCTACTCTTTATTTTCCTCCTTCTTTTCAAAATCATAAATGTAAAGAAAAAAAGTGAAAAAAAAACAAAATAAGCTGCCCGACGTAGTGTCACCGTGACGTCAAAAAGCGTTGTTCGCGCCTGCGACTTGAAAATATGATTCGCTCCTGCTTTATGTCGCGCTGGGGCCGCACCGGTCAGGAATTCCAAAATAGCGGCAAAAGCGCCCGCAATCAATAACTATGGTTTATAGTAATATCCTTAAAATATATAGATAAAATTAGATGTACACAAAACCATAGATTAAGATATCGCTAAGACATGAATGAAGCAAAACAATTCTTATTGGTGGAGATAAAAACAAAATTAGTCTCCACCAAAGTATAATGTGGAAGGTTTGGGTCACAAAAATGTGTTTCTCTCAACGTTTTGAATTTGAATTTGATTACCTATAAATAATTTGTGTGTTGGATCAAATTCATATAAAATTTTGTTCAGACTTTAAACAGATTACGCAAGTGAAAGGTGAAATTAATCTCCTTAAGTTACTTAATTGCAAAGTTGGATACTAAGATTTTAAAACAAATTTCTACCATATATTAATAACGGGCTTGTTTATTTCAATTTTTAAAAGATAAGTTTATAGTATTACATATTTTTGTCTAAAAGAATTTTTTAAAATTTTTTCATAAAAGTTTTAAATAAATATTCGATTTAAATAGTTATTTAAAAAATATTATTTTAGACATTGTTTATTAAAAAAATTGAATATTAAAATTTTAAAATATCACTTAATTTAAAAAAATTGAATATCAAAATTTTTCTGCCCGTTGCATGTTCTTACTTAAGACACATTGGTATTCACAATGATAAGATATAAGTTTGTAAGACACATTGGTATTCACAATGATAAGATATAAGTTTGTTATTAAATTAAATCTATAATATAAAAAAATTAATGGTTGTGAAAAAGTCAAAAATACCCTTATTTAATTTTTTGCCACCACATTAAAATTGTGATTTTTTGGTCTTTGCATCATAAAGTTCTTAATTTTATTATTAAAATAATACAACTCTTATATTTTATCAAACTTATCAAATCTCTCTTCATTCTCTATTTTTTTCTTTTTCATCACTTTCTCACTTCTTTCTTCCACAAAAAAAATCTATTATTGATATATATTTTTTTATATACGAAAAATGTTATTTATGATCGAAATATTTTTTAGTCAAAAATGATATATGGAAAAAAATTATTCAAAAAATCTATTATTAATCTAAATATTTTTATATACAAAAATTTAATATTGATTCAAATATTTTTGTAAAGATACCTAAATAAAAATAATATTTGTATACGAAAATAATTTATTATTTACGAAAAATGGTATTTGTGATCTAAATATTTTTTATTCAAAAATGATATACGGGAAAAATCTACTATTGATCTAAATATTTTTATATACGAAATTTACTATTGATCCAAATATTTTTGTAAATGATACCTAAACAAAAATGAAGTTTGTATACGGGAAAAAAAATCTATTATTGATCTAAATATTTTTATATACGAAAAATGTCATTTATAATCCAAATATTTTTTATTCAAAAATGGAATAGGTCAAAAAATCTATTATTGATCTAAACATTTTTATATACGAAAATTTGATATTGATCCAAATATTTTTGTAAATGACACCTAAAAAAAAATAATATTTGTATATGGAAAAAATCTATTATTTACGAAAAATGGTATTTATTATCCAAATATTTTTATTCCGAAATGGTATACGGGAAAAAATCTATTATTGATATAAATATTTGTATATACGAATGTACGAGTTTGTTACTAGTTTTCATATGAAAATCTTAAATAACCCCGTACTGTAGGATAGTCAAGAGAGAAACCCAAGACATTTAAAATGGGCCATCAAACATGTGCTCCACTGATGAATCACAATTAAAATTCATTGTATTTTATAACGATTATATTTAAATAGTAACCAAATTGATCCTTCATGGAAAACGAGGATGTTATAATATTGCTAAAATAATATATAATCAAAGTCTAGTAAAATTGGTTGTTGAGCGGTATATGAGTGCTAGCTGTTAGTATTGCCTTTCCTCGAAAAGAAAACCCCTGTGTCTCGAGTAGTCTTGAGAGGACAATAATTCAATAGCATACCAAAGTTTGAAAACCTATCATTTTTTATAACTCATTTATCGTGGGTCGCGAGGGAGTTAGAGGATTATTATATTGGGCTCAAAAGCAATTACATGAGTGAACAAGACGTTACATATTAATTCAAAATTTTATAATATCAAATCAAACTTTGATATCACCGTTGAATTATGAGGAGATTTGAGAATCATAACATTGAGCTAAGGAGTAAGAGTAACTATATATAAGTGAGAGAGACACCACATATTTACTCTCCCTCTAATATGAGTTTATGTATGTCTCACTATTTACTCTCCCTCTAGTATGAGTTTATCTACAATTAATGCTCCTCCTTAAATAGAAGTTTTTTCATTCACATATATTTGTATCTCCTTTGCCACTTTTTTCAACGGGACATACCTCCTACCCACCATCATGTAGGGAAAACTTTTGATACAAGTGAGTCGGTCCTTCACTCGAACCGACGACTCATGATAGCACTGTAGGTGTGAAGGTGTGAAGGTGCTCTTACTTATTAAGTGCTCAATCTCCATTTTTCTAATCAATGTGAGACTTTCCCTCACTTGTTTTTTAGCATTTCCAACTTACACTTGTTTTTCTCAACAATTATGTACAAATTGAAAAAAAATTTAGCTGAATTTTTATTTGAGTTGGGTGAACTACCATCGTGCTATTTATGCCTCCCTAGATTAGCTCAAGTATGAGGTGAAAGTCTTGGATTTGTGCATGAATATCATGTCGTTGTCCACACGTGTTTGTGATATATGTTTTAACATGTGTGCATGTTGATTATTTTGGGGTCTTGCTATTAGGCATGCATTACTACAAAACATGCATACAATAATGCCAAAGTCACCACGGTTCTTCCTAAAACCATGGTGACACTTCTAAACTCATGCGCTAACATTTTTTTTTTAATTTTTAGTTAAAAATTTTAAGGATATAATTACAGTTACTTCCATAATCGTGGTGATACAATCAAGCTTTCCTGAGTTCGAACCTCAGCTCCCTCAAATAGTTTATTTCTTTTACGTTAATGCGCGCCTTTTCATTTTTATTTATATTTCAATAAATAATAAGAGGGTTATCTCCGCGGTTCTTTTGTAAAACCGTTGTTACACATTGTCGCTTCTTTATATATATATATATATATATATATATATATATATATATATATATATATATATATATATATATATATATGAGGAGGGATCAAATTACACCCGAAGAGTTACACCACGAGTTACACTCGTTCAATAACTACATCTCGAATTAATATTTTTTAAATTCAACCGTTGGATTAAAACATAATATCATATAGATCATACCTATAAAGTTTGAGCTTAATCTATAATGATTTACTATGTCATTGAATCACATCAAAATTAACGTTATATGAAAGCTCATTTTGACGTTAATCTTTGGATATCTTGATGATATAGTAAATCATTATAGATTAAGCTCAAACTTTATAGGTATGATCTATATGATATTATGTTTCAATCCAACGGTTGAATTTAAAAAAATATTAATTCGAGATGTAGTTATTGAACGAGTGTAACTCGTGGTGTAACTCTTCGGGTGTAATTTGATCCCTCCTCATATATATATATATATATATATATATATATATATATATATATATATATATATATATATATATATATAAAAGAAACAACTCTAACACCAACGCCGTAGTCATCGTCAAGAAGAAGATAACAATATATACACAGTGTTCTACTTTAAGGTACGTCAAATATTTTTGACATTGTTGTTGTTCAGTTTCGTTTCAATGTCGCATTTGAAGACAAACTCATCCAAAGGTGTTTCTATGTCTTCTTCCGCTGTAAAATCTCGATCTGAAAATTTTTGTGGTTGTGATGGTCCAATGGTTTCGTACCAATGCAAGAGGGGACAAAATAAATAAAAAAGGCTATTTTGGAGATGTCTATTTTGAAAGAGTGATGAAACATGTAATTTGTTCATATGGGATGACGATATAGTAGAAAAATGAGGAAATAAAGATGAGAGCATTATGAAGTCAGAGTTGGAAACTTTGGGCTATTTGAAGGATACATATGAAAATTCAAAAAAGAAGAACAATAATTTGAAGAACAAACTGAAATCAGAAAGAATTTCTGGAAATTTGAAGATGTTATGTTTTGTTATCTCCTTTATGTTTAATATTTACTTTGTTATGAAATGTAATAGTTGAAGATGTTATGTTTAGGGTTTAGGGTGTTGATGTTGAAACTGCAGATGCAGTGAACATAACAGGAATGCGACTAACAGACGGTTTCTTACGAGTAAGTTCATTGCAAATTGTTGAATTTTCAATTACAATCATTGTTCAAGCTGTTTGTTAGTATATTAGTTTATTGTTTAAACTAATAGTTTAAGTTGTTAGTTTAAGTTGATAGCTTAAGAGAGTGATAAAGCCCTAAAGTTAAGAAGAAAAATTAAAATTTTTATTACAAAAGGCCTTAATGATCAAATCTAAATCCGCTGGCTGTGAGGAAGTTTAACCAATCATAGTCTTCCTCATCCTCATCATCAGAGTCAAAGAAAATCATCTGTGTTCTCAACCTCTTTCTTCTTCTTCTTCTTCTTCTTCTTCTTCTTCTTCTTCTTCTTCTTCTTCTTCTTCTCCTCACACTGAGAGCTCTCATGTGTCTCATGTATCGGATTCTTTCTTCATCCATATTATGAGGATGGTTTTGTAGAAAAACACCCTTTACATCAACAACAACATCTTCATTCTCAGCATTGTTTGTAGCTTGAGAAGGAGAACTCATTTTGATTCCTTTGGATGAATGTTGTTTTTGTGTTTTGGTTCTTCCGCTTTAATATCATTCTTTCTGATTCTTCATCTTCTTCTCTTGAAAGTTTAAAAACCAGAAGATGCATGCATGTCAAGCTAGTTTGCTCATTATTCGTTCTTTAATTATATACACTTTCTATTCTCTTGGAAGTTGGAAAGATCATTTGCCTAACTCGAGCTGTTCAAATTTATTCTTCCATTCTTAGATATTCATTCTACGTATATTTTAATGTACTTAATGGAATTGTGTACTTAATACAACTAATTTTGATATCAATTTAAAAATGGTGCATTGATGATTTTGGTATGATACAATTGACAGTTATTCATAAACAATATCACAACGGTTATTAGGCCTAACCGTTGTTATATGGCGTGCACTTTCTAGTTTACTACAACAGTCACAGAACTGTGATTGAAAGTACTGTATAAAAAACAACACGCTACATAACAACGCATGGACCTGCGTGATTATAACCGTTGTTAAATATCTTTTCGTAACAGTGATATGTTTTGTTTTCTCAATTAAGAACTTTCTTTACATATGATCCATAATATAGTTGGTATGGACTACTTAGACTCATACCATTTCACAAAATCCCTAGACCCTTAGAAAATGAGTTTAAACATTATTGAAGTTTGTAAGAATTAAAAGTTTTTTTAATGGAATTTTCATGAGTCGTGGTGTAGTACCGATTAGGTACTTGAGGTCTGATAACGATTTCAACAAGTATATTAGGTCGCTAAAAGTAATTAAATGGTAAGAGTATCGATTATCAAACTCGATGAATGTGAATATTATTGAATTGTATTTTTTTTACTAAGTTGTACATAAAAATTTGGTTGGGTTTGTAATGGCAATAATAAAAATTATTCTAATATTGTTTGGAAATTTCTATAGATAAAGATGTTAGGGACGAGGACGAGTATAACTTAATTGTCCCGTTTGTACTCCTGAACTAAATATACTAATGAACTCTTATCACGTGTTTTGACCGATTTTCAAGAATGCTTAATCATAATATGTTAATGATTAAATCCTTAATCTTAAACTAACCCCTAATTTTTAGTGAATTACAATTTAAGATTGAAATTAGTACGCCAAAAATACTTATCTTCGCTTGGATATGAGGTGTTATCTCAGTTTCATATGTGAGATAACGAAGAATGTCGTTAAAGTGCATCACTTTACCTTTCAGTCAGAATTTACTCCAACAACTAAATAGATTTATCCGTAGGGATACACAAGTATTTTGTATTTTGCTAATGCAAAAATTAGAAAATACAAAGTAATTTAGGAAGTCTTAATCCATTCAATTGTATTAGATATATAATTGATATTTGAAAAATTGATAAACAAGAAATCAACTCAGATTGAATGACATTCATATAGACTTTGGCTTGGTTTGATCCAGTACCAAACCTTATTTTACATTGAGAAATAACTTCCTTATGCAGAAGAGTTTCTGAATACAAAACGTGATTATGATTATCAATATTTATTTCGAAATGAAATATCATTAATTAGAATTCAGCAAGCAAACTTTCTCTCTTTTAAACTTTCTACTAACTCTCTGAGACTGACTTCTAGGGGAATAAATTCAACTCCCAATTTCTTTGCCTTCTCTTTAGAAACTTGAAATGTCTGCCTCAAAGGCTTATCATCTGCACACCTAATAACACAGTTCATTTAAAACCTTTAAATATGTGTAAGAAAAGTTAGAAGAAAAAACATTTTCTTATAAATATACCATAGTATTAAAATGAATAATAAACCTTACTTGTTCGGAATTCGCAATGTTGGATACATATCACGTAAAATCTTCGTAAGTTCAGAGAAATGTATCACTCTTTCAGACAAACAATATCTTCCACTAGCCGAAGGATCCTCGTATGCCAGAATATGCGCGTTTGCAACGTCCTTCACATTGATCCATGCAAAAGCAGCATTCATAAATGTTTCTGAACCTGTTCATATAGTAAGCATTTGACTAAAGGTTTTTTACATTCAAATTTATTGTTAGATTCATCAGAAAATAAAATTTACCATTTATTAAGTCAAGAATTAAAGTGGAACTTTCGTTAAGCTCCGGTTGCAAGAGAGGCCCGATCGTCATAGCTGGATTCATAACAATGCAGTCAATATTGTTTTCTGTTAGAAATTTGTTTGCAGCTTCCTCTGCCAAAGTCTTTGCAAATTGATACCACATCTG
This sequence comes from Vicia villosa, assembly GCF_029867415.1. Classification (NCBI taxonomy): domain Eukaryota; kingdom Viridiplantae; phylum Streptophyta; class Magnoliopsida; order Fabales; family Fabaceae; genus Vicia; species Vicia villosa. The sequence goes on along the minus strand of NC_081184.1, from coordinate 121,885,579 downwards.
AAACACAATAAATCAACACTCACATTATTATTGTTATCATATTTTTCTAGTGAATGGAAAATGAGCACATCACATATATAGTACTACCTTTTTTCCCCATAAGAAATCTGGATTTGAAAACCAAGTTTCATCAACTTCAACTTCCGGGGTTCGAGGCTTTCCGTTATATAAAACAGTGGCAATAGAAGAAGTGAAAACAACCCGTTTCACAGATGGTGATTTTGCACATGACTTCAAAACATTCATAGTTCCCTTCACTGTTGGATCAATTATTTCTTTCTGAAATAAGGAAAACACAACACTCTAAAATGAATAAATAGGAAACTGCTCTTACTATAATACAATGAAGGTGACCTCACCTGAGGATCTTTGACAACAAACTGAACCGGCGAAGCAGTGTGAAAGACACCGTGACAACCTTGAATAGCAGAATCAAAGGAAGCTTCTTCTAATAGATCTGCCTTAAAGAGTTGCAATCTTTCCTTTGCACCATCAAGTTTAAGCAAGTGTTCAACCTTTTTTGGATTACCTATAAATATATGAAGAGAAAAAGAGTCGCTAAACCAAATGAACAATTTCTTAAAACAAGAACTGATAAATACTGATGAATATTACTGACTTGGATCACGAACGGTGGCTCTAACAGTATAACCACGTTCAAGGAGAAACTTTACGATCCATGAAGCAATGTAACCTGAAGCACCAGTGACACACACCACCATTTTTTCTTCACTATCATTCATCCTTCCACTCTTGCTTATCAGTAGGCAATAATAGATGTTAGACAATAATAGATGTTTTATTACTATACAGTATTGTCAAATTGCTACAAGACAAAGTAATAGGTTTATTTATAAGCTCACCAACCAATAATTTAAACAAATATTATTCTACTATCCTTATGCTGTTGCATGATTTGCATGTAAGACTCTGGCACAATGATAAGATATAAGTTTTATACTAAGAGCTGTTTAATTGTAACAAATATTTTATAAGTTTTTACTTAGTTAAGGATTAATAGTGTCAAATTTTGGACCCCTTGCAAGCCTCAAAACCAATATATTTGTGAGTACATTCAAGATAGAAACCCAACACGTTTAAAGTGGGTCATCAATCATGTGCTTACCTGAAGAATCACAATTAAAATAGTAAACAATTTGATTTGATTTGATCCTCCTTCCTCAATATAAGAAGGATATTGCTAAGATATATATAATAAAGTTAGTATAGTTGTCGTTAAAGTCTAGTCCAACTAATAAATATTGTTATTATTAAATTGAAAATTTTGTTTTAAATTCGAGCCCTTATATTAGTGAACTTTTTAGTGGTTATTGTTATTTCATCTAATAACAATAAAGGTAAATTCTTATTTACCCACCTAAAAAAATTGGGTAACCTTACCCATCTGAGTTGTCAAGTGTAGAAGTTATTAGGTGGTCTTATGATGTGTCATATTTTTATTCCTAAATAGTTATATACTTTTGAATAATTATACATTTACCCCAAATATATTAATGGTAATTTTTTATTTTATTCTATAATAAAACAATATCTTTTCAAATTCTCTTTTCTTTTTTCCACGATTCATTCTACTATTTTTCTTTCTTCTTCTCCACTTTGACTTACTACTCTCTCAAATCTTCCATTAAATCAATCTTTTCTTTCTAAACTTTGTCAATTTCTTCTTCATCTTTGCTACTCTTTCAATTAATTTATTCTCTCTCACTCATATATTTCATTGCTACATCTATATTTTGCTAGATTTCTGCTCATTTTTACAAGGTAATTTCTCTTTTTTTCTCTCTTTAATTTTATATTTGTTTTATGTTATTATTATTCTTCATATATGGATAATTTTGTATTTGCTTTCTGTTATTAATATTCATAGATGAATAATTTTATATTTATTTTCTTTATTAATATTTATAAATGGGTTTTGTCTTCAAACATTGGTAGTTTGTGGATTATGTTTGTTCTGCTATTGTTGCTGCTATGAAATGATGATAATGGGTTTGTCAAAACAGTTTGAAAAAGAATTATTTTTCTTATAAAGAATAAAATGGTAGCAACTGTTATGAAATGATGATGATAATTGGCTTATGCATCTCAACTAAATATCATTAAAATAAAAGTTAAAAAAGAAAAAGATTAACTCTTATCTCTGTTTAATTTTCAATTGGGTTAATTGTGTGTGAAAACTCTTAGAATTTCTTTCAAATCTTAACACTCCTTGTTCAAACTTTTGTTGTCTTTGATTCATAGGACTCAATGACACTTTAGTGATTTAGATGTATCCTTTTAATTTGAAGCCATTTTACATGGTCTGTTTTATAGATTTTGAAGAAAACAAAGAAGGTCAAAACTCTTATAGTTCTCTCGTTCCAAATTTACCTTTGATCTATCCAGGTCAATAAATAAAATGAAAGGAAGATCTACTGGAATTTATGTGTGTCTGTTTGCTTAGTCTCTAAATTATAGGCGTTTTTTTTTTAAATAGTCAAAAATATTCAAACAATAATAAAAAATAATCATGGTTCATTGCCTTCTTGCATCATATTGAATATTTGACATTAAATCTTATTGTTATGCTTATAATGTAAAGTTGTGAGAAAAAGTATCTGTTTGTTGAGGTTTTAATTCTCATAAAGCTTACTATTATGTAGATGGAGAATCTAAAATATTTATATTTGTTTGTGTATTTTTATTAGGTTCAAATGGACGTAGACTATGAAGATATAGATTGTGAAGAATTGGTTAGTTGTAATAATGTCGGCGATGAAGAAGGAAAAGAGGACATGGATATTTACAAAAAGATTAATGACCTGACAGATGATGATATAAGAGGTTTGGAATTTGTTTCTGAGGAAAAAGCAATAGATTTCTATGAAATATATGCAAAATGTCACGGGTTTGCAATAAGAAAAGATGATGTAAAACGTGATTATGAAGGGAATATAATTGTTCGTCAATTAGTTTGTAACAGAGAGGGTAAGAGTGATAAGAAGCGGGGACGATGTAGAGATCCGAGGCCAACGATGCCAATGGAATGTCGTGCGAGGTTTCGAGTAGCTCTAAATCTTGCGACTGAAAAGTGGAGAGTTTCTGTATTTGAGCCCTCTCATAACCATGAGTTAACTCCAACACATTATGTTCATCTGATTCCTAAGTATCGTCGATTGAGTGAATCAGATAAAGCTCTTGTTGATGGTCTGCATACACAAGGTGTTAGAACATGTCATATTTTAGGTTTTATGATGGCTCAAAAAGGTGGTCATAAAGGTCTGGGATTTTGTAAAAAGGACTTATATAACTACTTAAATAATGAAGCAATGGCAAGAATAGAAGGAGGGGATGCTTTTGCTGCTTTGAGTTATTTACAGGCTAAAGCTGATAATGATCCAATGTTCTTTTCGAAGTTTACCACAACAGATGAAGGACGTTTAGAAAACTTATTTTGGTCAGATTCAGCTAGTCGGATTGACTATGAATGTTTTGGTGATGTGATTTCTTTTGACGCAACTTATAAGAAGAACAGGTATAACAAGCCTGTTGTTGTTTTTTCTGGATTCAACCATCATGGAGAAACTACAATATTTGGTTGTGCTTTGGTTTCTGATGAAAAAGCTGAGACATTCAAGTGGATTTTAAATACTTTTTTGGAAGCAATGTATCATAAACATCCTAAAGGAGTGGTTACAGATGGAGATCTTGCAATGAGAGAAGCTATCCGAGATGTATTTCCAAACTCGTTGCATCGTCTTTGTTCATGGCATTTACATAGAAATGCTGTTGAGAATGTGAAGAATCCAAAATTCTTGGAAGATTTTAAGTCATTGATTTATGCTGCTTACACTGTAGACGAGTTTGAAAATGAGTGGAAGAGGGTAGTTGATGATTATGGTTTATCAAACAACAAATGGGTTAAGAAAACATATGAGATGAAGAGAATATGGGCTAGTGCATACATGCGAGATAAATTTTTTTGTGGTATAAGAACTACATCAATCTCTGAAGCCGTCAACTCTTTTATCAAGATGTATGTTCAGAATAAAAGCAGTCTTGTTGATTTCATGCACGGTTTCGAAAGAGCTGTAAAAGAATACAGGAATAATGAGTTAATATCTAATTTTAAAACGTTCTATTATGATCCCGTGTTAACAACTAAATTGGAAGGGTTGGAGCTTGAAGCTGCAAAGATTTTTACTAGGAAAAAATTTAAGGAAGTTCAAGATGAAATAGAAGATGCGATCAAGGTAAATGTTATCGAACGGTCTGAGCTCGAAAATGTTGTGAATTTTAAGATGAATATGTTTTGCAACAAAAATTATACATATCTAGTTCATCTTGATAGGGCACAGAGTAAATTTTTATGTGATTGTAATTTGTTTGAACGGGTAGGAATTCCATGTTCTCACATCATTTGTGCCATGAGGCACGAGCACATGAACATATTTCCAAATAGTTTGATTTGTAAAAGGTGGACCAAAACAGCAAAAGATGATTACATATCGTCAATGTCTTCTGAAGAATGTGATGATGAGAAAATGGTCATGCTCCGTCGAGGGACTATGTCTTCTGCGTTCAATAGTTTGTGTGATATTTCTTGTAAACATCCGGATGATTTTAAAGAGGCTATGAAGGGGATTTATGGTTTGTGTGAGAAAATAAAGAGACGTCGTGATGAAAATGGAAATCATAAGACTAAAGGTGCTCCTCGTAAGAGCAAAGGCATTCCTCGCAAGACTAAAGGTGCTTCTCGTAAGACAAAGGGTGTCCCTCGTAATACCAGTCACACAAAGCATAAATATCAAGATATAGGTGAACATGATGCTCTACATGAAGTTGACAAAGGATCTGTTGCAATATCAAATGTAGGGGGTGAGGTATGTTTCTAATCACTATACTATATGCGTTTTTATTTGTAAATATTTAGGTTCTTAATTCAACATTATTATAATTTTTTATGCAGGGTGTTGATAAGAATTCTGGTAGTCAGCAGAAGAAAAAGGATGTTGATGTTGCTTGTTCAATGAAAGAATTTATCAATAAAAGAACATCAAAACATGTAAGTTAAGAAACTTTATAGTTACTTTTGTTGAAATTTGACAAGAGATTGACAATTTTTATAATTTTGTAATAGATTGAAAATGAAGACATTGGCCGATCAAACGAGAACATGTCAAACATACCTACAACTTTGGAAAATGTAAGTTGTTTTTCATATAGTTATAGTTGGAAAGAAATTCAATGATATGAGATTTTAATCTTGGTTTTATTTGTTTCAGAATGTTCACGGGTGCGGTCTTATATATGGTATACCCTCTGTTAAAATAGAAGGTCAAAATGTAACACGGAACCATAGTTTAGGATATGCTCCTAATTATACTCTTGGTTCTAACGGTATTCCAGTTCAAAGTATTCCAGTACCTACTCAATTTCCACCAACAGTTAACTTCTCATCATCACACTTGAATGCTCTTATGTATCCTAGACCACACATTTTTCCTCATAATACATCGGTGAGTAAATACAAAACTCATGGTGTTAACTGTGTGTTAGTCAAATGACTAATTCAATTTATTTTTTCATATCAGTTTTTAGGTGTGCTGGAACAGGTTGAGAGTTCGGCAAAAATGGCTTGCAAGAAAAATGATCCATATAAATGAAAAGAGATATATAGATTGGAAAAAAATGGTAAATTGACTACTAATTCATCATATAGGCTTATATATATAGGCTTCTGTATGTTGTGCTTATTACTCTCACAATTGGTGTTGTTTTTCTTCATTTTCTTATAAATTTTCTACGTAGTTGAATTTGAATTTTTCTGTCAATTATTTGCAACAGGAATTTTTCTGTCAATTATTTGCATCAGGAGGTCTGATATACCATAGAGATATATGTTGTTGATTACTTGCTAGACATTACAAAAAAAAATGAGGCTGCTCTACAAAGAAGCATCTAGTGAGGGTGTGATGAATGTCTTGTATTAGGCTGTGTTGTTGATTTCTTGTAATAGACATTACCAAAAAATATTTTATTGAGATTTCTTTCTTTGTTATGTTTCTTTGTCTGGCAGTTAAGTGACTTGAATTCTCTCATAAAGTTAAAAAATTTCTATTAATTATTTTTAACAGTATGAAATTTTCTATTAATTATTTGCCACAATTCTAAAAATAATGAATCATAATTATATCCAAAAACAATGTAACATTTTTATTCTCAAAAGTAATAATTTATATATTTTTTGACTAAGTAATAATTTTTATTTTTGAAAACATAATCTAAAAAGTATATTTAATGTTTTGTTTAAAATTTTTAATTACTATAATAAAATTAAAAACTTGTAAAAAAATAAAGACATTTACTATTTATTATTGTTATTTTTTAAATTATGATATTTATTTAAAAATTAATCCTCAAGTATAGATTATATTTTAAACGGAAAAAGTAATTAACTTATAAAATAATTTCAACTACTTCTCAATAAAAGGAATTTAATTTATTTTAAAATTAAAATAAAAAAGGAAATAATTTATTATATTGATAAAAATTTATGACATAAAAAAGTTATTCACATTAAAAATTCTAAACGACGTTTTGTTTCAATATTTCCCCTCTTAAATTTTTCGGCAGTAACTTTTTTCATCTATGAATATAGGGGTATCTCTTTTTTTTTTTGGCTTTATACCACCGGTTTAGTCTGGTTCGGGGGCGAGTTCCCCTCCCGATCGCAGTTGCGGGGGATCGAACCGTGGTTCTCCCTACCAAGTCCAGCGCCAATCATCACTGGACCAACTAACGATTGGTATATAGGGGTATCTCTTTGATTTTACTCCTTCCAGCATAATTTTACTCCTAATAGATATGGCATTTAATTCATATAATATCACATTTAATTCTCTTTGATTTTTTCAAATAGAATACAAAAAGTCTAGGTCAGAGTCTGGTGCTACTACATAAAGCGTGTAAATTCTAAAGTGATGATTAGTAATTACGTATTCATTTTTTTTTTACAAGAATTACTTGATTAGTAATTACTGATTAATTTTTTTATAAGAATTACTGATTCATCTTGTTTGCTAAAAATTGGTGGAACAAATTTATTAGTTTTAATGTATAAATTCAATTTTTAATTTATATATTTTAACTTTCAAATTTTAAATGATAAAATTGTCAAAATAATCTAATTATATATTTTTTTATTTAATTTTTTATATATATACTTTTTTTTACCATTTTTCTTAAACCCATGTTTATATATTTATATCTATTTGTTTTAGAAATTAATTAAATTAAGTGTCCAAATACCTCTCTGGAGGCTATTTCTTTCAACGGAAGGACGCCGACTATAATATTTAATATCGGACCGGCCACATCATGTATATTTCAAAATAACAATTTAAATTTGTCATTTTTGTATTCATTTGCTTTAATTTTCAATTTGGTTATATATGATAAATCATATCATATAATACCAATCAATTATAAATCAAACTATAAAAATATTTATTTTTTTAAATCATAATCAAACATAAAAATTATATTTCTACCATATTTAATTTTTTTAATAGTGTAGACAGTAAGATTTAGATTTTTTTATATTTATTTATTTAAACCTCAATTATTTAAGTTTGTCTTTATGCATTCCAAAATAATATCTCTCCAATATTTTTTCTTTTACCGATATGAATGATTCTATGGTCAGTTGGTGGCGTGAGTGAGAATTGCGTGGCCTGAGTGAGAAGTAAATGATGATTTCTCCTATAAAAAAAGTCATGATTATTCTGTAAAACAAAACATCTAGATTAGGTATCACATTTATTTCTTTTGTTGTTATAAACAAGTATGGTTAAAAACAAGTATATTAATTTTTTAAAATTATAAGTTTAGTTAGAAAAAATATTAGAGAGATATTCGATATCGGACCGTCCATTGTGTAAAATCAGTGTTTTAAAAACCGGACCGAACCGGTTTTTAAAATAAAAATTAAAATTAAAAAATAAAAGAAAAAATTAAAAAAATAAAAATAAAAATAAAAATAAAAATAAAGATGTTTCGGATGCGGTTAATTTTGTTGCAGATGATTTTGATATTGAAGGAGATATCAATATTGAAATAATTTTTTCTTTGAAATTAAATTTAGTAGACAATGAAGTTACTTTATTATAATTTATTTAATCAGATTATTTTACGATTAAATTTTGTTTGCAAATATATACTTTGTAATTTTGTACTATTTTATTATGTGTGATACCTATGTTTAAAATTTGAATTTAAATTATAAACTTGTGAATTTATTTAGGATATGATATTTTTAAAAAATTTAAGGGATAATTATATATTGTAGAGACTGAATCATCATGTTCGACATGTTTTATACCTATATAATTTTGTTATAACGACCGGTCTATTCAACCGAGTTATCCGGTTTAATTCGGTTTAGTCATGCGGTTCGACCAGTGACCCAGTGGTTCGACCAATAAACCAGTGACCTAATATCCTCATTGATTTGATGTCCGGTTCGATTTTTAAAACACTGTGTAAAATAGCATGAGAAACAAGCAAGTTCCAAAAATTTATCAATCGAACTCCCATAGGTCCGCCATCACATTCCCAGACCACAGTTCACTAGTCTTCCGTTGGAAAGAGTCCTTCTCAAGAGGCTATTTCCTTCAACGGAAGGACGCCGACAATAATATTCGATATCGGACCGTCCACATCGTGTAAAATGGAGTGAGAAACGATCAAGTTCAAACAATATATCAATCAGACTCACTGAGGTCTTCCATCACATTCTCATACCATAGTTCACTGGTCTTCCATCGGAAATGGTCCTTCTTAGGAGGCTATTTCCTTCAACGAAAGGACTCCGACTATAATATTCAATATCGGACCGTCCACATTGTGTAAAATGGAGTGAGAAACAAGGAAGTTCAAAAAATTTATCAATTAGACTCCCGGAGGTCCGCCATCACATTCCCAGACCACAGGTCATTAGTGTTCCATTGGAAAGGGTGCTTCTCTATAGGCTCTTTACTTCAACGTAATGACTCAGACTGTAATATTCGATATCGGACCGTCCATGTTATGTAAAATAGCATGAGAAACAAGCAAGTTCCAAAAATTTACCAATCGAACTCCCAGAGGTCCGCCATCACATTCCCAAACCACAGTTCACTAGTCTTCCATTAGAAATGGTGCTTATCAGGGGCTCTTTACTTCAACGGATGAATGTGACTGTAATATTCAATATTGGACCGTCCACATCGTGTAAAATGGAATGAGAAACAAGGAAGTTCAAAATTTTTATCAATTAGAATCCCAGAGGTCCGCCATCACATTCCCAAACCACAGTTTGCTAGTGTTCCATTAGAAATGGTGCTTCTCTAGAGACTCTTTACTTCAACGGAATGACTCAGACTGATATATTTGATATCGGACCGTCCACATCGTGTAAAATAGCATGAGAAACAATAAAGTTCCAAAATTTTATCAATCGAACTCCCGGAGGTCCGCCATCACATTCCCAGACCACAATTCGCTAGTCTTCCGTTGGAAATGGTGCTTATGAGGAAGCTCTTTACTTCAACGGAATGAATCTGACTGTAATATTCAATATTGGACCGTCCACACCGTGTAAAATGGAATGAGAAACAAGGAAGTTCAAAATATTTATCAATTAGACTCCTAGAGGTCCGCCATCACAATCCCAAACCACAGTTTGCTAGTGTTCCATTGGAAATGGCGCTTCTCTATAGACTCTTTACTTCAACGGAATGACTCAGACTGATATATTTGATATCGGACCGTCCACATCGTGTAAAATAGCATGAGAAATAATAAAGTTCCAAAATTTATCAATCGAACTCCCGGAGGTCCGCCATCACATTCCCATACCACAGTTCACTAGTCTTCCGTTGGAAATGGTGCTTATCAAGAGGCTCTTTACTTCAATGGAATGAATCTGACTGTAATATTCAATATCGGACCGTCCATATCGTGTAAAATGGAATGAGAAACAAGGAAGTTCAAAAAATTTATCAATTAGACTCCCGAAGGTCTGCCATCACATTCCCAGACCACAGTTGATTAGTGTTCCATTGGAAAGGGTGCTTCTCTAGAGGCTCTTTACTTCAACGTAATGACTCAGACTGTAATATTCGATATCGGGCCGTCCATATTGTGTAAAATAGCATGTGAAATAAGCAAGTTCCAAAAATTTATCAATCAAACTCCCAGAGGTCCGCCATCACATTCCCAGACCACAGTTCGCTAGTCTTCCGTTGGAAATGGTGCTTATCAGGAAGCTCATTACTTCAACGGAATGACTATGACTGTAATATTTGACAGCGGACGTCCACATCGTGTAAAATGGAATGAGAAACAAGTAAGTTAAAGAAAATTGTATATTAGACTCCCGTAGGTATGCCATTACATTCCCATACCACTGTTCATTGGTCTTCCGTTGAAAAGAGTCCTTCTCAGGAGGCTATTTCCTTCAACGGAAGGACGCCGACTATAATATTAGATATCAGACCGTCCACGTCGTGTAAAATGGAGTGAGAAACGACCAAGTTCAAAAAATATATCAATCAGACTCACTGAGGTCTTCCATCATATTCCCATACCATAGTTCAGTGGTCTTCCATTGGAAATGGTCCTTCTAAGGAGGCTATTTCTTTCAACGAAAGGACTCCGACTATAATATTCAATATCGGACCGTCCACATTGTGTAAAATGGAGTGAAAAATGATCAATTTCAAAAAATTTATCAATCGAACTCCCTGAGAACTTCCATCAAATTCCCAACCCACAGTTAACTGGTCTTCCATTGGAAAGGGTCTTTCTCAGGAGGCTATTTCCTTCAACGGAAGGACCCCGACTATAATATTAAATATCATATCGTCCACATCATGTAAAATGGAGTGAGAATCGATCAAAATTTTAAAGTATATCAATCGGACTGCCGGAGGTCTTCCATCACATTCCCAGAGGACCTCTGATAATCTAAAAAACATATATTTTAATTTCTTATTTTAATTTGTCAAAAAGAAATTAAAAATGAAAAAACTTTTCCTTTCAATTAAGTTAGTAACAATTTATATATATTTTTTTGACTAAGTAATAATTTTTATTTTTGAAAACAAAATCTAAAAAATATATTTAATGTTTTGTTTAAAAATTTTAAGTACTATAATAAAATTTAAAACTTGTAAAAAAAGACATTTACTATTTATTATTGTTATTGTTTAAATTATGATATTTATTTAAAAATTAATCCTCAAAAATATCGATTATATTTTAAACTGAAAATGTAATTAACTAACAAAATAATTCCAACTACTTCTTAATAAAAGGAATTTAATTTATTTTAAAATTAAAATAAAAAAGGAAATAACTTATTATATTGATAAAAATTTATGACATAAAAAAAGTTATTCACGTTGAAAATTTTAAAACGTTTTGTTTCAATATTTTGGTTTTTCAATACCACTCTTAAATTTTTTGGCAGTAACTATTTTTCAGTTTCACGCTTCCCATGGTCTTAATCATTTCATCTATGGATATAGAAGTATCTTATCTCTTTCATATTTTTTTCTTTGGAAAGGTTAGAAGGTCTGAACTGTTAACAAAAAATTAGTACAATTTCAAGCAACAAAAATGGAAGAAGAATCTGTTACCTCTCCTTTGGCAGACGAAAAAAGAGTCAAACGTCGTATCTTAGATTCTTGTGGGAAAAATATTTCTCTTATTTTACTCTCATCCTCCAGGTAAATGCTCAAACACTGTACTTCTGATTTCTTTTTGCTTCTAATAATAAAATGGATTGATTTTTTTTATTTAACAATGGTTAAATTGTTAGAAGTTTGTGAATAAATTTATAACATTTCATATTATTTTTTTTAATAAACAGCCAAAAAGAAGATGTTCTCAAACGGAAACAAAAGAATGAAAATTGTGAAGAATGGCACCCTCTACTATTCAAAAAAGAAAAAGAAAATAGTTCTGATAAAAAGGAGTACTCCTCCATTCCACAAAATACATTTTTTGAAGATATGATGTCTTTAAGGTATAAATATATTATTTTAATACATATAAGTTGTTTTTTTTATAAATTTTATTTTAAAATAGGTAGAGAACAATAACTGTTTGTTTGTTTATTTTTTAAATTTTCAGCCAGAGAGAAATTAATTACATTTGGAAAAAGAGAATGGAAAATTATGATGAATATGCTAACATGCATGGTAAAGCAGATGGCCATGAGGTAATTAAATTATATTATAATTTTAGTTATTTTAATTTATAAAATATTTGTTTATTATTTTGAACACTTTCTTATTTACTATTGTTATTGTCAATATATTAATAACCAGGGTGATCATTATTTGCTACAACAAAGGGTAGCAAAATTGGAAAGAAGATTTGATGATGTAATACAAGATATTGATCATTTTAAGACATTTATGTTGATTAAATTTGAAAATTTTGGTCATACTTTTGATAATCACAAAACATTCACTCCTTATAAATCTGAGATGATTGAAAGAGATGGAGCTGAAGAACAGGAAGTGACTCCAAAAAAGATTGTTAGAGACCATGAACCTAAATTTAAAAAAAATCTCCAAGAATTTTATCCACCATCTCATAAAAACAAAACATGCATTCCGACTTTGGTAGCAACCGGCTCACCCACAGGTTTCTACATTAAGTCTAGTAAAATTTTAGACTTTTCTTCTACAAAAAAAAATATTTCTGATGTAAGTAATTTATTTCATACTTGCTCATGTTTTATATTCATATTTAATAATTCTATTTTATATTTATTATTTGTATCTCATATGTTGATGCAGGGTTTATCATCTTTGTTTAAAACAATAAACACAATGAATCTAGAGGATGATGAGTGTGCTGTGGCATCATATTTATTTGACTATCACACAAACAAAACTTCTGAAAAGTTAGTCATATATTATTGATTGTATTTAACTTTAATAATATTTTAAATAAATTGATTACACAAAATATAAATGTAATGATATATTATTTTTTATTATTAATTGTAGGACCGAAATTTTAGTTGTTCCAGATACATTAATTTGTGAAGGAACAAGAAAGTTGTTTGAATGCTTAAAGTCTCGTAATTTGGTTGACCAAGAGGTAAAAATATGTGGTAATAGTGTTTATTTTTAAATATATTTAAAAATTTCTAATGTCTATTGTTTCAGATTCTTGATTTAGGTGCAAGTATGTTCACTTATGCTGAAAAAAAAGACAATTTATTTCAAAGATATTGGTTTCTACCAACTACTTTTTCGGTATTAATTTCACACAACTTTAAACTCTTTATTGTTTAATTTGTTTAACTTTTTTCACGTATACCTAAATGATTTTACAAATGGATATTCTCTTGTAGCAATATGTGCAGGCATGGAATGCAGGAACACAAAGAATGATTGAAATATACCAAAACAAATTTATGGGGAAAATAGATAATATTTCAAAGGTAATGAATTATTCTACATAGAGAAATTATATACTAATATATATACTACCATTTATATAAATTCAATTTTGATTATCTAATATTGAGTAAATACAGATATTCATACCAATTCATGATTGGGACTCAGTTCACTGGTTTCTTCTTGTAATTGATCTTGTTAAAGAGGAGTTAGTTTGTCTTGATTCTTTCCCATCTAAATCAGCATTATATCGAAGGAAGCATTATATAAAAAAATTGGTAAAATAATATACTTCAATTTTTTCATTGTCTTATTTGAATCTAATATAATATAATATCTAACACAAATATCACTAATTTTTAGGCTATTTATATGGAAGATTTACTCTTGGATCCTTCTTTTTATGCAAATGGAGCAACTCATAAACCAAGAATATCTGAATTTCGACTAATCATTCCGAATGATTTGGGAAAGCAGACATGCGACTCGTATGTTATTATGTTTTTATTTATTTTTTATTACTTATTCATATTTTGTCTATCTAATGATGAAATTAAAATTTAGGAATGATTGTGGAATATGGGTGATAAAATAGATGGAGCAAATGAGAGGAGATGTGAATAAGATTTATGTACGTCGCTCTTCACCAAACTTAATTTTAATTTATGTGAATTTCACTAATTATAATGATATTTTATTTTATAGGTTGACGGTGGTACAAGACTAAGGATTGCATTAGATTTGACAATGGATTCTTACAACAAATTAAATGGTTTCATTTTGGAGAGGGCGTGGGAAAAATTTAAGAAGTTGGACAATGCATAAGAGACATGTGATGAATTTTGCAAGAATTTTAATACTGATTAAGTATTTTGTCAATTAAATTATGTAACAACTCATTTTATTCTGAGTCAAAAATCTATTTAATATTTTAGTTTCATTTTAAATCTGAATTTTGAATTGGTGTAATTGAATTTTCTTTTAATGCATGGATTTAAGACCGTGTTTCCTCTCCAAAGATTTATGTGTGATTACGAAAAATTAAAGTGTTATATATTTTATGTTGTGTAATTATAATTTTTTTTTATGAATAAAGTAAATAAATTACCTTGATACAAAAGTCAAAAATTTACTAACTAAAATAATGACTTTTAATTGATTTATTTTAATTAACAATTATTATATATGAGAAATTAAATATACTAAAATAATGGCATCAATTCTCTTTGACTTTTTTGAAATGGAATCAACAGGTGTTGTTTAAAAAAAGAAGATACGGTAGTTATATATGGAATATCAAATCACCTATTTATTAGTCTTAACAAATTTCATATTAATACTATTCAATTCATATTAATACCATTCAATTTCTTAAGTTGGTCGATACACATTTCTTATTAATAATACACAATTTCTTTAAGTTTGTCTTTATATATGAAATATTTATACTGTAATATTTGATTCTCTTTAATTTTTATGTGAATGAGTTTTTTTGTCATAAATTTATATGAATTATTTTTAATTTTAAAATAAATTAAATTCCTTTTATTGAGGAAGAGTTGGAATTATTTTATAGCTAAACTATTTTTTTTAAGTAATAACCAATCTAGTTGATTTTTTTTTATGTATTACTAGTTGAAATTTGACATTGTGGAAAATCTATTTGATGCTTTTGTTTTATTTTTAATTTAAAATTTGAATTTGCATAAATTGAATTTTCTTTGAATCCATTGATTTAAGATTGTGTTTGTCATTTATTTGTTTGATTTTTTAATTTATTTAAGATCGTGTTTGTCATTTATTGGTATAAATTGAATTTGTCATTTATCGTGATTTAAGACCGTGTTTGTCATTTATTGGTATAAATTGAATTTGTCATTTACTTGTTTGATTTTTTCATTTATTTGTTTGATTTTTTTTAATTAAAAATAATTCTTTTTTTAATTAAAAAATCAGAGGTATTTTGACACTCAATTGATTAAAATAAATATCAAATAAAATCTAAAACAAATAGCACCAAAAGCAACCGAACTATTACCACCTGAATATAAGAAAAGACAAAGCAATTAAAAAAGACTGTCAAAGTTATAAAATCTATTCTTTTTGAAAAAAAAACATTGGAGAAATAAAAACATGCATCTGCTATCAATGTATTATTGTTGCCTCTGATTGCTTCAATCTTACATTTTTCTCAATGTCCTCCATTTTCTTTCCATAATGATCTACAAATAAGACAATACTTAGATTTAAAAAGTTCTAAAAATAAAATAGAAACATATCATACCAAAGTACTTAAATTTAATCAATAATTTGGGTTAAGTGTTTTATAGAACAAGAAAGAAGATTAAAATTGCATAGAATACTCTAATGATTTTTCAAACAGAGATGGAAAACAAAAAGCAGACACCCCAATGACAACCTGCAAAATCAAAAAATCTATGCATTGAAACACTAATAATAATCATCATTAAAAATGAAGGAAAAAACATTAAAAAAATCTAAAATTGAAATGAGATAAAAAGTAAGAGGGGGTATCAAGGGTTTTACAGAAAAAAAGACATACCATATTCTTCATACACAAAACCCATATTTATTTTCCATTAAAAGTGTAAAAATAACCGATGAAAACATTGTTATTGAGAGAGTAAGTAATCTCTACGTGTGTGTGAAGAAGAAGGAGAATGAGAAAAACCTGTGTGTGATTTTGTAAGTATTGGAAGAGTTATTGATTTGACCCTTTTTCAAAAACGAAAAGACAGAGATGAAAAAGTGAGAAAGAAGGATATTGTCAAGAGGAAGAAGAAAAATGTTCTCTTCTTTGAAATTCCGGCCGCAACTTCAACTCTGCCATTGTTGTGCTGGGTCTGATGTTTTGGTTGCTTCTTGTTAGGTTTCTCAATTTCATCCTATTAGAAAATGAATGAAAATAATGTAATTTTTTTAATTAAAAATATTAATTTAAAATAAAATGAGAGTTGGATAAATATGTAATTATAAAATGGTATGGGCAAAAATTAAAAACTACAAAATAGTGATGACATGACAAATGATTTAAGTAATAACCAATCTATATAAGACATGTCAAGTGGGTAAAGTTACCCAACATTTTAAGTTGGGTAATGAAGTAGGACCCAACAATAAAATATAGTTTAACTGGACGTTGCACAGTACTATATGACTGTTGTTTTTATCAACTTCAGTACTGCCTCATTTACCATTAAGAGCCATACCCCATTATCTTGTATATCTTTCCTCCAAGTTGTGTTGGATTATCAGGCTGCACGCCAACAATCATATTGAGTGCCATTATATACAATATTTATTACACACCTATTAATTTGAAAAACTGCTAAAACTAATAGCATGTGTTTCAATTTTGCACCACTTTTTTCTTTGATAGCAAATACTTACCATCATCATATGTGAGGTGCAACTTATCTTATCAGAACCATAGTCTGATGTAGCACTAACAATTTGATTTATAGGACTATGGTTCTGTTAAGGCCATATTTTAAATGATGTCTGATGTAGCACTATATATGGCCTTGACATCGTTAATAATCTGGAAAAATAGGACTAAAATATTATAAATATTTTATAATATTTTTTTATATTAATTTATATGACCTCTAAATTAATATAAAATATTATAACATTAATGAATGAATCAATGAACCGAATAGATTGAACCCCATAAATTGTTCGAATCAGATTACTTTTCGACTTTTTAAGTTTTTGGCAATCTCGGAACATGTTTTCTTTCTCTTCATCAACGAAGGTTTTAAGGCACATTACAACAATCTCCACTTTGACTTTAAATTGTGTTGATACCAATTTAACCGTCAACAACATTGCTACTCTCTACCAGGTTGAAACTCTAATCAATAACCTTTATCAAATTCAAACAACCCTTGAATCTTGATCTCGCCACTTGCATCCACTTGTTTCTAATTACCATTTTCGGCCTAAGTAATTTAACAAGTCCTCGAGTATGATTTTTCAACCACCCTTGACTGCACCTATTTTCAAATGTCTCTCTGAAAATTTTTCTTTTTGTATTTTCATAAGTACTGTTTATGTTATGACACTGTTCATTAATATATTATTTTATTTAAAAAAAAATATTGTTCACCGTATAAATACGATGAAGAGTAGAGTAAGTATTGGTGTCAAAATGGGATCTCTAGATAGCATTGCTGTATGAATAAAAATAGGAACAAAGAAACCTTGTCCCGATTTTCTGAGTACATCTCGCTGAATACATCCAAGAGATAATATTTTGCAAGAATGTGTTAATACCGAATTCAAAAAAGTTGCGGTGAAATTCCTTCGCATCATGAAGGAGTCAACAGGGGCTATTTAATTTGATAGCCACTCTATGTTTCATTCATTTTGATTTTCCTCATTGTAAAAGTACTAGCAATGATAGCCACAAGATAGCATATCAAAAACAGATTAATTATTATATATGATTATATAACACTAGTGATTGTAATTGAAAATCAAAGTGAAGTTTAAAAAGCATATTTGAACTGGCTTGGTTTGATCCATTACCAAACCTTATTTCACATTAAGAAATAACTCATCCTTATGCAGCAGAGTTCTTGAATACAAAACGTGATTATGATTATCAATATTTATTTTGAAATGAAATATCATAAATTAGAAATCAGCAAACTTTTTCTCTTTTAAACTTTCTACTATCTCTTTGAGGCTGACTTCTAGGGGAATAAATTCAACTGATCCCAACTTCTTTGCCTTTTCTTTGGAAACTTGAAATGTTTGCATCAAAGGCTTATCATCTGCACACCTGATAAGACAGTTTATTTACAAAGATAAAATATGTATTAAAAAATTAGAAGAAAAAACATTTTTCTTATAAATAAATCATAGTATTAAATTGAATAACAAAACTTACTTGTTCGGAATTTGCAATGTTGGATACATATCACGTAAAATCTTCGTAAGTTCAGAGAAATGTATCACTCTTTCAACCAAACAATATCTTCCACTAGCCGAAGAATCCTCATATGCTTGAATATGCACATTTGCAACATCCTTCACATTGATCCATCCAAAAGCAGCATTCAAAAATGTTTCTGAACCTGCATAGCGCAGTTGAATCAACGAGATTAAAGTGAAGTCAATTTTCTTCGAATGTTTGCGTGCATTTTGCTACAATATAAAATTTGTAACTCAAACGCAGATACATTTTGTAAAAAACATCACCGGAAAACAAAAATTACCATTTATTAAATTAAGAATTAAAGAAGAACTATCGTTAAGTTCTGGTTGCAAGAGAGGCCCTATCACCACAGCTGGATTCATAACAACATAGTCAATATTGTTTTCTGTTAGAAATTTGTTTGCAGCTTCTTCTGCTGAAGTCTTCGCAAATTGATACCACATCTGAAAAATACAGTTATTATAACAAACAAGTACAATTACATCAATATTAATTATTGCGCAGTAATTTTCTAGTAAATGGAAAAGAGACACATGATATAGTTCTACCTTATTTTCCAATAAGAACTGTGGATTTGAAAACCATGTCTCATCAACTACAACTTCTGGTGTTCGAGGCTTCCCGTTGTATAAAGCAGTGGCAATAGAAGAAGTTAAAACAACTCGTTTAACTGATCCCGATTTTGCACATGACTTCAAAACATTAAGAGTTCCCTTCACAGCAGGATCGATCAATTGTGTCTGAAAAAATGAAATCACAAAAATTAAGAGTTGGTATCACACAAACAACTCGGTTACTGGAGATGATCTTACCTGAGGGTCATCAACAACGAAATGAACAGGTGAAGCGGTATGGAAGACGCCATGACAACCTTGAATAGCAGAATCAAAGGAACCTTCTTCTAATAGATCTGCCTTAAAGAGTTGCAATCTTTCCTTTGCACCATCAAGTTTAAGCAAGTGATCAACCTTATTTGGATTACCTATATTATATATACCAAGAAAATAAACTCAATTATTGAAGTTGAATGAAAACCAAATAAACAAATAATTTAGACAAGAACCGACTTGGATCACGAACGGTGGCTCTAACAGTATAACCACGTTGGAGAAGAAACTTAACAATCCATGAAGCAATATAACCAGAAGCACCTGTCACACACACAACCTTTCCTTCTTCACCACTACTACTCATTCTTCCTCTCAATATCTTTCTGATCAGTAGAAAATAAATAGATGTTTTATTATTCTAAATAGCGAAGTTGAGTTTTTATTAGTTAAATTGGACTCCATATTTTTTAAATTAATGCACAACGCATACCAAGGTAGTAGGTTTACTTAGGAACCTCACCAACCCAAAAATTGATCCTTATTAAACTTATTTTCCTCCCATCCCTCGGTTGTTGCATTTTATCTTGTTATTTTAATTTAAAATAATTTGCATGATTTCAATTGTCAATACTCAAGCCAGAAACCGATCACGTTTAAAGTTGACTTGTCTCTTGATAAAATTTATCCTAAAATTTGTCATAAGTTGTAGTGGAGTATTATAAAAAAAATAATAATAATAATAATTAGCACCAAATTCATATTGAGGTCTAGATTGCAGTTTTATGACAACATTAGAAATATCCAAATTTTGTAATAAAAATATTGCTTGTTTCAGGCTTTCGCTTCTTGTGGTAGGGGGTTGTCATGTGTCCAAATTGTCAGTGCCTTCATAAAACTACCCTTGTCATCCATCAAACACATGTCTTCTCTGTTATAGTTTTGATTTTTAAAAATTTTGGCCACTACATTGCATTTCATCTTTCTGTGAATTTTTTATTCAAATGCCACAGCCCTAAAATAAAATACCACTAATGCCACCGTTTGAAATAAATTCTCAGAATGTCACACTTATGAGGTCTTCCACCAAATGATATGGCGTAAGGGGCTTACATTTTGCAGCTCAGTAGACTTTCTGTCAAATGAGATGGAGTAAGTCTACTGAGCTGAAAAAAATGTGGGACCCTTATGCCATCTCATTTGGCAGAAGTCTATTGAGCTGCAAAAAAGTAGACCCCTTACGTCATCTCATTTGGCGGAAGACCTCAGAAAATGTGGCATTCTGGGAATTTATTTTCAAACCATGGTATTTTGTTTTAAGGTTGTGGCATTTGAAGAAAAAATTCTCTTTCTATGCTCTGGTGTTGTGCATAATACTCTTACTCCTCACAACACTAAATTGCTAATCCTTATGATAGCAATGTCAACCGCATCTCCACGTTGTCGCCTTTCCCAAAATTTGTTGTGTGGTATTAACGGTGTGCCATTGGTAAAAGTAATCTCGCACTAATTGAAATGATGTTGATGCACTCAACTCTAAATCTTTCCACAATTTCTCGATCATTATCAATAAAAAGACATTGTTATTGAGAAATACAACTTGGTAACAAGACTTTCATTCTATTTGCCAAAACATTCGAAATAATTTTTCAAAGGATAATACATTGTGAAATCGGACGACAATCTCTCCTCGAGACGAGATTTCTTTATGGGGAATATGAATTATATTTATCTTGCCTAGACATGACAGTGAAACCTGTACTCGTGGGTATCCTCCGAACTTGATGTAATAATTTTTAAATGAGAGTTATAAATAACTGGGAGTTAGTTAAGTAGGTTAACTTGTGACTCAAGTAAGTTACTTGAATCACAAGCAACTATAAAACCAACAATTCATATGCTTTTCATGTAATGCAATATTCATAAGTTTGTGTGAAGTTTAATTAAAAAACAATTTTGAGAAAACACTCTATTTTCTTGTTCTTTCCCATTAATTGGCATCTAGAAACAGGTTCTGACATCAAAGTAAGTTTGTGTTGATACATAAGGTAAATATAAGTAAAGTGTGAGGAAAACAGTGGGAAGAATATAGTAAAGAAAAATTGCAGAGGTTTCTTGAGACAAAAGAAAGATAAATGTAAATGGTGGTTTCTCAACTAATATCCTAACTTTTGATGGAAGCAATTGGGAAAGGTTGATTAATGAAAAGAATGATTCCTCCAAAGAAGGAGGAGGATATGTCAATAATCAAATGAAGAAGAAGGACTTTGAAAAAAGTAAGATACAATAATATAATTGTGAGAAGATTGGTCACTTTGCAAATGAATGTTGGTACAAGAAATAAGGAAGAAAGAAAATTCATAAAGGAGATGAAGAGGCCAACATAGCACATGATGATTGTGAATCAGATGCAGTGCTACTAATGACCATCACTTGTGAAGGAAATCCATTATCTGAACAACAGTATCTAGACTTGGAATGCTCCAATCACACGATAGGACATTAAGAATGACTGATCAACTTAGATTCAACTAAGAATAGAACTTTCAAATGCATCATTCAACCTAGAAATGAAGTATGACTATCAAGCATTACTGAGCCATAATGGATAAGTTATGGACATATGAACTTTAGAAGCTTAAGTAAATTAAGCTCTAAGAACTTAGTTCATGGTTTTCCTAAACTAAGCACAAGAAGTATGGCATGTAAAATCTTACTAAGAAGTAAGAAAATCATATCATCTTTTGCTTTTGAACTGCCTAAGAGATCAAGAGAGATGCTTTTGAAGTGGTGCATTTTGATATTTGTGGTCTTTTTGAGGTACCATCCTTTAGAGGTAATAGGTACTTCATCACCTGTGTGGATGGACATACAAGGATGTTGTCTCTTTATACCATCTGTCTTAAAAGTGAAGCTTTTAAAGTCTTCAAGAAGTTCAAAATCTTACGTGAGAAGGAAAGTAGCAAAAGAAATCAAGGTTTTAAGGATAAATAGAGGCGGAGAGTATACATAAAAATAGTTTGAAGCATACTTCAGTAGCGAAGGTATAAAACATTAAGTAACCTTATCCTATACACTACAACACAATGGTCTTGGAGAAAGAAGAAATAGGAAAATTCTTGACATGGCAAGGAGTATGCTGAAGCACAAGAAACTGCCTCATTAGTTTTTGAGCGAGGCAATTAATATCATCACTTATATCCTCAACATGTGTCCAACTAGGAATCTAAAAATGAAGGTACCATAAGAATCAAGGTGTTAAGAAAGCCATTTGTGAAACATCTTAAGGTTTCTAGATCAGTCTGCTACAAGCATGTACAAGATCAAAGGAGGACTAAGTTACAAGTCAAGAGTGAAATAACGATATTCATAGGATATCATCCAACAAGTGCTTAAAAACTATATAATACTATTTATAAAATGGTTCATATAAGTAGATATGTGGTATTTGATGAATTTGAGGCATAGAAATGGCAGGCAAAAAATAGCATTGAAGGTGAAGTATGACACATTTTTATATACTATGATCATAATGATGAATTTGATGATGAAAAAAAGGGCGAAGACACTATAGTTTGTGAAGTTGCACAAATTGATTCTCGTGTTCATGAGAGACCACAAAGGATAAAATATGAACCTAGAAGATTTGAGGATTGTGAAGTATTGTTGGAGAGTGCAGTTATCAATGAAAGAGAATTGATACATTTTACCCTTTTAGTTGATGCAGAGCCAATTAGCCATTCAGAAGAAATGGAGAGAGAATTTTGGAAGGAAGCTATGAGATAATAACTTAGGTCAACTAAGAAGAATCAAACTTGGCAATTGGTACCTCTACCTGATGAGAAAAAACTACCAGTGTGTGATGGTTGTACAAGACTAAGCTTAATCCAGAAGGCTTAGTTTCAAAACTCAAAGCAAGATTGGAGGCTAAAGGGTTCCTGCATAAATATGGCATAGACTATAATAAGGTCTTAGCTTTTGTGGAAAGGGTTTAAATTGTAAGGTTGGTGGTAACAATAGCTAGTAGTAGAGATTTGTCCCTACATCATTTAGATGTAAACTATGTATTTTCAAATGGCCCTCTAGAATAAATAGTATATGTAACTCATCCCTACAGGTTTTGTGATAAAAAGAAAGGAAAAAAATGGTATACAAGTTACACAAGGCCTTATATGGTTTGAAGAAAGGTCAAAGAGATTGCAATAAAAGAATTGACTAATTTCTTGCTAACTTGGGATTCAAGAAATGTATTGTGGAGTATGGTATATATGTGTCGGAATAAAAGGAAGAATTTATAATGATGATTTTCTTGTATGTAGATTATTGGCTTATTATAGGAAACCATATTCATGTGCTTTAAATATGCTAAAGAAACAAAATAATAATTTGAGATGACTTACCTAGGAAGACTATTATACTTTCTTGGCATGGAATTTTTGAAGAGCAAAGAGGGAATGCTTATGCATGAACAAAACTATGCTAAGAAATTGCTTTTAAGATTTGAGGTGATTGCTTGTAAAGCAAACACAGATCCTTTTGAGGCAACTTTATTGTGTTACTTGCTTAATTTTGTGTTACTTGCTTTAAAAGTAACAACTTTATTGTACCATTAGAATCAATTCTGAATTTGATGGAGAAAATTTGTTTTGACTGAGTTCAAAATATGATTATGAAAGGATAATGCAGACATTAGTACAGATTCCAAACTTGTCCCCAGGTCCGCCCCGTTGATAATTTGGAATATTTAAATATGATAATTTAGGATATTAATGCTTCATAATATATTATTATTTAGTTTGTACTATTATTTGAAATATATGAAATATATATTTGAAAATTTTTAAATTTATTTTAAATTATGCAATGATAAAAAAAATACAGGTATGCATGTTCCCCCTCAATGACAAGGAGACTTAGAAACCTTAATAGTTTTATAATAATTTATGGTATTAGGGCTTGCCCATGGTGTCAAGAAGCCCGTGAGGTATTGTTTTGAGGTTATTTATGAGGCTTGCTCACATGAGGTGAGAGGCTATAATGATGACTAGTGATGCTTGTTGCTCGTGCATGAGAGACAGAATCATTTATTTGTTTTGCGTTAAAATGGACAAATCGTCACTTGCTTATGAAAACGTTTGTAGTCGTGTTAGGATAAAAAATAGTTTTGATTGGTTAAAGTTTTTTCTGTGTGGAAGACAAATGTTTGGTGGGAACAACGTGTGCGCCTCTAGTCCGATTATTCGGGGATCAAAAGGATGTGCATCCAATTGTCCTTTTTCACCTATGTTTGTACTTATAAAAAATTTCTTAGCGAAATATGAGTAACTGGTTGGAACAAAGTGTAGATTGTGCGTCCGTTTACTTAGTGTTTCAAAAGGATGTGCATCCAATTGTCCTTTTGATTCCAAGTTTATTTAAGTATTTTAGGCGGAAGACAAATAATCGTTTTGAACAAAGAGTGCTAATTTAAGTGCACTTAAGCCAACACTTATACATTAAAAAGCGTTGTATATACCTATAACGGCGCTAGAATAGACAAAGCTTAAAAGCGCTTCTTAAGGTTAAAAAAATGTTACCTAAGGTGCTATTTGGCATAATGATAGTGGCCTTGTTGAAGCGGGCGAGATAGTCCCTCAGCGACTCTGATAGACCCTAGAGTATATTAAATAGATTAGCATTGGACCTCTCACTGTGGCGGATGGCGGCAAACTGATGTAGTAGTTTCTTTTACAATTTTTGGTCACTGTTTATAAAAGCACGAGTAAACATATATACCATCTGAGGGAGGCTTCTCTGAAAGTGCCAGATAGCAGCTTGCATTTCAAAGAGTCAGGAGCTTCTATGATGGCGATATGTGTATTGATGAAGGGGACATGCTCGTAGGGGTCCTACGCCCATCAAACTTGGCCAAGGAGAGAGTTTAAAATCTATTGGGATATGTACCCCCATATCTCGTCTAAGAGAGGTTAGGGGTGCAATAATTCAATTTCATCTGTAGGGTTTGGAATCTTGTTGGCGTTGTCTGATGATGTCGACGTCGTCTTCCAACATCTGATTATGACGGCGTAATCCGTCCATGGCGGCACGCATCTCTGTCAGGACATCGACATCACCGCTACCGCTGGTCCCTTCTAGCATAGGGGATGAAGCTTTCTTATCAACCATAGATAAAGGTGGCTAAATATAAGAGTGAATGGTAACAACGAGAATGTTGATGGTGGTGAAAGGTGTGGTCCAGTTTAATTTTACTTGATTAGATCTATAAAATGCCATTACCAAACAATGATTTTAGAGTTTATTAACACAACTTCACCAATATCCGCTATTTTCCCTCTAAACAAAATATTATTTCTCTAAGTCCAAATACTCCAACAAGTTGCAAATCAAATAACTGAGACCTTCGATTGGCATTTTCCCCCAATTGGCATTTTCCCCCTTAATACTCTACAAAACCATTTTGCATGAGAAATGGAATCTAAAGGAAAATGAGACTCCAAATTATAACTTTCAGCTGCAGCAGAGCTGTGAACTTACATTCCCAATGGGCTTGATTTAAAAAACCCAACGGATAAAAAACACCCTATTAATTCATCCTTATGCTGAGTTTCTGAATACAATCCCTATTAAGATTATCAATATTTTCTCTAAATGAAATATCATAAATTAGAAGCTAATAAACTCTTTCTCTTTTAAACTTTCTATTATCTCTCTGAGGCTCACTTCCAGGGGAATAAATTCAACTCCCAACTTTTTTGCCTTTTCTTTAGAAACTTGAAATGTTTGCATCAAAGGCTTATCATCTGTACACCTGATAACACAGTTTATTTACAAAATGAAAATAAATGGTTAGAAAAGTTAGAAGAAAGGATGTTTTCTTAATAAACATGTCATAGTATTTAATTTAATCATAAAAGTTACTTGTTCGGAATTTGCAATGATGAATACATATGATGCAAAATCTTAGTAAGTTCAGAGAAATGTATCACTCTTTCAACCAAACAATATCTTCCATTAGCCGAAGAATCCTCATATGCCAGAATATGTGCATTTGCAACATCCTTCACATTGATCCATCCAAAAGCAGCGTTCATTAATGTTTCTGAACCTGCACAGCGCAATTTAATCAACGAGTTTAAACTGAATTCAATTAATTATCTTTAATTTTTTTTACTCTAAAAGCAGATTTGAAAGGAAAAAAATACTGTCCAGCAAATAAAAGTTATTACTACCATTTATTAAGTCAAAAATGAAAGCAGAACTTTGGTTAAGCTCAGGTTGCAAGAGAGGACCAATCGTCACACCTGGATTCATAACAACGTAGTCAATATTGTTTTCTGTTAGAAATTTTGTTGCAGCTTCTTCTGCTGAAGTCTTTGCATATGAATACCACATCTGAAATAAAATAAAATGAATTTTCACATTCACATTAGCCTTATTCTAATAGCTACATCAAGTATATATTATAGTACCTTTTCTTCCAATAAGAAATCTGCATTTGAAAACCATGTCTCATCAACTACAACTTCTGGTGTTAGAGGTCTTCCGTTATACGCAACAGAAGCAAAAGAAGAAGTTAAAACAACTCGTTTAACAGATGGTGATTTGGCACATGAATTCAAAACATTTAGAGTTCCCTTCACCGCAGGATCAACTAATTCTGTCTGAAATAAAAAAAAAAAACTCAAACATTCAAAATGAGTCAACAAAGTTCATGTATAAAGCTTAATCAAGGTGACCTCACTTCACCTGAGGGTCACCGTCGATAACCAAATGAACCGGTGAAGCAGTATGAAAGACACCATGACAGCCGTGAATAACAGAATCAAATGAACCTTCTTCTAATAGATCAGCCTTGAAGAGTTGCAACCTTTCCTTTGCACCATCAAGTTTAAGCAAGTGATCAACCTTATTTGGATTACTTATATTACGAACAGTGGCTCTAACAGTGTAACCACGTTGGAGAAGAAACTTAACAATCCATGAAGCAATATAACCAGAAGCACCTGTTACACACACCACTTTTCCATCACCGATATTCATCTTCTAAATTTCTATCTCTCTTAACAATTGATAGATAGAAAAAACCACATACTTAAAGGAAAAAGTATTGCAGGAATGATTCACAAAATTCATCGTTTTCTAGAGATTGAATATATATTCCAAAACAAGAGAAGGCGGTTATAGAATGAGAAGTGACATATATAACTCAAAGCTTGTTTGATTTAGTTTTGACATACTAGTTTATTAATGGCAGAAGCTTAATAATATAGAACTCTACTATATTTTCTTATAACACGTGAATTTAACCAACATAAACTTACAAAAAAAATTTGTTATTTTTCTTGGAACTAGTAAAACTATCAACAAACATCTACCATTGCAAATAATGGTGTTGTAAAATTAAAATTAAACTTCAAAAGAAAAATAACTCTGGTAGTTGTAAAATTAGTGTCGTTTAAATAAGTTAGAGATATTTTAAATTAAAGGATTAAATTTGTTTTTAATTTTTTTTAAATTTTTATTTTTTGCTATGAAATGTTTCTTTAACTTTTAATCCCTACAAAACTATTATCCAAACAATTTTAATCTTTAATGTTAAATTACTATAAATTTTGGAGTGATTTTTAACATGTGTGTTTACAATATTGTTTTTAGCATGGGTGTTTAATTAGAATACTATTTTTGAAATATTTCAAACAAATGTAGTTAATAGTTGCAAGTGATACGGTAGAACTGTCGAGTCTTGAACACGAAGACCGTGAATAATATTGAATTGTAAATTTCTCAACTAGTTGAAGAAAATGTTTCATGGGTTCACTACAACATTTGTTGTCTCTAGCAACATTTTTTTATGCAACATGTAAAAATTGTTGCCAAAAAAGTATTTTTGGCAATGTTTTAGGCCTGATGCCAACAAAGCTTTTACAACAATTTAAAAGTGTTCCCTAAACTCTTTATGGGAACCGTCCCCTATTCTCTTAGGCAACGCTTTTCACATCTGGACAACACTTTTCAATTGTTGTCAAAGAAGAAAAATGTTGTAGTGGTTGTTTGTATTGCTAACATAGAAAACAAAATTGTTTTGTTGGGGAATGAGAGATTATTGATGTGGGTAGAGAAGAGCTCTTATGATCGGTGATGAAGTTGGCCTGTAACAACCACCCCTCAAGTCCTTAATGCCATGTTGAAGCATGGAATGTATTGGAGATTTTAGACAAACCCTAATACCCTTCTTCTTTGCTGCCTTGGTTACCTAGGCTTGTCCACACTTTAGACAACGAGATCAAAGGAATTTGTTAAGTAGGAGCAAATGCCCTTAAGAACATGTGCATTAAGTGCTTGTCTTGTAACTGAAATATTTTTAAAAAATAAATCCTCCATGTAGCCCTAGGTCTAGAGGTAGAGGAAACCTTTTTAGGATACTCGAGTGTCGTGGGGGAGTCGAGGTTTAATCAGGGTTATTAGTGTTGATGATGTGCTTTCCTAAATCCCTAATTGACAAACGTGTCATCGCCTGTAATTAATATATGGAGGCGAAAGGGTAATTTTGATCTTCTTTAACCCTTCCCACGAGTGAGACTCAAGAATTCAAGTGTTATCCCCTGTTACACCCAACCCTATATTATATCACTCCTCTTCTCCTCAGTCTCACTCCTCTATTCTGACGACTATTAGGGGGTTCAAGCGACTCAACTCATACGCGTTCCAAAGTTGCAACTTTCCAAGGACAACCATGGCCCTCTTGTCAACACGTTTACTTATCGTTCATTAGGATTCTTGGGTAGATTGTCATGGAGGCTTAAAGACAACACTACTTCCAAAGATGGAGGTGTTTGTGTGGCCTCAATCGTATGGAGTTCGCTAGGGGATTTTCTTTTTTTAACTTTGCCTTTGAGGATTTCAATTGTTATATCGGGTCTTTACATCGGGCCAACTACCAACCAATGTGATAGATGGGCCGTTACATCAGGCATTTCCTCAACCGATGTGAAATCCTGAAGCATTTCACAAAAACCCTAGTCAGTCTTACAAACCCATTTCCCTTTTTTTCTCTTCGTTCCCCCGCCCTTCCTTCGTTCTCTTCGATTCCACCGCCGTTCCTCTTCGATTTCTCTTCGATTCCATAACCATTCCTTCTCCGACCGTTATCTGCTCGTCATCTCCGCGCGTTATCCGACCTTCCATTCGATTCTCCGACAGGTGCGCCCTCAAACCGATTCTCCACCGTCATCTCTGACCAGCGCGACCTCAAACCCTGATTCTCCATCATCATCTCCGACCGTCTTTGCGTTTCTTCGTTTGGTTAGTTTTCTGATTTCTCTCCACAACGTTTGATTATTTTATATTTGGGTTAAATATATGATGCCCCCTGCCATTAGGGCGAGATTCGGTTTTGCCCCCTGAATTATTTTGTTTTGATCCGCCCCTTAGAAATTCAAAACATCAATTTTACCACACCATATTACCACATATGCTGACTGTTTAGTTGACTAAGGCACATGTGGCATTTTTTTGGTGCTGACTGGGTAATAAATAGAGACCATTTCCAGCATTAGAAGTTTTTGATATTTTATTCCTGGACCAATAACATCATGACAAGTGGCCGCAATTAATTAGAAAAATCAAATAATAAACAACATATCTACACATTTGAAGATAGAGAGAGCAGTAACAAAAATCATCAGTCGTATCTTATCCCCTTTTTCCTTCCATGTTTCTTCTTTTTACAAGAGTACAAATTCTTCTCTCCATAAAACTTCTAATAACAACAACATGAAAATCGAAGAAATAAGAACAAATACCTGTGAAGAGCTTGCTGTGCTCGGAATTGGTGAAGGCGTGTTGTTGTTACTGAGAAACAATACCACAATGAACTTGCGATGAATCTGCTTCAGCTTTCAACTTCGCGTGCTGCTGTCATTGTCGCGTGCTGTTGAATCGATGATGGTGCTTTTGGATTCGTCAGTGTCGGAGGCGGCCGGAATCGCAGGTGGTGGTGGCGTTGAAAGTGGAAGCGTCGCATGATTGGAGGACGGTCGAAGATTTCGCCAATATCGGAGTCGTGTGGATCCATGATGTACTTGGCTTCTTTTTCGGCACGGACGAAGGCTGTGGCTGAGCGGCGGGTTCTCTTTAGCGTTTGTCCGCTTGGCACTAATATTGTTATTGCAAGCTTTGATGTGTTCCCTTCTTCATTATGGTGTCATGAGAAAATGAAACATAAATACAATATTGTTGTTGTTAGATTAATGTTTGTGTTGTTTTTATTTACAGAAAACTTTGTTTCATGAGTTGAAGTTTATGATTTTTCTTATGCTGAAGATTAATTAATGATTTTTTTTTGGTTATGTAAGAAACAAACAGATGATGGAAGGAAACAATCCTGTGAATTAATTGGAAAAAAATCAGCCAAAAATTTAGGGGTTTAGGGTTATGGGAAGATGAAGAAGAGAATGAGATTGATCTGCATTAAGAGATAGAGATGAAGAAGAGAATCAACCAAAAAAATTATTCTGATCTTTTAATTTGTTTTCAATTAATATATGCCACATGTCTGTATTTATTATCCAGTCAACACCAAAAAAATGTCACATGTGCCTTAGTCAACTACACAGTCAGCATATGTGGTAATAGGGTGTGGTAAAATTGATGTTTTGGTTTTATAAGGGGCTGATCGGAAGAAAAAAAAATTCAAGGGGGTAAAACCGAATCTCGCCCTAATGACAGGGGGCATCGTATATTTAACCCTTTATATTTTAATATGCATGTCTTTATTATTTTAGATTTGGTTATGGTCGATCGAGTATACTTACAATAATATTGTTATTTCTACCGAAAACATATTTTACAATGAAAATCTAAATGCGAAGACAGTGCCTATGATCTTTGAAATTCAGGTTAGTTAATGTTGACAAGCTTATTCACTGATGCTTCTTCTTCGCAATTTTTTATGAATATATCCCTGAATTTGATTTAAGCTTATTTCTCTTCTACACTTATGTTTGGAAAAGTTTTATTTTAAGTTTATTGTTTATATGTTTTAAAAAATTGTGATAACCTATGTTTTTGCAATAAGCATAGGAAAGTTTTATTTTAAGTTTATTTATATCTTTGAAAAATATTTTGTTTGATTCCTCATTGGAGTATCCCGCATCATAGTTTTTTTTGGTAATAACTTCAATTTCAATATGCATTATTCCTGTCCTTTTCGTAATAATTTCATATATTCATGTTTCTCGTTTCTAATAATATGATGATTATGGTTATTAATCAATTTTTATTTTTGGTTTAAAATCTCATGGAGCTTTCTTTATGTTTTTGGTGAATCTGGTAACATGACTTAAAGTACTTTCTCATCATGCAATTCTTTTTATTTTTTGTCATCGATGTAATATATTCTAAAATATTGGGTGAAAAATTGTATTATTGAAATACAAATTATGGACTGAAAATCATAAGTTTGCAATAGAAATAGTTATACAATTAATATAACTTATTATGGTATAAGTGCTTATCTAGACTCTTAATCTAAATAGCGCCTAATTCAACAATTGGCTAAACTAAACTAACCTAACCTCTTTAAAAAAAAAGTACTTATGCTATAAACACTTAATTACTATAACTTCTTTTAAATAAGTACTTATGCTATAAACACTTTAATATATATATATATATATATATATATATATATATATATATATATATATATATATATATATATATATATATATATATATATATATATATATATATATATATATATATATATATATATATATATATAAAAGTAAGCGTGATGTAAGTTATAATTCTATATTTAATTTACAATAATGCTAAGGGGTGGCAAACGGGCATGCCCGCCTCGTTTAGGCCCGCCCCGCAAAAGTCCGCGAAAAAACGGAGCGGGTGGGGCAGACATATTTGAGAGTGTGGGTCTAAAACCTTGTTCTGCCCCGCAAAAAAGTGAGAGTGGGGCGGGAAAAGTCCACGGGCATTGAACCTTTTAGGCCTAAAACTAATAAAATTATATGAAAAACCTCATGCCTGCAAAAGCCTCCAAAAAATGGGGCGGGGCGGGTACATTAAAGGGAGCGGGCCTAAAACCTTGCCCCACCACGCGAAAAAGTACGGGTAAAACGGGTTTTCCCTGTGGGTCGGACCCGTTTTGCCACCCCTAGCTATTTGTACACCACTTCTTACATTAAATACTTACACCATATTACTGTTCACCGTATTTATACGTTGAACAGTATTTTTTTATTAAAATATATTATTTAAAAAAAATATTTTTAAAATTTATTTTATAGCACAGATATAAGATTATGTCATTAACCAACTTCACAATTGAATTAATCATAAAAATGTAAGTCATTAACCATTTATTTTATTTATAATTTATTAGCCATTTTCACCCGTAAAATACATATTACTAACCATGTTCTGACACAAAATTATAAATATATTAACCAACTTTTACACTTCATTGACCAACTTTATTTCACTATTTAATTTTTTTATATTTGAAAACTCATTAACCAAGTTATGAACTGTATTAACCAACTTAATACATAATATTAACCAAAGTTAGTTTACTACGTAAGATTTAATATTTCATATCAGAATACTTGATAACCAAACTATAAACTATATTAACCAATTTATAATACTCAATTAACCAACTTTACTTTATAACTTAAAAATACTTTTTTATGTCAAAACATATATTAACCAAACTCTAAACTATATTAACCAAGTTCTGATATTTCATTAACCAAAGTAATTATAAAATAAAAACATAGAAAAATCTATCAAAAAGTAAAAAAATAAAATAAAACAATGTTCATGTATTTCTGAACAATCTATTGGGTGTAGGTGTATGAAATGGTGTAAGAATGTCATTTCTCTTAATTTTATAATAAGTATTCACTAATTACGTCATTCATTTGTAGACAAGACAACAACATAATTCTAATGATTGTGGGTACTATGTGATGAAAAATATGTTGGATATTGTCTCTGCCAATATAACCGAGTCTTGGATGCAGGTAATAAAAATAACTTTACTTTGTTATTTACTTTGCGTTTTGCAACTTAATGTGAATTTTAAAAGAATAACTCTATATTGTTATTTACATATTGTAGGTATTTGATGACCCAACAGAATTAACACAAGATGATTTCTGACTCCGTGAGCAAAATTTTTCTTTGAGTTATATAAAAATTAAGTTTTATATGGTGAGTTAGTTTCTTGACTTTGGTGTTGTCTACTAATCTTAATTGGTGTTATTATTTATTGTCAACAAATGTGATTTTGGTGTTGTCTACTAAAGCTACAACTCATCTTTTTGTGGATTGGAGGTTGGTATTTCAAGTGTGAAAAATGACTTATAAATGGTTGGATATTTTTGTATGTTTTCATTGGTTTTGTTGTTATAGTAGTCCACCGTGTGTAAACTTTCTTATAATTTTGTATACTTGTGTGTATCCTAGATTAGTACTTTTCTAAATCAATTGTTTATTTTGAAGAGTATATATGTGCATTTTAGCTATTTGGTGCAATGAAATTACTCTTCACTGGTTATAAAAATATGAAAATAACAACCTAAATGTAGTTTGTGTGATGCTGAAAAAATATGAAAAATAGCTACGTAAATGTGGTACCAAAAAAAATTACAGGGAATCCACTTCGATTCCACTAAAAGAAGTCTAATTTTTTAAGAAATATAGCAAACATATTACATCGGACGCGCCTTGCAGCCGATGTAAAAACCTATATTTTAAATCTGGTCAATAAGGAAACCGATGTTAAAACCTATATTTTACATCAGGCCATTAAGGCAACCGATGTTAAATATTGCAGTTATTTTAAAAAAAAATAGAATTAACCTCCTATTTTACATCAGACGTAATAGTCAACCGATGTGGTAGGTGTATTTTTCAAATCGCGTTGCTGTTCAATATAAAATGTCTTTGATTTATTATATCGCTTGATTTTACATCGAACCAAAATTCAATATAAAATGTATTTTTCGTCCGATGTAAAAAATCTTTACTACACTAGTGTAACTTGCACAATAAATGTCTTTTGAGTTAGGCCATATTCTTATGTCTTAGGGTATTAGGGAGTGTAGAGTTGTATCCTCTCAATCTAAATCAAATTTCATTATCATATGTGTTTGTAAAATGACAGACATGTCAATATCATAGTAATTTTTCATTTCTTAACAAAGGCGTCCATATTTTTGTCTATTGTCAAGATTTTGAATCTTTCTCGATTGGATTAGTGACATTATTTTAAGTGAAATGACACCTTGACCATAAATGTTTTTCTCAAGGTTGTCTATATATTCACACTACACTAGGTCTATATGACTTTAGCCATCACTTCTTTCCATTTGGATCTTTGTTCATTTCTATTAAAACAGATAGTGGATATCGCTATTGCTTGCACCGGCTTCTTCTGTTGTACCGATTCTCCATAACCTCCTCAACCAATAGCTTAGTAATAACAAGTTTTTGATTATTCCATCCGAAAGTTCAATGTGACTAATTTCTATACACTAGTTTGATTGGTGTTAAATTTTTCTAATTATTATTAGCTTTGATCTTATTTGATTTTACATTCATTTTGTTTTTATTTCACTTTCTTAAATCATTCTTTTATTTATTTTTCTAGCAGAGTTTTATGTTGCACAGGAATCGTTACTTCAAGAAGTTATTCATACTCAACGTGAATGCAATCAATGTATTGATTTCTCAATCAAACTTAATGCATCTTCGAGTTAGGACCTCCACATTCACATAGGCTCAGTCCCAGGCGTATGAATTAAAAGAAAATAATATTTGAAGTTGATTACAAATAAATGATTTTACGTTCTAAAAAATCTTTAAATAAATTAATTAATATTAAAATATTATTATTGTTATAAAAGCCTAATTTTAAATTTTATCTTGGCCACAGTCTCAAGGAGTGTTGGACCGACCATTGATTAATGGTTGTCCTTCCTAGGACTTAGCCACATTCACACATCACGAACTTATTAAGAGTTTTGTGTGTTTTTTCTCATTTGTCTTTTATTTAGTCTAGTAACCAATACAAAAATATGCTCACATTTAATAGACGTGAGTAAAAAAGTAAATTTGAATAAAGTTGCAAAATAAATTTTCAAAATAAATAAGATTTTTTCTTTACCCACCTCCCTATGGGGGGTCACCCCCAGCGAAAAACCCAAACTACCCCTGCTTCGGAAATGAACTTCCGAAGCGCTTTTTTTTTAAAAAAATTTCCTTTATTCGGAAGTTCATCTTCGAAAACACCTCATGGGGGGTGCGTTCGGAGATGAACATCCGAAAACACCTCATGGGGGGTGAATTCGGAAGCTCATTTCCGAATTATGCTGTGTTTTTTTTTTTTTATGTTTTTTCTTAAACAGTCTCGCATTTTAATTAAACGCAAACGCCAAATAAAATATGCGACATATAATTTGGTTGCCATTTTTTTTCAATCACATCCGAATCATTTTCCATCTTTACTCTTTTTCTATACTCACACATTTTATTTCTGTTCTCTTTGAGTTCGGCCCTGATCTTCATCGAGAGCCTTACTGCCGAAGTTACGAATTGGGAAGGAAAATTCAAGTTCGTGCTAATCATTTTCAGTTACGGTCAATTGGGAAGATAAAAGTGGTGTAGATCCTTATCAGCCACTCGCAACTGAATATGATTAGCACAAACTTGAATTTCCCTGTCTGATTCGTGTTAGTTGGTTGCCATTTTTTTTCAATCACATCCGAATCATTCTCCATCTTTACTCTTTTTCTATACTCACACATTTTATTTCTGTTCTCTTTGAGTTCGGCTCTGATCTTCATTGAGAGCCTTACTGCCGAAGTTACGAATTGGGAAGGAAAATTCAAGTTCGTGCTAATCATTTTCAGTTACGGTCAATTGGGAAGATAAAAGTGGTGTAGATCCTTATCAGCCACTCGCAACTGAATATGATTAGCACAAACTTGAATTTCCCTGTCTGATTCGTGCTGGTTGGTTGCCATTTTTTTTCAATCACATCCGAATCATTCTCCATCTTTACTCTTTTTCTATACTCACACATTTTATTTCTGTTCTCTTTGAGTTCGGCTCTGATCTTCATCGAGAGCCTTACTGCCGAAGTTACGAATTGGGAAGGAAAATTCAAGTTCGTGCTAATCATTTTCAGTTACGGTCAATTGGGAAGATAAAAGTGGTGTAGATCCTTATCAGCCACTCGCAACTGAATATGATTAGCACAAACTTGAATTTCCCTGTCTGATTCGTGCTGGTTGGTTGCCTGACATATTCCTGTAAACAATTGAAATCGATTAATATGCGAGACAAAATAAAAAACAAAAAAATTTGAACTTCTGATACATTTCGGAAGTTCATTTCCGAAAACTGGGATGGAGGTGTTTTCGGAAATGAACTTCCGAAACACCCCTTCGCAGAACTTCTCTGCAGCCTCTAATGGCAGACCCCTAAACCAAACATCAAACTTATTTCTACACATTCTAAACATCCTAAATATCAGTATAAACCTAACCTAATACAATTTTTGCTATTTGTAAACACCCTAATATACATTTTAATCATAGATCTAAAAATCAAAATGCTTACCAATTGAATGGATTGGAGGACTTTTGAATGTAATAGAGCAAGTAGATGGAGGCTTTGAGGTAGCTTGGAACTGGTTTGCACAAAAATCTCTTGGGGTGTGAGTTTGGAAGAAGTTTAGGGTAAATGATTTGGGGGAGGGGGCTGTTTTGCTTTATCTGAAAAACGCAGAATATTTCGGAAATGAACTTCCGAAATGGTGTTTTCGGAAGTGTATTTCCGAAATAAGTCAAATTTAAAAAAAAAAAAAAAGACGCTTTCGGAGATGCATCTCCGAAAACACCTTTTCCTTGCATTTCGGAAGTTCATTTCCGAAGTCAGGGGTATTCTGGGTTTTTCACCAGAGGTGAGCTAGAAGGTTGGGAGGTGGCCAAAGAATTTTCCATAAATAATTTGGAAAATGAAGAATCAGAATGAATTTCAAGTTAAAGGTAAATGAAAAATATATATATTTAAGTTTTTGTTTTTGTTGGAGAGAATACAGATAATAAACGATTTAGAGAGGATGAATAGACCTTCTAAATTAAAAATTGGTTTAAAAATAATTTTTATCAAAGTTTCAGAGAGAGAGTACTCCAAGATTTGCAGTGGTTTAGCAAGTTCATCATCGCATTGTGCTAAATCTACTCTCTAATGATTACCCATTGAAAATTCATTGGTCTTCCAATACGATTTGTAACAAAATTACAAGAGTTCATGCAATTAATAGTCCAAAATTAATGCTGAAAAATTAATTTCTTCTTTCTAGATCTTGAATTGTACACAGCTCCACGAATTGAACTATGCAAAATTTATACTTGAATTCGCTTCTCGAATCCTCCTTCCCTAACAAGCTGCTTCTAAGTCTTTGTTTGTTGCAATTTCCACACAATTTCGCTAGTATATTAAGCGTTGGTCTGTTTGAAGATTGAGAAGAATTCATATCTAGTCAGTAGGCTTCCACACACCTTACCAAGGTCAGCCTATAGAAGACCCTCATACTTTATCACTAGAATTGTCGAAACCAGTCACAACACCACACATTCTTGCAAGCTTCTGAAATCTTAAACAAATATTTAAAGAAACGTTAAATTCAAAACGAATCTCCTCAATCAATCATAAATATTCAAAGATAAGATTTGGATTCATGCAACAATGGAAAAAAGAATGAGATAAAAGATGAAAGAAATTGTTTTCAAGTGTTCAAGAAAGATTCAAAGCTCTTTTGAAATTGAAAGAACAAATGGTTTTAGAGTTTTTAAATCATGAATGGAATTGTAACATTGTGAAAGATTTGAGAGTAAAAAATAATTTATAGGTGTTGGAGATTAAGCACAAAATGAGTGAAAAATCATAGTTGATTCGAGTCATGAACACATAATGATTTGAGTCAAGTGACAAAGTAATATGGAACAAGATCTGTTGTGATTCGAGTCAAGATTATGTTGTGATTCGTCTCATGAAGAAGTCATGATTCGACTCAAACAAGATAGTGGCTGACAAGAACTTTGTGATTCGACTCATGTAGGAGCTGTAACTTGAGTCACAGGATCCAATGGTTAGAATCATGTTCAATCTATGATTCGACTTAAAGTCTTACAGAAACTCATGTTTTCCAACTGTTTGATTTGATTTGACTCATATGATGTGTGATTTGAATCACACACCTAAAATCTCAAATTATGAAGTTCTTAAAGATATTTTAAGATTCTACTTGTGCATGACTTGAAACAATCTCAAATATGGTTCTTGTTCCAAAATCTCGACTAATTGACTTAAGACATAATGTTCATACTCAAACATAAATAGTTTAAATTATGCATGCTAAAATACAGATCCAAAACTCGATCATTAAAGATGTGTAATGGAAGGGGAGGCTCAAATATAATACTAAAATTAAAGTAAAGCTTAAGAAACAAGCAACAAAATCATATGGAAGAGACACCTAGTCTCCCCTTTAATATATCTGAGACATACAATTTTTCTATCATTATTTGAAAATAATCATTATATATATATATATATATATATATATATATATATATATATATATATATATATGTTGTGAATTCAATACCAAGAACAAAGTATAATGCAATGGAAGAATAAAGAACAAATAAGAAGAAGAACACAAGAATTGGTTATAACTGTTATTCTTTTACTTTCTCTTAAAAAACAAGATTACAAGTTTACAAGAATAACAAATAACTTCTCTCACCATAAATTAGGATTTGCAGCGTAGCAATGATGAGAGACTAGTATGTTATTTATAATAAAACCTAACATACTAACTAATGGGCTTTTGCCACAAGGCCCATTACACAAGTGAACTTAATAAACAAGCTAACTTAACAAATTAGGGTTTAAACACGAAAACCTAATTTAACATGCTAACAACCCTAGCATCTTCGACACTTGTATGCTAGACCCATCTTCGACTACAACATGCACACTTCGACACCAGCATGTGAACAACCTTCGACTTCATAATTAAACTTGCCGAATTGTCGAACCAAGAAGCTACCCTTCGGTCATACTAGAGTTCGATCCAATATCTCACAATATATATATATATAGAGAGAGAGAGAGAGGAGGAGGGATCAAACTACACCGGAATAATTACACCACGAGTTACACTCGCTCATAACTTCATTTCGAATAAATATTTTTTCAAATCAACCGTTGGATTGAAACATAATATATATATATATATATATATATATATATATATATATATATATATATATATATATATATATAGAGAGAGAGAGAGAGGAGGAGGGATCAAACTACACCGGAATAATTACACCACGAGTTACACTCGCTCATAACTTCATTTCGAATAAATATTTTTTCAAATCAACCGTTGGATTGAAACATAATATCATATAGATCGTACCTATAAAGTTTGAGATTAATCTATAATGATTTATTATACCATCAAGATATCCAAAGGTTAACGTCAAAATGAACTTTCATATAACGTTAATTTTGATGTAATTCGTTGACATAGTAAACCATTATAGATTAATCTCAAACTTTATAAGTATGATCTATATGATAGTATGTTTCAATTCAACGGTTAATTTTAAAAAATATTTATTCGAAATGAAGTTATGAACAAGTATAACTCGTGGTGTAACTCTTCGAGTGTAATTTAATCTCTCCTCATATATATATATATATATATATATATATATATATATATATATATATATATATATATATATATTAAGAAAATACAACAAATGAAAAAATGTTAATTTAATAAATTATTCATGTTAATTATTAATGTATTTTCATCATGATCATGATTACGGGTGTTTCGACAAATTGTGTAACACCCTGATATTTTAATATACATTTACTTATATTCTTTTAGTAAATTTTTGTCTTTTATTATTTATTCAACAATTTATCTTACGTATATAATTGTATGTTAATTGTTTATAACTATCATCATATTTTAATCATTTATTCTATAAATAATTATCATGATAATTAATAATATGGTAATTAATTTGCTTAATTCACTACAAGAAATGTGTTGTCTAGCCATGTGATGTAGTGGCGTGATAATCACGTCGGTATTAAAAGGCAGTTGCGACGTGTAAAACACGTCACTAAAAATTTTAATATTAAAATATCAAACATAACGTAAATATTGTGTGTCAGGTTTTTTTTTTAAAAAATAGTTGTGACGTGGTAATTGAAGGATAGAAAAATACTTAGAAAGAGGGGTTTTGAATAAGTGTAGTCTAAAAACTTGAACGATAAAAACAATTTGCACAGTTATTTTTATCCTGGTTCGTTGTTAACTAAACTACTCCAGTCCACCCCCACGGAGTGATTTACCTCACCTGAGGATTTAATCCACTAATCACAACAGATTACAATGGTTTTCCACTTAGCCCACGACTAAGTCTTCTAGAGTATCCTGATCACAACCTGATCACTCCAGGAACAAATGCTTAGACACAAGCTAAGACTTTCTTAGAGTATCCTGACCACCACGTGATCACTCTAATTACAACTGCTTAGACACAAGCTAAGAATTCCTAGAGTATCCTGACTAACACTTGATCACTCTAGTTACTTACAAATTAATGTAATCAATTCTAAGAGTATTACAAATGCTTCTGAAAAGCTATAATCACAACAGTGATATTTCTCTTAACGTTTAAGCTTAATCTCACTAATATATTACAACAGCAATGTAGTGAGCTTTGATGAAGATGAAGTTTCTGAGCTTTGAGTTGAACAGCGTTTCAGCAAGTTTTTCAGAATAAGTTCGTTCAGAATTGGTAACCTTGCTTCTCATCAGAACTTCATATTTATAGGCACTTGAGAAGATGACCGTTGGGAGCATTTAATGCTTTGCGTATTCCGTACAGCATTGCATTTAATGTTTCACGCTTTTGTCAACTACCTCAAGCCTTGTTCACGCTGTGTCTACTGACATTGCCTTTAATAGCATCCAACGTTCCTTTTGTCAGTCAGCGTAGCCTGCCACCTGTAGTTTCTTCTGATCTGATGTTTGTGTATACAACGTTTGAATATCATCAGAGTCAAACAGCTTGGTGCATAGCATCTTCTTGTCTTCTGACCTTGAAGTGCTTCTGAGCGTGATACCATGAGAACTTCAGTGCTTCTGCTTCTGATCTCAAGTTCTTCTGATGCTTCCATAGACCCATGTTCTGATTCTCCCTTGACCATCTTCTGATGTCTTGCCAGACCATGTTCTGATGTTGCATGCTGAACCTTCTGAGTCAAAGCTTCTGAGCGCTGATTTGTGCATACTCTTTATATATTTCCTGAAAGGGAAATTGCAATGTATTAGAGTACCACATTATCTCACACAAAATTCATATCCTTGTTATCATCAAAACTAAGAATATTGATCAGAACAAATCTTGTTCTAACAATCTCCCCCTTTTTGATGATGACAAAAACATATATAAATGATATGAATTTGCGATCAGAAAGAGCAGACGGCTAAAGACAATTTACACAGCTATAGCATAAGCATGTGAATATGTCTCCCCCTGAGATTAACAATCTCCCCCTGAGATGAATAATCTCCCCCTGAAATTAATACTAGAAGGATTTTATAAATAAAAGACTTCCCTGAGTATTTCAGTAGCGACGTTCACAGTGCTCGATCTTTAGAACATTCATGACTTCTGATTCTTGCTTCCATAGGACAACTTCAGAACTTTGAATTTCTTTAGATCCTCAGAACATTCACAGCTTCTGATTCCTGCTTCCATCGGACAGCTTCAGAACTTGAATTTCTTTGATCTTCAGAACATTCATAGCTTCTGACTTCTGCTTCCATCGGACAGCTTCAGAACTTGAATTTCTTTGATCTTCAGAACATTCACAGCTTCTGATTCTTGCTTCCATTGGGACAGCTTTAGAACTTGAATTTATTCTTTCATCACATCATGCTAGATTGTATCAGAACATTGTTGAATGTACCAGAGCATCATCAGAGCATCTCTACATCCTGAAATGTTACAGAACAAAACTAAACGACAAAAGTCAGCATGAATGAGTCAGAACATAGAATATGTTTCAGAACACATAGTATGTATCAGAGCCA
Organism: Vicia villosa; assembly: GCF_029867415.1. Lineage (NCBI taxonomy): Eukaryota > Viridiplantae > Streptophyta > Magnoliopsida > Fabales > Fabaceae > Vicia > Vicia villosa. The sequence continues at coordinate 121,843,090 of NC_081184.1, read as the reverse complement.
TATAAAACGTATCGGAACAAATAGCCATAATGTTTCAGAGCATATTCTATCATTAGAATATCTGAACATTCTTCCTTCTTGCTTCTGATTCTGAAGCTTCATAGCAGTCAGCTTGCTTCAAGAATCCAAGAACTTGATTCATCTTGTTGCTTCTTATGTTGATCTTGAATCTTCAATTCCTGCAACAACACAACTTAAAGCATAGAACTTTGCAAGTTCTATTAGTAATGTGGGGTCTTTTTACCCGGTAACTGATAATATTTAATCAGATCATTTATCATATATTTTCTCCCCCTTTTTGTCATAACATCAAAAAGAATATAAAAGATTCAGATGTAGAAAACGACAAAGGAAAGAAACAGAATTAAACTTTACATTGATTAAGCAAACAGAATTACAAAAGATGTATGCAGAACAAGCAGATGCAATCAAACAAAGAAAACTACAAGGACTTAAGGACTACAACCCTAGCTTAGACATAATCTTAGCTAACATATCATGAATCCCTACGGTGTTCTCAGTTTGTCTAGCCATGAAAGCTTGAAACTCTGCATGCCTGTCCAGACTAGAACCTCCACTGTAAGAGAATGCATGAATTCAAGGAGGAAGTGAGAGACAGTTCACAGGAAGAGAGCTAATGTCTCAAACGGGGCTTTCACTTAACATAGAAGTCAAGAACATGATGCTTAACATCATCCAATATCTCAAGAAAGTCTTCTTCCTTTGGATAAATGTTGATAACAGCATCACAGAAGAGATCTGACTTGAGACTTCTTGGAATCTTGAGAGATCCGTCTTGAAATCAATGTCAGCGATCCCCGAGATTTGTTTCTCAACCTGGAACCAGACAACCCTTCCAACCGTTATATTCAAATAGATCGACCACCCTTGAGCCTTCGTCTTCGTTTCTGGTTTGAAACCATAAGCACCCAGGTCATCAGGGTCCACAGAAGATTTACACAAAACTTCCATTTCTGATGGAGGAATGGAGCAAGTTTTCAGTGGAGAAATCTCTTGTCTGTTGAATGCTTGTTGGGAGGAACTTGAAAAAGGATTCATGGTGAATGCTAGGTTGAAGATGAATAAACTAGGGTTTATGCAAAATGCAGATAAAGAGAGAGAGAGAGAGAGAGAGAGAGAGAGAGAGAGAGAGAGAGAGAGAAATAAATAGAGGGAAAAGAAACGTTTGAAGAATAAAAAAAAATTAAACTGAAATGAGAATAGCATTTAATGTTACGTGACGTGAGGAGAGATAATAATGACAAAAGAAGTGATTAGCACAGTTACCTAAGTAGGCGTCCCCTCAACTGCACACACGCTTGTCCAGAAATAGTGAACACGTGTTTACCATCTGGATAGCCAGTTACAGCTGTTTTACTTTTAAAGAGATTCTGAGTCAACTTAGACAATGAAACGTTAGTAATAACAGAATCACTACTTCTAATTGATTATAATCAGAACTTCTTATAAAAGACTAATCCAATCTCATTTCAGAAGATACTCATACATAAGATCTTCTCATCTTCTCATTCTAGGCATAAATCCATACTGATATTCTTCATAATGAACTTAAACCTATCTTCAGCAAGGGGTTTTGTAAAGATATCAGCCCATTGATGGTCTGTATCCACAAAGTTTAAAGATATAACACCCTTCTGAACATAGTCCCTTATGAAATGATGTTTAATCTCAATATGTTTAGCTTTTGAATGTAAAATAGGATTCTTAGATAAACATATAGCAGAAGTATTATCACAGAAAATATGAATGTTACTCTCATATATCTGATAATCTTCTAGCTGACTTCTCATCCAGAGCATTTGTGTGCTACAACCAGCAGCAGCAACATATTCTGCTTCTGTTGTTGAGAGGGCAATAGTAGCTTGCTTCTTGATGTACCATGAGATCAGATGACTTCCAAGAAATTGACAACTTCCAGAAGTGCTATTTCTTTCTATTCTATCTCCAGCATAGTCAGCATCACAGAATCCTACTAAGTTGTAATCTTTGGATCTTCTGTAAACTAAACCAACATTAGTAGTACCTTTCAGATACCTCAAAATTCTCTTAACCGCAGTTAAATGAGATTCTCTCGGATCTGATTGGAATCTAGCACACAAACAAACACTGAAGAGAATGTCAGGTCTAGAAGCAGTTAGGTATAGAAGAGATCCAATCATACCTCTGTATAACTTCTGATCTACCTTCTTACTTACCTCATCCTTACCTAGGACACATTTTGGATGCATAGGAGTTTTAGCTTCTTTGCTTTCAGAAAGATTAAACTTCTTCAGAAGTTCTTTCACATACTTCGTCTGATGAACATATGTTCCGTCAGAAGTTTGGTTGATTTGAATCCCAAGGAAATACTTGAGTTTTCCCATCATGCTCATTTCAAATTCAGCCTGCATAGACTCAGCAAACTCCTTTCCAAGTGTAGCATTAGATGTTCTAAAGATGATATCATCAACATATATTTGACATATTAAAATATCCTTTTTAAAGGTTTTACAAAAGAGAGTAGTGTCCACTTTTCCTCTAGTGAAACCATTTTCCAGAAGGAAAGAACTTAAACGTTCATACCAAGCTCTAGGAGCTTGCTTCAATTTGTATAATGATTTCTTTAATTTAAAAACATGATTTGGAGACTTGGAGTCTTCAAAACCAGGAGGTTGATGGACATAAACTTCTTCATCTATATAACCATTTAAGAAGGCACTCTTGACATCCATCTGATAAAGAGGGATGTTATGTTGAGTGGCAAAAGAAATTAATAGACGAATAGATTCTAACCTGGCCACTGGTGCAAAGGTTTCTGTGTAGTCAAGCCCTTCTTGCTGACTGTAACCTTGAGCAACCAGTCTGGCTTTGTTTCTTACCACTTCTCCCTTCTCGCTTAGCTTGTTTCTGAACACCCACTTAGTGCCGATTATGTTAAATCCTTTTGGTCTAGGAACCAAGTCCCATACATCATTCCTTGTAAACTGATTTAGTTCTTCTTGCATGGCAATTATCCAGTCTGGATCTTCTAGAGCTTGATCAACAGAAGTTGGCTCGATCAAAGAAACAAGACCTAATTGACATTCTGCATTGTTCTTAAGGAATGCCCTTGTTCTGATGGGATCATCTTTCTTTCCAAGGATCACATCATCTGAATGAGCTGAAGCAAGTCTAGGTGATCTTCTGACTGTTGGCTCTTCAGAAATCCTGAGATTCTCTAAAAATGCAGCAACTTGATCTTCTGATCCATTGCTTCTGAGACTGCCAGCTTCTGCAGCTTTGCTTCTTGGTTCTACTGCTTCTGATATATCAATATCAAAATTTGCAAAATTCTCAAACTGCTTTGGTTTTTCAAGACCAAGCTTATCATCAAACCTGATATTGATTGATTCTTCTACAATCAATGTTTCAGTATTGTATACTCTGTAGCCTTTAGAGCGTTCAGAATATCCAAGAAGGAAACACTTTTGTGCTTTAGAATCAAACTTACCAAGATGATCTTTAGTATTCAGAATAAAACATACACATCCAAAAGGATGGAAATATGAAATGTTGGGCTTTCTGTTCTTCCACAATTCATAAGGAGTCTTATTTAGAATAGGTCTGATAGAGATTCTATTCTGAATAATGCTTAGCCATATTGGTTTCATTGATCATGGTTCTGGCCATTTCTTGTAGAGTCCTATTCTTTCGCTCTACAACTCCATTTTGCTGTGGAGTTCTAGGACAAGAGAAGTCATGGGCAATACCATTTTCTTTGAAGAACTCCTCAAAGAATCTGTTCTCAAATTCTCCACCATGATCACTTCTGACCTTTATGATCTTGCACTCCTTCTCAGATTGGATCTGAGTGCAGAATTCAAAGAACACTGAATGAGACTCATCCTTGTGTTTCAAGAACTTTACCCATGTCCAGCGGCTATAATCATCAACGATGACTAATCCATATTTCTTCCCTCTGACAGATGCTGTTTTGACTGGGCCAAACAGATCAATGTGCAAGAGTTCTAACGGCCTTGAGGAAGAAACAACATTCTAGACTTGAATGCAGGTCTGGAGAACTTGCCCTTCTGACATGCTTCACAAAGTGAATCTGATTTGTATTTCAGATTTGGGAGTCCTCTGACCAGATTTAGTTTGTTAATCTGAGAAATCTTTCTCAAACTAGCATGTCCTAATCTTCTGTGCTAGACCCATTGCTCTTTAGAAACTGACATAAGACAAGTCACCTTCTGCTTCTTAAGATCAGAAAGATCAATCTTATAAATGTTGTTCTTTCTCTTGCCTGTAAATAGGATTGAGCCATCCTTCTGACTTACAGCCTTGCAAGACTTTTGATTGAAGATTATATCATAACCATTGTCACTTAATTGACTTATGGACAATAAGTTATGCGTCAATCCTTCTACAAGAAGTACATTAGTTATGGAAGGAGAGTTACCAAGACTTATGGTTCCAGAGCCAGTGATTTTTCCCTTCTGATCTCCTCCAAACTTGACTTCTCCACCTGGCTTAAGCACCAGGTCTTGGAATGTAGACCTTCTTCCCGTCATGTGTCGCGAGCACACAGAGTCCAGGTACCATGACATTTTGCTTTTTGTTCTCTTTGCCGCCAAGGATATCTGCAACAGAAATTATCTTCTCCTTAGGTACCCACAATTTCTTGGGTCCTTTCTTGTTAGTTCTCCTCAAGTTCTGATTGAACTTGGGTTTAGCAAAATATTTAACAGGAGGAACCGCATGATATTCTTTAGGTTTGTCAGCATGATATTTCTTAGGATGTGTCACATGCTTCTTGGTGTGAACAGTGTTAAAACTCTGTGCATGTGAAGTGAGCCTAATATCATGAGCATGGCCATATTTGAACTGATCATACAATGGCTTGTATGTGATCTTCAGATCATCAACAGGTTCAAATTTATGTGAGGTATCACCCTCATAGCCAAAACCAAACCTTTTGTTTCCAGAAACACCATATATCATAGAAGCAAGATGACTTCTGCCAATACTTCTAGATAAGAACTTTCTGAAGCTCGAGTCATATTCTTTCAGAATATGATTCATGCTAGGAATGGATTTTTCTGTTTTAGAAGGAGATCCACTATCTTTGGATAGATTTAAAACTTTTTCCTTCAGTTCAGAATTTTCCAATTCCAGCTTCTTAGTTTCAAATTCAAACTGCTTCTTCAGCTTTTTGTATTTGATACTAAGATGAGCCTTGAGTTCCAGAAGTTCTGTTAAACTGGAAACTAACTCTTCTCTAGATAGTTCAGAAAATACCTCTTCAGAATCTGATTCTGATGTAGATTCTGATCCATCATCTTCTGTAGCCATCAGCGCGAAGTTGGCCTGCTCTCCTTCAGAGTCTGATTCTGATTCTGATTCAGAATCATCCCATGTTGCCATAAGACCTTTCTTCTTATGAAACTTCTTCTTGGGATTCTCCTTCTGAAGTTTTGGACACTCATTCTTGTAATGTCCAGGCTCATTGCACTCATAGCAGACAGCCTTCTTCTTGTCAGATCTTCTGTCACCAGAAGATTCTCCTCGTTCAAATCTCTTTGAACTTCTGAAGCCTCTGAACTTCCTTTGCTTGCTCTTCCAGAGTTGGTTTACCCTTCTGGAGATCATGGACAGTTCATCTTCTTCTTCAGATTCTGATTCTTCAGGATCTTCTTCTCTAGCCTGAAAAGCGTTAGTACATCTTAAAGTACACTTGAGTTAACCATCTTCGAGAAAATCCGACAGAGTCATCGTGTTTTAGAGCCTATGCAGACAATTGTAGCGTAAGAAAGGTGAAGAAATTAGCAAGATTGTTTGAATATGTAGTTATCATGAAAAGGAATTTGAGAATTCTTGTTTCATTTAATTATATTCTTCTAAAAGAATTTCTCATGAATGCTCAACCCCATCATTCCTCAACAAAAATGAATTTGTTGAACGTAAGAATCACACACTTCAAAAAAATCAATTAGAGTCATGTTTCATAAAATCTTTCTTATCGCTTTTAGACAAAAGACATGAACACATCATTTTACACACATTTGTACCTACAAATTCTCAACTCCTTATCCCTGTATAATACATAATTGCGTAGGCAAATGTGTTTATGTTTGAGAAGTAGATGAAATATTCAAAAAGAATAATCACCATTGTAACTTCTTAGACTATGTTGTTTAAATAAATCCTTATAATCAACCCAATGGCAGAAACTTTATAACCAACCCAAATAATGGAAGCTTTATAACAAAACGATATTCTTTTCAAACTAGATTATTTTGTGACTTTTTGTTTGGAAAAGGGAGTATTAAAATTTGTGGTTTTTTGTGTGGAAAAGAGAGTATTAGAAAAGAATTTGCACAATAAATGTATTTTGAGTTACGCAATTGATATTCTTACTTAGGGAGTGTAGAGTTGTATCCTCTCAATCTAAATCTAACTTCATTGTCATATGTGTTTGTAAAGTAACATGTCAATATCATTGTAATTGTTCATTTCTTAACAAAGTCGGTTCATATTCTTGTCTGAATGTCAAGATTATGAAAGTTTCTCGATTCTATTGGTGACATTATTTTAAGTGAAATGACACATTTGTTTAAATCTTTGTTCATTTCCACGTCTTTGCATTTGGATTTTTGTTCATTTCTATTAGAAAAGATAGCCAGTCGCTATTGCTTGCATGGCTTATGTGGTCCCATTCTCGATAACCTCCTCAACCAAAAGCTTAGTAATAACAACAAACAAGTTATGACTATTCCATAAGAAAGTTCAACGTGATCAATATAATACACTAATTTGAGTGGTGTTAGAATATTTAATTATATTTATTTCACTTCTTTAAATCTTTCATTTTATAAAGTGTCTTTATATACGCTCCTATATAAAAGGAATATATTTTTTTATTGGAATAAATATGTTATGAAATTATTGAGTATTTTTAACGAAGTCAAATATTCTCACATTTGAGTAGGATATGGAATATTTGCACATTATTTTAAACATATCAATGACATAAATGTGTTCATTATTTTAAACGTACCAAATGGTTATTACGAAAACTTTTAATAATAACCGTACGATTTAAAATCAATCTCTCAATTTCATCTAAATTTTAAAAGCCAATAATTAATAGATAAATTCTGATTTAAATACATATCACATAAATGCATATCTGAGCATTGCTTTTAAACTGTATGATTGTTATTAAAAGTTCTCATTCTTATAATAACCAAAGTTCTCATTTGATACGTCTCATATATATATATATCAGATAATCAAACTTCACCCTGTTTCACTGTTAACGAAGCTACTACAGTCCACCTAGAACTGTCATAATGCGCTTGGTCCATCGGACCGACCCATAAGCCCAACAATTTAGCACGGGTCGGACCGTAAAATACTTTAAAAAAATACGACCCTGTCGTTTTGGGCCTGGTAAATTTTAGGGAAAAAAGATTGAGATAAGATATGATTTCATAAATGTGTTTTCAAGTGATAAAGAAAAGTTAAAGATGATGAAGGTATATTTTCAAGATGATGTGATCAAGGAAATGACTATGAGATGAAGAGAAAATTTGATAAGTATTGGTGATAATATTAAATTACTTTGTACTTTTACATGTACGTTTTTGTTGTATTCATATATATATATATATATATATATATATATATATATATATATATATATATATATATATATATATATATATATATATATATATTTATGAATAAATATTTTAAACATCACTTATATACATTATGTTGCATTTATCCATTACATTCTTTTTTATAAAATTAAAAGTATAATATTGAAATACGGGTCAGACTGACTCATCAGGTCGTACGGGCCTTTGAAAAATGGGTCGGACTCATTTTATGTAGCCCATTAAACAAATAGGTCGGGCCGGACTAGCACATTTAAATATATTAGCCCACCGGACCGAAGCGGGCTGGCCCGGGCCGACCCATTTGACAGCTCTAAGTCCACCCACCAAGATGTTTTTTCCTTCTCAACAAGGATTTAATCCACTATAACCAAACTGATTACAAACCACAAAGACTATCCGTCAATGTCTTGAGAAATTCTGAATATACCTTAGTCTCTCAAGGAACAAGATCAACTTACAATGGTTACTGGACCACATTTCAATCATCACAATGCCTCTACAGCGGCCTTAAATAATGGTCGTCGACTAGGAGGAATATGTTATATCCCTCAAACAACACCTTCACTGAATACAACTTCTCTGATGGTCCTGAGGCAACAAATGGACGAAAGTAACCTTGAGTTGGTAAATAACCTTACTCAACAAATGGGCACCATATTTAACCCAATGATTACAAACACCAACCAAAGTTATGGGTTGTTGGCTAACCAAATGAGTAAGATGGTTGATTTCTTTGGTGCTCCTCCGATTTAGCCTCGACCAACACCCCTAATATAAAATATAAAGCAAGTTGATATGCTTGATAATGAGTAGTTCTTGTTAAATAAGAGAAACCTATGGGATTTTAACCCCATGAATCCACTCCACAAAGAGATGACGAATAGTGTTCGACGAAGACAACTTATCTAGAGGGGTTGAATGGATCCCCGGTTAAAAAAAGACTTAGTGAAAAATGTGTTTTGAAAATTTGTTAATTATGGACAATGGAAAACACTCGGATCAACTCGTCTAATCTGAATCGTTATGAGAACACTTGGATATGCGTTAAACAAATGTTATATGCAATGGTAATGATAAAAAATAGAGGCAATATATTTCAACACACAACAAGTTTGAATATGATTACACTAGTAATGTGTTTCTATTGAAATATAAAGCAACAAACATCAAGAGGCAAATTGTCAAACACTTGAGGTGCATCCATGTTTATCATATTTTTCTTATGGTTTTGTTTATTTGAAATTCAATTACAATCTTATGGATTGCAATGAATTCAATAAAAAATTGAAACGATAACCAGTTTATCTAATTGTGTCGATTGCACAATCAACAGATTCAACAATTTGCAATTGAAAGTAAATGAGAGAGAGAGAGAGAGGACACAAGGATTTGTTTAGGGATATCACCAATCATCCTCGCTATGACTATGTCTGCCCCTAATTCCAAACACAATTGAGATAATCAATCTTACTTTGCAAAAATTATTTACATGAAAATAGTAGCAATCCAACCCTACAAACCCAATGATTAATGTTGATTCTAACTCTTTCTCTTCCCTTGATCTTGAACTCGATTAAGTAACCTAATAATGCCAATTGATCCTCCGATTATCGCTACTCCTTCGACATGACCACCTTATTCGAAGCTTTCAATTGGTTGAATACAATTGTGAATTATTGTGACCCAAGAATTCCAAATGATCCTCTAGTTACCAGTACTTCTTCGACAGAGCCACCTTCTTCGATGCTTTCACTCCACTGAATACGAATTGCAAAATCTTGTGCAAACCCCCCCAAATCAACACCTTGATCTTGGAGGACAAACCCTAAGTGATTTTTCCCAATGAAACCCCCAAAGATTCTCAACCCAACTTACAATTCAATAACCTAAATTGGACGTTATCAATTTGAATCTAGATGGCACTTAATAAGAATGATTATGTGTAATTGTTGTGTGTATGCATAGATGAGAGATTGAAGATGAAGAGAACTCTTTGTATGTTTATGGTTTCATCTTATTTGAAATAGTGCATGTATGAGGTATTTATATGTGTTCAAGTTGGAGGCAAAAACAAAACTAGAGGTTTAGAAAAGAATGAAAATTTTCACACATGTGTTGACACATGGAAGTCATGTGCTGACTCATTTTACACATGTGTCGATACATGTATGTCATGAGTCGACTCATAACAGTAATTTTTCTGCTATGTGTCAACCCGAAGAGCCTTATGAGTCAACTCATACAAACAGAAGCTACAGACTTTAAAAAGAAAGTACATGTGTCGGCTTATAGAAGAAATTTTTCTTCTATGTATCAACATGAAAAGCTTATATGTCGACACATGCATTACATAGCCTACAGGCTTTAAAATGCATGCACATATTTCGACTCATAGGTCGTATGTGTCGACGCATATACTTGTTTTTCATATAAAAACATGTTTTTAATGCATAAAACATTTTCTAAATGCATTCTAAGCTTCCTAATACTAAGATTCACACTAAGACTCGGAGATAACGTCCAATATACATAAATACTAAAGTTTTCCAAATTTTGACATCATGCAAAACATCTCTAATGGGATAGTATATTGACAAAAAGTATATATGGCATGTTAACCCTAGACCATCGATGGTACAATGAAATTAGGATGTTGAACATGTCTTGAGAAATTTCTAACAGAATAATCTATGGGGCAGAACAATATTGCAAATGTGGTCAAACAAGTGTTAGCCCAAAGCAGTATTAACATTGGCCTTCACATGCCTAATTACATCTTCCCTCTACCTGAATACATTTGATAAACAGGATTACCCATAGGATGGAAATTCCCTAAATCTACCAAGTTCGCTGGTGACACGAATGGGTCAACTGTCGGACTTATAGCCAGGTTCAAAACTGAAGCTGGCGACCTTTCCAACAACCAATATTGGAAAATGAAGTACTTCCCTAGTTCTTTGACATAGAACGCCTTTATTGATTCACAACTCACATCCCTCACTCTATACAAACTTGGAACCAATTTTTGAGAGTTTTTCATGAGCAGTTTTATATGGGTCAGTCAAAGATTAGTCTTAACTAATTGACTAGCGTCATGTGAAAAATGCTTGAGTCGATAGATAACTACCTCAACAGGTTTGGACTTCTTAAAGCGAGGTGATTTACTCAAGTCCCTGAGCATGAATTGGTAAAAATGGCCGCTGGAGGCCTAGACTATTCCATAAGGAAGAAGTTAGATACTCAGTACCTTAGAGATATGGCGCAGTTGGCTGATAGGGTTCGCCAAGTCGAATGCTTGAAAGTTAAGAAGGACAGAACATCTAAGTACAGTAAAAAAGAGAAAATTGCATATGTTGATACAGAGGGATATCCTTTAGACTTGGTCGACGACTGCATCGAGGAGAGTGAGATCAATGTGTCAAAAATAAAGATAGGGCCTCCATATGCATGCAAAGTGTTAAAACCATCGAACAAGGAGAACCCTGTTGAAACTAAGAATGAAAAACTGGTCGTTAAAACTTATACTTTTGATATTACAAAATGTGAAGAAATATTTGATGTATTGGTGTTTGAGGGATAGATTATAGTGCCCCCTGGCCTAAAAAATCTGCCATTGGGACAAAAGAAAATGAGAGGTTTTTATAAGTACCATAATTTCTTGGTCATATAACGTCTCAATGTGCTTTTTTCAAGGATCTAGTGTAAAAAGAATTGAAAGAAGGAAGGCTTCAATTTGGAAAAATCCAAAAAAAACTCGATGCAAGTTGATGTTGATCCCCTACAAGTTGGCGATGCTAATTTTGTGGAACTTGACAAAATCATGATGGTGGAGGTCACTAACGACCTTAAAATGGATGTGGAGACAGGCAAACAGGAGGAAAAGTTATTTGAGAAAATTGTTGCTGACATGATGAAAGTTGTCTTTCCTCGGCCTGAAGAGGAGTTGATAGATTTTTGGAATAGGTGCAACCTGACTAATTCAAGGACTATGTTATGTCCTAGATGCAATTCAGTGTATGGTGAGAAAACTGCCAAAGAGATTGAATTTGCTAGAGCTGTGGACCCTAGGAGAGGTTGAAATGCTGACAAGACCCCTAGGTTTGTATTCGACAAGTGTGGAGTCCCTCGTAGGAATCAACAGTTTTAAGGGAAGACCAAATTCCCTTACTAGAGAACTTTTGTGCCTCTGGCGAACGCTCTGAAGGACAAATGGGTGCGACCTGTTTATCAGAATAGATCGAATTAGAAGTGGAAAGTGGTCGAAAAAACGTCGGGTTCATCTAAGCAAGGCAACTATAGTGCAGTAAAGAAACATTTCTATGGGCCTTAAAACTACAAAGGGAAAAAACCAATGACAAGGACTAAATGGGGTCGTTTTTAAAGAATCAAGAAGGCTTTGAGAGAAGCTTCGCAATCTAATGTTCAGAAAGAACCAATTGCTGAAAAGAAAGAAATGGCCAAGAAGCCAGTGAAAGAGGGAGTAACCCCAGTTGCCTCATCCATGAAACCTACGAAGGAGAATCCTGAAGACCATGTAGCGAATCATGATGACGAATCATGATGTACTCTATGTTACTAATAGAGTACGATTGTGTATCTGAAGTGCTTGAAGTAGAATATGAAGCTAGTTATGATGAATCGGCGAACCAAAAATTGCTATGTTATTATGTGATGAATAACAACCTTGTTGAAGAACAACATGTCGTGTTCAAAAAACCTGATTCTGGGATGATGTACCATTTAAAGTTTTTTTATCTGGGCAAAGGTAGATAATATGGTTGTCAACAAAGTGTTCGTCGACGGAGGTGCTATTGTGAACTTAATGATACAATCTTTACTGAAGGAGATTGGGAAATTCGACACATCCCTTAGACTTGTCGAATTACGATGGAAAAACTAGTCACATTCTTGGAGTGATACAAGTGGATTTAACAATCGGCACTACTACAAGGTCGACATTATTATTTATGGTGAGAACGTCCAAGAAAAATTATAACTTGTTGCTGGGACATAAGATAGGTTTTGTCCCTTCAACTTTGCATCAAATAATTTCTATCTGGCGCCCAGATGGCATTGTCGAGAACATCGAGGTCGACCAAAGTTATTTTATGGTTGAGTTTAACGCAGTTAATAGAAAATATTTCAATCAAAATTTAACAAATATTCCTCGTTACTACCCAGCGGAGTCGACCTATATTCCTCATAAGGATGTGATGTAGTATTTAAACATGCATCCAACACATGGTTTCATCGGAGGCCAAGAGACAAATTTTGACCTACTTGGCCAAGAACATGTTAAATTCGGCCTTTGAGGATGAAGATTTGCATATTATGGCTCCTTCCCGGGTAATTCAAGACGGTGAAGAAGATTAGCCCAGAGGCCGACCCCGAATCTTCTAATGCATTCCTCATTCACTTGTAACAACTAGGACTTGTAGGACAATTGTTTCAAACGGGTCAAAGGCCTAATAAAACAGGCTCAATTACAAGGGTTCAACCCAAAGCATAGTCACATAAGGTCGTCGTTCAAATGGAACCACACTAAAAGGGTCTCACACTTGATCCAAGGTGCAAATCCATTATCCACTGTCACATCTGATTTTACAGCTCCCTGAAACGTATGTCAGATCAAACGAAGATGATTTCAAATGTTTATCATGTATAAACTCTACCACACACCATAAAAGTGATGATCTCATTCTCACTTTTGCAAATTACAGTTCTCTAATATCACTAACTTGAGTGGAATAATAACCTTGCAGATTCACCTTATTTCACTGCAATAGAGATTCATGTCACCGCATCAAAAGAACACACTCCCTCCATATCACCGATTTTTCGTTCCATGACCGGATAAGGGAGGGTAGAACTTAATTTGGTCCGCGTAGCTTTTTACACTGCTTTTTTAAGTTAGCGGACAGACACCATAAATGTCTTTTGAGTTAGGCAACATTCTTACTTCTTATGAAGTGTATAGCTGTTGTATTCCTTTAATTTCGAAACAAACTTTTTTGCCAAGTTTGTAAAATGTCAAGTGAGTTCCATTATAAATGCTCATTACTTAGCCTAGGCGTCCATATTCTTGTCTTAATTGTTAAGATCATGACTGTTTCCCAATTGTACAGCTGACATTATTTAAAGTGAAATGATACCTTTATTATAAATGTTTCTTTGTCTTAACTTTGAGTTGATAAATAAAATATAAGAAAATTATATTTTTCCAGATTCGGAATTGGATTCTTTCAAACACATGCTGTCAATTGTGTTCACACTACACCATGTTTATATCACTACCTCTCTGTGTGGAAGAATCCATTAATATCTTGATAATTATTACAAATCCAAAATTCCTCACCCTTTCTAGAAAACCTAATAATTAAGTATGAAAGCTCGATTGTTAGTGACAAATTAAAAAAAAAAAAATCAATTGAAATCTTTGTGTAAATATATAGTATATAAAATTTTGGATCATTGATCATGTTTCATGACACTCTTTTAAACTCTAATAAATTGTATCAACACTCTTATGCACGTCGACGACAATTTGAAATTTAAATAAGGATCATGCTAACGAGTGCCCCAGGGGCACTGGATAAGCATTCCAAATAAAGAAAATATTCTAAATTCAATCTATTGAATACACACAATATTTTTTAAAAAACTTAATTATTTATGTTTTCAATGCATTGAATACATATATTTTAGGTAAAATTATATATTTTTACTTTATTAAACAATGTTCAACTTACCTTTTTAATCTCTTAACCAGTGTCCCGAGGACACTCGTTAGCATTACCCTTTAAATAATTAATTTGTACCATATATATATATATATATATATATATATATATATATATATATATATATATATATATATATATATATATATATATATATATATATATATATATATATATATATATATATATATATATATATATATATATAAACAATTGAAGTTGTACTATTTGATTTAATAAAATGGGTTTGTCTCAAGACTTAATAATATGACATTTTCGATAACTATTATCAATCGAAAATTATATAACATGTTAACAATATGTATAAAAATTAAAGTTTTACAAAATTTTATCAAAACGGTTAATTTTGATCATTCTCTTTAACATATCAAATGATTTTGGATTGATGTTAAATTTTATAAATATGGTTTATATGATAATAATTTTCAATTCAACAGTGAATCTTGTTATATGAATATGTGATAAAGAGTTATCTAAATTTGACACATTGATCTCATTTGATCCTAACCCTAATAAAATATTTAATATGTTTATTATGTAAATATGCTTTAAGAGTTTTTAAAACTGAACAAATTTTCATGCATTTCCTATTATCTTTTGCTTTTTAACTATTTTGAGGTAGAGTTGTTATCGGGAACTTTATGGTGATACGTGTGTGGGTTCTCCCACTTATAAATGCTCAAGTCTCCACATTTTAAATTAGCGAGAGACTTCCACATACTACTCACATTTGTTATTCTCAACACTCACCCTCAAGTGTGAGTCTATCTACACTTGTTATTCTCAACAATCTCCCTCTCAAGTGTGAGTCTATCTACAATGATCTCCCTCAAGCGGAAGCTCTTTTATATCACATACACTTGTACCGCTATTGACACTTTTCAATCGACCACCTCTTATCACTACTACAAATAATACATTTTATGACAAAGTTTTCACCCCACCTAACAAAAAATTGAGATATAATGACAAGGCATAACATTTTTATTTTTACAAGAATAAATATCACATAATCCTTCGGTTTCAAAATATAATCGAGGGAAAAAACAATTCATAACATGCTTCGATTTCCAGCAAATGTAGTTTATGTGTTTAATTCTTTAAAAGTGGTGTCTTTTTTTTATTTTTTATTTTATTTTTAAAATAAGTGATCTTTTTCTTCAATTTATGTAATAGCCGAGGGATTAGAAAATTATATTTTACTATAAAAATACTCGTTAATAAAGTTTTATCCTAAACCTAACTTATATATAGCCACTACAAATTCGTACGCATCATTCTTTGGGATGAATTGCAAAATAAAAAAAATCTTCAATGGATCTTGAACAAAATAATTTTTTTACACTTGCAATCTATCTCAGATAATGTTGTTGATGTATTTTTAGAATAATCTTCTTATATCAAAGAAAACATTATTACTTTCATCGGTTGACAACATTGAGAATCTATCCCTAAACATGATGTAAATTGCAAGCAATCGCATCACCAAAAAATGAAGAATGGTAAAAAATTGAAATGAAAACCTTCAATTTTTTATCATTCACCATTTTTTACAAATAATATATTACCTCATTTTTTTGATAAAACCGGGAGATTTTATAACTTAGCTACAATAAATCTGGACAACACTTTATGCCCTACATTCATAAAGTCTATACAACCAACACTATATATTTTCTTGTTCTCTTTCTTATGAAAGCATTTGCCATGAAAACATTTCTCAAGATAAATCTTGGAACAGATCTCTAGGATGGATTGTAAGTGCTTAAATTTTTTTCCCAGAGTTGGAATACATAGCTTATTAGAAGTTGGATTCATTCAATCCGTTAAACATAAAAATAATGCGCATAAAGGTATACAATAAAATCTGGATAACAACAAAGATTTGTGTAAAAATGTAATTACGTTTTTTGAAAAAAACTATTTTCCCTTGATTTTTTACAAAAACCGAGAGGTTGTGGTGCTTTTTTATTGTATTTTTTACCTCGATTTTGTGTCGTAACTGGGAGGAAATATAAGCATGTTTATTGAGTTTCTTCATCGTCTTTAAACAAATCTTTTTTATTCATTTAATGAGTATCAACGCTCAAAACATTGTCATTAGTGATCCGCGTGAAATCTAAAAGACATTTATTATAAAAGCATTTTGAATATAAAAAATTGATAATGTTGACATGAAAAATTTGAAACTTAAAGGTTTGTTTTCTTTATCTTGGATTGGAAGAGCATAAAATTATATAATTTGGACTCAAAGTTCATCCCCTTAATTAATCCTGTTTTTTGTTTATCTATACTTTTTTTAGCAAAAATAATTGAATATTATTTATTTATTTAATTCTTTTTATATCAAAAATAAATGCAAGTAATATTTAACATTTGATCTTTCCAAAGATTTAATGATTAAAAGATCCGTCATTTGATCTACACTATCAGTGAAGACGATGAATTAGATTCAAAATTTGTTATATATTTTTATTTTAATATTTTATGTAAACAATGTAGTTTATAAACAAATTAATTTATTAATATTCTATGTAAACAATGTAATTTAGTGGTAAAAGGTGATAAGTGTGTGGGTTATCACACTTATAAATGCTCAAGTATCTATATTTCTAATCAACATGAGACTTTCTCACACTACTCACCGTTACTATTTTCAACTGTTGTCACATTTAGTGGTAAAAGAGTTTGACTCTCTTAGATTGTATAAGATTCCTTTATGTTTTTCATATGTGTTATTGTCTATATGTAATAGATGATAACATGCAGTGTTTTAATTCCATTCCTATAAGTTGGTTGAAACCAAACCATGTTTATTAACTGTTGGGACAATATTGTCTAGTTTAGGAAGGTGAAAGAAAGTGAATTCATGTACGTTGCTGGTGAACTAGTTCAATATGTATGTACGCGATAGATGATGAGTTTCCATGGTGTTTATGACTGCTATGGTGACGAATGATCTAGTGATAAAGAAAAAACTTAAAGTAAAAGAATTTTTGGAATTCTTTTGTCAATGTTGAAGGGTTGTCTCTTGTAATGATATGAGGCAAAGCAGTCAAACTTTAGAGTATTGGACAAGCTCAATAGTGAGGCTCATGAATACTTTTCTAAGGATTTAGAGTATTGGACAAGCTCAATAGTGAGGCTCATGATTATTTTTTTTAAAGATGCGTTTGTTTTAAGTTATAAAATAGTATTTTTTTGAAATTTTATTTTCATGATTATTATTATTAAGAATAATATTCTTATTTAAGTGTTTGGTTAAAAATTAAAATTCCTAGAAATGTTTATAATATTTATTTAATTTAAAAATTATAAAAAATATAAAATAAATTAAATATGAGTAGTAGTGAGAAGTTGTAATTAATAAATTTTATTCTCATAGAAATGTTGGATTCCCACCCATTAAACATGAGAACAATTTAAGAAAAAAAATGTTCCTTGAAATAAATAATATTCTGGAATAATTTTTAATTTGTTGCTTTTTTAATGTAAGATTCCCGAAAATGAAATTTCAATCTTCGAAACAAACACACCCTAAATGTTTGTTACATAAATAAAAATGGAGTTTATATATTATCACTATATCATCCAATCTCAAGTTTCTCTTTTTTTTCTTTCTTGTAATAATACTACTCTGATTTTTTATTTACACAAAATATAGACTTGATTCAAGTGTCTTCATCATAATCGTTTCTTGTATAAAGAACATCATTTATAATAGGCTCAATATAAAGTAATAGTTCAATGAAAATATTATTTTATATTAATATTTTCCAATCTTGCTCAATGTGATCGTTAGATTTGTAAGATAGAAGTACAACATATCACTTTTTATCAGCATAATCAATAACATAAAACACTTGGTGAGCTTGTGTTGCTAACGTGAAAGGTTTTTTATATTCAACTTTATTAAGATCCACTCGCAAGAACCCAAAATTATCAATTGAAAGTCATTAATGTTGTTTTCAACCCACTTGTTACCAAACACCGGTACTCGAAATGATGTAAAATCCAACTCACATGTGCATTCAGTAACCCCAAAATATAACATGTTATTAATAATGGTTTATACTTTATATCGTTGAAACTTGAAGTATGCTTAGATTGAGCTATAAGAGTGAAATTGTTATTTTCTGTAATACTTTGATAATCATGTTATTTTATATAAAAAGGTATATGTTATAGTATGCCTTAAAAAGTCGAGTTTTAAAATCGGGTGAAAATAAAAAATGGTGATGGTGGGGCCGCAGGTCGGCGACGGTCGGCCGAAGTACGATAGAATAGGGCCGCAGTGAGGTGGCAGTCGGAGCTCGGAGGCGGGGGGCCAACATTGTCTGTACGACAGTGTGGCAGTCGGTCAATGGTGTCCGTATGGCCGGTTCGGCGACGGTTGTCAGAATATGCCCTTACATTGTTCATGATTTTGCGATTATCCAACCAATTTTCTCAATTCGCGTGTTTTGGGATTTTTTGGTGCGGTTCATGAATCCATTTGCTAATGGATTGTGTTTTGGACTTTGTTTGTTGGTTTTTAGTAATTATAAATATGTATCTCTTATGTTATTGTAATTGTGACAATTTTAGAGCTTTTGAGCAAACGGGAGAAACAAGGATTTAAGGTTTAAGGAAACCTATGCCAATTTGTAGTTATTTTCCTATATAATTTTGTGGCACTTATTAATTCTGTTGTTAATATTCGTTGAATAAATCTCCACTTTTGTGTAAATATGTATTGTTTGATTTTTTTGGTTCATTTATGTACCGTTTGATAGTTTTTCATTCATTTTATAGGTATTCGTGCATGTTTGGAGCCTCGAGCAATAAAGTGTTGAAGATATGGCTTCAAATACGCGATTTTGAAAGAAAAACAAGTTTGAGCCCGCTAAGCCCATTTTGCAGCACGCTAGGAGATTTTTGCATTTGGCAGGAGTTATGCTACTGAGCCAACTCAGCCCGCTTAGCGGGAGCCCACTGAGCCAGCTCAACCTGCTTAGCAACGTCCCCTGTACCAGCATAGATATTTTAGATATTTTTTACAATGCGCTTAGCCAACTCAGCGCGCTTATCAGGGTCTGTTATTTTTGCTTTTTGTATAAATAGATCAAACCGGATTTTCTAGGTATGGTTTTGGGGAATTTTTCTCCCAATTCCATCACCAATATTCTTTGATAGAGAGAGGCTAGAAAACAACTATGGAGCTTGCACATGGATAAATCGGAGGTGGATTTCTCATTAATCGTAGTCGACAACCCCCAAGATGTTTGGTTTTTCTCCTTTCTCTTTGTGTATTTCTCCTTTACTGGGTTTGTTTGTATTTATACTCTGAACGTATATATATGTATTGATCATGGTGTTGTATAAAGCTTGCTTTACAAATCATTGTTGTTGCTTTCCTTAATCTTTTTGCATATATGTTTGGATTTGTATTGTTGTAGAAATAGACATCATAAATCTTGATTGAGGATGGATATCTGTTAGGTTCTAGATTCTATATATAAGTTTAGAGTTAAAAAAACACTTGTGTATTGAAGCTTAATGCTTATGTGTTGTTGTTTTGCGCGAGACATCGCCGACGCGAGAATACGGTTGTTCTCGCAACTTTGTGTTAGACATAACCTTGGTTGTGATACGTCTCGTAAGTGTTTCATAAATGGACACTGATGTGAGAGATACATGATGATTTTGACGAATATTATAGGTTGAGTACAACTAATCGATAGTTTAAGTTTGTGACAAGTAGTTTATATTCATGCCTGATAAGATCTCCTCTCTGAAACACATAAACTATTTAACGGTATTCTTTCCCTCGCACTGTTCTATGTGGACACAATAAATCCCATAATATACTTCCAATCTTGTGCTTGCTACTTTACTGCGTCAACAAAATAGCGTTATGTTTTGATATTGAATTGCATCGCAATAGTTTCTATGGTTTTGAGTTTTGTATATATCATATATATTGTATATTTTCACTTGTATAGTTTTACTTGTATGTGCTTACATATGATTATACGTTATTTGGTGAATGTTGGCTAATCAAGTTAAAATTGGAGCAGTGCCTAAATTTAAATCTTCACTTCTCAACTTGGGTATCCAACATTCACCTATTTTTTTTCTTTTAGTATGTTTATAGTTGTGTTATATATTTGTTTATACTTGATTTGTTTCTATTTTTTTGTAATGTTTGTTAAGTGTTTGGTTAGGACACTTTCTTTAGGTTTGTGTTTGAGGCGGAAGCATTGGCGTGTCGAGATAAGGTTACTTGCCAAACACCGAAACAATAAAAGCGTCGAGCTAACGACATAAAACAAGCTCTTGTTAGGAGGCACCCCAACTGTTGTAAGTTTTGTATTTTTATGTCGTTTAGATGTGTAGGTGTTAGTGGAGGTTAGGCTGAAGGATCAGACTCATATATGATTTTCTTTGTTTTCCTAATGCTGCTAAGCACGATTTGTGCCCGCTTAGCGTGCTCGGGAATTTTCTGCCTCTTTGTTTTGTGCTAGTGGAATTCATGTTCCAATTGGCCTATTTTTCCCACTTTCATCAAGGTTATTTAGTAGTAAATAATAGTATTTATTTTATAATTCTTTTGTTGGTTGTTTGTCATTCAAATTTTGGTCTGTTAGCTTTAGGATTTTTTAGGTGATTTTCCAAGTTACAGTGTTTCAACTTGCATATCATTCTTTCCCTTGCACCGTTCTACGTGGACACTATAAATTTCAGAATACTTCCAATCTATTGCTTGTCGCTTTACTGCATTAACAAATAGGCGCAGTTATTGGAGAATGGTGTTTTGATATTGAATTGCATCGTAATGGTTTCTATGATTTTGAGTTTTGTATATATCGTATATATTGTATATTTTCACTTGTATAGTTTTACTTGTATATGCTTACATATGATAATACGTTATTTGGTGAATGTGGGCTAAACAAGTTAAAATTGGAGCAGTGCTTAAATTCAAATCTTCACTTCTCAACTTGTGTATCCAACATTCACCTGTTTTTTTTCTTTTAGTATGTTTATATTTGTGTTATATATTTGTTTATACTTGTTTTGTTTCTTTTTTTTTTTTGTAATGTTTGTTAAGTGTTTGGTTAGGTCACTTTCTTTAGGTTTGCGTTTGAGGAGAAAGTATTGGCGTGTCAAGATGAGGTTATTTATCAAACAACGAAGCAATAAAGGCGTCAAGCTAACGACGTAAAACAAGCGCTTGTTGGGAGGCACCCCAACGGTTGTACGTTTTGTATTTTTCTGTAGCTGAAACGTGTATGTGTTAGTGGAGGTTAGGTTGAAAGATCATACTCATGTCTGATTTTTCTTTGTTTTCCTGATGCCACTAAGTGTGGTATGTGTCCGCTTAGCGCGCTCAGGAATTTTTTGGCTCTTTGTTTTGTGCCAGTGGAATTCCTGTTCCACTTGGCCTCCTTTTTCCCACTTTCACCAAGGATATTTAGTATTAAAAATTGTATTTATTTTCTAATTCTTTTGTTGGATGTTTGTCGTTCAAATTTTGGTCTGTTAGCTTGAGAATTTTTTAGGTGATTTTCCAACTTAGAGTGTTTCAACTTGCGGATGTATGGTAATGATATTGTTTTTGAAGTTGTATCATTCGAGGTACTCGTTTATCACTTTCTATAGCATAACATGTTTAGAAAACTTGGCATCTGTATAATTATCATGTCATTCATTCTTTTGCATTACTTGCTTGTTGATGGAATCACTTTAGTTCCTAAACCCCAAATGTAAGGAAGTTTTCCATTGTTCATATATGCAGGAGACCAACAATTTTTTATTTTAACTAGATTTTATTATGCTTAATCTTTTATTTGTGTTGATTGTATGGAAGCATGAAAAGGATATAGACATTTGTTTCATTTTGAGCACAACCATCCAAACCAAATATCCAATTCACCCTGTGAGTGTGTGATCATTAGTTAACCCATTTGAGTTTTTATCAATATACATGTTTCATTTGAACTTGATGCTTGTCTATGAGTATTTAGTTCTCTTTTTTTTTATGGATATTGATATTTGTTTTCTTGAATCCTCAACCATGATTTATGGTTGAATTTTTATCTTGTCTTAGAATGTAGGGAGTATTCACACTTTAATGTTGGTTGAATTCAAGTTGGGAAGAGAAATGTTGCTTGCTTATTGGTTGATTTTTATGAGGTTAAAAAAGAAAGGAAAAAAATAGAGAAAAGTTTTGAAAAAGAAAAAGAAATAAAAGAGTATCAAATAACTGTGCTAAATAAGTATTGTAATTTGTTTGCCAATTTGGGAATGTAGAAGAAGTTTGATTGAGATTTTTTTGTTTGAAACTTTGTGGATTGATCACTCTCTTAGGTATAGGCAAGTTTTTGTTTCAATTACCTGTAGAAATTGCCCCTTGATTGTTAGCCCGACCACATTACAACCTTAAAAAGCCCTTGTGATTCTCGCTTTTGTATTTTCAATATGAATTTTTGGATGAATGCATAATTTAGTCTATTGTTTGAAAGGTTGTTGGATGAGTGTCAAAGTCCCTCATTTTTGTGCATTTTTCATCCCTCGGTAAATTTTTTATAGGTGTGATTCATGACTGAGCTTGTTTTGTTTTAGAATGTTTTGGTATGGTTTTTGTACTTAGGATTCGTTTCGTTTACATGTTGTCATTGTAGGATTGTGGTAAGTATTACTTTGTTTGTGCATTTTGGTGTTGAACTATACATTTGTTTTTTGTTTTTGAAACTTGTTGATTCACGGTTATTTGGTTGATTACTTTTGATTCTTTCCGTTGACTGATTTTTGTTTGAGGACAAACAAGTTTATGTTGGGGAGAGTTTGATAAGTGCCAATTTGTAGTTATTTTCATATATAATTTTGTGACACTTATTAATTCATTTGTTAATATTCGTTGAATAAATCTCCACTTTTGTGTAAATATGTATTATTTGAGTTTTTGGTTCGTTTGTGTACTGTTTGATAGTTTTTCATTCATTTTATAGGTATTAGTGAATGTTTGGAGCCTCAAGAAATAAAGTGTCTAAGATACAGCTTCAAATACGCGATTTCGAAAGAAAAACAAGTTTGAGCCCGCTAAGCCCATTTTGCAACACGCTAGAAGATTTTTGCATTTGGAAGGAGCTATGTTGTTGAGCCAACTCAACCCGCTTAGATGGAGCCCATTGAGCCAGCTCAACCCGTTTAGCCAGGTCCCTTGTACCAGTGTATATATTTTAGATATTTTTGGCAGTGCGCTTAGCCAGCTCAGCGTGCTTAGCGGGGTCTGCTGTTTTTGCTTTTTGTATAAATAGATCAAATCAAATTTTCTAGGTATGGTTCTGGGGAATTTTGCTCCCAATTCCATCACCATCATTCTTTGATAGAGAGAGGCTAGAAAAAAATTATGGAGCTTGCATATGGATGAATCGGAGGTTGGATTTCTCATCAATTAGAGTAGACAAACCGAAAGATGTTTGGTTTTTCTCCCTTTCTCTCTGTGTATTTCTCCTTTATTGGGTTTGTTTGTATTTTTACTCTGAAAATATGTATATGTATTGATCATGGTGTTGTATAAAGCTTGCTTTACAAATTATTATTGTTGTTTTCCTTAATCTTTTTGCATTTATGTTTGAATTTGTGTTTCTGTAGAAATAGACATCAAAAATATTGATTGAGGATGGATATCTGTTAGTTTTTAGATTCTAAAGATAGGTTTAGAGCTAAAAATCACTTTTGTATTGAAGCTTAATGCTTATGTGTTGTTTTCCGTGAGACATCGCCAACGCGAGAATACGGTTGTTCTTCCAACTTTGTGTTAGGCATAACCTTGATTGTGATACGTCTCGTAGATGTTTCAAAAATGGACACTGATGTGAGAGATACATGATGATTTTGACGAGTATTGTAGGTTGAGTACAACTGATCAATAGTTTAATTTTGTGACGAGTAGTTTATATTCATGCCTGATAAGATCTCCTCTCCGAAGAATGTATTTTTACCTGTTCGTATTTTACTTTCCGCACTCTACGTTTAAACCATTTTAACCCAAGCTCTGAAACACATAAAGTATTGAACAATCTGTGGACACGATAAATTCTGAATACTTCCAATCTTTTGCTCGCTGCTTTACTGTGTAAACACAAGCCACCACCAAGAATACCAATTTTTTTTTGAAAAAGAGTTCATCAATATTACATTCAGCTCTATTGAAAACTATATCATTTATTTGCTTCCAAATACACCAACAAATTGTCAGCCAAATAACTCCTACCCTGTTGCTTGTCATCTTTCCGATTAACACTTCAACACTCTTCAACAGATGGCTGCAACAATCTGCAACTATAGGGAAATCTACCTCCAGCCAAATTTGAATTCTCCGCCATAACCGTTTCAGCTTTGTGCAGTGCAACATTATATGGTCTAAGTCTTCCACCTGCTATTGACAAAAAAACACATGAAGCGCCTTGGATCTATGTTAATATCCATATTCAAAATAATTGCTTCCTTGAAGGCAACATGTCCTGCGTAAGCCTCCACCCAAAAATCTTTAGTTTCGAGGGAACCCGAGACCCCCAAATACAATTAGCACATGTTTCTTAATGTTGGTTGTATAATGTTGTTTTTACCCTGTTGGTGAGTATTGTTGAGTTGCAATTATATATAATGTTGAATTATGCTGAGGTGTGTAGTTCAGATAGGAGTTATTATGGTGGCATTATATTGGTGATATTTATGTTAAGATATGTTGTTCAGAGAGGAACTACAATAATGACCTTATATTGGCGATGTTGTGGATTCAGAGAGGAACCGGTGATGATTATTTTATTTATATTGTTTGTTGCATTGCACTCATCATATATATCAGAGATATGTATGACTTCGGTCCAGTGAAGGTCACAGATTCAGGGAGGAACTAGTGACGGGTCTCAGATTCAGAGAGGAACTAGAGATGATGGATCAATAAATAACATAACTCTGACATCCAATTCTTAGTACGACATGAATTTGAAGAAGAAGAGGAGAATTACATTTCATTATAGAACTGCATCTATGATTGTTTGTTGTTGTGAATTAACCTATGTGATTGTTGAATAGTTTTTTTTAGCTATCCTCATTGTTTTATGCACTAATAACATATTATAAATGTATTCTTGTGTTGGCTTTACGCCTAAGGTACGTATACTCAGGTAAAGATTGGGGAGCCTTAGATGTTGCTTGTGTGGAAGATGTTTAGAGACTTTTTTAATTCAGTGTTTTCCGTGTTGTCTAGTTGTCTTTATGTCGCTCTTATAATGTAACACTTGAGTTGGAAACAATTGCTTATTTTTATTTTGCGAGATGTTGAATTTACTTGAATTGATGTTTCTTTTGAGTTAAATAATTTCTATTTTTATGAGACCGTGAGATGGTGTTTTTAATTGTTTAAATTCTACTGCTATTATTTATAATTTGAGAAAGATGTTTGATTTGAGAAAAATGTGACTTCTTTTCAAAAAAATTATTCTGATTATTTTATAAATTGCATGTTAAATTTTAGGATGTTATAAACATCATCATTTGCGATTATCATATCTAACCAACCATAGACTCATCGGGTGTTGAAGTTTTTTAGAACTCTCAATAATAGAGTGCATTGTACCTAGTTTTTTGGGAGAGGATATATATATATATATATATATATATATATATATATATATATATATATATATATATATATATATATATATATATATATATATATATATATATATATATATATATATATATATATATATATATATATATATATAAAAGATATTCTTACCCTATATCTTGACCATTAATTATTTTCAATCTAATAGTTAAAATTAATGAATATTAGTTTTCTCTCTTCATATATAACACCAAGAAATACTCTATTTTACATGCATAAAATAAAAATAGTTTTAAAGTTAATTTGAGAGTTAAACAATAATATATAACTTTTTTTTTTTACAATTTTAGAGATAAATAATATTCTACCTTTTTACTAATAAGTTATATTCTATTAAAATAAATGTATTTGCTTATGCACCTATCATTATCACTAAAAAAAAACCAGAAAAATAACACTACTCAACAATATTGATAAAAATAAAAGATTTAATATTATTTTTGTTTCTATAAGTTTATTTTAGTCCTTTTACTTTAAAAAAAAATTAAATTGATTTTTTTTATTCTTCATAACATATTATATTAGTCTTTTTAATCTAATAAATAACGAATTTAACAATTAATTTCTGATTTTTTTCATTTCTAATTACATAAAAAGAATTAATATAATATATTTTAAAAAGTTAATAGATTAATATATATATATATATATATATATATATATATATATATATATATATATACATATATATATTTATATTAAAGGACAAAAAAAATACTACTAATTTATATAAAAAAACCAAAAAATATATTAAGCCAAAATAAAAACACAAGCACCACGTTTGTTAAAAGTCTGATGTCCAAAAAATAAGAGTCAAGTCAAGCATCGACAAATTTAAAGTTTTCTATTTACCTTTTTCCCATTTCCCACTATGTGCATGTCCTTAGTTTCAGCAAAAACATGTGTAAACAATAAGCTATCAAGCATGAGAAGGGATTGTCTCCCATGAAATGATCATCCAGTTAAATCCATACCACTTTAAATTACAAAAGTCAATGTGAGAGAAATTTCTGTAAAGGAAATGATAACAAGTGTTTTTTTAAACACTCTTTAAGTTATTAAAGTGGGCAATTTTTTAAAAAATACGTGTATTTAATATATTGAAAAGGTATTGAAAATTAAAATATTAATTTTTATAAAAAATATTTTTTTAATTTAATATATTTAAAGAATGTCCTGAAAGCACTGGTTAGCCAAATTCTTTTAGAGCTTCATATTCACACTTCCCTCTCCATCAAGCATTATTGACAAATTTAAAGTTTTCTTTTTACCTTTTTTTTCATGTTCCACTCTGTGCATGTCCTTAGTTTCAGCAAAAACATGTGTATTCAAAAAGCTATAAAAGGATATGGATATCCGCTCAAACAAGTGTATTTTAAATGAATATTTATGGGAAGAAATTATTAAAATATGTTAAATTTTACAAAAGAATTTATATTAAAAGTCAAAGAAAATGTTGAAAATTGTTTTATGATTGAAAACAGAACATTAAGGCACGCTGTAATGATGTTTCATAATACACATCACTAGTCCTCACTTCTATTAGTCCATATTGGTCTGCAAATCAGCAGACTGAATCGTCATCATAATTGGAAAAAATTTAAATACTCGATTTTGATTTTATAAAATATTTATTGAAAAACTTCATTATAAATTTTCTGGTTTGTATATTTAAGAGTAAGTCTTTTCTAGCTGGAAAATTTTGAATGTTGACAAACGGTGAATGTACATTAGAAAGAATATTATTCTGTTGGACAGTATGGCACGTCTTTACTCGAGCCAAATGAATACTCTCTCCGGTCACTGTTAAAAACAACATATTGAGAAATCTTTGTATGGATATGAATTTAAATCCTTACTTTTAAGAATAATTAATAAGGAGAAAATTTTTAATTTATTTATAATTTAATTTAATTTTTAATTGATAACATGGAGTGATTGTGATAATAAAGGAGAGAAACAAATTAATTTTTATTTTTTAATTATATAAAACTTGTGATTTATTGTGTGTAAATTCAAATATTAAGCTTGTTGTTATGTATTTTCCTAAACGATTTTATTTAGCAATAGTTCATGTTCGGTCATTTTTTATTTTAATTTATTAATAATTTGACTAAATTGATTTCCATTTTTTCAAAGAGACGGTTAATTTATTACTAATAATTTGTGTAAATTAATTTTCTCGTTTCCAAAAAGACTCTTAATTTATAGATAATACTAACTTATGCTTGCTTAGTTAAAAACTAAAAACTAATTGAAAGAATAATATTTTGAGAATTGTGCAATAATTTTAATAAAAATATAAAATTAGTTTTTTTATAAATAGATTGTTTAACTTGTGTCTCAAGGGCATAAGTTAACATTACTCTTAATTTATTATTAATTTGTCTAAATTAATTTTCTTGTCTAAAAGTCACTCCTCAGTTATTAGTTATTTTCAACTCCTGCTCCCCCACCAAGTGAAACCATGGCTCTAATATTATTATTAAGATCACAACAGAGAAAGACATTATATCTCTATCCAAAAAAGTTAGAAAATTTCTTTAGCCACCTCCCTATGGGGGTCACCCCCAGCGAAAATTCCAAAATACCCCTGCTTCGGAAGTTTATTTCCGAAAGCGTCTTTTTTTGAAAAAATTGACTTATTTCGGAAGTTCATTCCCGAAAACATTATTTCGGAAGTTCACTTCCGAAATACTGCGATTTCTGCAGATTTATCAAAACACTCCCCCTCCCCCAATCATTTACCCTAAATCAAAACAAAAAGTGGCAAAGGCGAAAATTTGTGCAAACAGAATTCCAAAGCTGCATCAAGGCTCCAATCACACTGCTAAACAACATTCAAAAGCCCTCAATCCTAACACTTTGTAAGTTTTGAAATTTTTAGATCTATTATTCAAATGCATGTTATTTAGGGTTTTAATTGCATAAATGATATATGGTTAGGTTGTTAGTAGTATTTAGGTTGTTTAGAAGCATTTTGATTTGGTTTGAAGTTTGGTTTAGGGGTCTGCCATGGAAGTTGCAGAAAACTCCATCGCAGGGGTGTTTCGGAAGTTCATTTCCGAAAACACCTCCATCCCAGTTTTCGGAAATGAACTTCCGAAATGTATCAGAAGTTCAAATTTTTTTGTTTTTTATTTTGTCTCGCATATTAATCGATTTCAATTGTTTACAGGAACATGTCAGACAATCAACCAGCACGCAGGACTGCGTCTTCTAGAGAGGGTAGGGAGTGTCCGTTTTAATTTGCAAGTACTTTATTTTTAACGCCTTTGTTTATTGTGTCTGTTTCTTTGAAGTTTGTGTCCCTTTCTTCTTTTATAAAATGAGGTCTCATGAACCTTTCTTTCTTCATTTTTACGCAGGAATGGGTGGCGCTAAGGGAAGAAAGGGTTCTTCAAAGAAGGAGGTGAAGGAGGTGAAGGAGAAGAAGAAGGTTTTGACTGGTTCTGCTTCTCGTTCCCTGGGGGTCCATGGCTCGGACGTGCAGACTCAGTCTTCAGGCGTGATCAACGCTGATGGTTCTGATACTGAGTGGGATGAGGATTGGTATAATTATCTTCATTCGGAGGAGTTCGCTCGTCGGGAAGAATAACGTGTTTTTATTTTGTTTGATGTGTATTTTGTAACGCTCGTCGGGCAGAATAACGTGTTTTTGTTTTGTTTGACGTGTTTTGTTTTGTTTTGTTCTGATTTCGGATTGTATCGCACAGTGTTTTTGTATTGGATTTATCATCTTAGTTTTTGGATTGTTCTGATTTCAATATGTAGATTCTTGAATTTCATCGCCGCGAACACTATCCATCTTCTGGATTATAAACATAGAACTTTGACTTTCCCAGCGCACCCTTTGTTTGATTTTTTTGTAATGACGTCCCCTGATCAGGTAAGAAATGTGGACACATGTGCCTACGTAAGCCTTCTAAGACGGTTACCTTCTAAGAAATGTGGTAACACTTTCCTACTTAAAAGCCTACGTAACAAAAATTGGGAAGCTCCACAGCCATGCCCTATTTAAAAGAATAAAAAACCTTTTGAAATTTCGAAGTTCCCTTTTCCTTCTCCCCACCACTCTCAGACGGTTAACTTCTAAAACACTTTCCTATTTAAAAGCTTCTCACCCATTTTTCTTTCAAAATATCCCAAATCATTTTCGATCCTAAGTCTTCTTCTTTGCTTTAGCGTTTTCTATCTCTTGTTACTGCTTTCATCACAATGTCTCGCCGCGGTGGAGGAAATCATCCCGAAAATCGCCGGAGTCAACCATCTCCTGCACATTCTCAACAATCATCCATCAATGCTGCAGGATCAGGCCGTGGTGGTGGTGGTCGTGGCTCTCGCGGTGGACGTACCTGCAATCCTTCTTCCTCCGGACATCCACCTCCTCCGTCATATGCTCCGGCCCCGGTTACCTCTCCTCCGTCTGTTGTTGCAGCTCCGGTTGTTCGTCCATCTGTTTCACCGCCGTTTGTTCCATCTGTCGCAGCGCCGGTTGCTTCCTTGAGTTCGGCTCTGATCTCCATCGAGAGCCTGACTGCCGAAGTTAAACAGAAGGCTACTCTAGAGTCGGCTCCGTCGTCTCAGAAGGAAAATTGGGAAGGAAAATTGGGAAGAAAAATTCAAGTTCGTGCTAATCATTTTCAGTTGCGAGTGGCTGATAAGGATCTACACCACTATGATGTAAGTATAGTTTGCTCATAAGTTTTTTGTTGTTGTTTATTATGTTGGTAAGTTACAATGTGGTATGGATTTCTAGAGGATCAGGACTTTCTAACCTGTTGCAGCGTCTCCTTCATCGTCTTCATCCGATTAAATAAAGCGAATCGTTCTTGTTTGTTATTTTTCTTCTGTCCAGACCTTTTTTCGGAAGTGCATTTCCGAATTCCTCCAAGGGGGTGAGTTCGAAGATGAACTTCCGAAACACCACATTTTCTGAAAATGTAACTTTATTTCGGAGATGCATCTCCGAAATCAATATTTTATATTAAAAAAAACACGTTTTCGGAAGTTCATTTCCGAAAACACCTTTTTTTCAAAAAAAAGTACCTTTTCGGAAATGAACTTTCCGAAACAAGGGGTAGTGTTGTAAATTCACTAGGGGTGAGCAAGAAGGTTAGGAGGTGGGTGAAGAAATTCTCAAAAGTTAAGATGTTAGATAAATGAATCATTCCCTTATGAATTGAACATTCACTCGGTCACAAACAATATAAAAATTTTAACCACCCAGACCAGGGCGGAGCCAAGGCCCAGCTAGCTCGGGCAGGCGGGCTCAACCCCTATTTTCTTTGTACTCCTCCAATTTGATAGTTGATTTTTAAACAAAATCAGGGACAAAATTAGTAAAAATAGGGTGTGAAAATTAAAACAGATGAATAATCATTGGTATAAAGTTTTTGTTAGAATTTTTTGGGTCATACATGTAAATAATTAATGTGTTAGGACCATTATTTAATTAGCCAAATTAAAGTGATCTATTTAATGTAAAGTTTATGGCTAAGGATGTAATTGTCATGAAAAATATTGTGTAGATACTAAAAGTCTTATTTCTATTTTTGTGATGGGTAAAATTGGAATAAGAAACCTTGAATAATCATGACCCTTCATGAAAGGGCATGAGATTCTAAACTTGAATAAACATGACTCTTCATGAAAGTGCATGTGATTCTTATAAATAAGGGGTTATGGTCCCCAATTGTAGACACTAAAAAATATCATAAAATATTTATTCTCTTATCCCATTGGAAGAGGAACTAAGGAATTAAGGAATCTACAATTGGAAGGTCATTTTCCTATCAAGATCATCTTCTTCTCATTAAAACTTCATGGATTTTAAAGGTACGCTTCCGCTTTCTATTTCATCTTGAATTAAGTATGGGTTCATAATGTTTTGATTTATTAGAAAATTACCAACAAGTGGTATCAGAGCCTCCCATATTTAATCATGTGTGAATTTTGGTAATTGTTGTTTTTTTTTAGTTTTTCAAAATTGGGTTATTAATAAAAAAAAAAATACATACGTTACATTTTTTGTTTGTTTGATATAATTGATTTTACGAGGATAACACAGTTTTGTGTACGTGTATACAAGGATAACACAATTTTGTATAAGGCAACGTTTTTATCTTTTTCAATTGGTTTGAATTGCTACTGTGTCTGTATGATTCAACGTTCTAATTGTTGAAGCAAGTTTGGACTATAATAATTATTATTATGATTTTGTTTTTTAAATTAACTTTTCAAACAGTGACACTAATTCATTACGTACAGAAATATTCTCTTTTATATTTAAATTTTGGATTAATTGTAAATTTAATATTTTAAATGAGAATTTGAGATATATATATGTAGGAAACACAATTCTATATATGTTATTAATGAAAATTAATATGAGGAATAAATATATCTCAGTTTTAAAAATTAATTCAATTTGTCATAATTTTAAACTAAAGTTATTTGACATTTTAAATAATCTATTGAAACTAGAAATCACCAAAGTGACTCTTCTTTTATGGATTTGATTATGAGAAATGTTGAATGTTAGTGTATATGAGTATTAATTTTTTCCAAAGAAAATATTAATATTTGACAAAATTTGTATATATAAATGTGATGATAAATATGTGATGATTATAAGGTTTTAGATGTCAATAATAAATCAATCCAAAGATAGTTTTATTATTTGACATATATTATTGCCAATATTTGATCATTACAACAAGAGTATCACTAGCAATTAATACTATTGTCCAAAGACATTTATATTAATGTTGCACTAGATATCTTGAAATTAATTATGACATTATTTGAACATATATCATTTGAGCATATTTATATTATTTTATTTTGTTTTCTTTACAGTTAATATTGCTACTATATCTGCTAACATGAATTCAGTCCCGGTTCTTAATGGTGCAAATTTTAAGGACTGGAAGGAGAACATTTTAATTGTTCTTGACTGCATGGATCTTGACCTTGCATTAAGGATGGAGCAGCCCCCTTCTCCGACAGACTCCACTACTCCGGAGGAAAAGAAAAATTATGAGAAGTGGGACCGCTCCAATCGTATGAGTCTTATGATCATAAAGCGTGGCATTCCAGAGGCATTTAGGGGTACAATATCTGAAGAAATAACAAGTGCCAAAGACTTCCTTGCCGAAATTGAAAAGCGGTTTGCTAAAAGTGAGAAGGCGGAAACAAGCACACTCCTTCAAAGCTTGATTTCTATAAAATATAAAGGCAAAGGAAACATAAGAGAGTATATTATGGAAATGTCTAACATTGCTTCCAAACTTAAGGCACTAAAACTTGAGTTGTCGGATGACTTACTCGTGCATTTGGTGTTGATATCTCTTCCTGCACAATTTGGTCAGTTTAAGATAAGTTATAATTGTCAAAAGGAGAAGTGGTCTCTTAACGAGCTCATTTCATATTGTGTGCAAGAAGAAGAGAGGATGAAGCAAGATAGGACAGAGAGTGCTCACATGGCAAGTACCTCTAAAAGCAAGGGCAAAAGGAAGAAATATAAGGATATAAAGAATGAAGCTGATGAGGGTCCGATACAAAAGAAGCAAAATAAGGGTAATGATTGTTTCTTTTGTAAAATGACTGGACATGCAAAGAAGGAATGTGCCAAGTATCATGCATGGCGTGCAAAGAAAGGTATGTTTCATACTTTGGTCTGTTCTGAGGTAAATTTAGCTTCAGTACCAAGAAACACATGGTGGTTAGACTCCGGTGCTACTACTAACATTAGTGTTTCAATGCAGGGTTGCCTGAGTTACCGAAAGCCAAATGATGCTGAAAGATGCATTTATGTGGGAGATGGAAAGTCGGTAGAAGTAGAGGCAATAGGGCATTTTAGGTTGTTATTAAGTACTGGTTATTATTTGGATTTAATGGATACTTTTGTTGTACCGTCTTTTAGACGAAATTTAGTTTCTATTTCTTCATTGGACAAATTTGGTTATCATTGTTCATTTGGAAATAATAAATTTAATTTATCTATTAATTCAAATATTGTTGGATCTGGTACTCTTATGGCATATGACAATCTATATTTACTTGATACTTATGCTTCTTATAATGAAACCTTGAATGTGGAATCGCGTGGTACTAAGCGTAAAATTAAAAACACAAATTCAGGAGCATTGTGGCACAAGCGTCTAGGTCACATTTCTAAAAATAGAATTGAACGACTTGTGTCTAATGGGATCCTAGATTCCATTGACTTCGCAGACCTTAAAGTTTGTGTTGAGTGCATTAAAGGAAAGCAGACCAAAATCAAGAAATTAGGCGCATATAGAGCTACAGATGTTTTAGAACTGATACATACAGACATTTGTGGGCCATTTCCGACACCGTCATGGAATGGCCAACAATACTTTATATCATTCATAGACGATTACTCAAGATATGCATACCTATTTCTTATACATGAAAAGTCTCAATCATTGGACGTTTTTAAATCATTTAAGGCTGAAGTTGAGAATCAACTCAACAAAAGAATCAAGTGTGTTAGATCTGACCGTGGTGGTGAATACTATGGTAGATATGACGGTTCGGGTGAACAACGTCCTGGTCCATTTGCCAAGTACCTAGAGGAGTGTGGGATCGTTCCACAGTACACCATGCCTGGTTCACCTAGCATGAATGGTGTATCGGAAAGACGAAACCGAACTCTTAAGGATATGGTAAGAAGCATGATATGTCATTCTACTTTACAAGAGTCACTTTGGGGAGAGGCACTAAAGACTGCAGCTTATATTCTGAACAGAGTACCAACTAAAGCAGTTTCCAAAACACCTTATGAACTTTGGACAGGAAAAAAGCCTAGTCTAAATCACTTTCATATATGGGGATGTCCAGCCGAGGCAAGACCTTATAGGCCAAATGAAAAGAAACTAGATCCCCGAACAGTTAGCAGCTACTTCATTGGTTATTCTGAACGATCCAGGGGCTATAAGTTTTATGATCCCAAATTAAAGACAATCTTTGAGACAGGAACTGCAACATTTTTTGAGGATATTGAGTTTGGGGGAAGAAATAAGGTTAAAGACTTTGATTTTGAGGAGGAATCAATTTCAATTCCAATACCGATTGATTCATTTGCTTTTAACGAGGCAAATTCAGAAGATCTTCAAGACAGTGTCATTCAAACTCCCATTCAAGATGTATCAAATGATAATGAAGAACAAACTCAAGATCCTCAAGAACCAGAGCCTCAAGAACCAATGCTTCAAGAACCAATCCCATTACGACGATCCACAAGAGAAAGAAGAAATGCTATTCCAAATGACTATGTTGTATTTCTACAAGAACATGAGGAAAATGTTGGCATGATGGAAAATGATCCAATCAATTTTCGCCAAGCCCTAGGAAATCCTAATTCAGAAAAGTGGATTGAAGCAATGAATGAAGAGTATAAGTCTATGCAAGATAATAAAGTTTGGGAACTTGTCCCATTACCTGAAGGTGTGAAACCTATTGGTTGCAAGTGGATTTTCAAAACCAAAAGGGATTCCAAAGGTAATGTGGAAAGGTATAAGGCTCGTCTTGTAGCCAAGGGTTATACTCAAAAGGAAGGAATTGACTTTAAAGAGACTTTCTCCCCAGTTTCATCGAAAGACTCTTTTAGGACAATCATGGCTCTTGTTGCACATTATGACTTGGAGCTTCATCAAATGGATGTCAAAACAGCTTTTCTTAATGGAAACATTGATGAAACAATTTATATGGTGCAACCGGAAAACTTTGTGACAGGAGATCCAAAGAAGATGGTTTGCAAATTGACGAAATCCATTTATGGGCTAAAGCAGGCATCTCGTCAATGGTACTACAAATTTCATCATGTAATTCTCTCATTTGGTTTTGAGAAGAACATGATTGATGAATGTGTGTATCATAAATTCAGTGGGAGCAAATATATTTTTCTGGTATTGTATGTTGATGACTTACTGCTTGCCACCAATGATATAGGTATGTTGCATGAAACTAAGAGATTTCTATCCAGAAATTTTGAGATGAAAGATTTTGGTGATGCCTCCTTTGTGTTAGGGATCCAGATACATCGGGATCGCTCTCGAGGTACTTTAGGATTATCACAAACTGGCTATATCGATAAGGTTCTTAAAAGGTTTGGCATGCAGGACTGCAAACCATGTGATACCCCGGTAGCTAATGGAGACAAATTTAGTCTAAATCAGTGCCCAAAAGGAAATTTAGAAATTCAAGAAATGCAAAAGATTCCTTATGCATCAGCTGTAGGAAGTCTAATGTATGCTCAAGTTTGTACACGTCCAGACATAGCATACATTGTTGGAGTGTTAGGCAGATATTTAAGCAATCCAGGAATGGATCATTGGAAAGCAGCTAAAAGAGTTATGAGATATTTAAAGAGAACAAAACATTATATGCTCACGTATAGGAGGTCAGATTCTCTAGAGATCATTGGGTATTCTGACTCGGATTTTGCTGGATGCCAAGATAGTAGAAGATCCACTTCGGGCTATATATATATGTTGGCTGGTGGTGCAGTTTCTTGGCGCAGTGCCAAGCAAACTCTTGTAGCTTCGTCCACCATGGCAGCAGAGTTTGTAGCGTGTTATGAGGCGTCAAACCATGGAATTTGGCTGAAGAACTTTGTCACAGGGCTGCGAATTATAGAAGGAATTGAAAGACCACTCAAGTTATTTTGTGACAACAAATCAGCCGTTTTATACTCCAATAACAATAGGAGCTCGACAAAGTCGAAACACATTGACATCAAGTTCTTAGTTGTGAAGGAGAGAGTACAAAGTGGACAGATTTCCATAGAACATTTAGGGACGAACTCCATGATAGCGGACCCTATGACGAAGGGGCTCCCACCCAAGGTCTTTCATGAGCACACTGCTCACATGGGTGTTATACAATTAGAGGATTCTTTGGTTTAGTGGGAGTAAGTCATTGATGTTAGTTATGTTCTATGTTTGATATTATATATGAATACTTATATATTTGTATTATGTTCTGATCAGAAATAAAGTTTGGTTATTTAGTTCATTGCACTTTGTATGATAATATTGATCTCATTAAAATAAGGAGGACCAGTTGAAAATTGACATGTATTGATCACCTTCATGTGATTTTCATGCTGCACATTTCATGATTAATCTATGTCATTTAGTTGCATTTATAATTGTGATCATTGATGGGTTTAATTATGATTGATATAATGAAAACCGCTTTGGTCCTATATATTGATGTAACTAATGGACGAGATAAGGATATATCCAAGATTTATAATGGAAATTTTTTTGAGCTCATAAAGTCTAACACATTTATAAGAATACATATATGACCAGTGGGAGATTGTTAGAATTTTTTGGGTCATACATGTAAATAATTAATGTGTTAGGACCATTATTTAATTAGCCAAATTAAAGTGATCTATTTAATGTAAAGTTTATGGCTAAGGATGTAATTGTCATGAAAAATATTGTGTAGATACCAAAAGTCTTATTTCTATTTTTGTGATGGGTAAAATTGGAATAAGAAACCTTGAATAATCATGACCCTTCATGAAAGGGCATGAGATTCTAAACTTGAATAAACATGACTCTTCATGAAAGTGCATGTGATTCTTATAAATAAGGGGTTATGGTCCCCAATTGTAGACACTAAAAAATATCATAAAATATTTATTCTCTTATCCCATTGGAAGAGGAACTAAGGAATTAAGGAATCTACAATTGGAAGGTCATTTTCCTATCAAGATCATCTTCTTCTCATTAAAACTTCATGGATTTTAAAGGTACGCTTCCGCTTTCTATTTCATCTTCTTCTCATAAAATTCCTGGCTCCGCCAGACCCAGACCAACATCGGACATTCATACATTAAAAAGTCTATTTTTTAAGTAATAAATAATCCCAAACCACTTATCTTAAATATCGACAACACTTCATTTTTTTTAAGAATCAATTAATATATATAAGAAGGTGGGTAAAACTTTATTTGGACCACATTACTTTTTTACACTAACTTATGAAAGTTGGCCTGGACGGACTTAGAATTAGGCTGTTGTTCTCACTTCTTATAGACTGTGTGACCTTTCGGTCCAAATCAAACTTTATCGACAAGTGTGTAAAATTACAAAACAATACCATGCATGATACTAATGTTCATTTGATCATTTCATAACAAAGGCGTCCATGTTCACGAGTAGTTGTCAAGAGTACGATTGTTTCACAATTGTATTCTTAACATTATACTAATTGAAATGATTCCTTTACTATACTCCCTCCAAACCATAATAATAAAAAAAATAATAATCAATATATTTAAAAGATCGTATAGATTAAACATACTCTTTTTTTATACATACTCACTAATCACGTTATATAATTTATTTATTTTTAAGATATTCGTTAAACTAGTTCATTTGATAACTCCCTAGGGTGCGTGTTCCATATCACAATATCTATGTCACTATCTTTCCATGTGCAAACTCCATTAACATTTTGATAATATTATACTTCATTTCCATTTGTATCTTTCTTCATTTCATTGCTCGCATGGCTTCAGTTGTACCCATTCTCCATAATCTCCTCAACCAAAATTCAAACCTCCCATCTCTCTCCCATTCTCAACAACCTCTTTTCTCAAGATCCACCAACCTCAAATCCAAATTCCTCATTCTTTCAAGAAAACCTAATAATCCACCAATATTGCTTCTCAAATGTTCGTCTTCCTCTTCCATGCTAAACAAACTAGAAGAAGAAGACGAAGATGAAGATGAAGAAGAGTTATCTCCACCACCTCCTCGGTTGAGCGATGTATGGGAAGAAATCCAAGGCAAGAACAACTGGGAAGGTTTGATAGATCCAATGGATCCTATTCTCCGGAAAGAAATCACTCGCTACGGCGAGTTTGCTCAAGCATGCTACGATTCATTCGACTTTGATCCACACTCAAAATACTGTGGAACCTGCAAGTATCATCCTTCGCATTTCTTCGATAAACTCGACATGGCTGAGAGTAGTGGATATACCATAACACGGTATCTTTATGCAACTTCAAACATTAACCTTCCTAACTTTTTCCAGAAATCTAAGATCTCTTCTGTA
The DNA here is from genome assembly GCF_029867415.1 of Vicia villosa. Lineage (NCBI taxonomy): Eukaryota > Viridiplantae > Streptophyta > Magnoliopsida > Fabales > Fabaceae > Vicia > Vicia villosa. Next base: position 121,803,872 of record NC_081184.1, on the reverse strand, counting down.
TGGAGTACACATGCTAACTGGATGGGATACATCGCCGTTGCCACCGATGAAGAAGAAATTAAACGGTTAGGACGCCGGGACATAGGTACTCAATACTCTTACAAACTTTTTCTCCGTTGTTATGATTTTCGAAAAATACTTGCATGAAAACAAATATTTTTTTTCCATTCTTATGATTTTCAAAAAATACTTGCATGAAACACTCATGTAACTTTAAAAAAAAAAACCTAGTTACAATTTTTTATTAATTAAAAAATAAAAATAAAATTTTCTTTCTCTAATTCAATTACAACCACCTCCACCCTATAAATTTAATTAAAATAAAAATAAATTTAAAATTTTCTCTTTTCTTGTTTCTAACACTTGACATTTATGTTCATATTCATGTAAGTTTTTTTCATGATTTATTGTTTAGAAATTTAGAAAGAGGAAACACAAGAGTGCAATTTATTTTTTATTTTTTTATATAATTTAATTTTTTAAAACGACTTTAAAGAGTCAAAGTAAATTATAAAAATTATTTCAAATGGTTTTTTACTTTTTATAAATTGGTAAATAAATAGATGAAATTTCAAAAAAAGAAAAAAACTTTCATGATAAAATACAGTTGTTTAAGTCGGCAAAATAATAGATAAACAAAAGTCAATATTATTGATAAGTGAGGCACCACGACATAGTTGGTCGATCTCACATGATCTTGTTTGTGTGAGTTTTCTAATTATTATTACAACTTGAAAAAAAAAAGTTGTTTGAGAAGGTGATTCTCTATCTTCTGTATCCTATATTCGTTGTAAAAGATTCTTTCTTTTTGACAGGAGTGTACTATAAGGTTCATAAAAGAGTTTTATATTTAAAGTTGAAAACGGCATCAAAAATTAATTTTAGAAATAACTTTTCTCAGGAATAGCTTTTTAAGAAATAAACTTTTATAAAAGTTTGTATAAGATTTTGTTGGGGACAATTTTGTTTTCCTTTATTACAACTTAAAGGAATTTAAAGGCACACAATGTCGATAAAGTTTTTTTCATGAGGAAAAGTGTTTTAGAATAGTTTTGTTAGGCGTGGATTTGAACCCACAAACACTCCTTATTTATCTTTAGAAAGTAAAATTTCAGTCATCAAACTACTTTTAAAAAAATTAAAAGATTGTTCTAGAATACAATTTTATATTCACTAATAAAAAAAACATGTATTTCCTTTCTGACTTTAGTTTAATATTATTTTATTTTTTAAAAAAAATCCTGTACCTAACAAAAATTTTAGGTATAAAAAATTAACCTAATTTAAGTCCCTTATTTGTATAATTTTATTATTTATTAATTTTTGATATTTTATTAGTTATTTTAAGTAGGGTATGAACCACATTATACCTTTATTCTCTAATTTTTATTTTTACTATTGTAATTGAAAAAAAATTAAGTATTAATTAAAAAAAGTCTTTTTTTGGTAATTTATTTGTTAGTTTAATTCATAATTTTCGAAGTAGTGTATTTACCATTCACTATTTTTAATTAAAAAGAGCATAGATATATTGTTCAATTCATTAGATATTTAATGTATTTGAAATCAATTATTCAATATAATTTAAAAGAGGCTACTACTTCTCTACCCATCTTAAAAATTTGAGTAATGTATTTTTTACCAATGGCATCGCAACATTTAATTTTATCCTATTTAACTATTTATTAAATAATATTTTCTTGATTGTTTTCAAACATTTTACATTAAAGATAAATTAAAGATAATTTACCCAACTTTTTTTATGAGTAGCTTTAAAAGAATTTTGAATAAAATCAAAAGGCATCGATTTATGCACAGCGGTGCAGCATGTTGTCTGTTTCCATGTTATTTCTAAATAATCTAGATTATATAGAAAAAGTGAAGAGATGATTCAGTTTCTAATCCAACCTTATTTTTTATGTGTAGTTATTGCATGGAGGGGCACAGTGACATACATAGAATGGATATACGACCTAAAAGACATTCTCCACGAAGCAAATTTCAGAAACGACCCATCCATCAAAGTAGAATTAGGCTTCTATGACTTATACACTAAAAAAGAAGACTCATGCAGCTACTGTACATTCTCAGCTCGAGAACAAGTCCTCTCAGAAGTAAAACGCCTCGTACAATACTACGAAGACGAAAAACTCAGCATCACAATCACAGGCCACAGTCTCGGCGCCGCATTAGCCATACTCAGCGCTTACGACATTGCTGAACTAAAACTAAATGTCATCGAAGACAACATCATCCCTGTAACCGTTTACTCATTCGCAGGCCCTAGGGTTGGGAATTTGCATTTCAAAGAAAGGTGCGATGAACTCGGTGTTAAAGTTTTGAGAATATTAAACGTGCATGACAAGGTTCCAACCGTGCCAGGGATAATAACCAACGAGAAGTTTCAGTTTCAGAAATATATAGAAGATGCTTTGTCTTTTCCTTGGAGTTATGCGCATGTTGGGACTGAGATTGCTTTGGATCATAGAGAGAGTCCTTTTTTGAAGCAGAATGGTGATCTGGGTTGTGCACATAATTTAGAGGTACTTTTGCATTTAATAGATGGGTATCATGGGAAAAAGAAAAAATTTGAGTTGGTTTCGAAGAGAGATATTGCGTTGGTGAATAAGAGTTGTGATTTTCTGCGGAGTGAGTATGGTGTACCGCCGCATTGGAGACAAGATGAGAATAAAGGGATGGTGAGAAGCGATGGGCGGTGGGTTTTGCCGGAACGGCCTCAGTTGGAAGCTCATCCGCCGGATACTGCACATCTTCTTAAGTTAGTGCTTAATTATCACATTCACGTTAATGGTAAGTTTCAATCATCATGAACCATATGAAATTGTTTTCTAATAGGGAAAAAAAGAAGGATGGAAATAATATGTATAAATAGTGTATAAGATGTGGTGTTGGTTAATTGATGAGGTAATATAAGATGACAAATGAATGTGTTTGTATTTAAGGTTGTCAGTTTAGATTTGAAATAATTGTGATAAAAGTTGGAAGAATCCAAACATACCTACTAAGAAGGTTGGAGATGCTAATAAAACAAAAATAAGATAATAATTTTCGTGAAATAATGGATCTCCACAAGTGTAGCTATCCGTCCAGCTGCAGAGGATAGTATTAAAATTCTTTCGATAAAAGGAAATGTGATGTTAGCATTATTGGGCGAATAGAGAAAACAACATTCATTTTTTTTTAAGAGTATGTCAAAATAGCACATGGTTGTTTTAATTTTAAAATATACATTCATTTCTCTTAAATTACATGTATTAATAAAAAGTGTGCGTGTGTGATCTAGCGGTGAAACGCTTTGGTCTATTGAGTATGCTCCTCTCAAATTTAAAAAAAAAATTGTTGTCACAAAATTGGATGATGCACTATTTCTCACCTAGATATCAAAAAAGATTTTTTTTAATTTAATGTCAACGGTTTTTTTTTGTCACTAAAATTTGGATGAAACGCTATTAAAAATAGACTTAAAAAAATTAATACTAACTCCGGTCCTATTTATAAAAATTCACTTTTAAAATATAGTGAATATATAATTAATATATTTGTACAATATATTGTCTAAATACATTAATCATTTAATATATCTAAAAAGTAAATGAACTTTAGAATCAGAGGAAATATATATTTTAACAATGTCATTGTAGTAAATCTTTAAAAAGATAACTGTAATTTTTTCTTAAATTTATATTGAATTGAGTTAAAAAGGCCTAACTCAATCGAATTGATTTAGAGGACCAAATTTATAAGTATGAAAATTTATCTAAAAAATGTTAAGAATATAATATATTCCCTCTAGGCTCATGTATAATTAAATTTAAAAAAAAAAGTTTGTTATCTTAAAAAAAATGTCTTAATACATTTAATTTTTATCCTCTTCGTAATTTTGAAATCGTGGCAAACATTAAAATAATAAATTATAGCGCTATATTTGAAATAGAAACATTAAATATAATAATTATAGATTTTTTTTCTTATATTTAAGACAGAAAATTTATTTTTAATCATGTTTAAGACACGAGGGAGTAGCCTCCAAAGTATTTTGGACGATATTAACTACAACTTTCTCCGTCCTATATTATTTGTCGCAATTGAACAAGTTATCCTTCCTAGTAATAAATGAAAGAGAAAATAGTGATTTTAACAAGTTATCCTGATTAACTATTGGTGTATTTAAATTAGTATTAATGTAAAGTGAAAAAATAATAAATTAAAAGTATTTATTAGAGAATACAATTGAAAGATTAAATATAAAATTGCATTAGTAATCTAAAGTGACAAATATTTTGGAACAATTATTTTGGGACGAATGAAGTATATTGTTTATAAATTGTTACGGTGTGAATTGATTTTGAATTAATTAATTTATGAAATTGAGTTTAATAGAATTGAGTTTAACAAAATAAATTTTAAATTAAAAAATATTATTTGTCACGATAAATAACATCACAAAAGCATCACGAAAGTATATAAGTATTATTAAAACTTTGTAATGGTATTTTTTTTTGTATAAATATAATGAAAAATGTTTTAATGTAACAATAATATTAAAACTCTTTAATACTGTATGTTTAAACCCAAATCTATTAACACAATAAATATTCAGTGTGTTGGCCGGGTAATTTCTCATCACGAAGTATGCGTGATTTTGTTTGTCGTTATAAATAGCATTTTTTCTTTTAAATTTAAATATATTTATGTAAAAATAAGTTGAATAATAAATTAATGTAAAACTTCGTTTAAATTCCAAAACTACAATTTTTCTTCAAATATATTTTAAAAAATTGAAACATCCTAAAATTATTTTTAATTAATTCGACACCTTTAAAATTATTTCTTAGTGTCAAAATAATAGCAAAAGGTATAGATAGAAAATGAATGGTTTGTGGCTAGTAAAAATACAGTGTTATATTATTGTCGTGTCTAAATCAGAGGAGTGGTGTGTGACGTTGTGTTTTTTTCTACAAGTACGTCATAGTGTGATTTTTCCATTTATGAATTAGTTAAAGTATTTATTTTCAAAGATTAATTTATATTGTTGAATAGGACTAAATAGATAAGTTGAATAATAAATAAAAAATACTGCTAGACCAACAGATTGTATTTTATTTTAAAGACACGATTAGGATTCTCTCGGGTAAAAAATTAGTTTTTAAATTTATTAAAAAGATTTATGTGAATTTATCGTAGGTCATATTCGCCTTCTAAAATTTAGTTTAGTCTAATCTATTTTCACCCCTAAATCTAAATTATGAGTCATTTTATCAAAAATATTTGTGTCAAATTATAAGTTATTTTATAATCTTAATACAGCATTAATGATTTTTTTCTCTAATATACCCTCTACTATTTATTTCTCTTTCTTCTTCAATTCTTTTTATTTAACTTTCTCATATAATTATTGAAAAATATTTTATAAAATTATACATCATTTTATTTTTTAATAAGATAATAATTTTATTTTTTAATTTGCATAAAATGACCATCACGTCTTATAATTATAATTTATGATGGAGGGAGTAAAAACTAACGTTTTCTCGTAAATAGGACTAGAATGGCACATGGTCCATGATTCCAGAAAAAGGAGAGAACATGTCACCACGTGATCTTTTCGATGTGGCCATTGTAGCATGCGCGCTTGTTTGTAGTACGGCCAATTCTATCGTGGGAAATTTGATAGGTGTGGCTCACGTTTAACCCGTATTCCAAAATTTGTCTGTATCTTTAATTAATTAATGTTGTACTATAACATGTTGATATAACTTGATATGTTGTTACTTGTTAGTTTCGACAAAAAGGACAAAACACTACAATATTTATATGTTTAAATTAAAGTCTTCTACAATATACATCAAACCACTGTGCTCAACTTTTTGAAGTTCAATTGATTGGTGATAATTAAATATAGTGTAAATAGTTTAATATAACATGTTGAATATAGAAGACGTACTCGGTATTCATCATTTCAAACTGGTACTAAAAATAAAAAAAGTCATGATACATGAACATCTAAAATTGACATCTTGTATAGACACCGTATCACATACATTCATGCAAGTTAACTTTTTTTTTGCTATGTTATCAAAAGTGAGAGAAAATTAATATTAAAAAAGTAAACCGTATCTATACACGGTGTAGGTGTATGTTTGGGTGTTTAAATAACTTTTTTGCTGTTAAAACATAGGTGTGTTATTTGAACATTAAAACAAAAGTGAAGATGAGTTTAGTTACAGGTTATATAATTCTATAGGAAAGAAGCTTATCAAAAGTCGTTATGTGGTGTTCATGGAAGACTAAATTATCAAAGACAATGATAAGGTGGAGAAGACTGCAACCAAGAAAGATATATATCAATTTGTCTAATATTGATCTAGTGTGGTTACCTGTTCATAATCTAGATACTATTCAGAATGGTGAGCCATATGATTACATTGATGATCAACAAATTGGTGATGAGGTAAATATTCCAATTAATGATGATGAAGAGGAGAATGATATGTCATAGAATGAAAATCTTGGTGAAGCTCCATAATCATCCCAAGTACAATTTAGGAGGTCTAACAGGCAGACAACCTTCTACAAGGTATAATTCTGATGAGCATGTGACCTTGATTGATGGGGGTGAGCCTGAGTGTTTTCAATAGACCATAGAAAATGATGAAAATCAAGAGTGGTTGGATGCAACCCGATGGTTTTCAAGTTAAAGGCAAAGAAGATCATGTGTGAAGATTGAGAAATAGTCTACATTGGTTGAAGCAAGCTCCAAGGTAATGGTACAAGAAGTTTGAGTCTGTCATGTGTGATAAAGGATACCAGAATACTACTTTAGTTCATTACATCTTTGTTAAAAAAAATTCTAACAATGACTTCATTATCTTGTTGTTATATGTTGATGATATGCTTATTGTAGGGAAACATATTTCTAACATTGACAGATTAAAGAAGCGGTTGGGAGAGTCATTTCACATGAAAGACATGGGAGCAATTAAACTGATTCTTGGCATTAGAATCATGCGTGCCAAAAAGGAGAAGAAACCTTGGATTTCACAAGAGCATTATATCGATAGTGTTGCAAATAATCCAAATAGAAAGTTCTAAGGCAGTAAGCATTCCTCTTGCCACACATCTCAAGTTGAGTTTTAATCAAAGTCCTTCAAGTGAATATAAAATATTTTATATGAAATGTGTTCCTTATGTGTCTGTTGTGGGTAATTTGATATATGCAATGGTGTGTACATGACCCAATATAACACATGATATGAGTACATTTAGTAGATTTTTGCCAAATCCATGCAGGGAGCATTAGAATGATGTAAAATAGATTTGAAGGTATCTTCGCGGTACTACTTGTGTGAGGCTTTGCTTTGGAGGAGATAAGCCTACTCTAAAGGAGATAGGCCTACTTGTGTGAAGTCATGATTGATGAAGAAAAGGGACACCATTACTTCTACTCAACTTTCAGATATGTAAACAAGTGAGGTTTGAGCCCAAATATTTTTATTGTTTACTTGTTTATTTTTTTAAGTGTATCCATGCAATTGTAATATCTAGAATTTACATTTTATTTGTTTTAATTAGTTGGTCTGATAAACACACATAGAGGCAATTGTTTGTAAAAACTCTGCGGCCTTGTAAACCACCCTTGCATAATAATTGTTATCCCTTGCTTACCCATTTGAGCCTTAGCTTTTCTTTCGGTGACTTAGCCTTTAGCCTGTAACTCAAAAGATAAAATCTTTCCACACACCTTAGAGTTAGGTAGATTGATTTGTTTGGGGTTGCTCTTGGAAGTTAGCAACATTTAAGTTTGGGGTTGGGGTACTAGATAATTAGTCAAAGAAAAAGAAATAGAAAAATAAGATGTCAAAAACATGACATCATCAACAAAAAAAAAGAGAAAAGAATAAGATCAAAAATAAGAAAAATTCTCTTGTGCCCAAGTTGAAAGAAAGAGTGATATGACAGGAGTAAAATAACGGAGGGACAAAGAGGTAGCTAACTCCAAGGTTTAAGCCGATTATTTGGAAAATTCTCCTACCCTGGCATAAGTCAAGATTCAACCTTAAAAGTCATCAAATGTGTGTGTTTGAATATGATTTGATTGATTTTGCAGACAGATTACAAATTTACTCATTTTTACTCTTGTATATTGATTAAGTGAATACCCTTGCGATTGAGGGCATAATGGTGAATATAGAGATAGGTTGAGTACTGGTGTTGGAAGAACTGATCTTAGTTGATTGGATCAAAGCAGGGAACAAATGTATCAATCAGCAAAAGTAAGTGACATTCATTTGATAAGGTTTGTAATTTATTTTTGACAAAGTTTCAGTATTGAGATAGGTTTCTTGAGGACAAGCAACAATTCAAGTTTGGGGTTATGATGACAGTCGTCATTGTGTGATTTGTACGAGGAATATCGAATGAATAATGAGAAAAAGTCATAACAAAGTGTGAATAAGTGAGCAAAAATATAGCAAGATGAAAAAATAATGACTTAGTGAATTATTGAAGAAATTGGGAAGAAATTGGTATTTTTCAGCATAAATTAAACCATGACATTTTTCCAATAAATCAATCATATATGGAGTTCCGTAACTCAGATTGAGACGAGGTTTTTTGCAAAATAAAGCTAAAAAGGATATCTAGCTACTGGAATTAACGCATCCGCGCCACTGCACAACAAGCTCCCGTTAGGAAATCATTACTCAACGTGCTCGCGTTAGAAAGCGTTTTTAACACGCAAAATTTCTTTTTAAATGGTTTTTTAGCTCCTTTTTGAGGGGGAATCAATCCAGGAGAGAGAAATTAATGATAAAGTTGAATTTTGGAGCTTTTGAAGGCCATTGGAGAGCTTCTTCTACAAGGATTCTTCATGTTCTTCGAATCCACACTATTGTTTTTTACTTGATTGGGACATATGATTGGATGATATTATTGTAATTGCTTTGAATCTTTGTTATTATTCAGTTATTGTTTATGTTCACTGCCTTTTATTTTTTATGACATTCAAATTGATCTTGATATTAGTGACTACTAACCCTAAGGCTATTTATCTGAAATGCTTTAACTGTTGAATTCTCTAATTGACTAGGGATAATACGATTGGGAATTGTGATTTAGGGATTGACGAGCTCTTTTGCCTACTCTGACGTGACAATTGGCCTGAGGGATCGGGGAGTTGACATTTAGGATAATGAGTTACACATCAAGGGATTGGGTGTAGTGGCAGTGTTAATACGTCGTGTAATATTGTATTCATTGCATGTCTTTTAATGCGCGTTTCATCAATCAAGTAGAACTAGGGGATTCATACAATAAAACCTGTCTGATTTTCTCATTATCATTATAAAAATCTTTTCTTGCATTTTTCGACCAAAACATCTTGAAAATTCCCCAATTTACTATATTAGTTTAATCGCACAATATCCCTTACTCTAGATTCGCAATCCCTATGAAGACAAATTTATATTTTATTACTTCGATAACATAGCTAGTACACTTGCTAGTAATTTGTCATCATTGAGCAAGATTCTACAACCGAACACAAGAAAATTGCTAAGAGATTTCAGACTACACAATTTATCCAAAGACTGTTGAATGATTATTGGATTTGGTGGACCTGCATTTCTTGAACCACTAAGCCACACATAAGATTTTACAAAAAACCCATTTGGATCCCTCTAGTACACATAGGAATTGCCCTCTTACTATTTCAAAGTGACACCGTGGAAAACAAAAAGTAATTCTTCTAATCACATTTGAAGAACCATTCCCCCCTTGAGGCAGGCGATCTGATCCTAGTGATTTCTCCAGTTGCTGCGTCTCACCATATCCCGTCATCTATTCTATTTGAACAGGGAACTTTCCAGGTTCTACTGCCATTTCATGCGTTTTAACAGATACTCCAGGTCGAACATAGAAATAACCTCTACCTCCATCAAAATTGCAATTGTTGGAACCAGAAATGTCTCAAAACCTCCAATGAATTCAAGTGACACTAAACATGCAAGGCATAAACAAACTCATAACGAACATATATAACTTGGTCCAATATGAAATTATGCATATTCTCAACGAGAGACTTATACTCATATAAGAAAACAAACACAAATTTTCATCACGAGTCACTACTTAAACTAGAATTAATGCAACACGGTAACCTAAGGACCATGCCTAAGGCCATTTTCGGTGACATCACAATATAGAAATGATCCTGAATCACTAGAGCGCTGCCATCATCATGGTCGTAACTCCCTTCTTCATAACTCGAAGGTGGGGATGGTAGACACACTCTTCCCACAGATTGTCGTCCCATGAGACCTCCTTCGCACCACTCTCAAAGGAGAAACAATCAAGGCACTACCTACTGAATTCCCTTTATCCATAAAAAATGTAGTTGTCAAGAACATTGTTGATTGTAGGATTCCAAAGTTCCTCGAGAAATTAACAAAGTTCATTAATTACGACAAAATTGAGGACCAAGCGAACACGTAGAGCATGTGGACACCATGCTTGATTATCAGCATGCTAGAAATGTTGTTAAGTGCAAGTTGTTTGCGTTAACTCTCAAACGATTTGCAATCACGGGGTTCAAAATCGTGGAGGATCGCCCAAAAATGATATCCATCCTTATAAGGATTCTCCCAAAAGAAGAAATAAACCTTATAGAATATATTGACGATTCACTAAAATGGTCATGGAAGTCGGGGGTCTAACTATGGTATGAAATGTTGGATCTTTGGAAAAGGACTGAGGACGGACTGTAAGTTATGTGAAATGTTAGGGTTAAAGGCGCGAGGAGCATGAATGACCTTCTCACTTGAGCCGAACCCTATATTAACTACAATGAGAGGCTGATGGTCAAGAATGTGGAAAGGAACAAAGGATCGGTGAACCCGATAAGTGGCAGACAAGGAGACAACATGTGTTGGGAAGACGAAAATAAAGACATACACAACGAACCATACACTAGATTCTCGTCGTACAAACCACTTAATACTTCGAGAGAAAATATCTTATTGAAATTTGTCAAATAAGTTGGGATAAGGTAACCCCATCCCGTAAAAGAATCTTCACTGACAGAGAAATAAAAATTATGTTGTTTCTATAAGAGTCATTGTCACAACATTGATTTATACGTCCATTTTAAGGACTCCGCATAGGAGATGATTAAAAAGAGAAATTTGGGCAAATACACTCAAGAAGTGAGATGAAGATGACTACAAAAGACAATGTAAATTTCTCCAAAAAGTCTAGAAGACAGAGTGGTTCCTCCAAATGATTTTTGATCGTTTTAATAATATAATAATTTTTAATATAATTAATACTATAGATAATATAAATATTTCTAAAATAAAATGTTAAATTAAAAATGGTACGAATCATACTAATTAGAAAAACATAAATAAATATTTTATTTAAAATTGATATAAATTAATTATTTTAAGATAATCACTTTAAAAAATAGAGTAATTATTTAAGGTGTCTTCGACCCGACTTGTTTTAAATGTAAAAGTTACTTTAAAATATAAATTTTAAAAATAATATTTATTTTATTTAATAAATATTATTTTGATATTTCAATTATTTTATTTACAGTTTTATACAAAGTTTTCGTATTTTATGTTATTTGTTTACTAAAGATATTTCGGTAGATAGAAAAACTCACTTATAAATTATCATTAGGTTTGATTGTTAAGTAATGTGAAATTTGTTTATCTAAAAAAATACATAATATTTTAATAAAATGTTTTATTTTTTTAAACTTTAATCCAACAAATTGACAATCCAATGGCTTGAGAAGTCTTCACCACTATTTTTTATGAATTTTTGAATCTATAAAAACGAAAATATATAAGTAATCTGATTCAACGTTAGATTTAATAGAAATACATCGACAATGTAAAATAGTTTTATACTATCAGTAAAATCATAATCATTAATTTTTGTAAATATTTAATTTTTATATAAAATAATTTTAAAAAAAGTTATGATACACTAACCGTATAAAATATTTTACAATGAAATTACAATACCTTTAAGCTCTTAAACATTTACATTCCATTGCTGGTTTTTATATGGATTTACTGCAAGTTGGTTTTCACAGTTAAATAGTCCAGACGAATGCTCGGTTTTTGGTTCAACTATTGAACCGTTCTGGTTCAATTTTGATTACTTTCATTCAAATACCAATAAAAAAAAAAAGACAATATCTCAATCCACTCTTTATTAAGCTTAGATAGTTAATGGAGATACACATCAAGAAGTATTTTTTTTACAAAAATTTGATAGATACACCTCTGGAATAAATCAATTTCATAGATGCACCTCTAGAATAAATCAATTTTTGACAAAAAAAATATACTTCTATATCTCTAAAAATCGGAGACATTTTTGAAAACGCATATGATACATAAGAAACTCTAAAAAATAGAATAAGAGATTATATATATATATATATATATATATATATATATATATATATATATATATATATATCATATGAGAATGACATATTTATATGAGAATGTGAGAATGAATCTGAACCATTGGATTTTAAAATAAATGGTGGAGATTATGAGTGAATCTTTTTTATCTCTCTCCTGTATCTTGAAATAAATGAAGTAGGAGAGAGAAAAAAAAGATTCACCCATAATTTCCACCATTTATTTTAAAATCCAATGGTTCAGATTCATTCTCATATTCTCATATAAAATGTCATTCTCATATGATATGCCCTCATATATATATATATATATATATATATATATATATATATATATATATATATATATATATATATATATATATATATATATATATATATATATATATATATATATATATATATATATATATATATATATATATATATATATATATGAGGAGGGATCAAATTACACCCGAAGAGTTACACCACGAGTTACACTCGTTCAATAACTACATCTCGAAATAATATTTTTTAAATTCAACCGTTGGATTGAAACATAATATCATATAGATCATTCCTATAAAGTTTGAGCTTAATCTATAATGATTTACTATATCATCAAGATATCTAAATATTAACGTCAAAATGAGCTTTCATATAACGTTAACTTTGATGTTATTCAATGACATAGTAAATCATTATAGATTAAGCTCAAACTTTATAGGAATGATCTATATGATATTATGTTTCAATCCAACGGTTGAATTTAAAAAATATTATTTCGAGATGTAGTTATTGAACGAGTGTAACTCGTGGTATAACTCTTCGGGTGTAATTTGATCCCTCCTCATATATATATATATATATATATATATATATATATATATATATATATATATATATATATATATATATATATATATATATATATATATATATATATATATAGGAGAGATCAAATTACACCAACAAATTACACTAAGTGTTACACTCTTTTATAACCATTGATTGTACTTTAATCTAACGGTTATTAAAAGACCTCTTTTAGACTTATGATTCACGTGATTTTTTCTAAAAATAGTTTCCTCTATTTTTGGTAATAAATAAAAACATGCTTTTTTAAATATTTAATAAATAAAAAATTAGAATTATTAAATAATTCTAAAACAAATTATTGATTATTAAAAAAAATATATTTTCTTCTTATTTTTAAAATATCTCAACTTTTGTATTTTCTTTATAATAACTTTTATTATATTCAACTAATATTTCTTAAAAAATCATAATTTTTAATAAAAAAAATGTGAAGAAAATAAAACATGATTCTAATTTCTAAACAAAAGAAAATTTTATCCACGTTTTTCTTTAAATCAAGTTCTATTATATATAAATTCAACAAATACCTTTTAAACAATAGTATGCAATAATATATTCAAAACATGTATGAAGAAAATAAAACTAAACAACAAGTAAAGAGTATATAATATAATGTTTAAGTTTTGAATAAAATAAATAAAAAATGATATAAATTAAGTTCAATAAAATATTCACTTTTTTTCCCGATTTACAACATGATAATTATACACACATTACTCACTATTTTATTTTTTTCAATTTATGTTTTTTAATACAATTTTTAAATTTTATTTAAAAACTTATAGGTTTTATTGTGTATTTTAAGTAGATAAATATTGTTTTATTAAAAATAAATTAAATAATATTGTTTTAAGTGGATAAAATTAAAAGAAAAAGTAAAATTTAATATTTATTAATATTTTTTAAGTAAAAACACACTATGAAATCTATAAATTTTTAAATAGATTACAAAATCGTATTGAAAATATTAAAGAAATTAAATAAAAAATAAATTCATTTAAAATTAAAAAACTATTTTTTATTAAGAATTATGATTTTTTAAAAAATATTTAGAATCATAATTCATTATTTGCTTTAGTTGAATATAATAAAAGTTAATATAAAGAAAATACAAAAGTTGAGATTATTTTAAAAAAAAGAAGAATTTTTTTATTAATAATCAATAATTTTTTTAAGAATTATTTAAGAATTCTAACTTTTTGATTTATTAAATATTTAAAAAATCATGTTTTTATTTATTACCAAAAATAGAGGAAACTATCTTTAGAAAGAATCACGTGAATCATGAGTCTAAAAGAGGTCTTTTAATAACCGTTAGATTAAAATACAATCAATGGTTATAAAAGAGTGTAACACTTAGTATAACTTGTTGGTGTAATTTGATCCCTCCTCATATATATATATATATATATATATATATATATATATATATATATATATATATATATATATATATATATATATATATATATATATATATATATATATATATATATATATGGTGAAAATTGGAATTTGTCATGTCTTTAACTTATAGAAAGCGACTTTTGGCCAGATGTTTAGGAATATGTGGTCTTTTTCCCAAACGTTATAGGAATGCAGTAAGTAGAAAACTTTAAATTGTTTTTCCCATGTTAAAGGTAAAGTGGCAAATAAATGCTATGCACAAAAGTTTTGAAAGGAACGGAATACATGAATTTAGTTGTGACAATAGAAAACAAATTGAAAAGACTAATGATCGAAAAAAATTAGTTGTTGCAAAAGAAAACAAAATGAAATGACTAATGATAAAAAAAATTTGTTGTGACAATAGAAAACAAATTGAAAAGACTAATGATAAAAAAATTTAATTGTGACAATAGAAAACAAATTGAAAAGACTAATGATAAAAATTTAGTTGTGACAATAGAAAATAAATTGAAAAGACTAATGATATAAATTTTGAAGTTTGAAGTGAAAATGAAAGTTAATGCAATATATAAATGAATTGATGGGAGTGGGACACTGATAAAATTAACTTGAATTTTAAAAGAAAATTTTGTGTTAATTCAAGGTAAACTGAATTAAACATGTACAGAAAAACTTAAACAGTGCATAAAAGATAAAACTACTAGTTAAATCACTTTAATGTGACAAATAATTTGATTTGAAGGGTTGGTTGTAGACTTGTAGTTTTGAATTAACAATATCTCATCTCTCCAAATTGCGGATGACGTTTTAATGGTGGACATGAAAAAAATTTGGCCGTAAATTCGAGTAATTAAATTTATCATCCTTTTATATAAATTGGTTTTTTCATCTAAGAGTTGGTTTCCACAAAAACTGAAGTGTGGGTGTGAATGTAAAAACATCCTGACTTGTAGAAGCAATTGATTTATTACCATACAAGTAAAGCAAGTCATCTTTCAAACACTTTGGGATTGGCAGCCAAATGGCGATAACCTAAGAAGAATCTGATTTATGAAACTCGATAATTGATAGAATTTTAAGAAGACTATCTTGTTGGAGAAATCATATTTTGCTCATGGGAGGTATGTTGGTGTAAGTCCTAGAGACTAATGATTTTATGAATGAATTTAAAATGTAAATTATACTTATTATTGAGAAAAACGATAGAGCACTGACATTGTAAACTATTTTTACACTGTCAATCAATGACAACTATGTATTTTGTTAAATCAGACCGTAAATTTTAAAATACTTTCATGATTTAATACTTTAAAATATTCTGATTGGATGTCTGTGTAACATTTTTTTATATTGACAGTGCACTACCATTAAACTCTTTATTATTTGTAATAAAAGACTTTTTTTATCATGTATGTTTTCAAACTAGTAAAGTCTTTATAATAATTAATTCGTTTAATAGAACGTTAGATGTGATTTAATTGTGAGATACTATTAAATATAAAGATGTCATTCTAAAAGAATTTGCAGATAAGTCTAGTTGTAAAAATAGAACAATAATACTACCGACGCATCCTTGTCATTGTTAATGACGGTCATCACACTTTCTTAGGCACTACTTGTATTGGGCTGACCCATTTACTGTCTAAAATAAGATAAATTACCCTAATATCTAAGAGTTTCAACGCCTCATTCTTTAATCTCCTTTGACGCTCTCTTGTGGACTTGTAATCCTCTTCTAGCAATATTTGTCTAAAATAAGATAAATTACCCTAATATCTAAGAGTTTCAACACCTCATTCTTTAACCTCCGTTGACGCTCTCTTGTGGACTTGTAATCCTCTTATAACAGTATTTTTTGCATACAAGTGAAGGGACTTATTCCTTTCAAATCTTAAATTATGTAGCTCATAGCCTTACGCTACTTTTTCAACACAGAAAGTAGCTTTCCAGTCTCATTATTATCTAATCCTACATTTACAATGCTTAGATGAGTGAAATTTTTGTCTAGAAATTCATATATAAGGTTTTGGTGCAAGAGCTTCATTTATATTTATGGGGTTTCCTGTTGGGTAGGTCTTGACCCTTATATTTTAAGTATTTCAAAGCTTTGGTCTCGATCAATAAGAGTTTTATCTAATAATTTTCTATAAGCCTTAGTCTCTTCATTTTTACTCTCATGATCGTCACTTCCAATTAGACATGCCTCCAATTCGTTAGTAGGAGGTGGTTCAGATGAACATTCTTTAACACATTGGTCACTTACGTTAATTTTGCAACAAGAATCTCTAAAAGATGAATTTTTTTCATGAATTTGGATAGGAGGAATTTATTCTTTTCATCACCTACTTCAAAGGCTAGTTTCTCTCGCTTAACGTCTATCATGGCTCCAATAGTGGCAAGAAAAGGTCTTCCTTAAAGAATGGAGATTTATGAATCTTCACCCATTTCCATTATGAGATAGTCGATAGAGATGAACAATTGTTCCATTCTTATGGGTACATCCTCTAAGATTCTTACTCGATATTTTATTAAACGGTTTGGTAATTTTAGGGATATGTTTGTGGACTTCATTCACCAAGGTCAAGTTTCTTACAGATTGATAGGGGCATTAAGCTCACACTTTCCCCTAGATCGAACATTGTCCTAAAAAAAATCATAGTTCCAATTATACAAGAAATTGCAAAACTTCCAGGATCTTTTAGCTTAGATAGCAATTGGTTTTGAATTATGGCATTCCAATCTGCAATCAACGCTCCAGTTTCATTATCTTCCAATTTTCACTTATTAGATAGAATCTTCTAAATAAATTTGACATATAATGGCATTTAAGATAGAACATCTATGAATGGAATATTAAGATAGAGCTTTTTTAACAACTTTATAAATTTCTAATATTGTTCTTCAAATTTTTCTATAGAAAATCTATGCAGAAAGAGAATTGGTAGTTTATATGGTGGATGAGCAACATATAATTTCTCTTTTTCTTCTTCCATAACCTCACTTTCAGGTTGGATTGGTTCATTATCCTCGTTTTTATTCTTATCCTTCTCATTAGCGTCCTCTAGTTGCTTTCCATTCTTTAGAGTGACTGTTGTGAAAAACGATACCAATAACAAAGTATAATAGGGAATTATAGGGGAGAAGAAGAACACAATAATTGGTTATAACCGTTATTCTTTTACTTTCTCTTAAAACAAGATTACAAGTTTACAAGAATAACAAATAACCTCTCTCACCCTAAATTAGGATTTGCAGCTTAGCAATGATGAGAGACTAGTATGCTATTTATAATAAAACCTAACATACTAACTAATGGGCTTTTTCCACAAGGCCCATTACACAAGTCAACTTAATAAACAAGCTAACTTAACAAATTAGGGTTTAAACACTAAAACCTAATTTAACATGCTAACAACCCTAGCATCTTCGACACAAACATGTGAACAACCTTCGACTTCATGCTTAACCCTGTCGAACCAAGAAGCTACCCTTCGGCCATACTAGAGTTCGATCCAAAATCTCACAAATCTCCACCTTGGATCTAACTCTACAACATCAAGGGAACAAACTAGCTTTCTTCATGCAGCTTTATCAACTGCATACAGTGGAAAAACTTGCAACTCGGCAATGTCTTGGTGATCATATCAGCAGCATTGTCTTCAGTCGAAACCTTCAGCACTTGGACTTCTCCACGCTCGATTACTCCTCTGACGAAATGCAGCCTCACATCAATGTGCTTAGTTCGCTCATGATAGGCTGAATTCTTCGACAGGTGTATTGCACTTTGACTATCACATTTAACAGTGATACCTCGACCTTGAAGTTTCAGCTCCTTCGCAAAACCTTCAAGCCACAATGCTTCTTTCACAGCTTCAGTTAATGCAATGTACTCCGCTTCAGTGGTTGATAGAGCAACAACCTTCTGAAGTGTTGCTTTCCAACTAATTGCTGTGCCAAACATAGTGAAAACATATCCAGAAATAGATTTCCTGGAATCCATACAACCTGCATAATCAGAGTCGACATATCCTTCGATTACTGCTTTACCATCTTCACCCAAGGCTCCACCATAAATTAGGACTCTATTCAGAGACCCATTTATGTACCTTAAAATCCACTTCAATGCTTGCCAGTGAGCCTTTCCAGGATTCGCCATGTACCTGCTTACAAGACTTACTGCGTATGCTATGTCGGGTCTAGTACAAACCATAGCATACATCAAAGAACCAACTATATTAGCATATGGGATGCTATTCATATAGGCTCTTTCCACATCAGTACTGGGACACTGATCAATACTCAGCTTGAATTGAGGGTTTGTTGGAGTCACAACTGGCTTCGAATTCGACATACCAAACTTTTCAAGAATCTTCCGTAGATATGCCTCTTGAGATAGGCATAACTTCGACTTCTTTCTATCTCTTCGAATGTCAATTCCAAGAATCCTGGAAGCAGCTCCCAGATCCTTCATATCGAACTCCTTATTGAGTTCAGCCTTTACCCTCATCACATCTTCGACACTGTTGCTTGCTATGAGAATATCATCCACATAAAGCAACAAAATAACAAATGAATTACCAGGTCGAAATCTGAAGTAAACACAGTGGTCGAACTGACTTCTAATGAAACTTATGCGTGCCATGAACTTGTCGAATCTCCTATTCCACTGTCGAGGAGATTGTTTCAGCCCATACAAAGATCTCTTTAACTTGCACACATAATCTTCCTTCCCCTTTTCGACATACCCTTCAGGTTGCCTCATCAGGATCGTTTCATCTAAATCACCATACAAGAACGCAGTCTTCACATCCATCTGTTCCAGTTCAAGATCGAACTGTGCCACCATGGCAAGCAACATTCGAATGGACCTATGCTTCACAACAGGAGAAAACACATCATTGAAGTCGACACCTTCTTTCTGAGTGAAACCCCTTGCAACTAACCTTGCCTTGTATCTTTTCGACGTCACTCCTTCAATTCCTTCCTTAACTTTGAAAATCCATTTACAGCTGACTAACCTTGCCCCAACAGGTTTCTTGATCAGTTCCCAAGTATGATTATCATGAAGAGATTTCATCTCATCATCCATGGCCTTCAGCCATTCAGTCTTATTTCGGCTCCTCATAACTTCCTTATAGTCTCTAGGTTCTTCGTCTAGAACCTCACTTGCAGAGATTAAGGCATAAGCTATAAGATCTGCATATCCAAGTCTCTGAGGTGGCTTGATGACTCTTCTCGACCTATCTCTCGACAATAGGTAGTCATCGTCAGTTTCCTCAACTTCAGCATCTTCTGCTTCTTCTTCGACTTCATCTGGGATATGCAATTCAGCATCAACATGCTCCACCTCAACAGGAATTTCTACCTGTTCCAGCTCTTCGTCAGATGTTTCTGTACTTCGACCAACATCATCAGTTTTCTTAAAAGCCATTTCAGCTTCATTGAAAACTACATCTCGACTGGTGATACACCTCCTGTGACCTGGCTCTAGGCACCATAGCCTATAAGCTTTGACTCCTTCAGGGTATCCCATGAACATGCATTTCAGAGCTCTAGGTTCGACCTTGTCTTGCCTAATGTGAGCATAGGCTACACAGCCAAATACTCTCAGTTTGTCGAGATCTGGTGGATGTCCCGACCAAACTTCTTCAGGTGTCTTCATATCTAACGCTGTCGAAGGACATCTGTTTATCAAATATGTTGCTGTCGAAACAGCCTCAGCCCAGAACACCTTCTTTAACCCCGCACTAGTCAACATGCATCTGACTCTCTCCAAAATAGTTCGATTAAATCTTTCAGCCAAACCATTTTGCTGTGGAGTACCTGCAGTAGTTCTGTGCCTTGCAATACCAAAGGCAGCACAAAAACTGTCGAATGCCTCATTGCAAAATTCAAGGCCATTGTCGGTTCTCAACCTCTTGACCTTCCTGCCAGTCTGATTTTCAACTAGAGTCTTCCAACTTTTGAAATTCTCAAAAGTTTCATCCTTAGTCTTCTGGATGAATACCCATAATTTTCTGGAATAATCATCTACTATGGATAGAAAATACCTTGCTCCTGAATGTGATGCACACCTTGCAGGCCCCCAAAGATCAGCATGGATGTAATCAAGGGATCCATGTGTTCTTTGTCTGCCTTTGTTGAATTTCACTCTGCAAGATTTTCCAAGTACACAGGGTTCACAAAACTTCAGCTTTTCGACTTTGTCTCCACCAAGCAGATTTTGTTTCCCTAATTCGACCAGACCCCTTTCACTGACATGGCCCAATCTCATGTGCCAGATTTCTGTCTTCGACAAAGGTTTCGTGGATACAACATTTGTCGAACCACTTACAACTTCAGCCTCAAGGGTATACAAGCCTTGTTTCTTCACGCCTCTCAAGACTTCCTTCGAACCCTTCATGACTCTTAGGATACTTTTCTCTCCTTGGAAAACATATCCTTTCTTGTCGAATTCACCAAGAGAAAGCAGATTTCTCTTCAAATCAGGAACAAACCTGACTTCAGTCAACAACCTTATTGACTCACCATGGAGCTTGAATCTAATAGATCCAATACCTGCAATCTTGCAAGCCTTGTTGTTTCCCAGCAATACTGATCCACCATCTTGATCACATAATTCCTCGAACAAGTCTTTGTTTGGCGTCATGTGCCAAGTGCACCCTGAATCCATAATCCACTCTCTTCTCGAGTCACTGCTTGAAACTACAAGAACATCAGATGATTCAAAATCATCTTGAACAATGGCAGCGTTGCCATTATCCTTACCTCCATGATCTTTCAGGCGTTCAGGGCACACCTTTCTTGTGTGACCCTCCTTCTTACAATGATAGCATCGAATGCCAGATGCTTCGCCACTGTAAGACTTCGACTGGCTTTTGCCTTTCTTCTTGTCGAACTTACCATCCTTTCGTAAGAGTTTTCCTTTAACGGCCAAACCTTCGCCAACAGTCAAAGGTTTATGCTCCTTTCGTTCATTCAAGTCCTTAGAGTACAAGGCTGATTGAACTTCTTCAAACGTCAGGGACTCCCTTCCATACAAGAGAGTTTCTTTGAAGTGAGCATGTGATCTAGGCAAAGCACACAATAGTAACAGCGCTTGATCTTCATCATCGATCTTCACATCAATATTTTCAAGATCAAGAATCAGCTTGTTGAACATATCCAACTGCTCAGCCAATACTTTGTCTTCAATCATCTTGAATGAATACAAAGCTTGCTTCAGGTAGAGTCGATTTACCAGCGATTTGGTCATATACAAACTTTCAAGTTTCACCCATAACCCTGATGCCGTCGTCTCCTTTGATACCTGTCGGAGAACCTTATCACCAAGGCTCAACAAAATTGCGCTGTGTGCTTTCTCGATCATAGTTGTCTTCTCCGCTGCCGTTAATTCAGCATTCATGGCTGCCTCTCCCTTCAACGCTTCCAAACAACCCTGCTGAACCAGTAGGGCTTTCATCTTCAAGCGCCACAGACCGAAATCATTCACTCCGGTGAATTTTTCAATCTCATACTTTGTTGACGGCATCTTATCCACGCTCACCGCACCAATTTGTTGTGAAAAACGATACCAATAACAAAGTATAATAGGGAATTATAGGGGAGAAGAAGAACACAATAATTGGTTATAACCGTTATTCTTTTACTTTCTCTTAAAACAAGATTACAAGTTTACAATAATAACAAATAACCTCTCTCACCCTAAATTAGGATTTGCAGCTTAGCAATGATGAGAGACTAGTATGCTATTTATAATAAAACCTAACATACTAACTAATGGGCTTTTTCCACAAGGCCCATTACACAAGTCAACTTAATAAACAAGCTAACTTAACAAATTAGGGTTTAAACACTAAAACCTAATTTAACATGCTAACAACCCTAGCATCTTCGACACAAACATGTGAACAACCTTCGACTTCATTCTTAACCCTGTCGAACCAAGAAGCTACCCTTCGGCCATACTAGAGTTCGATCCAAAATCTCACAGTGACAATATTCAAATTCCCCTTGGGATTAGGTTTAGGTTATCCCAAAAATGTTGCGGGAGGGGAAGATGATGATGCTTGCTATTGTGCCATTTTGGAGATTTGAGTATCCAACATTTTGTTGTGTTTGGCCATCAAATCAACTTTAGACGCAAGTTATCTAATGATTTGATTGGTATGCAAGTTTTGAATTTTGAATTCCTCATTTTGCTTAATCTGAGCCATGAAAAAGTATCCATCACGATTTTAAGGTTGGACTTCTTCGGAGGGTAAACACCTTTTTGTACTTGAAATCCAAGTGGACCAATTGCTTTTTGAGGAGTATTTGCTACAAACTAGAGAGAGTTGTTTTTATAGGAATAATTGGGATGATCTCTCCATCCAAAATTATAGGTGTTGGAGAGTGGATTTCCTCTATGAGCATTATTTATGTAATCAAACATTTCTTTGTTAGGTTCTCCCATTAAAATCACCTAGCAAGTAGTACCATTGTGGCCATCGACTCCATAAATCCCACAGGTTATGATAAAAGAGATTACAATGCTTACACTCATTTTATCAAAATTTTAGAATAATGCCTCAACTTTAAGGTTAAGGTGGTCTAAGGCATCTACTTCATATCCCCCCTTTTGAGGTGCTCATTCAATGGTTTTACACTCAATTTCCCATTGATAATGGTTCTACGTCATATCCTCTATAAGGGCATATGCTTCATCTATATTTTATTCATGAGAGTTTCACTCGCAACTACTTCTATTGTCATTATCGTGGTGCACAACAAACCAATGTAAAATGTGTGGACTATAAAATAATGTTCAAGTCCATGATGGTTAGATAATCTTATCATTTTGTTAAATCACTCTCATGCTTCGTAGAGCAATTTTAATAGTTTTCAGTTGGGCTATTTTACTCGACATAAAATATCTTACTAGGAAAACAGTTTTCAATTAATCCCATGTCGTAATGGAATCATAAGGTAGAGAATGTAGCCATGCATTAGCTTTATCCCTTAACGAGAAAGGAAAAATTCTTAGTCGGACTGCCTCACTAGTCACTCCATTCATTTTCTGAGTGTCACAATATTCGATAAAAATAGACAAATGTATGTTTTAATCATTTGCAGGCGATCCAGAAGATAGGTTCTAATGTACCATGGATAACATAGACGAATTAAACTTGAAATTGTTTGCATCCATGGTAGGATGCACAATACTTAAATGAGGTTTCAAATTGTTATGGGACATGTAGTCCTTCATAGTGCGATTTTCAACCATCACTAATTCTCCGCGTCTTCTTTGTAAAAATTGTTCAATCTTAGGAATTGGTTAAACAAGATCCCCAACACTACGAGTTCTTTGCATTCAACCAAAAATGAGAAAATTTGATGGAAAGGAAAAATAAATAAAAGAAATTTTTTGTCTTAGTCTAATCAATGAAAGCCGAAAAATAAATATATAAAATAATCCTAAACAACAGGGTTAAAAACTTGATGTAGATGCAAGCGCACAATTAGATCATTATAATAAAATATCATTCCACTGAGGACTATTTAGATTATTGATTCTTAATTATTCTTAAGCCTTAGGATTATGATTATATGTACACGACATAATCATGTAAACCTTTTTTGCACTCTGTCATGAGACCTCTAGAATTGCAGAAGTTAAATAGATAAATATAAATCATATACCCTTTTAGTGCATATGATCATATCCTAAACCGATGTATCACTTACTTAGGTAGAGTTAATTCATTTCTTTAAGACCCTTTAAGAAAATATAAAAAAATAAAGAATTTTCTCAGTAAAACCAGAGACACTTTCATGTCTTAGTTTAACCGTCTGACCTATTATATCGTAACAAGATTAAAATTAAGTGTTTATATGAGGTCTGTCATTTATAGAGTCCTAATAATTCTAAACCTATCGAAAGACTAATCACTCTTGGTATTTGAAAACGCATAGATAATTATAAGCATACACATTTGCATAAAAATAAAAGATGATAACAAGATAAAATAAACAAAGAAAGATAATAGAACATGTTATTAAAAATGCAGAAAAATTACGACAACAAAGAATAAACTAAAAATTCTCAATATGTAAAATGTAGAATGGAAAATGAAACAAAAGTGCCGATTAATGTGATCAATCTTTTGGATATTTTTCCAAAATCAATTCCCCTCCTCCAAAAACAATTCTATTAGAAGGTACAATTCCTAACTTTTGAGTTTAGTAGAATCAATTCTACATTAATTTTATTTTATTTTTACAACTCCTTTTAATTTTCCTTCTTTACCCTCTTTAATTTTCATCAATTACTTCTTTTCTTTTTTATTTGTATTAGAATTTATTACCATTTTGGTAATTATACATTCAGAATCAATTTTGATAAAATTATCCAAACAACATTAGTTGATAACAATCACTTCTATATTATGGTATCCAAACATAAATCAATTCCACTAAACTCAATTCTGTTAAAATTAATTTATCAAACTCAATTCTCTTAAAATCAATTATGGTAACCGCCAATCCAAACACATCCTAAATTAATTTTGAAGAAAAAATATCACTTTATAAGCTTTTCACCAGATAACCTAACAAATTATGAGAAACTTAAAAAAAGCACCTTTTTAGAATTGTGTGAATTATCATTCATTATTATTTTTATTTTCAAAAGTGTAAATATATTATAAGAGGTATATTTATCATTAAAATTAAATGAAAATTAATACTCGCATAAAAGATCAATTCTTATAATTTAATTTATTGTGCTGCCTGGTTCATTCTTGTGGGTTGATAAATTTTGGTTTTGAGGGTTACCCTTACACTTAGTCTAATGGAAGGTATGAGGAAGCAAATATCCAGTGGAGATTAGACAGAGATTTTTCTTCTCAAGGCTTCATTGATTTGTTTTCTCCGGTTCAGTTCATTCATCTCCCTAGGTTTGGTTCTGATCACGCGGCTATTAGGATTGACCTTGATGTCATTCCTGAAGTCAGGAATTCCAAGAACAACTATATTTTTTCGTTTCGAAGAAGCATGGACGCAGAACCCAAACTGCGAGAGATCTGCGAAGTTGTGCAGGGACAATGGTGGTAATGAAGGGACGCAGAAACTCAAAGCTCTCTAGGGGATGGGAGACACTTTCAAGGAGTTTTGATTGGGGGCAGTGAGGAAGGAACTTAGAAGAATTGAAGAAATACTTAAGGAGTTTAGTTCTTGGGATCCAGGGATGGAAGATGTTAGAGCTTTCAAATCTCTCAAGAATCAGAGGGACGCTATACAAAAGACCGAGGAGATACTCTGGAGGCAGCGAAGTCGTGCGGTGTGGGTAAAGGCGGGTGACAAGAATACCGATTTTTTCCATGATAAGGCTTTTCAAAGGCGCAAAACAAATCGTATTCAAAAGCTGCAGGACAACAGGGGGTGTGGTGGGGGGGAGAGACATTGTGAAAGGTTGATCAGAGATTACTTTATAGAAATTTTCATAAGTTCACATCAGGGGAACATTGAATCCATATGTGAGGTTGCTAGAGAAAAATTGAAATATGAATATATTGCTTTTTGTGTGGAGCGGTTTTCTGTGGAGGAAGTTGAGATGGTACTGCACTAAATATATCCGTTAAAAGCCTCTGGGCCCGATGGGTTACCAGCTTTTTTTCCAGAAGTTTTGGCATGTGGTAGGTAAGGGTGTTTTGCAACTTGTGTTGGGAGTCGTTAACAACAATCAGGGGATTGAGGAGATCAACAAAACCATTATTGCCATCATTCCAAAGGTCAAAAATTAGTCATCATCCAAGGAGTTCAGACCGATAAGATTGTGCAATGTGGTTATGAAGCTTGTCACAAAGACAATTGTAAATAGAGTGAAGCAAGTTCTCCCTGAGGTCATTGATGAGGAGCAAAACGCTTTCATTAAAGGTAGGCTGATAATGGATAATGCTCTGATTGCTCTTGAATGTTTCCATTCGATGAAGAAGAAAAGAAAAGGCAAGAAGGGGTTTATAGCTTTGAAGCTTGACATGTCAAATGTAACACCCTTCTAAACCCCCGCGGAAAATATAATATAATCAGAGTAATAACACATCAAGGATGCTACAATTATTAAAATAAATAAAAATACCAATGTCGTTTGTCATGCTTTATTAGAAATTAACCAATATCAGACATGTGTTTAGCACAGCGGAACTTAATTCAACAGTATTAGGAAACAACTCCACACAAATACTCAATACATAATCCATAGCCAAAATGGCAACATAGTATAACAAGTAACACTAAGACTATCGATCCCAGTGTTACAATCAGAGCATGACTCGACACGAACTACGGGCTAGCCTACAAGCTATCTTCACCCAATCAAGACGCCGCTACATCCTTAATCTGAAATCATCAAAGTAAGGGTGAGTTTCATTCGAATTAATAATCATTATACAATCATAAGCAATAAGATCTCATAGCAATTATCATCCATTCAACATACATATAATCGGAAATTATTATAACCAGCAAGCATCAGTACATAAGCATCATCTATCACACCACACAATCATCCAGTTATATCCAGCTATAATGCAATGAATGGACTGACACTAATGCATGTGGTACCAAAATTCGTGAAATCATATTCACAGGACTTCTCTCTTTGATACTGCCCTCTAGTCGCTCACACCCCACATGATCACACGACTACTGCCTCATCGCTCACACCCCACATGGGCACACGATGACTTCCCGCTAATCTCCGCACAATGGGAATTAGCCTTCCAATGCAAATGATTTATGAATAATGCACACATGACACATACTTATATCATCATATATCATCATCAATCCGATGCTCAACATCGCTTATCACCTCTTATCAATAACGTCACAACAAGTATGTACATGTATAAGCATCATTCAATCATTCACATATGTACACCACATCAACACAATAACATATACATCATATTAATGTTAATTGCCACCATAATCCAATTCAACAATAATTTAATCGAATAAATAAAATAAAGTCGGCCACTGCCCGTATTGTTACTTCATCAGATAAAGCATCTCATTAGCTTCGCAACACCCAAAACGGCACATAAATCGGATACTCGGATCAAAAATTATGGGTTTTTAAAAATAAAACATTTTTAGAAAAAATGCTGCAGAACCCGGTTCGTCCCACATGGGAACCGGTTCCTGGCTGCTTCCAAAAACACGCCTCTGATTTTTACTATGGGGAACCGGGTTGTCCCTATCTGGGAACCGGTTCCCAGCAACCCAGAATCCACACTTCTCTATTTTTATAAGGGGGAACCGGTTCGTCCCTCATGGGAACCGGTTCCTACGTACCTGCACAGCCAAATTCACCATTTTGACAGCATTTACCCTATCCCATTTCCCCAATTTCAGGTACATACGAACATAACACACAAATACCATCAATTTTCACATCAACACACATTTCAGACAAGTTTTATTCAAGTATTAACAGCATATATCATGAGTATTAACAGAATCATGTAATTCATACAAATTCATCAAAACCTAACAAATTCCCAAACCCGACACGTACGATTGAACTAGATAACAATCCTAATCAATCCTACTACCTACAATCGCATAAGGATTACTAACCCGAAGAATCCCCCCTTACCTCAGAGTCGAAACTTCGAAGGTCTTCTTCCCCTTTGGCTCTTCTCTCTTTCACGTGTTCTTTCTTTCTCAGACTCTGTCTCCTTTTCTTCTCCTCCTCTTTTCCCAATTCCTTTTATTTTATGCAAAAATAAAATAAAATATTATAATGGGCTTGCTTAGCTAACACCCCCCCTTCTGCTAACCACCACTCTAGCCCAAACCAATATTTCATCATTTTCCACATAATTCCCAAAATTATTAATTCTAATAATTTAATTTAAAAAATAATTAAATTAATAAACAAGAATTAACGGGGTGTTACATCAAAAGCCTATGATATAATGGAACGAGACTTTGTTTTAGGGGTTCTTCTCTCCATGGGATTTCCTCTGAATTTTGTGAACCTCATTTCTAGGTGTATGAAGATGGTTACGTACCAGGTGCTGATTAATGGAAAACCATCAGGTGTTATAAAACCTGGGAGAGGGCTCCGGCAAGAAAACCCTCTTTCCCCCTACTTATTTGTATTGTGTGCTGATGTTTTGTCAAGTTTGCTTAAGAAGGAGATGCAGAATTTTCAAATTCATGGTATTCAAGTGGCTAGGCAAGCTCCGGTCATCACTCATCTTCTATGTGTGGATGATAGTTTACTATTTGCTAGGGCCTCGTATACTGAAGCAGACAAGATCATGGACATTGTCAAGAGCTACGAGGCTTCCTCGGGGCAGATTGTCAATCTTGATAAATCTGAAGTTTCCTTTAGTCAAAATGTTGCAGAAAGAGATAAACAAATGATTCGTAACAGGATGGGAGCTAGGACTATAGAAGCTCATTCAAGATACCTGGGGTTGCCAGCTTTGTTTGGTCGTTTGAAGAAGTTGGTATTTGCTCAAGTTATTAGTAGGGTGTGGAAGAAGGTGAAAGGGTGGAAGGAGAAAACTATGCCGAGAGCGGGAAAGGAGATTTTGATCAAATCTGTAGCCCAAGCTATTCCCACGGACGTCATGGGGTGCTTCAAGCTTCCGGAGGAGTGCTGCAAGGAAATTGAATCTATGTTGACTAGATTTTGGTGGGGTTCCTCGACGGATGATAAGAAAATTCACTGGTTGAGTTGGTCAAAGATGGCAAAAGCTAAAGGTTCTGGTGGTTTTGGCTTTAGGGGGATTGGGGACTTTAATGTCAGCTTGTTGGGGAAGCACTATTGGAGATTGATGATGGGTTATTCCTCGTTGCTCGAGAAGGTTTTCAAAAGTAGGTATTATCCTCGAACTTCCATTATTGATGCTAAGCTGGGCTATTCTTCTATATGGAGAATTGGTGTTGGGGATCAAGTTAACATCCTTAGGGACAATTGGATTTCTGATGCTTCGGGTTCAAAAGTTGTAGGACCGGTGCTTGGCATTTCTACTGAAGCCATTGTCAGCTTCCTTATCAATGAGAACCTTCGGTGTTGGAATCAGAATTTTGTTAAGGAGTGCTCCGCTCCTTTGGTGAACACTCAAATTTTAAACTTTCCTTTATCTTCGAACACTTTAGATGATAAATTAATCTGGCACCTTGAGAAGGATGGTGATTACACGGTAAAATATGTATATCACCTCCTATGGTATAAGCGTGATTCTATGGCACCTGGTCCTTCTAGTCACTCTCAAGATAAGTTGTGGAAGCACATTTGGAAAGCACCTATTCATAAGAGATTCAAAAAAATTATATGGCGTTCTGCTAAGGATATCCTTCCTACCAAAGCGAATTTGAGAAAGAAGAGGGTAAACACTTCCCTGAATTGTCCTCTTTGCCAGTGCCATCAGGAGACCTCTGATCATCTTTTTCTTCATTGCTATGTCACCAAGCAGGTTTGGTTTCTTTCCCCTCTTGGTCTTCGTATCCCTCCCTCTTCTGGTTTGGATTTTTGGCTGGACAAAATGCTGAACTTTGGGGATTCTTTTGGCTCCTAACTGTTTAGTACAATTCTGTGGAAAATCTTGCACTTTAGAAACAAGGTAGTTTTCAACAAGGATGTCTTCATTTCCCAAATGGTAGTTACTGAGGCCAAGGTAGTCAAGATCGAGATCTGGGTCGTAGGAGCGTAAGATCTTACGATCTTTTATTGCCTTTTAGTTCTAAGATCTTACATAAATCTTTTTCGTGTGCTTTTGTAGTCAAGATCGAGATCTTTTAAGTAAGATCATAAACACCATAGTGTTGGGCCTGATTTGTTGGGCTTTCTAACCGGGTCGGATTTTTTAAGAGAACATGCTTTTTTTGTCTTACTTAAGTTCTGTCTTTCCTAACCCTAAAATTAAAAACGCAAAACGGCTGCAACATCTTCCTCAAACAATACTTTCCTCCTTCCGCGAAAAACTGAAACTTTTCACCATCATCTTCGCCATTCTTCTCCCCCTGCTATCATCTTTGTTCTTCTCCCTCTGTTATCATCTCCATTTCATGTTCACCTTCTTCCTACCACGTTTCACCCCTCTATAATGACTTCAAATAAAGGATCACAACTTATTTGTTATATGACTATCATGATATAGGAATGCATAATATCTTAGATGATTAGACTAATCATTTGTTATATTTATATTTATTGAGCTACTTATTTTGAATTTGATCTTTTGAGCTACTTATTTTAAACTTGATCTTTTGAGCTTATTAAATTAGGGATTGATGGTTATGAATTATTAATTAAATTAATTAAATGTTGTGATTTATAGGTTATCTTGTTCATGTATTATAATTTTCATGTTTTTGTCTATGTGAATTTACCATTTTGTCCTTTGATTAGATCTTAAGTGCCGTGATACGATCCTACTTTTACGATCTTTCACAGGCCGTTCGATCTTACTTAAGATCCCGTACTTGACTACCTTGATTGAGGCCATTGTTTGGACACATGAATACAACTTCTCCAACCCATCTAAAGGAATGCAGAGCTTGGCAGACACGAATGAAGGAATGGGATTGAGACTTCTGAGATGACTATGATTCATGTTGATGTGGGTTGTTTCGATGACGACACTATTGCCATGGGGTGCGTGATGAAGGAAGCGGGAAATGGGTTTTCCTTTCGGCTACTAGGAAGCAGGTTTTGGAAGTTGATCCTACTATACTATGGCGGAAGCTTTGGCAGTGAGATGGACGCTGAAAACTACAGTGGACCTCAAGATCACCAAAGCAGTTATTCATTCTGATGCTCTTTCAATTGTGGACTGTATAAACCGTCTTTCTTACAGTGTTGTGTTGGAACTAATTATCGTTGATTGTTTATCCTTGCTTAGTTTGTTTTCTGTTACTACTTGTGTCTTTGTTAGCAGAACATATAACAATGATGCTCATAAGTTAATGGGTATTGGACATAGAGTGGGTTTCAAGACCTGGTTGGACATACCCTCCTCTGAACACTATGTTGTAGACTCTTCTTCTTTATAATGGAATTGTCTTTGAATAAATAAAAAATAAAAATTATTGTGCTGCCAGAATGCTATACGTTGTGGAAAATTTGTATAAAACATGAGTGGTATTCTAGTGGAACCAATAAGGCTGCAGATCAAATTCTAAAGTAAAACATCAAGTGAACCAGCACTAGAAGCAGTGCTCTGCTGTGCTATCATCGTCAACGACTTCAAGGGAGCTTGAAAAGACCACTATAACCGGAACATATCTAGTGATTTTTAATAGTAGAGTCAACATATACATCAATGAGTTTAAGATGTACATAGTCATATTGTCGGTTGTTATAGGCAATGTGATATTTCTAAGTGGATTATGGACATTTAATCATGAAACCTAGGAAAACATTTATACGAAGGCAAAGGAAAATCTACAATTTCTTTTCTAGGGGTGAGAACACAAACATTGAAACTGACAAATATAATCAAAATATATGCACCAATGTTTTATATAAAGGATTTGTTGCTAAAAATTCGTCCAACTATATTGGTCTATCTCAACTATAATTTCTTTTTGACTAAATGCACTTTTGACTCTCTTATTTATATGTTTTTAATTTTTTGGCCATCTATTTTAAAATCTAGTTTTTTAGTCTTTCAATTTTATTTTTGTTATGATTTTTTAAGTCCCCGTCCACTTTTACATATAAGGCACTCATGTTTGGGTTTAAAAAAATTGTTTTTAATTAGGATAATTTATTAATTAATATCTTTTTAAATAAATTAATTAATATTTAATAATTTTAATTAAATTTAAAAAAAATAATAATTTAATAAAATATTGAACCAATATCTATGTGCCTATGCCCATTTCATTACAGAGTAAGCCCAACGTCCAATTGACAAAACAAAACAATCTTCCATTGTAGCTTTAAAACTATTTATTGAAAATATTTGTTTCATAAATTGGCTATTTACATTCTCTACATAATCATTAACTTTGTTGGTAGCATCTTTACAAACTTACTGCATGTTGAAATGAGTAAAAGAAATATGCCATTGACAAGAAAACCAGCTAAGAAAATCTAGGATAAATATTTTCATGACACCACTGAAGAAAGCATCATTGCCAACAAGATACTAGTGCTGCTGCAATGATCTTGGATTCTATGCATGCTTTTGGTTCACAAGGCTCATCTACAATTAAGACCATGTACAATGGTTTCAACACTCAACACCCACTTTTTCAACTCCCAACACTCCACATCATTTTCTCTTTCTTCCACCTAATAACTCAACACTCATTCAACTTTTACCCTCTCCAATGGTTTTTCACTCAACACCCTACCCCACCACTTTTTATTTTAATATTCTTATTTAAATTTTACTTTTACCTTGTTTCAGCCATTCATCTGCTGCCACGTGTCCCCTGCGTCAGCCTCAATTGTGTTGAGTTTTCTCAACACCTCTCTCTTCCAGCACACACTCAACACCTCTCTCAACACCCATTGGAGGAGATTTTGCATGTTGAGTTCAAACTCAACAGACCCATTGCACATGGTCTAAGTAAAAATTCAACTATTGTCACGATCACGTGTAACCTATTATACACAATTTTTATAGAGGTCAAAAGAACTCACAGTTTTGACTATTCATGTTTGAAGGAGAAAGGAATCCAAAGATGACAAATGTCATCCAAAAAATAGAACACCAAGCTATTATCCTTGGAATCCTTGATTCATGTAATTCATATGTAAAAAATAGAACACAAGATTTCATCATTACAACTCAAGTGAAGTTTAACTTATTGATATTTTTGTGGCTACTCAGTAAAATTTTTATGAAAAAAGGTTAAATTATTATGCACTCAAAGTAAAAAAAAATTGGCTTACAACTGATTCAGAAAGAACCATTCTAGTTCACGTGGAAGGAGTGCACTATGATATAATGGTGAATTCTAATGTAGGAATTGATATTCTCCATATCTTGAAAACACTCTAACGCTCAAACGAGCGAGGGTCGTAAGGGAGATGTAATTTGATGTCTAAGTCAATGGTACCCTTAAGTGAGAGGTATTTTGGATCAGAATAGAGTGTAGTTGAGACTGACGTGAAATATGTCTTTTATAGTAGAGTTTTATGATTTTTCAGATCTAAAACCTTTCACTCTCTATAGTTTTATGGGAGGACATGTTTCAAAGGATCTCACCAAGTACAATTTCTCTGACTAGGTATCCTTCTAAGACATGTCCATCTTAAGTTCTGAGGTATTATGACCTTCTTCCTAGATAACTTCTCTAAGGGACTTATCTCACTAATCTTTTTTGTCTTATCTTACCCTCTTTAAAAATTTATTGGTATTTCTTCTATAGATTATTAGGGTAGACTCTTTCCATGGTCCTTAGATACCTTGAGTTGTTCATGGGCTGAAGAACACAGAACAGCCACACCAAAGTATTGGATGACAATTTAGAACCATTTATCCTTAGGCTAATAAAGCTTCAAAATCTTTCTGTTGTGGTTAACAGACTTTAAACAATCACGCTCCTGTTAAAAAATAATAATAATATTAGTTGTAGGGAATTTGTTTAAAACATATAAATAACAATCGTTAACAAATATACATTTCCAACCCAAACATGCCCAACATCATTATCTATATAGTACTGTATATCAGTAAGAAGGTGTCAGAGGACCATTGTAACACCCTAAAACCCCAAAATTCTTATTTAATTAAAATCATACAAGTAATACACATTCAAACATCAAAGGTGTCACCCATCTCTATAAACAATATATACTTCTAATTAAAACTTTTTCAAAAATACACAGCGGATAGTACCAAAATAATCTCAATTGGATAACTTTAAAATCAAAATAGTTCAACGCACATGCATAAGGGAAATAGTTTCACAAATCACATAGAAACAAAAATAGAAATAAAAACAAATATCGTCCCAGTGTTACATATCAGAGCGACACCGCAGAACCAAACGAAATTATAAAAACAGAAATAATAAAGAAGGCAGTAAACGTCATTCCTCAACTCAGCAGCTACTACTCACTACTTGTATCTGCAACATAGGCATAACAAGCCACACAATAACAAAAAATGGGTGAGAATAATCCTTATAAATGTGAGCGGTGAAATTAAACAGCAGGGTAGCCATAACAATATTTAGATCATTCTCACATAGTAACAACAACAATAATGATTATAATGCAAATGTGAAATGCACCATACTTCTCCTCCAATATGCACGTGGTACCGGGTTTTTGGGCATCAGAGGTGTGGTACGAATTCAACCATATCTTAGGTTCCTTTCTGAATCATGTTTCTCTCTAAACATGAGACCGTCATGTTTTCTCTCTGAACCTCACCTCACTGAATCAAAGTTCTACCTAACTCCAATATACATGTACGCATGAACATGGCAACAACAATCACAAAACTCAAAACAACAAAAAATTATGCTCAACACTCATACTTAAACATGTTCCTATATGAACCATAAATTCGCCAATATAAGGCGAGCACTGTAATTTCTCTGAATTACTCAACTCATAAATATTCAAATAACTAAATTTCATTAATCATATCAATAATCACAATAGAGTAAAGTTATATTATTACTAAGCAACTCAAATTATATCATAACTCAACAAAATACATCAAAACTCACCAATATAGTAAGAATTTATTTATTTTATACTCATAACTCATCAAAAGGGTGACAATTGTTGTCTTTAAATCAACATAATTCTCAAGTAAACTTTAAACAATTCTATAATCATTTCCACAACTCTAAAATGACTCTAAACAACTCTAAAGTGTTTGATTGACAACCTTTGCATGATCGATAACTCAATTGAACTCTACTGGCTGGCGGCCTGACTCAAATAATAATCAAAACAACTCTAAGGTAATAAATTTGTCTTTTAAACTTATCAACAGGGTAACAAAAAGTCATTGAAATAAAAATTGCTCGAGCTAAAATAAACTCATATAAAAGGTAAGCTGCCTAGTCTCAAAGACAACCGCCTCTCCAAAGAATATAAAACAGTCAGTGCAACACACCCCGATACTCAGCTGACATGGTCAAGGTTAAGAAATAACCACATGTACATCGCACTGATATATACATGAGACTTATCCATTACGACAATACATCCTACAAGATGTATGTATACCCTAGTGGCTGTCTTATACATAGACTACTGCACCATCTCTGCATACCTATCTCGGAGCCAAGACAAACGAAAGTGAGCCTCCCTATTAACCTTAAACTCATATTTCACCTCCTTATCAGTAACCTCAAAACCATTAATAGCACTAATACATGTAAGCTCCTGGCTAATAACAAGAGCGGTGAAGAAACTATCTGGCAGAGGAAGATGGAACAGATAGGCGACATCATCCAAGGTAAATGTCATCTCACCAAGGGATGATCAAAGGAAGATGTCTCCTTATGTCATCGCTCAACATAGACTGACAATAGTGAAGCATCGAGCATGGTCAGGGAACATTCCACCAATGTAAGAAGGCAACAATCAACTACAATATCCCTCACCTCCCGTGTCATCGGGGCATCTAAGAATTTCTCCAGCTTTACCCTGTGGGTGGGCACCTTCAGCTGCAGTTGGTTCTGTAACAAAGTAAAAATCATCAGTTATTTTCAATGTATCAATAATAAATAAAATCAATTTCAACATAACATATATATATATATATATATATATATATACCTCTCCCTACCATAATCTGAATTTCATATGAATGACATATCTAGTGAGCACGGGATGGTCACTAGGTCCTCCAATAAATCCTTCATCTGTGTGTACAAACGGCTCCATCAAAGGTGGAGCAATAACCTCTGTATCAGCCAGAGGAATAGACTATATATCATTTATAGCACGCACACATGTATATGTATCCTCCAGAGCAGTAGCCTTTGTATCCACTGGAGGAGTCACCACTATAACAACATAAAGAGTCTCCGAATCAGCCACACAACTTTAGTATAATGGGACACTTCTATCTCGGCCACCATCTACATATCATTCTGACCTTGACCCTCCATATCCTTATCTCTTATATGGACATCATCAACAAGCGGCTCATCAGCAACATCAAGCGGCTCGTCAGCAACATATTTGGCCCATCCATCAGCTTTAGCTACTCTACATCAAATATTGCAAGGTGCGCGACCCTACTAAGTCATCTGCCTCTTGTGACAACCGGGGGGCTACCTTCCTCGCTCGGATATGTGAAGCCTCTACATCATTGATCCTTGCACGAGCCCTAGTTGCAACTCTGTCACAATGCCTAAAAGTAATTGTCTCGTCCGATCCTCTAATCTTCACTACGAAAAAAAAAAGATAAAACTTAAACTATCAGATTTTTTAAAATTTCGAAAGTCAACATGGCTTTCCCATATATTTCAAAAAATGTGGAAAACCATATCTATTTTGTCTTCTATCGGATATTTCAAAAAATTCAATATGCTTGTATTCATTTTTATCGGACTTTTCAAAACATTAGGTAAAAATGTACGACAAACATGAGTTTTTGTCGGATATTTTGAAAAATCCGATAAAATGAATAATATTTACCAAACATTTGTAAAAATCTAGTAAAAAATATATTTTTTTCAAATAAAAAACACGTACAAATGCTAAATCACTAGGAAAAAACACACTTATTTTGAAAATTTTGATAGCTTTCTCAAAAAATCGAGAATAACGTTGTTGTTTTTGAAAAATTTGAAATGTTATAAAAAGAATGGTGAAATGTATTTTTATTTAACAAGATTAATATGATAAAATCAAGAGAATTTCTTTAGCCACCTCCCTATGGGGGTCATCCCCAGCGAAAATCTCAAAATACCCCTGCTTCGGAAATGAACTTCCGAAGCGCTTTTTTTTTAAAAAAAATTTCCATAATTGGGAAGTGCATCTCCGAAAACACCTCATGGGGGGTGTTTTCGGAGATGAACTTCCGAAAACATGTCTTCGGAGATGAACTTCCGAAAACACCTCATGGG
This sequence comes from Vicia villosa, assembly GCF_029867415.1. Taxonomy (NCBI): domain Eukaryota; kingdom Viridiplantae; phylum Streptophyta; class Magnoliopsida; order Fabales; family Fabaceae; genus Vicia; species Vicia villosa. The sequence continues at coordinate 121,766,080 of NC_081184.1, read as the reverse complement.
GGGTGAATTCGGAAGTTCATTTCCGAATTATGCAGAAACTGTGTTTTTTTTTATGTTTTTTCTTAAACAGTCTCGCATTTTAATTAAACGCAAACGCCAAATAAAATAAGCGACATATAAACAGAAAATACTAATACGATAAATAAAATCCAAATAATATATACAAGCCAAACCAAATAGTAAATAGTGTGCGCAAGATACAATCCGAAAACAAAAACTAAATAAACCCGAACACTACTGGGTGTGCCTAACCCTCTCACCCTGAGCCCTCCTCTGTCGCCTATACCCCGCCGCACGGCCCGCATCAGTGACGATCATCTCCATCACGGCGACTGCATCTGGACCGCCCTGAAGAACGACACCCCGATCCAAGGCGTCCCGCCCAAGCATCGCTATCCGCTGGCAGATCGGCAGGAGATCAATGGCGTGGTCATCCTCGGCCTGCTGGTTCTCCAGGATCTCCTCATGTGCTGGCCTAGGAGCGCCGGGAACGTCGGGTCTCAGTAGAGGATGGGACACCCGGTAGAACCATGTAACGTACCCCTCCTCACTGTGCCAGTCCTGTGTGACCCGAGTGAGACGGTACTCCTGCGGTACCACATGCTGCTGCCAGTCCTCCCATATGGCAGTGAGCTGCACTCGGGTCACTGTGTCGGGAGCTGCCTCAAAGGGTGACCTGGGTATCCGCTGCACGAATCCGAACTGACGCATGCACCGCTCAGGGAGATACCGGACCATGATGCCGGTCCCGCATGCCAACCAGCCTGAATATAGAGCAATGCCGTCAAAGGGGACAATCTGGGCGTAGTCGGCGAACGGCCTCCAGGTGACGTCGTCGTGCATCGTGCGGTCCAAGTACAAACGGTATGGTCCCACCGCATCGTTCCCCCTCTGGAGAGCGTATCTGGCGGCCCTGGGCATGGCGTCAACATACGCAGGATCGATGTGGAAGCCGTGGATGCGGGAGAAGTAGGAGATGATCCAACTCTGAAACACAAACACGATAATGTATTAAAAATAAATACGAAACATAAATAAATACGATAATGTGTTAAAAAAAAACATACCGTAAGTAGTGTGCAGGATCCGACCAACTGCCTCGTCCTCCAGTTGGAGGCCTCATTTAGCTTCTGGTAGAGGTATGCCAGAGTAGCTACCCCCCAGTTCCACTGGTGAACGGTATCCAGGTCAATGAAGTAGCGGAGGTAGGTCACGTCGACGTACCTGGCACTCTTGTCCACAAAGCATGCAGCGCCTACCACATGCATGTACCAGCACCGGAGAGCACAGCCGCGGTGATACTCTGTGAACAGCTCGTTACCCACACCCTCAGCCTCGGCAGCCGCGTCCAGATGGTGGTCAAAATAAGTGCTTAGTGTGGTGAATCGGACATGAGGCCCAGAAGTCGTGAAGCACTCAAAGTGAGCAACCTCGTACTCCATGCCCAAGTAGAGCGTCATCCACTCAATGGCCTCCACCCTCTGGATCTTGGAGTGGGTCAACAGCGGCCCCCTAATCGGCAGGTGGAGAAGACACTGCACGTCATGCAAAGTGATCGTCATTTCCCCAACCGGCAAGTGGAAAGAGGACGTCTCCTTGTGCCAACGCTCCTCAAATGCCCCCTGCATGCCGGTGTACCCCGTCATGCAGAGCCCGCTGAGCCCTGAACCTCGCACATGGTCGTTAAACCACTCAGCTGCTGGTTTAAACAGACTGAAAATCTTGCAGGCGTGGTTCACCATTTTCAGCGGCTCTCTCTCCTGTTACAAAAAAAAACAAATAAGCGACATATATTAAATAAGCGACATATATTAAATAAGCGACAAATAAACGGTTAAATTATAAAAAATGGTGACAAATAAATGGTTAAATTAAAAAAAATACCTCTCCCTCCCAGATCCGCCGAGCGACGTGATCGTGGTAGTGAATCAGCACGGAAGTGTCAAAGGGCCCTCCCGGATAGCCGTCCTCCTGCTCATCTTCCTCCCCTGCTGGAGGGTCAACATCCGGTACCCCCTCCGGCTCGTGGTAAGTCACTGCCGCCATCTCCTCCTCCTCCTCCTCCTCCTCCTCCTCCTCTCGCTGGCGGGAAGAAGATGCCCGAGCCAGCCGACTCCTAGATCCTGAACCAGATGTACCCTCTCCCTCGCCCACGGGAACTCGCACACGGCGTCCCCGACCATGCCCCCGTCCCTGGGTCGACGCCAGCTGCGCCGCCGCCCGCTCGCGTCTAGCCGACGCAGTCTGGGTCTCCCTACCCTGTCTTATGCGTGCTGGTTGGTTGCCTGACATGTTCCTGTAAACAATTGAAATCGATTAATATGCGAGAAAAAAGAATAAACAAAAATAATTGAAATTCTGATACAGTTCGGAAGTTCATTTCCGAAAACTGGGATGGAGGTGTTTTCGGAAATGAACTTCCGAAACACCCCTGCGAGGAAGTTTTCTGCAACTTCCATGGCAGACCCCTACACCAAACATCAAACATATGTCTACACATTCTAAACATCCTAAATATCAGTATAAACCTAACCTAATACTTTTTTTGCTATTTGTAAACACCCTAATATACATTTTAATCATAGATCTTAAAATCAAAATGCTTACCGATTGAATGGATTGGAGGACTTTTGAATGTAATAGAGCAAGTAGATGGAGCCTTTGAGGTAGCTTGGAACTGGTTTGCACAAAAATCTCTTGGGGTGTGAGTTTGGAAGAAGATTAGGGTAAATGATTAGGGGGAGGGGGCTGTTTTGCTTAATCTGCAAAACGCGCAGTATTTCGGAAATGAACTTCCGAAATGCTGTTTTCGGAAGTGCATTTCCGAAATAAGTCAAATTTTTAAAAAAAAAAAGGCGCTTTCGGAGATGCATCTCCGAAAACATCTTTTTCTTGCATTTCGAAAATGCATTTCCGAAATCAGGGGTATTATGAATTTTTCACCAGAGGTGGACTAGAAGGTAAGGAGGTGGCCAAAGAAATTCTCTAAAATCAAACCATTTGTGGGGTATTAGGTTTTAGTGTGGGGGTGGTAGGGGAAAATCTTCATAAGGTTAATTAATGGGTTCAATTTATATAGGAGCGATTTTGTTCTATTTTTTAAAATTCAATTTTTTGAATTTTGAAAAATATATTACAGAAGAAGATGGAACCCTTAGACATCAAAATTGATATCATAGGAGTGACTTTGTTCTATTTTTAAAATTCAATTGATTATTTTTCAATAATATGCTACAGTAGAAATTGGCACAATGATGCAAAACCTAGTTATTATGGGAAATCTACCTGCACCCCCCATAGGAGTGACTTTGTTTTATAATTTGATCATAATACTCCCTCGTAGTTAAAAAAACGCAATTTTTACTCTTGACAACATCGTTTTTCAGTTTTTCAAAAAGTTTAGACTTCTACCAATAAATTTGCAGGTTATAATAAATATTTACAAGTGTTGTTTTTAATTAAATTTATGCATTTATACTCCAATTTTACATTTATATCGGATATTTCATAAAAATCATTTTTTATCGACAATTTAAAATATTTGATAAAATCCAAAATTTTAATTTACCTTTTATCGAAAATTTAGAAAAATGTGATATGCGTTTTTTTTATATACCAACATTTAAGATATTGTTGGTAAAAATGCATATGTGTTTACTAGTCATTTCCAAAACATTGGTAAACACATAAAGCCACCGTATTTTTCTAAATTGTCATATATGCAGGGGTGTGATCGGATATTTTAAAAATTTTTGTAGGTCAAATTTTTTGGTTGTTTTTTGTTTGTAGTGAGGACAAGAGGAAGAGATGGCAAGATTATTCATTGTTTGAGAGAGAGAGAGAGAGAGAGAGAGAGAGAGAGTTGCTGCAAATAGCTTTGGTGGAGAACACATGCATATTATGATGGATAGAATAGTCTCCACTAGATCTCACCGTAGGTGGATTGAGCATTTTCTAGAGGATATTTTTTGGTATTATGAAAATATGTAGGGGTGTCAAATTCAATTTAGGAGATGCCAAGTAAATTTCTCGAGGAGAATGAGTATAGCTCTTTCAACCCAAATTCATTGTGAAAATTCAAATTGGTAAATAATAAAGTATTTAAGTTGTTTAGAATATATACTTTTAAATAAATTAAAAAAATTATCAATCATAAAATACACTATTAAAATTCGTAGAGAAATAGATTGAAATCTAGTTGTTGGAGGCAACTCAAGGGGATCAACAGGGAGCACTTTACTTGAGACACATATTTGTGAGAGACATACCACATCTCCACCTAAAACCTTAAGGTGATAGGTGTGTGGGTTCTCTCACTTATAAAGTGTTCATTCTTTCCTTTTTTTAACCAATGTGAGACTTCTTCCTCACACTTGATTCTCAACACTCCCCCTCAAGTGTGAGTCTTACACAATTCTTCCACATACACCTGTACCACCGTTGACACTCAACGGAACACCTTCTACCCACCACCTGCAGGAAGTGTTTCGATACAAGTGAGTCGGTCCCTATCTCGAAACTAGGCTCTGATACCACTGTTGGAGGCAACTCGAGGGGGTCAACGAGGAGCACTTTACTTGAGACACAACTTTGTGAGAGACACACCACATCTCCACCTAAAACCTTAAGGTGATAGGTGTGTGGGTTCTCTCACTTATAAAGTGTTCATTCTTTTCTTTTTTAACCAATGTGAGACTTCTTCCTCACACTTGATTCTCAACTCTAGTGAGAGTGAGATAATGTTTTCAAATAATGTATGGTAAAGTATATATATGACAAGGAGTTGAAACCACCTTTGTTTAACCCCCAACATGTGTTAGGGGGCTATTTGATCAGATCTAATGATAAGCAGTGTTTGGATGACTAAAATTAGATGCTCGGTCTTTTTTACAAAGTTTCACCTAATCATCCATCTTATTTGATAAAATTTTAAATTAAACATTTGTAATTGAATAGGCCGCTTTGTGGGCTTTAACAGAAATTCTCTATCAAAGTCAAAGTGCGGGAACTAAAAGTCTAATATACATGCTCATCTAATATATAATATACATGTTCATGGACGAATAATTAACCTAACCAATTTATTTCTAATTAATAATTATTTATTATAACTGGATATAAAATCAATCCATATAAATAGTTATATTTTTACATAATTGATTATAAAACCAGTTTATCCATAATCACATTTTATAACTGATTCTAAAGTTATAACCAAATTTTAATTTAAAACTGATTTTGAAAGTTTGTATTTTTTTGAGAAAAAAACGATTTTTCATATTTCCGAAAAATCTATTTTTCTTTTTTTCAAAAAAAATTAAATTTTCTATTTTTTCAAAAAAAAAAAAAAAGAATTTGTTTATTCCGACAAAATACGATTTTTGTTTTTATTTAAAAAACTCAATTTTTCGTATTTCGGAAATAACTCGATTTTTTACGAGTTTAGAAATAAAATTATTTTTTTCGTATTTCCAAAAAAAACAACTTTTTGTATTTATGAAAATGATTTTTCCGTATTTAAAAAAAAATCGATTTTTTTGTATTTTCGAAATATTGACTTTTCATATTTCCAAAAAAAACATCTATTAAAATCGATTTTTACTATTTTCGGAAAAACTCGACTTTTTGTTTTTTTCGGAAAAAAACTCAATTTTCCGTATTTTGAAAAAAACTTGATTTTTCTGTATTTCCTAAAAAAATCGATTTTTCGTACTTTAAAAAAATCGATTTTTCATATTTTTGAAAAAACTCGATTTATTTTCGTATTTTTTAAAAAATTCATATTTTTTTTTATTTTCGAAAAAACTCGATTTAATTTTTTGTATTTTCGAAAAAAACCAACTTTATCATTTTAAAAAAAAAGATATTTATTTCTATTTCTGAAAAAACTAATTTTCAAAAAATATTTTAATTTAGTTTTTATTTTAAATTATGGATGTCTAAAATATAGATTTGGTTAAAACCGTATTTATAAAATGTCCAAAACGTAGATTTGGTTAAAAATTATATCAAAATTAACCGATTTTTTATAACCAAATTTAAATATGAATATAGATAATTTATGTAACTGGTTAATTTGAACAACCCTAAATAAACGTCATAAAATATAGCTGAGAATTTTATTTTTGTTTTAATCTGCCAATAACTAACATTTAGCTGATAATTTTTCTACTAAAAGAATTTGAACTCAAGACATTTCAAATGATTTATTTTTAACTAAAGTTGGATAGCTAATTAAACTTAACTACTTACTTAAACGAAGATTAAAAAAGATAACATTATTAATACTAATATGTTAAAGTGTTGAGTAAAAATGTAAAATGATTTTCAACATTTGTAAAATGTGCTTCCTAGACGGCTAGACCCCACATGATGTAGAGAGAATACCGTTTATTAGAAAGAAAAATTGTAGCTTTTAGATTTGCCTAAATTGATTTTAAAACTTTTGGCATCATCAAGAATGCCTTTAACGAACTTGAAGTTCAGAGAAGTGATTGAAAAAAGATGTACATGTAAAAGAAGCAATTACGGAAGCTCGTAATAGAGCAAGAATCAACTATAAACCATGTTTGAACATATGAAAGATAGATAAAAACAAAGCACATGTGAACCTTTGGTTTTAACGGAACCAAGATGTGAACCCACTCAATCAAACTTGTTAAACACAAAATGCATGGAAAAAGAACATGGCTACTTTATGTTAGGCAAGTTTACTATGTGCATTTTTAGGAAAAAATATACAATAACAAAAACGTGTTAAGGATGTTTTAGGATAATAGAACGTTCCCAAAAAAGAGTAGGTGACAAATTTCAAAGTGTCGTGGTGAGGTAGGTGGGTAGAAAGGAATGGACATGCTTTACTTTTTTTGAAAAAGAGGAATGGAAAATGCGTCTAGCCTAGTTTGTACTTTATATAATAAAAGCATTTTCTTTATATACAAAAATAACAAAAGAGCTTTTTATTCTTATCAATTTCAAAGTCAAAGAAAAAAAATATATTCTTTAAGGGAAATCAATTATTTATTACATTAAGGACATGTTTATTTTAGTTTTTTAAATGTTTTTTTATTGTGTCACATGTTTTTTGTTTAAAAAAATTGCGTAGATTTTTTATGTATGTAATTTTTTTTTAAATTTATTTAAATATTTTTTTATGAAATGTTAATATAAATATTTTTTATATTCATATTTTTTAAAATTATTTAACTTTGAAACTATTTTTAAATGATTATTCATAAAAATTATTTTTGAGATATAACTTTTAAATAAATTATACGATTTTGACTATATTTTTATTTTCGTATATTTATGTCACTGGAAGTTAAAAAATTATATATACATATATATATATATATATATATATATATATATATATATATATATATATATATATATATATATATATATATATATATATATATATATATATATAATTGAAATCATAAATTTAAAAAATATTTGCGGTAAATAAGTGGAGTTCAAGTCATTATGCGGTTCCTCTTAATTAAATATGATGAACTTTGAGAATCTTCTTATAACTCGATGAATGTTAGAGATATGCATTATTATGCATATTTAGAAGTTTGCTGACTAGATAAATAATGTAACTGTTTTCAGTTAGTTAGTTAGTCTTCTACTGCTGAGCTGGCACATTGTATATGGCTGTATATATAAGGCTATCTGTACACGTACTCAATCATCTTGTTCACACAATCAGAATCTTATCTTCTTTAAGCTTTTCTTCTTGCTCTTCAATGGAAGGTTCATACACCTTCAACATGGTATCAATCGCCGCCTGATCCAGTGCGCTTCCGCTCCATTCTTGTCTCCCTTATTTCGCCTTCATCTTCCTCACGTCACTCATCGATCATGGAATCCTCTGATCCAGCCATCTCCGTGGGAAAAGACTCGACGCAAACACAAGATTTCACGTCCACCTTCGGTGTGTCCAAAGCCAACGGTTCCTTTGGTCCCAAGCTCTCGATCAAACTTCAAGAAAACAATTATCTGCTCTGGAATCAACAAGTGGAAGGTGTGATACTCACTCAGAAGATGCACAAAATGGTTGTTAATCCGCAGATTCCGCAGAAGTTTCAATCGGATGCAGATCGTCTCACAGGTACGATTTCCGCTGAGTATGAGTCGTGGCTTGTTCAAGACCAAGCTCTCTTCATCTGGCTACTTTCCACAATTTCTGAATCAGTTTTACCGAGGGTTTTGGCGTGCAAGCATGCTTTTGAGGTTTGGGATAAGATCCACCAGTACTTCAATGCTCAAATGAAGGCAAGAGTTCGCCAGTTGCGTGTTGAGCTCAAATCTACCAAGAAAGGCAACAAGACTATCACTGAATTTGTGTTGAGAATCAAAGCCATTGCTAATTCTTTGTTAGCGGTTGGTGATCTCATAACTGAACAAGATCAAATCGACTCAATTTTGAATGGGCTACCGGAGGAGTATAGTCCGTTTGTTATGCAAATGTATGGCTGCCCGGTTGCACCAACCCTGTGCGAAGTCGAAGCCCTACTGTATGTGCAAGAAGCACAATTGGAGAAGTTCCGTCAAGAACTGGCCACCACAAGTGTTGCTGCAAATGTAGCTCACACAAGTCACGAAGCTGGGAGCTCCAGAGGAGCCTACTCAGGTAACAGGGGTCGTAACAACCGATTCATGCGTGGTAGGGGTCGTGGCAGAGTCACAAATTCCGCCGGCAATCGTCCTACTTGTCAACTGTGTGGCAAATATGGACACTCAGTTCTGAATTGCTGGCACCGGTTCGATGAAAACTTTGAACCACCTACTGCCTCTAATAATCAGACAACTCAACAAAATTCTTCAGGACAAGAAGCCACCAAAGGCGCATCTCAAAACTCTCAATCTGTAGCTATGATGGCAACCACCAACAGGCTTCCAGCAGTCACTCAGGAGTACTCTCTTCCATCGGAGCTGGAATCTCAGGCCTGGTTCGCAGACTCGGGTGCTTCACACCACTTAACTCCATATGATTCCTTTTTGCATAATAAGAAGCCCTATCTAGGAACTAATAGAGTCTTTGTAGGCAATGGTCAGACTCTAGATATTCAGGCTGTTGGTTCCTCTGTGTTTTATTCAAAACCTTTTCCTAATCATAGTCTTGTCCTCAATAATATCTTACATGTGCCTTTAATCACTAGAAATCTTCTATCTGTTTCTAAATTCTCATATGATAATAATGTGAGTTTTGAATTCTTGCCTGATAAATGCTATATAAAATCTCAGGCTTCTAAACACATACTTGTAGAAGGCACACTTGATGCAAGTGGACTCTATTGTTTTCCTCAACTCTTGCATCAACTAAAGCAAGCAGGCCCTCAATGTCAGAATAAAGCCTTGAGTCATTCCCTTGGTGTTCAAAGCTATGTTGCTTCTCCTATTAGTTCTACTATTCTTTGTAATTCTAGTAGTACACAAACTTGTAATTCTAGTAGTACACAAACTAGTAATTCTAGTGTACTCTGGCATAATAGACTAGGGCATGCTAATTTCAATTCTGTAGCTCAAGTCCTCAAATTGTGTAATATCTCTGCCTCTAATAAAAATAGCTCTTTTTGCTGCACTGCTTGTAATCTTGGTAAGGCACATAGAATCCATGCTCCCTTAACCACCACTGTGTATGCTAATCCTTTTGATGTTATATACACTGACTTATGGGGCCCTTCTCCCTTACCTTCCAGTTCTGGTTATAGATATTACATTGCATTTGTGGATGGTCATACAAAATTTACCTGGCTATATCTACTAAAACAAAAATCTGAAGCTCTAAATGCTTTCAAACTATTCCATGTCTTTGTCAAAACACAGTTTCACACCACCATAAAAGCTGTTCAGTCAGACTTTGGTGGAGAATATAGGCCATTCACTACATTCCTGGCAGACTTGGGTATCACACACAGACTCACCTGCCCTCATACCTCTCATCAGAATGGCACAGTTGAGAGAAAGCATAGGCATATTGTTGAGATGGGGCTCACCCTCTTAGCACACTCCTCCCTTCCATTGACATATTGGGATCATAGTGTCACCACTGCCACACACTTGATTAATAGGCTACCCACTCCTAGTCTGCCTAATCACAGCTCACCTTACTTTGCACTATATGATAGACAGCCAGACTACAAGACTCTAAAGGTCTTTGGGTGTTCATGCTTCCCATTACTCAGGCCATATAACAAACATAAACTTCAGTTCAGAAGCCAAGAGTGTGTGTACTTAGGTGTGTCTACTCAACACAGGGGTTTTAAATGTCTTAGCAAGGATGGCAAGATTTATGTGTCTAAAGATGTCACATTCAATGAAGAGAAGTTTCCCTTTCCCACACTATTTCCCACTGAAGTGACAAGTGCAAACACTAATGCCCAAAGGTCAATCTCTTGTCCTCACTCAGTACCACTGGTCACTAATCTGCCTCTTGTACCTGGCCCTGCACCATCAGCAGGAGTTCCTTCCAATGGTCAACAACCAGCAGGCAATAGCCCCTCTCTCACTCATGTGTCAGATTCTGCTCAGCTGAGTCCTCAAGCTTCACAGTCTCATCACAGGCTCTCTTCTGTAGTTCCCTTAGACTCTGCAGTACTGCCATTGTCCACTGAGTCTTCCCCTGCACATAGCACCTCTGTCCATAGCTCAAAGGTAAATGTATCCTCCTGTCCTCAGGACAATGTCACTCCTGACTCTCTAAACACCTCACTTGTTGTGCCTAATGTCATAGAACATGGAGAACCTCTTCTCATAGAGCCTGTCAGTAGTGAACCTCTGAATTCCTCTCATGTGGAACCTAATGCTATAGAGTCAACTTCTCTACCACAATTCTCAAATGAGCTCACTATATCTTCCCCTATTCTTGGATCTGAGTCCTCAAATTCACCCTCTTTTCACTCTTCTCACAGTCCTACTCCTTTACTTGTTAATAATCATCCCATGCTAACTAGGGCCAAAACAGGGATGTCTAAACCCAAAGCTCTTATTGCCATGTCCACATCTGAACCCACCAGTGTGAAACAGGCCTTGAATTCTCCTGAATGGGCACATGCTATGACACAAGAGTTTAAAGCTCTACAGGCAAATAATACTTGGACCCTGACTCAGCTCCCTCCTGATAGAAAAGCTGTGGGTTGCAAGTGGGTTTTCAAACTTAAGCAGAATGCAGATGGCACTGTCAACAAACATAAGGCAAGGCTGGTTGCTAAAGGCTTTCATCAAGAGCATGGGTTTGACTTCACAGAAACTTTCTCTCCTGTGGTCAAACCAACAACCATAAGGGTGATTCTCACACTTGCACTAACATATCAATGGGAGATTCAACAAGTGGATGTCAATAATGCTTTCCTAAATGGTGTCCTTCAAGAGGAGGTCTATATGACACAACCTCCAGGGTTTGTTTCTGCTGACAAAACTCTGGTGTGTAAACTCCACAAAGCTCTCTATGGGCTAAAGCAAGCCCCTAGGGCCTGGTATGAGAAGCTCACTCAAGCACTCTTGGAATTTGGCTTTGTTGCTTCAAGGTGTGACACCTCTCTCTTTGTATACTCTAGGCAAGGTATTTCTCTTTATGCCCTAGTATATGTTGATGATATTCTCCTAACTGGGTCCAGTGCTACTCTTGTTCATGATCTTATCAATAAACTTCATCATAAGTTTGCCCTGAAAAAGCTTGGCAGGCCTAACTACTTTCTGGGAATTGAAGTTCAGTTTAGAGACAATGGCACTCTTGCTTTGACACAAACCAAGTATATCAAGGATCTACTAGGCAAAGCCAAAATGATCAATGCAAATGGAGTTCCTACTCCTATGATGAGCACCTGCAAGTTGAGTAGACATGGTACAAATCTATTTTCAGATCCTCACTTATATCGCTCTATAGTAGGAGCCCTTCAATATGTCACACTTACACGACCTGATATAGCCTTTAGTGTCAATAAAGCTTGTCAGTACATGGCTAGCCCGTTGGACACTCATTGGTCTGCAGTAAGAAGAATCCTCAGGTATTTGAGTGGCACTGCCTCTTATGGGCTTGTTCTAGCACCTTCAGTCTCTGGCTCCAAGTTCTCTATCCGTGCCTACAGTGACTCAGATTGGGCCAGTGACCCGGATGATCGAAGATCCACCTCTGGCTCTTGTATCTTCTTTGGTCCTAACTTGGTAGCTTGGAGTTCTAAAAAGCAATCCCTGGTGGCTCGTTCCAGCACTGAGGCGGAGTATCGGGCACTTGCTCATACAACTTCAGAAATGTTGTGGCTGGAATCTCTTCTTGCTGAACTTAACATACCTTTTCATACCCCTGTTATACTATGTGATAACCTCAGTGCGGTTTTACTATCTCACAACCCGGTTCTTCATGCACGTACCAAGCACATAGAGCTGGATATACACTTTGTACGTGAACGTGTCGTTGCAAAACAAATGCTAATCCAACATGTCCCAGCTTCTGCCCAGATTGCTGATTCATTGACCAAGCCTTTGGGATCTGCTGCCTTTGAACTTTTGCGAGACAAACTCAAGGTCCTGCGGTCTCAGCCCCCTTGAGTTTGAGGGGGGATGTTAGAGATATGCATTATTATGCATATTTAGAAGTTTGCTGACTAGATAAATAATGTAACTGTTTTCAGTTAGTTAGTTAGTCTTCTACTGCTGAGCTGGCACATTGTATATGGCTGTATATATAAGGCTATCTGTACACGTACTCAATCATCTTGTTCACACAATCAGAATCTTATCTTCTTTAAGCTTTTCTTCTTGCTCTTCAATGGAAGGTTCATACACCTTCAACAATGAATATCAGGGCTAATGATTCGCTTAAAAGAGATTGACTCCTAGTATAAAAAGTTTTCATGATAAATATGGTCTTGTAGTGTGTCTCATTAATAAAGAAACAATATCGATATCAATATAGGTGGATAAAAAAGTTTTGTTTGAAGTGGAGCATACTTAAATGAATTATGGGTGGCCACTTAAGCAAAAGATGTGTGCCAAGTGAATTAAAAGTTTTATGTTAGAGGAAAAAATAGATGTTGAGTAACATATAGGTGATACAACTCATATATTTAATATCTTAAGATATTTTATAAACATTTGATATTTCACTCACTAATGTAGTTACTCTTTATTAGTGACAAGTCTTTGTATTAGATAAAAATCAATTGTGTCATTTAAATTTGGCAATAGTGTTGTAACTAGCTTAGAAAATAGTTAGAAAAAAAAGACAAAACAGTTACTTTGATAAAACTTAGTTAGAGTTAAATAACTAATTTTTGCATTTGAGCTCAATATATAATAGCTAATTGTATATACTTGCAAGTAATGAATGAAAAAGGAAAATTTTTCACAATTCAATTTTTAGTAGGCATCACTCGCCTAGATTCATTCAATCACATTTCTGCTCACCTTAAGATTTATCACATTCATTAAAAGATATTTTCCCCAACTGTATCTAAGCTTTCTTCTTTAGTTCAACAAGCTTCAAAGAAGATTTTTTCTACAACTTTAACATTATGCAATCTTCATAGAAGAATATTAATGGTGGAAGGGTGATTTTAACTCACGAGCTTCACAAATCTATTGTGAATCCTCGAATTCTCTAATGTTCAAGAGAATAAGAAAGATCTTGTCACCAACATTAAATATGAGGATTGTCTGAGAAAATCTCATAGATTATATGTTCCATTGTCTAAGATTATGTATTTTAGCCCTTTTGAAGTAACCATTACTCGCTTGTGGAGTCCCTTCCCTAGTCCCTCTAGTATTGGATTTCATTATTACACAGCCTTTGTAAATGTTTTTAAAAAATATACATAGGTTTATTTTCTAATACAGAAATATGATGCCTTGTATTCTTTTAAACTATTTTAATCTTATGTGCATACTCAATTTAATGATATGATCAAATTTGTTCAAACTGATGTTGGGGGAGAAATCGGACCCTTTACCAAATATCTCAATGATATTGGTATTGTTCATTGATGGACTTATGTTAGTTTATGGATTCTAGACATAGATTTAGAGCTGACAATCACTTGTGTATCGAAGCTTAATACTTTCGTGTTTGAGTTGCGCGCGAGAAATCGTCGACGTGAAAATACAGATGTTCTCGCAACTTTGTGTTAGAGATAACCTTGGTTGTGACATGTCTCATAGGTGTTTCAGAAATGGAAACTGGTGTGAGAGATACGTGATGATAATGACGAGTATTGTAGGTTGAGTGCAACTGGTCGATAAGTTTAAGTTTATGACGAGTGAGTGTATATTCATGCCTGATAAGTTTTTCTCTCCGAAGAATGTATTTATTTTCCTGTTAATACCTTTAAGCTTTAAACCATTCAAACCAAGCTCAGAAACGCGGAAATTTTTTAACGACATTCTTTCCCTCGCATTGTTCCTGTGGATACCATAAAACCTAGATTACTTTCAATATTTTTCTTGTTGCTTTACTGCTTCCACACCAATATTGTTAATCCAACTAACATTGAACATACTCTTAGCATTGAATCTAGCTCACTAAGTACTAGACCCAATTCCTTAGCAGAAAAAAAGACAATACAATTGTCTACCATGTTCCCAACTCTATTGAAAATGAAACTTTATCCAATTAACCCAGGCCGCGTAGTAACCAATTACCCAATGAACATATGGTTAGATATCAATGAACCATAATTAAAAGTTTGTTTAGTCCTAAGTCTAGGTCTGCACTTAAGACCTCAATTCAATCACATTTCGAGGTTTACTCAGGAGTTTCTCGTAAAAGTATCTCATCATCTCTTTCTTTTACCGCATAAAATATGGAAAAGCTCCTTATATCCTTATTTTCATAGAAATCATCTCAAACACACATTGTTATTCAATGACCGTGACATGCTTACAAGAGAAAAAAATGGAAAATCTAAAGATAAAGTATTTATAGCTCATACATAACATATAACTACCAAGAAGCATTAGTTCAACCAAAATGGTTTGAAGCTATACAACAATAATATAATACCCTTATATCCAATAATGAATGGACTATTAAAACCCCTTCTTCACATAGAAAGTCTTTTAGTTGTATATGGGTATTTATAGTAAAAGGAATTGTGATGGCAACATCAACAAATGTGAAGCAAGACTTGTTGTAAAAGGATGTCATCAACAATACGGCTTTGATTTTAATGGAAATTTCGCCCCTATTGTAAAGCGTATAACAATTTGTGTCATATTAACTTTGGTATTAACTTATAAGTGGAAAGTTCAACTAGTCGACATCACCAATACATTTCTCATTGGAGCACTTCGAAAGGAAACGTATGTGAAACTTGTCTATACTAACACTCTTTGTTTATCTAAAATCGCCAAGATATTACAATTTATGTACTTGTCTATGTTGATGAAATATTGATAATAAGATCTTATACTCTTATTCATGATCAGATTTGCAAAATCATGACAAGTTTGCACTGAAGAAACTTGGACACCCATAATACTTTCTTGCCATTGAGGTTAAGTATCAAACAAATGGCTCTCTTATTCGGACTCAAACAAAACATATAATGGATCTCCTTTCAAATGTCAGCATGGTTGATGCAAATGGAATACACCCTCATATGTTCAATCATTGAAAACCTAGCAAGTTTGAGTCTGATGTTTTGAAAGGTCGCTTCTTCTACAAGTTTATGATTGAAGCTTTATACTATGTCACACAAACAAGAATTGATACTTCTTACCATGTTAACAAAGTGTGTTAATTTATGGTTAATACTCTAGATAGTCATTGGAGCTTGCTCAAAAGAAACTTGAGATATCTGAGTGGCACATCCACCCATGGTCTAATGATGTCTCTTGCAAATCCAGTTAAAAAACACTCCTTAAGGGCCTATAATGATTGAGGTTATGCAAATGATCCAAATAATAGAAGATCTACTTCTGAAACATGCATTTTTTTGTCCAAACTTGGTGTCTTGAAGCTCTAAAAAGCACTCACTAGTTTCACTTTTGATCCCTTGATAAAAGTAAATGCAGTCCTCTCATTTTCAAACAAATTTTTATCCTCTTTTAAGAAAATTTTGAATTTTTTTAGTCCCAATTTTTTCTTAAACAAAGGGGGCTAAAACTAGGAAAAAGGTAAATTAAATAGAGATTAATCCTGGGGTGGCAGTCCCCAAAAAATGAACCATAAAAAAAGAGCTAATGTGAGCAGAACATCACTTATAATGAGTCAAAATAGGATCATAAGCACATTTCATATTTGCAAGAGCATCCACACAAGCATTTGTTTCACGCTAAGAATGACAAAGTTTGATTTCCCACTCCATAGTCAAAAGTTGGCTGATCTGCTGGATTAGTATATTATTTGAAACATTACTCATACTTTATTTACTCAATGTAACAATGATAGTCTTTGAGTCCACATGAATCTTAACTTTTGAGAACCCAAGAGCTTGCGAAAGACGTAACTCTTCCAAGACACGCTAAAGTTCATCAACATAATCAATACATCTTCCAAGATTTTTGGAAAAGTTACATAACCATAGATAAAAAGTTCGTTGGATTTTCTAAATCTCACGAAGACTCGACTTGGGGATAATCAAAGTCATCATAGAAAAACTGGAAGTGCCTCAATGACATACTTTAACAAAGTAATTATTTTTGCAAAAGAAAATTACTTTGTTTTCTATGATGTCAACTTGGTCTTGGCTTGGTTAGTGAGATAGTTATAATCTGAACTATTAGAAGCCAATCCCAATAACGAAATATCAAGGTACTTTCCAAATGTGGTGGCCATTCCCGATAAAACATTATACATTTTTAACATGTCAATATATTAAAACATCTATAAAAATTAGATTTTTCCCAACTTAAAACCTTAAATGTACTGTTCCTATCTTTTTAGTCTCATTGTCGATCCCAACTTTGTATCTTGATCACCTTCCTAGAAAATTCTCCGCTCCTCGTCATTTTCATCCCAATTTTATGTTAATACGATCTTCATCTTGCGATATTCATTATGATATTCATCGTGTTATCGTCATGTCTCGACATTTAAAATCGAGCTCAACCATGTTATGTATGCGTCACATTATTAAAATTAGTTTTGGACTAAAAAATTCTTCTTAATTAATAGTATAACAACAACAACAACAACAATCAAGTTTGGTAAGTGAGGTCGGCTACATGGATTAATTTTTTTAGTAATGTTCTATCTAGGACTATCTTTCTATCCAAATCGTTAATCTTGAAATTTCCCTTAATAACTTCACTTTTAGTCTTTATATGTCTTCATCTTTCTCTAATTGTTTGACGAGGAATTCTTGCATGGACACAGACATAAAACCTTCTTCTTAGTCACAACCAATAAAAATAAGACAATTCATTATGAAGGAGAGAGAAAATTTAAAATTTACTTAAATTTTAATTTATTTTTTAACTAAATTCATGGGTGGTTGTGATTATGAAGGAGAGAGAAGATTAAATTTTTATTTTTTAATTAATTAAAATTTTATGATTGGTTATGTGTAAAACTATTTTTTTAGGGTTGTGTCCACCTAAGAATTTCTCTTGTTTGACTTCTCTCTATCTGATCTACTATCCTTACCACATAATCTATAGATCTTCTCTCTACCTAAGCATGTAGTAAAATTTGAGATATGGATCCTCTCCAGCTGTGCCTCTCATGCTCTCTATCCTGCCATAATATCCATCATTGATTTCCTTTTAAGACAATATTTTAATTTTAAATTTTTTCTTGTAAAATCTATTAGTCATTGAATTATGTGCAGAATAAATAGCAGGACTCATTTGGCAGGAGAACTCAACAATTAGAATTAAAAAGTGCAAATCTCTTCCACCAATCACCCACCACCGGCTGAGTTTTCTTTATAACAGTGAAGATTCTCTCACAAACTTGTTTGAAGTTTAGTACTAAAAGAACATTGAAAAATTCATGTTACATAATATAGAAACAAAAAGTAACGGAGCCTACAAATCATAACAAGAGATATGGCCAACTCCCTGGAGCTTGGACCAAGGGCCAGCTCATGTCTGCTATATCAACGTTGACCATTGTATTTTCTTGCTTCTCTTTATTGTGTTCCAACCTGTATTATTAAAAAAATGAATAAAGATAAACTCTGTGTTTTATTTTAAACATAAAGTAGAATTTTACCAAACAAAAAAAGAAAAACAGAATAAGAAAAATCTGAAAAGGCAAGTGCTTGTGGATGCTTGATGCTGATGGCATCTTTCGAAGAGAATTGGATCTCATTCTGTCGTTGTTTGATAATAATTGGTGATTAAATATTAAAGTAAGAAGATTTTATTTATTTCACACTTTTATCTAATCAAATAGTTCTTTGAGTTTCAACTTTAACTAAATTATTTAAAAAAATAACATGTTAATAATATATTCAAATTGTAAAAATTAACTGCATAAATGTAAATGTAGTTTATAGTAATGTTTAGGAGTGAGAATATATGAAATGTATATATGGTCTTGTTCACTCTATTTTTTTTATAAGCAAAATGGAATTAATAAGCACAAGGGGTGCTAACCCATGGTTACATAAAGAAAAAGAAAAACCCCCAACTAGGAAAGGAGAACTCCACCTACGGAAGCCCAATACACGTAGCCGGATTCGCATACAAATCCGACCAAACCATAGTATCTCCTACATTATAGCAAGAAAGAAGTCATTCCCAAGCAACATATTTAATCATCCCAATGGTATCAAAATTAAGAATATTACCCTCATTGAAGATAACCTCATTCCTACAACACCAACTACCCCAAAAAGCCAACCCAAATAACCAACTAGTATCTACCACAAATCTAAACTTACAAGCTAAATCCAAGGCTTTAAAGCGAAGAAAAAAATTACCCGGAAAAGAAGATGAATCAAGCCGAAGCCAAGCACAAAACTTACTCCACCAATCCGAAGTAACGGGACAAATAACAAAGAGATGATTCGTGTCTTCGTCCTCCACTCCACAAAAAGGACAAACCAAAAGATTCGGATCCGTCAAAATATGGCCTAAATTTTTCTTTAAAAATAAACTTATTTATTCAAATATTTTAAGTGAATGTATGGATTCTTTTATAAGTTTCAAAGTGAATCAAAGTGAGAGTGTTTGATCGTGGAAAGGAAAATATGAGAATGGAAAGTTGATTTCTATAGACGGTGTTATTGTTCAGTTATAGCACTAGAATTGATCGAAGAATAGAGGTTGCGAGACGCAACGATGGATTTTCACTTCTGATGCATTGAAGGAATGACTAAAGTTAACATTCCAACGTTCAAGTCACTATTTGAGTGGCATGATTAAATGAGAATTGTATTTAAAATTGTGTACCTAGAGAATGACGCAATTTCCATATATATATATGGGAGTGGTTATAGTCACCTGTTATTGTTCAGACGTGAATTACAGGGAGCCGTTGGATGTATCTTGCACCTGGATCTCCTACATTTTCCCCAAGGTAGTATCCCTATGTTGCAAGAGGTTGGGAGAATCGTTGCTTTCTCTGGCCCGAGCCTGCTTGCTCTTATGGCTGACCCTGAACAAAAATTGTTTCCACTATTTAAGAGGAAAAACAAGTCATTTTTTTATATTCGAATTCATTTTCATTCTCACAACACTTCACTTTCTCTCATTGACTTGGATGTTAGAGTTCTAACCTTGCAGGCTGGCCCCTCTTTTCATCGCATCGAAAGCTCGAGCCTACCGTAGCAAGCACTACTTCAATAATTCACCAAACAACTCTGGTTTCTCTACAAAATAGTGGCGCCATATGTGGAAATCAAAATATGATTTCCACAAATCTTCAATATGAAATTTTTGTTTCTCAATCTGATATCATCCCTTACAACTTCATATCTCCATTTCTCAATCTTCCTACTCGAATTTCAACCTTCTTCCAACAGATCTTCAGATCCATCTACAATGGTGGCATCTAAAGTTACTTGGTATGCCGTTAAACAACAAGTCATTGTTGCAGTTGTCGAAGCTACCTAAGATCTATTTCATCTCCCTCAAAATGAAGAGTATCCAGTCTTAGTAACACCTCCTACTGATCCCTCACCGTAATATCTTACTCCGTCGAAAGTCAACCAAGGAGTATTCTAGAATCTTCTATTTTTCTGAATCCTCACAATAGTTTCATAAATGCAAACCTTCTCATTGACTTCTGACGCTACCTATGATACATGGACAAGAAATTCTCCCCGACTTTCAATTGGTACAAGTCAACATTGATGTATATGGAGCAAATGATCTACTGGACAATTTTTAAAACATGGTGCACCAACATAATTCAAAGGCCCCGGAAGAAAGTCTATTCCAGATTGAAGAGACCTGCAACACATCACTCAGAAGAACAATATTGTGCAGAAGGCGACCTCTTGGAGAAACCAAGTCATTATTTCTGAACTAGTGCTTATCAAAACAACAACACACCGAGAAGAGATATCGAGGTAACTGGTGACACCTTAGACACAAGACCTCTTTCCCCGATCCCGAAGGGGAAGCATTAACCATATTCCTCTAGAAGTATTCCATCCCCGGAGGAGGTAAAGGTATGAAAAAGATATTCCACTCCTAAAGCGAAAAAGAAACAATGTGTCTGCTCGCATCCTTGATATCAAGATTCCAAAATCATTGGATAAACCGCCAAACCTTCATAACTATGATGGGGACAAGGATCCAGACAAACACATCGAGCACGTGGACGACCAATTGGGCTGCTACTATTCCCACAAGGTTGTAAAGTGTGAGCTTTTTGCACTAACTTTGATTGGATTGATAATGGTTTGGTTTAAATCCCTCATCAGTGGGAGCATACACTCATGGAAAGATCTATGCAAATCTTTCACCACCCATATCACCGTCCGAGAAAGGAAACCCGTAGTAACGGTTGTACTTAGTGGGATCAAGAAAGGAATTATCCAAGCAACATTCAAAAGACGTAATGTTTCTACGTTCCTTACCAAAGATAACCTTTTTATCCCCCTCGGTTCTAGCATCCACCAGCCAATGGATCTAAATGAAACTTTTCAATTGTTTCCTTGATGATGCGTCAGGTGGAATGATATTGATGACATAACCAAACTCCCTTTAAAAGGATACAAATCGCCTCTTCAAGTAAAACTCTTCATTTATTTGAAATACTTCACGTTATCAAAGTAGATATAAAAGAATTTGGATTTTTGCCTCAAAGAAATCATATCTAAATCGCACGCGTGGTTAGTCGTGTTGTTTCTTGAAGAGATGGAATAAAAACGTCACAGTTGGTTTACTCCCTTATACTCACACCAATGTTGAAAAACCTTAACAAACACCTAACTCACTGGATGCAATTGCGAAGGGGGTGATCATCAAATGGTTCATAACACCAATCTAAAGGTCATTAAATGGAAGATGTAAGCCTATGAGGGAGAATAAGAACTCATGGAATGGGATGGCAGACGCATCATACTAATTGCATATCCTCTTATCACCTTCTGGTGAAAACACTCTATAGTCGGACGGAGACCCTACTTCAGTCAAAGCACACTATAAACCACCCTCACGAACGAAAGCGAATACATTCTCTAATGTTCCCCATCCATCCAATTGATCGAGATATTTTTCTTTGCTTTCCTAGTCGTAATTGGTACGATCTCCATAATCTATGAAGACGAACCTGATGCTGACAAGATAATATAAGCAAACAAGTTGAAATATAGACACTCCTACGAGAAAGCGTCGACAATAGGAGAAATCTCTTGAAAAGAGAAATAAAAGTATCAAAAGCTCACTACCCAGAATTTCTAAAAAGGAGGAAAAAGCAAGAAGAAAATGTTGGCTTTATCTTAAGTAAAATGGATTGATCGATCATGCATGTCAAATGAGCGAAGTCTCCATATTCAAAAGATGGAGCAGAAAGCTCGCAAGAAAGAATGACAAGAAAATCAGAAAAAGTTCTTTTTCAAGTCGCTACTAGCAAAAAGAGAGGTGAAATGGCGCTTCAGGAACCTCTTATAGTAACCTCATGCATTAAAGATCGTATGATTCACTACTTACAATTAATGGTTGAAATTTCACCGAAAGTTGTTCAACGTACTCAATTACTTTAAAGAAGAGAAAACATCATCATCAACTAGCCTAGGGATATTATTTATGGGCCATGCTAACATGTGTCTTAAGGGCACATGTTAAGGATACTATTATTAAAAAAAATTAAATATAATTAAATATAATTAAATCACATTTAATGTTTCAACATAGTAAATGCGCGTTTTTTAAAAATTATTTTTATAAATAATTTATTAACTTGTGTCCCATGAGGCACATGTTAGCTTTTCTCATTATTTATTCCTAACGAAATGCTTCCTATTACGAGATGGGTATTAAATGTGGCTGTTCATTATGATAGTTATGTTCCATCAGTAACTTTCTTTTCCCTAGATCCAACGGTTGGATTAGAGCACATATGACAAACCCTCATCATACAGAGTCGAAATAAAGGCTCAGAGACCATTATTCTTAAAATGGTTTATATAAAGGAATAACTCTTAATTTAAAATATATATATATATATATAAAAGTTAAATCAAGCTTCAATTTTAATAATAATTATTTTTTTATAAAAATAATAATTATATTTAAAGATTTGATTAACATGTAAAAATTGTAATGCATGTTGGGAATTTTTTATTGTCTTACCACCTTTTTAGAACTTTATTCCCAATATACTATTTTTTTTAACAAAATTCTCAATATACCATAGTTTCAAACTTTTTGCGTTATTGGTATAGAACTTCCGTTCATCCAATTGGCGGAGGTGTACAAATTCTTTATCCTCCGCAAATCCAATGGGCGGCGCTGTGTAAATAATAAGAGGCTCCGCCAATTCAATGTGCGGAGCAGTGTAAAACGTGTTTTTTTTATTTTTTAAATGCATATTAATATATTGAAATCATATGTTAATATTTTTTTATGTTTTTGTTATGATAAATAATATATTAAATAATATTAATTATAATTAATTAAAATTATAATAATATGTTTTTGTATGTTAATATTTTTTTATGTTTTTTTTATGATAAATAATATATTAAATAATATTAATTATAATAAATTTAAATTATAATAATATGTTTCTGCCAATTGACAGACCTGTATTTACTAATAAATATATTATTATAAATATATATTTATTATTATATTATTTATTTTAATATTAATTATAGTATATATTTATCATTGAGAAAATGGGTGATGCACTCACAGTGTAAAATAGTTTTACATTGTCAACCAACTACAACCATGTCTTCAATTACAACACATTTTTATTTTAATTTTTTTTAATGCATGACAGATTTTTGGTTTTTTATTGGATGACAGTGTAAAACTATTTTACACTCTTCCTACATATCTATTAAACCCTTTTATCATTATAGTATTTATTTTAATATTTATTATATTATATATTTATATTAATATTAATTATAATATTTAATTTTAATATACCATTATTAATTAAAATTAATTTGAAAAAAAACGAATTGGCAACAGCTCCGCCAATCGGCGGATGCTCACAAATGTTTAGAGGCTCCGCCCATTCTAAGGGTGATGGTATCAATATGCCATTTTTTTTTAAATGATGGTATATTGGAAATAAGTTTGAAAACATATATTGGGATATTAGTTGCAAAACCATGGAATGTTTGTAAAAATTCTTCATGTTGGTTGAATTGGTAAATTTTCAACTTATATTTTAAAAATCCTTATGATTACAATGAGTGTTGCAATCTGATTCGCTTAAATTTTTTTATAATAATAATAAAAAAACATATAAAAATTGATTTATGTTCAAGAATTTAAAACCAGGTTCAAACTATTTTTTAAAATAAATTTGTTCAATTAAACTTTTTAAAATTTGTAATTCATTTTATAAATTATTCAATTAATTTGATTGATTTTTATGCATCGTGATCCAATTTTACTAAAGTGGTTCATTGAACCATATAAAAATGGCAAAGCCATAATTACAAATGATTTTTTTAAGCAAATAGTAACGCGTTAAACCTAATATAATTTTCAATTTGACCAAATAATTCCATTGCAGGCAAAATGCTAAATTTAAGAACCAAAAAAACATAAAAATTAGTCAATAATAAATGTTAATGTGATTTGGTAAATTTGATGGGCACACCGCAAAATAATCACAATTCCATCGTACTGTCATTAAATCAGCCTAATATACAGGTAGGCAGAAGTATATAGGAAGTAACGCCTTCCTCTGTTTTTACCCAAAAGAGGGAAAAATGAAAATACATATACTAAAAGTTAAATGTGTGCGTGTGTAATGTAGCGGTGAAACACTTGAGTTTTGATAGTGTGCTCTTCTCAAATATTATTTCATCAAAAAAAATTTTTTTCTTCAGATTTTAGGCAAGTAAGCAACATACCTTTATACCACCCCCTAAATTTATAAAATGAAATAAATAAATTAATGTCGTAAAGATTAGAAAAAAAAGTAGCAGTCACATCATGGGAAATGATAAAAATAATAAAAGAAATATAAGTAGTAGCATTAGTCGAAAACAAGTCATAACAGCGTAACTCAGCTCAAAACCCCTGAGTCGTGCGCAGCTCGTAAGTGACTGAAAAGCCAAAAACCGAATCACAGAAGAAACAATGTCGATCGCTTTTTCCTTCGTCCCTCCTTCCTCCCATTCTCTTTCTTCTCATTCTCCTTCCACTCCCAAATCCCTCCCTCCCATTTCCTTCTCCTCTTCTTCTCTCCATCTCCGTCTCACTCCCTCTCCCTCTCCTTCTCTCCGCCTCAACCGCCGCGCAGATCCTCTCTTCATTCTCCATTCCACCGACTCCGGCGGAGGTTTCGGCGGTCACGACGATGGCGGCTCGTTCGGCGGACACGGTGGCGGCGGTGACGGAGACGCCAATGACGACGGAGAACACAATGACGGACATGGTGGACTTAACGAGGCGCTGTTGTTGTTGGCGCAAGCTGGTAGGTCGTTGGAGAGTGTGCCGGCTGACCTAGCTTCCGCTATCAAGGCAGGGAAGATTCCTGCCTCCGTTGTTGCAAGGTTTCTGGAGCTTGAGAAGTCTCCGCTCATGCAATGGTTGCTTAAGTTTACCGGTTTCAGAGAGCGGCTTCTCGCTGATGATCTCTTCCTTGCGAAGCTCGGTATGGAGTGCGGCGTTGGCGTCATTGCAAAGGTTTCATTCATAATTTCATATACTCCACTCCATTATCTCGTTCAGTTATAGATATTACTTGTAATGATGATGTAATTAAAGCATGATATTAAACATCTTAAATTTGATTAGTTTTGGCATGAGATTAGTATTGAGTTGTATTGTAAATTGGAACGGTAAAATTGGTTAATTAAGACTTTGTTTTATTTTGATTCTGATTGATGTAATTGTGTATTTTGTGTGATTATTTGTTGATTAACAATCTGCTTTCATTTGTGTTTTTTGTCTTCTTAGACTGCTGCTGAGTATGATCGCAGGAGAGAGAACTTTTTCAATGAGCTTGAAATCGTGTTCGCCGATGTGGTATGAATATTCTCAATTTTGCAGAATTTTTTTCCTATGAAATTTGTTGCTTAGTATCAGTTACTACTGCAAATTGTTTTATGATGCCTTGCAATGGATATGAGCAGGGCCTATCTTGCTACTTTTTGGTGGTTATTTTCTTCTGTGTATGCTTGTTAGTCTTTTCATTTTTGCAACAGACTGATTTTGATATGTTTATGAGATGCATTGTGTTTCAATGTTTTTGATCGACTAGAATTTGAGATATGTGTTGAGAAAACAATTTTTATATTTCCTCTTGTTGTTTGTTGCAGTTTGTCACTTGTTTTGGTATGAAGATCATTATGAGACTGATTAAAATTTAAAATATATATAATGATATAGACTAATTGGAGAAATTAACAGTTTATTTGATTTATATAAAAACACAGTTTCTTTGGTTTTAGGACCAGATACTTTTGATGCTATAAATGCCAAATGAAAGATATACTATAGCTATTTTTAATGAAAAGAATGGCACCTTCATTTGTTTGGCTTAAAGAATATTTTTCTCTGCGGAAGAGTTTATGTACTAATATTTCAATTAAACCTTTATTTTTTTTACTCCTTAAGACAGTATGTTTGTTATCATGCTCTATTTGCATGCTATGATGGAGAGAAAATATTACTTTTTGTGAAGCATGTATGGTGCATTGTAGTCAATTCCCATAACATCCCTATTACATATATTGTTCGCAGGTCATGGCTATACTTGCAGATTTCATGTTAGTTTATCTTCCTGCGCCTACTGTTTCTCTTAGACCACCACTTGGAGTTAGTGCAGGGGCTATTTCTAAATTTTTCCACAACTGCCCAGATAATGCATTCCAGGTTTACATTACTTTCACATGATTTACATTACTAAAGAAAATTTCACCACTAAATGTTATCAATGTTTACTTACTACATTCTTAACTTCCTTCCACAGGTTGCTCTCTCTGGAACATCATATTCCTTGTTGCAGAGATTTGGTGCAATTGTGGTATGTACAATCAGGGAACTTATGTTTTATCCTTTCTTTTTAGGTTTTAGTTTCTTGTGGCTAATTGTTTTACAAAATGTGGTTACCTTGCACAGCGTAATGGGTCCAAGCTTTTTGCAGTTGGAACTGGCGCATCACTGGTTAGTTCTCATTATACTTGGTGTATTTCTTGTGCTCTGTGGTTTAATAGAAAATGACAAGTTTTGACATCATTTGACCTTCTCCTCACAACTTCTATGAGCACTTCTGTTCTGGATGTATATTATTGTTCACAGTAACAAAAGTAAAGCAGACTCATGAATTTGCAATGAGGTTGACTCGTTCAGTTTTCTCATTTACCTATAAATTGTGACTTCGGTTCTAGCCAGATTTCAAATGTTTAAATTCCAATAATGGGGTTTATTTTTCAACCCATGGGTTGTCAGGGTGAGCTGATTTGGTATAATAAACTCACTTGGTCATAAAAAATTAACTTGAAATCATTTATCTACTCTACTGGTTCTGAAGACTGAGGTAATGAAGGGATTAAAATGTTTGCAAGTATCTATGTCATATATTACATACAACCTTTTATTCCAATAAAAAGTCCTGCTGAGTGTTATTTGCATTCGTTCTTTTGAGTGCAACTGGAATCAACAACTAAGATCAAACATCGACACTTGCATTTTTGTATTTCCTTCAGGTTGGGACAGCTGTGACGAATGCCTTAATTAATGCAAAGAAGGCTGTTAACAAGTCTTCTGCAGAGGAAATTGAAAATGTTCCCATATTGTCTACCAGTGCTGCTTATGGTGTTTATATGGCAGTTTCAAGCAATCTCAGGTAATCAGGATTCAGGATAATATGTTAGTGATTACCATTAGTGATGGATATTTTTTTTAAGCTTATCTAAAATCTACTAATGCTTCAAGCAATTTGTGTTAGGATAATTTTATATTGTTTCTTGTATGACTATATTTTGAAACTATATTTTGCCACATCATTAGGTTACAATGATCACTGCCATCATATTAAAAATGTTTTCTGCTGTTCATACTCAAGTAACTGAATATATAGATTATTGTCTAAAGCTTATACAAAGAATCTTATTTGTCTGATAGGTACCAAGTTCTTGCGGGAGTTATTGAACAGAGGGTTCTAGAACCAATGTTGCACCAGCACAAACTTATACTTGGTGCTCTTTGTTTTGCTGTCCGAACCGGCAATACATATTTGGGTTCATTATTGTAAGAATCTTCACATCTTTTCTGATTACTTGAAAAAAGAACTTTTATTGTTGCCAGTAGCTCATGTTTTATAATTTTGCCTTTACAGATGGGTGGATTATGCTCGTTGGATAGGAGTTCAGTAGGCCCAAGACAAAGATAGTGACTTGGATCTTTCTTGATGGAGATCATTTATATCAAGAAGCTTGTTTTCTTTACTAGTTGACATCACAAAACAAATTAGCAGAGTAGCCCAATAGTTTTTTATTTCTCTATATTTGTTTTATATGCTCATTGCCGAGCACTCGAGTTATTTTTTGTTTTTTCTCATAAGTTCCCTCATTCAATTGATGTAACGAGGATGATAACAAATATATTTTTAATCTTTGGGAACAAGGATACAGTTTGAAACTAGATGAGAGATGGTTGTAGCAGGTTGAAAGATATTAAAGAAACAAGTATTTTCTTACTGGTAAAAGTAATCATCTGCTTTTGAATTGTGACCCCTCGCTCTAGCATGAGCTAAGAGTTGTGTTTTACTTCACAAATTTAACCTATGTTCAGAAATCCTTGCTTGATTAGGTAGAATTGTGATATCTTTTTATCAGAGCTTTATCTAGAGTTATGCCTGGTTGAGGTACATTCAGTCTGGATGCATCTCTTCTTCTCTTTATTGAGCAAATTTGTTCTTGATATATTGTGTTCAATTATTAATTTTACATTTGAATTTTTTCTTCATTATATAATATTGTCATGTTAGTGAATAGAATTTGAATGATCTATTACGAATTTTTCGAATAAGGATCAAACTTGACAATTTTGAAGAGGAAAAAATGTTTAGGACACTGATTTATTTCTTTTGGACTCTGGGAATCTTGGGATGAGGGAAAATGGAACGGATTAGGGGAAATGCAACTAACTCGATTGAGAACGCCGTGATCTCGTAAAATGTACTTGGACAAATTAGGATTGAACATATCTAATCAAGATAAAATCTAACTCGATCGAGCATTTGGTACCATACTGACCAAATATTGAAAATATAACTCATACTAGACGTACACCCGTGCGATGCACGGATAAATTTTATAAAATAATTATTTATAAATTATAATTTTATCTAATAATTTAAAATATATTTTTGTAATATTTGAGATTAAAATATTAATTGTGAATTTATAATATTAAAAAAATAAAATATGTAGAAAAAGAATTTGAAACCCTTCTAATAGGGTCCAATATGAAATATATAATTAAAATTTTTAATATTTTATATATTAGGTATGTATTATTTTTATATGTAATAACAAATATATATATGAAATTTGTAGAATTTATATAAGCTGCCATCATTTTGCATATAATTTTTTATTTATTTAAGAAATAGAAGAATTTAATAGATATTAAAAAATAATTAAAAAATTAAGAATAACAATAATCAGAATTTAACGAAAAATTTGTACCAAAAAAAGGAATTTAATTAAAAAAAACTAAAAATATATTTTAAATATAATCAAAAGATTTAATCGCGTAATAAACAATAATTAATATATTGATTTATATTTGAAAATTAATTTATCTTATATAAACATATATAAATTTCAAAATTAAAGATAAATAAGAATTAGACAAACCATGATAAACCAAAAAAATAGTAAATAATAGTAAACAAATGAAAAGAAAAATAAGTAAGAAATAAAAATAAAGAAGACATAAATGGAATGATATAATAAATTAAAATTAATAATTATCAATAAAATTAAACATAATTTATCAAGAATTTACAAACATCAATAAAATTATAATAAAAAATAAAAATAATACTCTAACAGTCATCTTCTAATTTTCAATTTTCCACAATCTAATTTCTTCAACCAAAATTTTATAAAATGTTATATTTCACAATAATTCAAAATTTGTACCTAAAAAAAAGATAATTAAGAATTAATAAACATCATTAATATTCATCCTGCACAATCCAAATTCTTCAACAAATTATTTATGAATACACATAATTAATAATGCTTCAAATTCGTACCTGCAAAAAATATTAAAAATTAACAAAGATTTATAAATTTAAAATAATTTTTAAATATAAAGAATTAATAAAGATTATTAAAATTTGAATAACTTAAAATGTATAAGTTGTTATATTTTAAAAGATAAATTAAGTATTTTATATTGAGTATATATTTTATAAAAAATATCATAAATGTAATAATTTGAATTAAATGAAAAAAATAAATATACATTTTGAAGATAATTAAAAAATGCAAAGTGTTTGTATCTATACGAAAATTCATATGATCATACATTTTTAGAAATCACCTTACTATCTTATGTAAATAATAAAATTCCAAATTAAACTATAATAATTACATAAACCATGATAAAAAGTAAAAAAGTATTAGTAAATCAATGGAAAGAAAGCATAAGTAAGAGATAGACATAAAAAAAAGATAAAAAATAATGATAATAATAAATTTAAATTAAAAGAATTTTAAAATCAATAACTACCAAGAGTTAATAAAGATGAATAAAATTATAACAACATAACATATTATAATATAATATCGACTAATAAAAAGAAATTAAAAAAATAATTTCCTAATATTTATCTTTTAATTCTCCATCTTACATAATCGAACTTATTTAAATAAATAAATTACAAATAAAAAATTCAAATAACATATTAATATTCTATAAAATAAAAATATTTTTTATTTTTAAAACAATACTTGATAACATGTAATTTACACTTCAAAATAATATAAATCTAAATTAGAATAAATAATTGTCATCAATATAAAATGGTGGACGATGGACAATTATATCTTGAACATAAATAAATTACAAAATCACCTTCGCCAATTTTATTATTCTTGAGAGACTATTGTTGTAGTAGAAGTTATCGTCACTTCAAATACATGAAAGATTAAACCATTTGCATGCCTTTTAAATATGTCTACAAAATAGAAATGAAAGAGATGAGAAAATTAAAATGAATTGTAAAATAGATAAAAATGCACATTCATGTATATGTAAAAAATGAAGATACAAATGAAACTACATTCATACGAATAGAGAGTGAGCTTCAACTACTTTCATACAAATATATAGTGTGAACAGTTAAAAGAGAAGAAAGAAACATGTTAAATCCCTAATACTAATTAATATAAATAGAGGGTTATACCGTTAATTGAAGTAGTGGAATGTGAGTTAGTGGGAAGTTTTGAGTAATAGAATTAATAGTTGTTATAGAAATAACATAAATGTGAATTAAAGTAGTGGAATGTGGGTTAGTGGGAAGTTTTGAGTAATAGAATTAATAGTTGTTATAGAAATGACAAAAACGTGAATAATGGGGTGAGTGAGTTTTCTTTGTCAAGGGTGAGTGAGGTTTATTTATGATTGGTTTTACATATAATAATCAATTAATTAATTATTGAATGAATTGATTTAGAATGAGTAGTAGGTATAAATTTTGAGCATTATAAAATATATTTTTGTATAAAATAAATTTTAATAATGTTTGTCTTAAATCGTGGAGTTAGTGGAGTTAGAAGTAGTTTACTTAATTATGAAGAATGTTAGTGAGTAATTGCAAATAAAATTATTTAAATAATAAAACAAAATAAATAATTAATAACTAAATGAATAAAAAGACAAAAGTAACCTTGAAGTTGGTTTTTTTAGGGTTTATTTTATTTAATATATTTAATAATCAATATCAATAATAATTAGTAATGCAACGTGGTTATTTTTTATAATTTATATTTGTAATAGTTAGTGAGTTTAATTGGTTTCAATGAACTAAAATATAGGAGATAGTGAAACTATATTTTTTTAGGGTTTATTTTATTTAATATATTTAATAAAGAATAATTAGTGGTGAGTGATTTATGTTTTATTTTTGTAATAATATATAATTTATTTTTTATTAAATTAATTGATTATTTATGATAGATTTTGGGAAAATTTTGGAGGGAAGAAGTTGTAGGATTATAATTTAGTATGATTATCGATGTTTTGTAGTAGCATGTTGGTGAACACAAAAAAAACGATTATCAAAATATGCATCAAACTGGGTCGCATGGGAACTACTGGCCCTCTCCGTCTGCAAGGCAACCTTGGCTTCCCTCAAAATCGCTCAAATAAATATATCAAAATCTGGATCCTTATATACAATCCAACAAGAGAGTATCACGGCGGTCATTTCTCTGATGTTGCATGCAAGGACTAAGCTACCTGCATTGCCATCCTCATATGTCTTCTAATAAATCTATTTTTTATCGTTCTTTACCATTTAATTATGTCACTAAATTAATTATTTCTACTTAAATCTATTAGTATTTTACTATCATTCCGTAGTTTTTGTTCAATTTCAAGAATACAGAGAAGAATGAAGATTAAAAGTTTATACTCAAATGGTTAAGGCTAAGCACAATGTTCATGAGAACCTGATGAAAAATGGAGGAAAAACATGCAAAGAGACCATGGGAATTATGATCGTAATGGCCCTGGACCCAGCCTCTGAAAAATCATGGTATTGGCTAAGACAAGCGAGATCAGGGTCTGCCTGTAATGGACATTTCGACCGTAGTGATCCTAGAGTTCCTGCTTTGGCAGGTTTTATTTGTTTTGCTTTCTCTTGTCTGTTACAAAACTATACATTTTATCCTGTATTATCATATATTAAACCCACTTATCTCTAGTATAACACAAATAAAAAACACACATAAATTTTCATTGCACGCTTATGCTTATGAACAAAACTGCTTCTTTGTAATTTCAGGATTTATTATTTTTACTATTCCTTTATCTCTGTATTATATGTTTATATATGATTTATGTTTTCTCTATGTCTAACTGTGAGTAGAATTTTATAGTCTAAGGATTATGAGTATTGTCTAAATGACAAACCTATTCTAATTCCTAGTTTTAATCTTTTGTCACGAGTAACTAAGCTATCACTCTTATCCTTTAAGCATTCTACGAAGGTTTATATGAAAATAGAGACGATATCAAATATCAATCGATGGAATGAAAGATGAAGGTTGATATTTGATTCATAAAGGTTAGATGGTTAAACCAACACATGAAAATAGTTTTGATTTAATTGAAAATGTTCTATTTTTACAAATATTTTTTTTTAATGAGTCTTATCATTGAATCAACTATGAAAAATAGGTGGTTCAGTAAATCTAAGATACAATTATATACTCTAAAATGATATATAATTTACATTTTTGTATTTAAACCTGTAGAAGTTTAAATTTTCGTGTCAGAGTACCAACCATGTTTAAGATGATCAGTCTTAGATAAGAATAATAATTCCAAGCTAATTTTTATTAAAATTCTAAATATTTGTAATAACTAAACCACAATAATTGATTTCTTTTTAGATAATCAAATAGAAAGAAAAGAATCAGTGGACAATCATTCTAGTACCTGTGGAATGATAATCTTATTACTGATGTAGACCACGCACTTGCAACGTCTCATATTCTTTGCCAGGCTTCCTCATCAATTGGTATAGTGGATGGCTTACTGCTATAAGAATCAATTAGTGATGTGATATCCTAGAATACAACTTCATGTATCTTTGTACAACTTTCTCACCATGGAGGATTTGGACGCCTCAGTCCCCAGGGGACAAAATATAGTTGAAGTGCTTGGTATACCTATGATTAATTTGGGATGAATTGATAATAGGTGGAAAGAGGCATCATGATGTCAAGAAATATTATACACGTATCCAAACTAGCTTATGGCTGTGTATGGTAAGACATATTTTTGAACTTATAGTTTATAGTTTATAATTTATAAGTTCATATGATAATTTAGACTTGTATGTTTATGGTCTTTTCATCACGAGTTTATAATTTATTTTACTAGCTAATAGCTTATTTTTCGTACGCTATTTTGAAAAGTATTTTAGCTTATAGATTATCATTTTTCTTCCATTTTTATCCTTATTAATTTAACAAAAACTCTCTTTTATCCTTTAATTTTTCTTATGCCATTTTACATTTAAAGTTAGTTTAACTGTTAATTTTACCAAAAACTTCAATTAGCTTATAGCTATCAGTCACCAATCATCAGCTATAAGCTATAAGTTATTAGTCATCATTCATAAGCTATAAGCTATCAGTTAGCTTATCAGTCAACCACTATTTTTACCAAACAGAGCCTAAGACTCATTCAGGTAGGTACCAGACCTTGAACAGT
Organism: Vicia villosa; assembly: GCF_029867415.1. Taxonomy (NCBI): domain Eukaryota; kingdom Viridiplantae; phylum Streptophyta; class Magnoliopsida; order Fabales; family Fabaceae; genus Vicia; species Vicia villosa. The sequence continues at coordinate 121,732,078 of NC_081184.1, read as the reverse complement.
GCACATCTGATCTAATAAAAAAAAGTATATGTCAGCAAACGTGTGACTAGGTTAAGGGAGTAGGTCTCGAACACCACATATTTCGGTAGTATGGGATCCGATCGTTCTCTATATGGCTATGTAATATGATGTCCGATGTTGGCATGTGGTTTAGTCTCCTTGTACTCTTAACCAAACCATTGTCCATCAATACTTGTAAAGTGATGATAAACTCATGCTTGCATTAATGTATATGAGACAATAAAAAATTATACATTAATGATTTTTAATAGTAAATTAAATAATTACATGAAAATGTTATGTTAAGCTATGTCATATACCCTTCTAATTGCCTCATCCCATTATTTGTCGCAACATTCAGCTCCTTATATAAGTAAGCAAATGTTGTCTTTGTGCATGTGATCCTTCACATCACTGTCCTCTTCCTTTACAACACTACAACTAAGATGTATATGTGAAACTCCTTTTGAGTAAGTTGAACTATGCATGAGGCCCTTATTTTTTCAACTTCTTTATAGGCTTGATTGGAGTTTGATTCGAGCAACTCGACCAACAACTCCGCCTTCCATCTTTGGTAACAACTTTGATGTCAAGGAGACACCCGTGGATGTAAATATGCAGAAGACATTAGATGTCGTCAAGTGTTACTATCAACTTCTCACATGTGAGGTGGAAGGTACTCGTCTTCTCGTGCCGTCTCTCTAAAAAGGTTGTCAATAAGCTATGTTCAATTATGTTAAACCTAGTGGCGACGAGGTCAGCTAGCTCATTGTTTAAAATGACATCAGTGAACTAATCATCATCAAGAGTCTTCAGCATGTTGTTATATATATATATATATATATATATATGCCTCCTAAATATACCTGGAACTCGGTCTCTTGCATCTCGAGCATCTACACCTTAAACACCTCCGCCTCAGGCAATTCTACCTCATTCTCTCGCACCTTAGGTTAAGGTTGTGGCTTGGATGGTCTAACTCTATCGAGGCATATCTTACACGCACACCCCTTCCCAACATGTTGTTCATGTTCATTACTAAAAAAGACACAATCTTGTAATTTGACAAGAAAATAACATAAACTTAAAATCAACATTTTGATCGGATTATAGAATTGAGAGCATGTTGGAGAGTGTGTTTGATTTCTATAATCCGATAACAAGTCAGGGTGTGTTTGAATTATACAACCCGAACAATATTAATAACCCAAGAAAAAAGGAAACATGATGCATTTAATCATGTAATCAAGCAAATATGTGTACTAACTTGTTTGAAATAAAAAAACAATGTATGATTCGTGCAAGATTTAGTCTAAGGAGCCAATTTGAGATGTTCAAATTTGGGAATTTAAGGGTTGAGAAAACTCAAATATTCAAGTAAAAAGAAGAAGAAGGATTTCGTTGATTAAATAAATGTTTCGAATTTTAATACTTAAAAGTTATAAAATATGCTTTGGATTCTAGAATTTGAACGACATTTATTTTTTTCAAGAATTTTTGAGAAATTTAAAGGGTGGAAGTTCTGTAACATTTTGTGCTCCTATCTCTCAAAGAAACTTGTATCATGATCATATCCTTTTTTAACCATTGAATCATGATGGTAATAGGTGTAAATTGCATGTTTTAGTCTTGTATTTATATGGCTTCATTGTTATTAAATAAATTAGAGATGTTTGTGGATCGGTTTGATTCGGTTTTCAGATAATCTGATATTCAAAATGAATAAAATTAAATGGATTGGTTAGGATTAAATTTACAAATTTTTGCGATAAAGTCAAAATCGAATCGAACCAAAAAATAATGGTTGGTTTGAGTTGGATTGATCGTGTAGATAAAAAAATACAAAAAAATATTTGAAAAAAATAACTTATTCCTAAATTAATTTTTCATAAGAATATAAAACATATAATATTAATAGTGTTCAATGTAAATATTAGACTAGAGATTAGAAAATTTTTCCTAATAGATTTAAAAATATCTAACATGAAAGCTTTTGAATATATCATTAATCACTATGATAATTAATTTGTTACATAGCTCTATATTAAATTGTCAAAATACACTAATAATTTTCTAATAACAAATTAAAATAGCAATAATTTGTTCATATATGACATTTCATTTTTTTTTTCATATACGACATTTCATTTTTCTTCTTCTTGAAGTTGAATGTTATAGTAGTAATTTTCAAGACAATTAGTTATGGTTGGTTCGGGTTGAGTTTGGGGGTAAAAAATTTAAAGTCCGAGATTCGAATCAATTGTCATTGGATTTCATTGGTTTGGTTCGATTCTTGTCCGAAATAAAAAAATGTTCAATTAAAAAACAATGGTTTGATTGCTTGATTCGAGTATACCCAAACCAATAAACACCCCTAAAATAAACTACTTTTTAAATATATTAAATAGTCTTTGTCAAAAAAAAAAAATTAAATAGTCAAATGAAACTATGGCAAATGCATTCATTATTCAATCTATCTAAAAAAAATCATTACTATTAAATTTGAAAGGTCATCATTATGCCTATGTTTGTTACACCTATTAGGTAAGACTCCCATGATATCATTTTTTTCTGAGCAAATGGATATAAAATTGAGATGTTTGGTATTTTGACTTGTTAAAACATTTGACTACGAACATATTTTTATTCATGTTATTAATGCAAAATATCCACTGGCTATGTCGGTAACTAACTTTTGCCAACTAATCTGACTAGCCACATTTAGCGGGTCCACTTTTCCAATTAAAATTTTCTATCCAACCACAATGTTTGAGTTTGAAAAATTCAAAACTGTGCTGTCAATTTGAATAGACAATCTAACTAGGACAAAAAGATGCCTGCAGCCTGCATGTGCTTGTACTTCTAAAACAAACAAAACTGGAGAAAATACTCATCAACTTTATTATAAATATAAGAATATAAGGATTCAATAGTTTAAAGTTACACTCAAACTCTACATTTTTACCATCATTGATGGAACATTAGCTCTGTAATAAGTTAATATTACTACAACAAGTAGAGCGATTCATACAACTACAAGGAAGAAAATTACACTAAATTATAGTTGCTTCTATAGTTTTTACAACACCCCGTTTTGTATATCTTGACGAATGACATGTCAATTTCCAAGTATAGTTTTGCCGATGTAGAAGAAAGAATGATATTGTCAGGATTCGCGGGGTCCGTCAAACGACTGTGTCTTTCTCAAATTCCAATGAAGACCCTCGTGAATACTGCGTAAGAAGTCGTTAGTAGAATCGACCAGACAAGCTGTAGGAACGGGCCAGGGTGCCATGCTGCACACTAATGCATCTCCTGGTGCTAACTGCTTCCTGTCTTTGCCGTCAAATGATGCCCATGCTGGGCTTCTGCTATTGAATGGAACTTGCACCCTTAAAGTCACATGCTCTGGTAATATCAATGGCCTAAAAGAGAGAGAATGTGGGCAAATTGGTGTAAACAAAATACCTGGAACCTGCATATTTGAAGAATAAAGTAGTTCAATAACATTGTAGATATTAAAACTTACTGCTTGAGACATTCATTGTGAACTAGAAGAGGAAAAAACGGTTAAAATTTTGGAATAAACGCATCAGAATAAGAAGCTCTTCAAGAAAGTACCTGAGGGTGGACCATTGATCCTCCAGCTGCCAAAGAATATGCAGTACTACCGGATGTCGTAGATAAGATTAATCCATCCCCTTGCACACATGTGACAAAGGAGTTGTCACAGTAACATTCCAAATTTGTGAGGTAAGATGATATACCACGATCAATAGTAACCTCGTTCAGAACAAGTATAGGTTCTTCAGTTTCAAGTTCATCTTTAGCTGCATCTCGTATAACATGACATAGCAAACGGTGTCGTAGTGTAATACTAATGGGGCCCTTTAAAATTGATTCAAGGCACTCTTTGTAATTCTCACTATCTGAAGGAAGGTTAAGTTCAGATTCCAATTAGAAATGAAAACAGATATTATAAAAGTAGATAATATACATTGAGCAAAGTCCAAGGATACAGAAAGGAGTCATAAATCCAAGAGACCCTAAAGAAAAGGGGACAATAGGAGGCACGGGTCCTTTGAACATAGATGCTGTCTGCACATTTGGAACACGATAAATTAATAATGAATAATATCAGAAAATATGCAACACATATTAGAATAACGGGATAACTAATGTAAAACAAATTATTATAGTAGACTTAGTAATAGTAACCAAACTCTTTAGCAATGAATACTCCATGGCCATATATTTATTTGACCAAAGACGGTGGCTCATCCTTAGGCCAACAATCATCCTATTCATGGCTCATCCTTAGTTAAAAGTTCAATTTGATACATTATGATGTATATGCATGATTCAAACTTCCTTCAACATAGTATATAGTGTTACCAGTGAAACAAATCAGTGGTTCAAAAAAGCTTAACCTTTATCAGTAGTACGGATAAATAACAGAAATCTGAAAGATTATTAAGTTTTTGCCAGTAAAAAAAGAAACAGAAATTTGAAAGAGTTACTTGTGGTGCACTTGTGTGCATTCACTCTAAAATTTTATGGAAAAGCTTCTATGGCTTCTAATCATTTTTACAAAATCAACAAGTTTCACCTAGAAAGTTAGACTATTGTTGTTCAATAGCAAATTAATTTAAAACAAATTCACATACCCATAGAACAGTGCCATCTCCACCAAGAGTTATCACAAGGTCAACTTTGGTATGCAACTTTAAAATTTCCTTATCTACAAGCAAAAAATTGATGCTCATAAGTAATTAAAATTTTCAGAATAACTGAAGTACACGACTACTATAATCATATAGTTAACTACAAAGATAATACAAGATATTGCATTATGCATACAATGGAATTCATCATCTTAAAACAGACAAGGAGGATGTGATACAATATATTGGCCCGTCAATAATCAGCTAAATTCTAGTAATCTTAGCTTTCTGTCCTGCAAAACACCCTGTGCTAAATTTTAAACACAGAACTAATATGATACTTACTCCAAGCCCAGAAAAGGAAAAAAAAACTGCCAAAACTACAGTGAGACTAAAGATGCATCAATTTCAAGAATTTAATATTTATATTTGGATGCTGGCTTACCAAAATATCCTGTCATGAATTTGAAACGTATAGAAGGTATGGCGGGCATTCTAGGTTTCAATAAGCTCAAAATAACGTTTAGGCGAATGCTTTCTATATATTTCACTGTTTTTGTAATGTGGCTTACCATCACTCCATGTTTCTATAAAATTAAAGTATGATGACTCCGCCAAGAGATCCACCTTGACACGTGGTTCAACATATATTTGTAGTTTCTTATGCTGCCTCAACCATCTGGGAATGATAAAAAAGCAAGCAATATCATTTAACTAAGGTTTGAGATGCATGGAAAAGGTAAAATCAAAATGTAGAATTTCATGTTGTATAACATGTTATAGATTTATACCAAAGACAAATACATGGAAGTATACAAAGTTTGAAGATAGAATATGGCTTATATCTAAATTCAATTACACAACATATTCCATTATTTTGTGAATAGTCTGAGGCTCAAGTCAGCATCATATTATCAGTAAAAGGAAGAAAACTTGACTTAAGAAGATAGAAAAGTTATAATAAACAATTTATTGAGATACACACCTAACCATCTCAGCACACAGAATTTGAACAGAAATTGAATTTGGTTTGGTCAATATGAGCACTGTCTGTGGAGATGACTCCCATGTCAAAGAGATCTGAAATAAATATGACATGTCAATTGTAACACATTACTTTAAGAATAGACATGCATGCTTATGAATTGCAAATAATTTTTGAAGCAAATAAAGTAAAATCCTCCTCAATAATAAAAGAGATACCTGCTTACTACTGCGTTCAGCTGTAGTTATATTTCCTCTTTCAAAAGAGACAATGTCATGTTTGTGCTGATCACTTTTCTCACCTTTGCAGCACCATTGAAGTTTAAAAGAAGCCTGTCTCAAAAAATAAATCAGTTACAGACTGAAGTAACATAGAATTGGTAATTTTAACATTATCAATAAAACACAACAAATATAGCTAATTACCATGAGGGTATGAGTTAATTTTTGGTAGGACAAATTCCTCAAAACACGGCAGTACTTGCACAATGTCATCGTAAAGAGAAAAACAAAATTCAATAGTAATTATTATAGTATTGTACCAGTAATAATATGTACAATTAACTTCTTATGGCTTTCGTTTGTATTTAATGCCACAAGGCTCAACAGCTTGTGCTGCTCTGAAGAGTGATCTAATAAGTATTACGAATGTTTGAAGGCGAGAAACGTCAACAAAATCGTTACACGTGTAGATACACACATGTACATCAATAGGGATCCTGCTGCAACAGAATGATAATAACAACATATTTTGCTTCAATCAAGAGTTTATAACATACCTTTCTGACCATCTTGGAATCTGAATCAGGTTTCCCATCCCTAAGCACCTCATGGGAACAAATACCATTACTAGAACAACATTCTTCAGACAGCCCATTAGCTACATTATTATATAATGTGGGTTGTTTGGCGATGTTATTTGTTTTCAAATCATCAAGATCAGCACAAGGCTCGAGGCATGATTTCCCTGTAGTCAAAACAAGCAGGGAACAGAAATTATAAACTTGAAAAGTTGACATCAATAACAATCAAACTTGTATCACACTAAGTAGGGTCGGCTACTTGGGTCAAACTACGTCAAAATGTTCTATCAAAAACCATGTTTCTATCCAGCTCATTAATCTCGAGATCGTTCTTAATAGTTGCTCATATCGGTTTTTTAGGTCTTCTTCTACCTCTAGTGGTTTGACTACCCTCCATATGATCTACTCTCCTTACTATAGAAGATAAAGTAGCAGTTTAGATGGAAAGCATATTTTCAGAAAGAATACGATAGAAACCTATATCCGGAATGCTCAAAATTTAGGAAATATGCATTATAAAGGATAAGATTGTGACACGTGAGTTCGAATACTTGGAAAATTCAAGGGAAAAGGAAAGAAGATCAGAAAAAAAAATGATAAATGAAACACTCCTTATTCAGAAGGAATAAAAGACTATAATGCTTCAGATATTTATAAAAGTAATAATAAATGAAGCCATAAAATCATTTCGAGAGGATAGACCGCAAAACGATACAAATAAGAACTTGAATTCCAACCACTAATTGACAAAATTTGCATTGCATTATACAGAGATTACAGGAAACAATAAAATACCTACAAGCAATTTTGAATTAAAACAGAATAAAAAACTTATAAATCAAAAGTAACTGAAATTATAAAATTTTGAAATGAACAGAAGCGATCAAAATAAATAAATTGTTTGACAATCTACAAGTTAACAGAGAGCAGAATCGCAGTTGAGTAAAAATCAGATTAAAAAAATTCTATTTCTCCCGCAATGTCAACCGTTTCATAATAGAAAAGTAAAAATATAATCATGAAGTAGCAATAATCAAAAGAATTAGAACCTCTGTCTTCAAACTGCAGATTCCGAGTCCTCTCCAACTCATATTTCCGTTTCCATTCAGCAGCCTCCGCTTGAGCAGAAGCTTTCCCTTCCGCAACTTTCCTAAGAGCCTTCGCGACGGCTAGAAGAAGTAGAGTTTCAAGACAAAATAAGGAGAAAGATCTCTGTTATCAAAGATCACATATTTTCTCGCAGTTGATATTAATAATAATTTCAACAAAACATGATCATTTTTGCATACTTCTTAAAGATTCAGAGAACTCTATAAGATGATCATCAGACCCTTGGACCGGCGATTGAAGTAACTCTTGCACTGCTTTCTCAGGAAATAGAGAAAATGAACTTATGAAACCATTGTCCGCCTGCGAACACGCCGACACACTCGAATTTCCCTGTTCCATGATGGAAAAATCATATTGAAAAATTCAGCATCCAATAGTAACAGTAAATCAATATGCAACCGTTTAAATAACAGATAAATAACAACAACAACAACAATAATAATGATGATAATAATAACAGAAACTATCAAAGTAAATGTTGACTCTGAAGTCAAATTTGAGCATCCTAATATTTTTTTTTCTGTTGAATTTTGCTATCTAGATAGAGAGAAATTGTGGCAAGTGAATTAAGAAAACCTAGATATGAAGAAAAACCCTAGGAAGAAAGAGTATACAGAGAGATGAAATTGAAGCAAAGCAAGGAGGAAGGGTGTGGAATTGAGGAAGATAGAGGGAGGAATAGGAAGAGAATTTACCGAGGAATTGGAATTGAGCTTGTGAGGTGCCATGGAAGAGGAGAAGAATGGGGATGATGGATCCCTTTCAACTACTCTTATAGATACCAAACCAATTGTTTGGAGGTTTTTGACGTTGAAATATTTCTGAGTTTTTTATAGGATTCTCACAACACGTTGCTTTCAGTCTTATTGTAATGAATGCACTGTAATGTGCAAATTTGGAATGGAACAAGCCACATCACATACACACTGACTTTTACAAAAAAAATTTAAATTGAGATGTTGACTATTCAAACTCGCGCTACCAACTGATTAAGATATTGCGGATTGAAACTCGCTTTTTATAATTAATTGTGTTATTATGTATACTAGTAGGAAACTCGTGCTGTCGCACGGGTCTGGTCGAGATTTCATATTACATGTATTTAATTTTGACTTACAAAGTTCTTTTATATATATTAAATATTTATGCAATAGCTTGTATCTCATAAATATGTTCACATCTACCCGTGAATTCAGATGAGTTAACAAACCTCAGTTGAATTCAAATAAGTTAATTCTAAAAATTTATTAAACCTATTTTAGATATTATTTTATTTTTCCAAACCTAAAAATATATGACAGTTCCCTGTCAAATTTCAAATTTACAAATTTTACAAATCTAAAATGTATGACAGTACCCCCGTCAAAAAATGAAAAAGCAAAAATGAAATATTTAAAAATTAAACAAATAGTAAAAATATCAATATGTTAATAGAGTAATTAGATATGAATATGTAAAATTATAAAAAAAAGTATAAATCCTATGGTAAATAATATATATTTATGCCCATATATTTAAAATAATCACATTAAGTAGTCTCCATTGAATAGTGTAATAAATATAAGGATCTAAAATTTAAAATGTTTTTTCAAATTAATTCTAAAATAATAATAATTATGAAAATTTCATATCTTCTTTTTATTCTCATTTATACAAATAATTGTATAAATAGTTAAACCTATTACATTCATAAAATTATTTGTAACTTATTCACGTTTATAAAAATAATTATATCTTATTCAATTTATAAAATTCACTATATTAATAAATTTTTATCTTTTATCATTATTTTTTATGATTACCATTTATCATTAAATTTTCATGACTACCATTTAACATATTTTAATAATGATTAAAATTATGAAGTTAATTTGAAAAGATTCCGATAAGTTTTAGTTATTTCATAAGTTTACAAAAATTACAAAATCTCAATTGATTTTGTTTTTTTATTAACTTTTCTATAAAAATCTAAATAATTTCAAAATATATTTTATCTCAAATAAGGATCTAAATAATTATAAAATAGGAAACTCATTTTCTAAATAAAATTTATTTAAAAATGACTATATTAAGTTAAAAAGACAACTTTTAAATCACTTTTATAGTAAAATATTTTAAATTGAAAATCTAAATTATTGGTATGAAAAAAATTAACAAATAAAATAAATTAATTATTAAATTTTATATAGGAAAGAAAAATGTTTATGTCCTAAGATTTATTAAACCTATTTGAGATATTATGTCATTTTTCCAAACCTAAAATGAATCCTATTTGAGACATTAGATCATTCTTTCAAACCTAAAATGAATCATATTTGAGATATGAGGTCATTTTTCCAAACCTAAAATGTAGGGCAGTTTCCTTCAAATGATTAAAAGTTTCTACGTTATGTATATTATTATAATAGTTTAAATTATTATAATTAATGTATATTATTTTTTAGGTTTTTATAAAGAGACAATGCGGTGATAAAACTTTATAATATGTGTACTAATTAAATAAAATAATAATATATAATTGTAGAAATGTAAAAAGAATGATAAATTTATATTTTTCATAACAAATTAATTTAGTAACATAAAACTTTAAGACACTATAAAAAAATTAAAAAAATAAAATTAACAAAAATAAAACTTTAGTAACAAATAAAATTTTAAAAATAAAATGAAATCGAATTTGATAAGTAAATTAATTAATTAATATTTTAAATTTATACCATGATTTCATTCTTATTTTTATCCTTATTCTTGTTGCGACCAAGTTAAATAACAAATTTAACTTTTTATTTTATTTATAAAAGAATAAGTAAAATATCAGTTATGTATAATCTAACACTTTTATATGTCTGAGGATAGTAAAAACATTAATGAAATTTGTTTAATTTTTAACTTTTAAAAATTGTTTGACTATATACATAAATAAAAATAATAATAATAATAATAATAAATAAATATTGTTTAATTTTATAATAATAGTCATTAATTATGTAATCAAGTTATAAGATGTAATTTATTTTATTGAATACATAAAATATACCCCTATTTATTTGAACATTGAAAGACTATATCTCAATTATTTTAAATTTAAATTTAAATTTCATCGTTCCAAATGCACTTTTAAGAGAGATAAAATTGACTCACACAAAAAATTAAATTTTTAAATGAGTTGATAAATGCAAAGTCTATTTAATAACGTAAATGAAAAGAAAATGGGTTGATAAATGCAAAGTCTATTTAACAACGTAAATGAAAAGGCAAATTTCAATATTACATTAAAATTGACTTTTAATTATATCAATAAGTGACTTTATCAATTAATAAAAAAAATTACAAATAATCTATAATATAAGAAAGGAAATTGTTCTGGAAAAAACATTTTTGCCCTTTTCTCTTTGGCTGCCACCTAATGAAAATAAGGGTATTTTGTGTCCAAATAATACTTTTTCCAACTATTGATGTCATATAATTCTATTTCAATTACATGGTTGGTGTTTTTTGTCTTTGATAAATAGGTTGGAATGGATTGATGATGTCACTTGGTCCAAATTCAATTTCTTTTCAAATTTTGTTTTCTTTCAATGTTACTTTAATTTGAATTTCAAAAAATATTGACTTTCTCTCACTCTCTCTTTGTCTTTCTCTTTCCCTCTATTATCTTTCTTCTGCATTCCTCTTTCTCTTTCCCTCTCTCTCTCTCTCTCTCTCTCTCTCGTCCTTTCCTTCACTTTCTCTCTTCTTCCTCCTTCTCCCTCTTCTTCTTCCTTCTTCCTTCTTCCTACATATGCAATTTGTATTCTTTCCTGACACGGTTTGTTCTGTTGAGCGCTGAGGACGATGATGAACACGATGATGGTGATGTTGATGTTGTTGGGTTCGTGATGAACGATGTTGAACGATTTTAGATGAATGAGTTGAGTTGGTTGAAGATCTATGAAGATGATGACGAAAGCTACGAATCTGAATCTCGGGTGAGGTATTTCTGGTTTTTGTTCTTGATCTCTCTTCCTCTCTCACGATTCTGAAGGGTTTTGATTTTAAGGGAAATGATGAACAAATTGTTTAGGTTTTTATGAATATTGGGATTTATATGTGTTTGAGGTTTTGATGTTTGATGAACAATGTTCTTCTGATAATTTCTGAAGGGTTTGTAAAATTGGGAAAATGATGAACTAGGGTTTTGGTTGTTTTTGCTCTGCAGCTGTTTTCTTGATGATTTTTGACCTTATCCATTGTCAATTCTCATTAACATGACTTTTTTTCCAGATCCGACCCTTCCACGGGATTAGGGTTTCAGGAGATCTCGGTCGCAAGTTCTTTTCCAAGCTAGGATGACTGGATGACATCTCCAATAGTAAAGCATCTAAAGCCTTCATTTGATTTATTTGAGAAGTCCTTTTTCCAAACTGCTTATATTAGTGTCTCTACAGCTTCTTCCCTATAAATGCTCATCTTTCGCGGCTCAACCTGAAGATTTTGACAAGAGCAAAAACTAGCTGTTTCAATATTCTGTGCGAGGTTTCTCACTATCGAGTATATGGATTTGGTCGAGCAGATTGTTCCCTACTTCATGACCATTATATGATTAGTGAAAACTGCATTAAGAATTTTGGGTAACTATTAAATATTTTGTGCTGAATTTAAAAGATGTGCAACTGTTTTTAAGATATTTTACTTAATTTGAGGTTCATTGGTCATAATTTATGTTGTTTATAGGGTATATGCATTTCTTTATCAGCGATTCTATTCTGAAAATGAGATTCTTGGTTGTTTAATTGCTGTGTTTGTTAACATGACAGCCCCTTCAAGCTCTAAAGAAAATATCTCAGGAGCACCCAGCTGCCTGCCTAAGAGTTGGTGCTCTCATGGCTGTACTCTCTTATTTGGACTTCTTCTCAACTAGAGTTCAGGTTAGTTATCAGTGATCACTGATATTTTAGATGATGTTATAGTCTTAGATAGTTACAATTCATTTAGCGATAGGCACTTCAGCTAGGAAGCGTATATTGACAAAACTCTATGTTATCAGGGAGATACCTGGCTGTTTGATAATCCGAGGAGAAGAAGGGCTATATGTAATTATAATGCATACTGAACAACCCTCAATTGAAGATAGAAATAAAACACGGGCTACTGGTTTTGAGGGTCATGGAAATTCTCAACATTTATCTCTACTTGGTCTGATTTTGGTGTAAAGGTTTAGGAAGTGATTGCAGTTGTTGTTGCTTTATTAATTATAGTGATTATGTATATGAACATGAGAGATTTGTGCAGACTTATATCAAAAGCTTGGCAGATAGCTGCTACACGATATGTGGATCCCAAGTTGGTACGAATAAGTGAATCTACATCGTTGAAGAACTCAAACAAGGATGATGTCGTGGAATAAATGGGAGCGGATATTTAATCCATGCCATAAATCTCTATCTAAGATGTAATCAACTAAACATGACTCCCTTAGTCATTTACTTATTCAGATTTAGTTTTAAAGCCTATTGAATCACTCATATTATCACTGTAATTTCTTACCGCAGATAACCAACAATTGATGAACTGCATCAATTTTTGGAGTTCCAGCTTCCAAGGCAATGGGCCCCTGTATTTGGTGAGCTTGTCCTTGATCTCGATAGGAAGTCGCGTACTTCTTTATCTTTACAGTTCAGTTTCATGGATCCTAAGCTCTATGTGAACACAACACCGGCAATGCTGTTTGCTTTATGCGTAATGTTTTTACAATAAATTATTAAGAGCTGTTTGGTGTTTGAGATAAATTTTTGTTGTATTGACGAAGACACTTAGGAGTCTTAGTTTCTTTATTTACTCATTCAAAACAGCACATTGTTAGATCTTCTGTACGTGACAAATGCGCTGGTAAATTGTTTGATGAAATTCAAATATGTTATAAGTGGCTTTTATTTAAATTTGGGGTAGATGTGACATGAACCTGACCTCACAATTATTTTTCATGGAATATTATGGTGGAAATGGAAGGATTATGCCAATAGGTGTTCACATAATTCATGTTGATATATATGTTTTTCCCGTGGATGTAGGTTTGAGGTTGTTGTAGCTTGAACATGCACTAAAACTCTGTTGGTTCCTTCTCATTTTCCACTCCATGCCTGGGTATCACAACACATGTAGAATATATGTCACCTTTTTCTTAAATTTTGTCGAAGGATAGAAACAAGCAGTGTTTTGGTATTGTTTTACAGATCATGAGTGATTCAACAAATGTACAATCATCAGGAAGGACAATGAGCGAGTCTGTCGTAGCTGATGCATTATTGAGGCATATTTCAGCTGCCAAAGGAAGGGTTATAACAACCCAGTTTTCATCTAACATTAATTGTCTTGGAAGTGTGAAAGTTGCTGCTGATTTGACTGGCAGAAATTTGGTATGTTTATTTTATTTCTTAGCTTGTATATTTTAATTGATTAAGCTCGTGTTTAAAGTTTTATGACTATTCTATCAGGTGTTTGCTGGCATGTTTTTAATGACATATTTGGATGTAGCTTCGAAGGATGGAAAGTCTCCAATTGATCCATCCACTTTGGTAATAAACATGTGCATATATTTTTTTGTCATCTTGCTTTCTTTGATTTATTTGTTAATGTTAAGAACTGAGAGTTTGTCATCCTTACATTTACTGATATTCAGAATGAGTAGAGAAATCGTGTTATGGTTGTGGCTGTTGCTACTGCGGCGGCAGCTGATGCTGCAGTGGCTGCTGCACAGGCTGTTGTTGTTGTGATCCATTTGACTGCTGGTTCGAATGAGAGTTATAGAAGTATTGAAGAGGCTGCTGCTGTTAAAATTCAATGCGTCTATCAATCTCACTTATTAAGAAGTTAGTTTTATGAGTAAATCAACTTTTAGTCCTTAACTGTAACTATCTATCAATTTAGTTCTTCAAATTTACTTGACTTTTACAGTTTTGAAGAATGAAATACTTATCGTATGTGAATGTTTCTGTGACAGGCAAGAAAGGCATTGCGTGCTCTGAGAGGATTAGTGAAGTTGCAGGCACTGGTAAGGGGTTACTCGGTGACAAACCGGCTAAGGCAGCACTTAGATGTATGTAGGCTTTGGTTACAGCACAAGCAAGAGCTCGTGCGCAACAAATCCGAATGGTGTCAGAAGGAAAGCCTAATCCAAATCAATCAACTCCTAGAAATGTCATGGAAAATGACCTGTTTAGGAAAATATATAATGTTATTTCCATTACTTCTACTAATTATCATTTGATAGTAATTTGATGGTTATGCAACTTCTTTTCTAGACAGTAACAGAGGAAAGTGTTCTCTGGTTGCAAGAAGATTTCTCCTTTTATCAAGTTAATTTTTGTGTATATTTGGTTCCTAATACAAATTTATTATGTTGAGGCCTTACTTGATTTTGTTTACTCTTGATTTCATGTTTAATGTTTTTCATTGTAGAATCTAAGGATCAGTCATTGCAGCAATGTTTGAATTTTGCAATTTGATTGCTAATGTTTCTAAAGAAATAGCTCATTTTTTGTTTTCAAATTATCAAAATTGGTTCAACAGGTTATTTCTTCTGGGACTAGACAAGTACGGAAAAGGCGACTGGCGAAGTGTATCAAGAATCTTTGTGGTAACCCGAACACCAACACAAGTAGCATGTCATGCACAAAGATACTTCATTTGATTGAACTCAATGAACAAATACAGAAGGCGATCGAGCATTCATGATATTACAAGCGTCAACAATGGAGACGTCTCAACGCCTCAAGGACCAATCACTGGTCAAACAAACGGTTCCTCTGGAAACCCCACTAACAAATCAGTCAAACAAGCTATTCCGCCCAGAGCCGGTATACCAGGTGCTGGAATATACGCTGCCCCTTCCATCGGACTACCTATAGGAGGACTTTTAGTATTTGCTGTTGGCACCCCGGTGAATCTTTCCGGATCTCCACATACAACATACGGTATTCGAGCACCAGTTCCCGGTACCGTTGCACCCGGTGCACCTATGAACATGGTCCCTATGACATACCCTATGCCTCATACTTCTGGTCCTCACAGATGAAGTGCTTTTAGAAACCTTAATGTACAAAAAAGTTAGAAGACTAGATTGGCTTCTGCAGTGGCTGTAATTTTTATTTTTGCTACACAAAATTGCTTTTTTTATTTATTAGCATGCATGCATGAATTTTATTCTTATTCAGTCATTTCAAAAATAAACCATAGCAGGAAGAAATTGAATGTAAGTTTCAGTATAGGTTGTTGTCATGAAATGTGACAGCTTTGTGACATAGGAGTAAAGTTGTTTTTGTAGACATTTGAATTGCTATTTTGTTAAACATTGTTGAGGAAGAAGGTTTTGTGGATTTTTAGAAAGTGTAAATTATTGTTGCATAATCCTGGTTTTAGTATTAAATAAGTTATTGTGTTTACTTAAAAGTAGTTTTTAGCAATTAAATTTTAAAAACTAAAAATTTCATCGTCAAAATTTTATCTCCTTTTACAAAAGAAAAAGATTATTAAATATTAAAAATCAATTCAATCTATGATATTTTTGAAAATTTCTAAATGTCATATGTTATTAGATTATTTAAAAATAGTCATCTAATTAAAATTAATTTAACATTTACACAATCTTATTATCAATATTGATTTATGTGATTGGATTGTCCATTTTTAATAGATGGAATTATATAGTTCCACCAATAACCCTTTCATCCAACTACCAATCTTTTGACCTTGTGATTTTGTTAAATAGATAGGCTCTCTTTGATAAAAATAATAGTTGATTGATAAGTTATTTTTATATAGGAATAATTATAAGATTGATTTAAATATTTTTATATATGGACTAATATATTTGATTTGTAATTTGATTTTAATCAATTAATGTTAACGGGAACATAAACTTTGTGATCAAAATATTGAATATTAACGGGAATATTAAATTACTGGTCAAAATATTGAATATTAACGGGAACATGAAGTTGCTAATCAAAATATTGAATAAAAACGAAAACATGAATTTACTAATAACGGGAACATGAAGTTACTGATAAAAATATTTAATATTAACAGTAACATGAAGTTACTGATCAAAATATTAATATTAGCGGAAACATGAAGTTACTAATTGAAATATTGAATATTAACGGGAACATGAAGTTATTGATAAAAATATTGAATATCAACAGGAACATGAAGTTACTGATCAAAATATTAATATTAACGGGAACATGAAATTACTGATAAAAATATTGAATATTAACGAGAACATATCAAAATATTGTATATTAACGGGAACATGAAATTACTGATCAAAATTACTAAATATTAACGGGAACATGAAGTTACTGATCAAAATATTGAATATTAACGAAAACATGAAGTTACTGATCAAAATATTGAATATTAACAAAAACATGAAATTACTGATCAAAATATTTCATATTAACGGGAACAGACAGTTATTGATCAAACTAATGAATATTAACGGGAACATGAAGTTATTAATTAAAATATTTAATATTAACGGGAAGCGATCTTAATATGTTGAAAATAAATGTGACTAAATTTATTGCATTAGACCTTTCTAATTTTTATTGCATACTATTAAAATAACATATAAACTTTATTTTTTTAATTACTTTTTCTTTTCAATATTCAATTTTTTTAATATTACTATTTTTATAAATTTTCCATTTTAACTCAAATTTAATATTTTACTAACACCTTTTATTTTCCTCAATCTAAATGCGCGAAAACGACGGGTACCCGTGCGAACGCACGGGTATCATACTAGTTTCAACCAAAAAAAGTTACAAATAATTGAGAAATAAAATATTTTGAGACTAAAATTTTCAGAATAAAATATTTTTAGACCAAAATTTTCTACTTTTAAAGGTTTAAAATATATGATGATACTAAATTACAATAAAAATGGTAATAAATAGAAAATAAATTTTATTTAAGAAAAAAAATCAAAATAACCATTTAGCATTAAACTGAAAGATAATTAAATGAAATATTATAATACAATTCAATACAATTAAATCTCATTAATTAACTTTAATTATATATTTAATTCAATTTACCATTGAAGCTGCATTAACTCTCAGTCAAATTATTTTTTTTTTAATAATTTAAAAAATTTCTTAAAAATTTGAAACATTTCTTGAAAATGGAAAGAAAAAACACAATGTAAACACACTGTTTTGACAGTGCTAAAGCTATCTTAAAGTTTTTTCTCAACGTTGTTTTATATTATACAAAAGTATTCTCAACATTGTTTTACATCATACAAAAGTATTTTCATATAAGGGACTTGTTTTTATAATTTAAATATATATATCAAAATAATAATGACATTTTTACAACTAAAAAATAACTACAACATTATATCATGATTTAAAATATTTTTACAACTAAAAAATAACTACAACATTATATCATGATTTATAATTCTATAGTACCCCATAGAAATTACTAAAGAATTTTGAAGTTAGTACATTACATCACTATTTCTTTCTTAAGTTTAAAGAATTAAAATAATAGTTGATAAATGTAAATATTAGGCTAATGTTGCCTTTCATCCATGCATCTTTACTTTGAAGTTATCCTTTAATTCATCTTACTTAAAATAACAAAACACATCCAGAAGCATCTGTTGGCATCTGTTGTAGGTATCCATTGAAATACTTATGCAGCGTCTTAAATTATTCTTCATCAATTAAACCTCTCCATTGTACACCAATTTTCCTTGCATAACTCAAATTAAATAAGTTCATAACATTTAACAGCAACAAATTCAAAACAAAATAAACAAAAAGAGACAAAATAAACAATTGAATCAAATTATCATATCATGAACAACAAATAAAAGAAAAAGAGACATAATAAACAATTGAATCAAATTATCATATCATGAACAACAAATAGAAGGAAAAACAATTAAAGTTTCGAGGATGAGATATTGTGAGTTTGAAATGGTTGGATTGATACATATTTAACCCATATTAATTTTCAGCTTAATTATTTTTCTACTTTCATTCAATTATTACCTTCTGATTTTCTTTATTTAATTAATTAATAATATCGGTTGTATGATACTGCTTACCATATAGTTTGATGTTAAGAGTGCATTGTATACAATTAGGAATATGTTGGCATAACAAATACAATCCCTTGAATCATATCAATTTAATTAAATGTGAAACTTTGAAATTTTGTATAATGTAAGAGCTTTCAGCTGCAAATTCTGACTGAACTTCGAAAGCTGCAAAAACGAAATACCACAAAATCAATCATATTATAAAAAAGGTTGGAACAATCCCTTGAAGTTGCAAAAAAGAAATACAACAAAATCATCTATTATAAAAACAGACATTTGAATCAATCAAAATCATCCATTATAAAAAATTAAAATCATCCATTGATTATAAAAAATAGAGCAGAAGTAGAAAAATCAAAATCATGCATTTGAATCAAACAAAATCATCCATTGATTATTTGTTTGAAATACTTGCCACAGACCAAATACAAATCCTTTGACTCGTTGATGTCCTTCACAGATTCAATTGGGCGGAAATAGATTTTAGATAAAAATGACAAATACAAAACTTACACGGAAGATTGGAATGGAAGAAGAGAAGTTGTGGTACACTATTTTGGCACCTTAAATTTATAGGTGGACAAAAAAATGAAAAGGTAGTAGTGAAATATCAATTCAACGAATCTTGGAAGGATGGGTGGAGTGGAAAATCGTAATTCTTGGAAAGGGGGAAATATCGTGAATCTTGAAAAGGGTGGGTGGAGAGGAATATCGTTTGACTACAAAAACTACTGGCTTTTTATTTCCCAATTATAAATAGGTGTATTATAAATGCTGAGAATGATTAGGTTAAATTAATTATTATAGAATTAAAAAAATAATAAAAAGCAACAATAATCCTGGCTATGCCACATCAGCCCTATTAAATGTCAAGTCAATATAAATCAAGTAACTTTTAAATAGTCAATTTTACCCTTATAATTAGATTAGATTAGGCATTTAATCAGATGGCTTATTATGTAATTACCAAGTACTTTAGTTTTTATATATTTATAATAGACTTTTTTACTAAAGATAGGTTTGATTGATTGAAATTTATTTATTTTTTATTTATTTATAAATAAATAATAATATTTATAGAAATTAATAATAAATTATTAAAAACTTAAACCAGTAATATGTATAAGATATAAAAAAAAATATACACAATTCTAATTTAAAAAAACTAATATGACATAGTAAGTGTAAGGATTTTAATTAGTTGTATGTGTAAAATTAGTTTACACTATTATTGCACTATCTTTAAACTCATAAGATATAACTAAGTTTTATTGTTTAAGGCTCTGTTTAATAAGACACGTTTTCGAGCTTATAGCTTATGTCTTATGTCTTATAAGCTCATATGATAATTTAGACCCGTTTGGTAACGGTCTTTTATTACGAGCTTATAGCTTATTTTACTAGCTTATAGCTTATTTACCAGACGCTATTTCAAATAGCGTTTTAACTTATGTCTTATAGCTTATTACTTTTTCTTCCTTTTTTATCCTTATTATTTCAATTAAAATTCATTTTTAACCCTTATAATTTATTTTAATTTAAAATAAAATAATTATATATTAAATATCTTATATGTCATTTTATATTTCTAAATTAATTGAACCGCTAATTTTACCAAACACTTATAAGCTATCTGTCTCAACCATCCATTATAAACTATAAGTCATCAGTCATCAACCATCAGTCATAAGTTATAAGCTATCAGCTAGCTTATCAGTCAACCGCTATTTTTACCAAAAGAGACCTAAATTATTTAAAATTGGATAAAGCAAAATGGAATGAGACAAAATATCTATGTATCATTGACCAACTACCACTTTTATTCTTTTATAATTTGAACAGAATAGAAGTTTTAAGAATATAAAATCTTTAATTTGTCGTGCCTCATATCGCATCTTTCCTTTTTATAGTATTTCATTTTAAAATATAAAATTTTGTATCTTTAAAAAAAATCCAAATAAATCAAAAGAAGAGGGGGAGAGTTGAACGTATTTATTAAATGTCATATTTTATCACTTAAATATTGACTAATAATTTAATAAAATACAATAATAACAAATTTATATTTTTAAAATGATTTTTATAATATAATATAATTTTGTTTAAAAAATATTTTTAATTTTTTTAAAAGTTTCAAATAAAAAATTAATTTAAATATTTTTTTCTTAAAATTATATTTTAGATATTTTACCATTTTAATATAATTTTTTTAATATTAAAATTTAAAAAATTTACTTAAATTTAAAGCTATTTCAAATTGCTTTTGATAAAAATTATTTTTAAAATACATATTTTTTGAAAAATATATGATTTATGTGACTCGATGTCAAAATTAATCTTTTAATTTATAAAAAATAAATTGATTTTTTAAATATTTTTAAAAATATAAAGAAAAAATATTGTTTTACGAAAAAACAAACAGTCCTAAAAAGGATGAACATGTGATTTCTTTAGTAGTTTAATGATTATAATTTTCTCGACTAATTTAGTGGAATTAATTTATTTTTGGCTAAATATCCTTTTTCGTACTGGATCTTGTACTTTTTAAAACATATCATGTTGGTCTTTTCCGAAAATGTCAATAATGGCGTTAATATTTTGTGATGTGTGACATACAATTTTTTGTGACCGATTTAGCAATGAAAAGTCCTAACAAAGATATTTCATCAAACCCACAAAATCTAAAATTTCCAAATACAAAAATTGGGTGAAATGAATCGCATGAGAGAGCTTGGTAAAGATTCTGATGATGACAGAGTTGGTGTTCATTTTTTATACAAAAATTGGGTGAAACGTATGTAATTGAAATGGATCTAGAAATTTTTAAAACACAATTGTCTTGAAGAAAGGAAGTTGTCCTTTAATTATAAAGTTTCTGTAAGGTTGTTCCTCAACAGATGATTATATCAAGGGCACAAGTTCCTAAAGATTGCAACTTTTAGTATTGTTTTTTGTGGGTTAAATATATTTTTCTGTCCTTTATTTATAAATCGGGGTCTAGTTTGGTCTCTTAACTTAAAAAAACACAATTTTAGTTCTTTAACTTTTAAAAGCGTACCAAGTTATTCCTTTTCGTCTAAATGGCAGTAACTATGTTAATTTTTTATGACGTGGCAAGTGACATTTAACATTCAACTTTTGTGACCAATTTAGCGACGGAAAAATTGGCCACTAAAAAAAGTTCTCTAGATTTTTAATAGCATAAATGTAGTTCCTTTTGTTTGGATGCATTAGGTAAAACAACATATGTACAAGATGTATTTTAGGCAACATGTAGAACGAGATGTTCCAGCATGTGTTCAAGCATCTAAGTGTATTTGTGTTTGTTTCTACGAAGATTTGTTCAGCTAAAGTGCTTGACGTGACTAGTTAAGCCAGTGTTGTTCAACTAAAGTGTTTGACAAAGCCAGTTAAGCAAGAGGTTCCAAGAAATAACTAAAGTGCTTGATAAAACTAGTTAAGCAAGGGGTTCAACATGTAGCTTAAGTGCTTGACATAAATTGTTAAGCCAGAAGCTCAACATGTTATTGTGTATCATCTTGAAAAAAAGTTTGAGTTTTGACTATCTTCTGACTATCATCTTGGAATAAGGTTTGGGTGTTGACTTCTTCAGAGAAGTTTGTTATTGGGAAGAAGTTTATGTTGTTAATCCAAAATCAATTTTAAAAGATTTGGATTTGATTTCGTCAAAGAAGATTTGATTGGATGACCTTGAAGGAAGATTTGGTCCAATATTTACTCTACAAGTAAGATTTATATGAAGAGAGTTATGTTGGATGTTCTTGTGTAACATGAGGAACACAATGTTCCAACATGTGTGATGCAACATTTGGTCTCTGTCAACAGATCAATGTTGTTGCAGTTTTGGAGAAGAATGGACACATGTGAAACACGATGTTCCAACATGTGTGCAACATCTAGTCCTGACTCATCAGGCCAATGTTGTTGCCTTTTTAGAGCAAAATTATGGTTAAGACTAGGGGTGTTCAAAACCAACCCAACCCAATAGAAAACTGCAAACCAAACCAAAACCGCACTTGGTTTGGATTTCTTTGGGTCATATTTTAATAAAACCGCATGGTTCAGTTCAGTTTGCGGTTTATATTTTGCAAACCAAACTAAACGGAATCAGACAACATTATGTTACAACCTAAATTTTACTTAACTCACATTCAAACCAAACCTACACCTATTATACATTAGTCTTATGATTACGAACAACTTTCTCATCCTTACGCTTATGGTTTCAATTTCAGTCTTCTCAAATCTCTCCTAGAATTATCGTGCCATCTTCTCCACATACATCTTACCTCTTCTTCTCTAATCTTTACTATCTTATATTCTTTTTTTTCACCTTCTCATTTTTATGCAAATGTTCCCTCTTTCAATGTCATTTTTATCGCACATCTTCTATAATCTCTCCTCTCTTATGTTCTTTCTTTTTCATCTTCGCTAATCTCTCATCTCTTCTTTTTTTGGTTTCATAATATTATTTTTGATATTGTTTTATGCTATTATTTAGTGTTTATTATTTCACTTCTGTCTAATCTAATTTATACATATTAAATGGAAAGTTGTTTGTCCAAATATGATGAGTTTTGTTATTATTTGGTAGTGTATGAATGATTATATATAAAGTTATGTTGTCATCTATATCATTATATGTGTACGTATGACTCAATAAAATATTTATAAAAACCGAACCAACCGAACCGAACTAAACCGTATTGGTTGGTTTGGTTTAGTTTGGTTTTTTTCTAAAAGCCAACCGAACCAAACCAAACCGCACGTCTTTTTCTCTTGCGGTTCGGATGACTTTTAGTGTCAAAACCGCCCAAACCGTACCGCGAACACCCCTAGTTAAGACTCAATCAAATTTATTGTTATATTTTAGTCATGCGTTTGTGTGATTTGTTTGACAGTTGTTGAAGATCAAATCAGATTTAAATGGAGATTTAAATTTGAATTTTAAATATAACAAATTATATCTTTTGTTGGAGATTTGTATGGAGCAAATCAAATCTAACAGTATCTGCTATTATTCTGAACAAAATTAAATCAGAAATTCAAAGGAGAAAAGTTTAGAATTGCATTGCTCTTTAAGAAGACTCATACCTCACGTTTGAGATGTGTAGGTTTTGAAGATACCTTGTGTTAGAGTTTATCTTTTGAGTATTTGTTTGTGTTATTCTTATAGGCCACTCTAGCGTCTTCACTCATATCTTAAGGCGTATAGTTTAGTTTGTTAGTTAAGTTGTAAAAATTTGTTCCAAGATACTAATTTTATAAGCTTGATAATAAAGTTTTTGTGTACACCACACTACTGCATCGGTAACATGGCATATTTGTTGGTTTGTCTTAGTTGACTTGTAAATTTAACTATCATTATGTTAATGATTAAGTTGATCACTTGGAATTAATAATTGAGTGAAAGTGAGAGGAGTTCTCATATTTAAAGGGTGTCCTAAATAGAAAGTCACTAGGGTTAGGGAGAGGCATTGAACATCATGGGGTCGGTGTCCCTATAAGAATAGTTGTACTAATTAAAAGTAGTGGATTTCTTTTTTTCCAGTAGAGTGTCCTCAAGACGTATGTGTGGTTTCACCGAATTGGGTTACCAATTTTTCATGTTCTTTTCTGATTTTCTACTTTATCATCTTGTATAAGTTAAGATGGTATAACTTAGTAGTAAAACTGATTTTCTGGTGTACAATGTTCCTGACATCGTTACTGATATTTGTCACCTGAATTTATTATTTGTCTTAAACCAGTTGTCCCAACATCGTGTCCAACATATGTCCTCTCAAGAACAAAATTTTCAAAAAACAATGACATGACCGTCACATCACTCACAACAGAGTTTGTAGAGAAAGTATTGATTATCAACGCACGTCTTCTGCAAGTAGAACAAGTAATGAGAAAGAGCAGAAAATTCTCTTTAAAGAATTTTGCGAGTATACTGACCTTAATGAAGAAAAAGCTAAACAAAAATGAAACAAAATAGATGAAGATGATAAATGGTTTTTGGTTAAGGGCTTTGTTAAAGAATTTAGTGAATTTTTTGAACGTTTGTTTGAAAAATATACCAAAGAATTGGGGGAAGCATTTTCTAAAAGAGAATCTTCATCTAAAATCTTCTCCTTTATTTTTGTTTGAGAGTATACTTAGTTTTCCATAGAAAATAATTATATGTTAAAATATTCTTTTTCTGTTTTATTTTGAAATATTAGTAGAGGAGGAAAATTCAATTTGTAACTTGTTTTCCCTCTAATAATTTATTTGAGGAGACATGTTTTGTTTTGGTTAGTTAGCTCTTTTTTCTTTTTCTTTTTTGTCATAATAGTTCTATCTAATAAAAGAATAAGATAAGAGGGATTTTTATGAAAATTGGAGAAGATAAATCAGATGATGGAGATGAAATCAAAGCTCTGGGTTATTAACAAAATCTTTCAATATTAATTTTATTCACTAGTTGATCTTGTCCAATGCAACTAAATATTTTGTCTTGCATATCTTATAATTTGTCTTGTCCCTTGTTGGTTATTTTATTCACAATGTATGTCTTTTATATCCAATAATTTGTCCTTCTCTTTTTCACTAACATTTCTATATTTCTCACATTTCCAACAATTATTGCATCATGAAGAAGTGTCTTACCTGAAGGGATTAAAATTGGAATTGGGTTATCGAATTATCATGCAGGATGTTGATTTTGTAGCAAGAAAATGATTGAAATGTTGTAATTTTAAAATCCAGAAAATTGAGAAAGAAGTTAAAGACCTACTCAAAATCCAGAAGAAGAAAAACTAGTGACATATTTTTCCGTCGATAAATTAGTCACAAAATTGGTCTAAGCCATAGTACATCCATGCCAGTGCCACATGGTCTTATGAATTGACTTTGACTAACATAATGGATGAGAAAGACTATGTTTTGAAAAGTTGAGGGATCAAAATGGTCTTTTTAAAAGTTAAGAGACCAAACTTGGCCACAAATACAAGATATGGAAAGAAAACAAATGGTATTTAGCTTTTTGTGGGTCTGTGGTTGGTGGTAAATTTTTTCTTAGGATTTGGCTATTTCTTTTAACAAGATTGTGAACCAATTTAATAGGTGGTCAGTGTTGAATTACACATTACTTCACCTTTCATCCAAAATCCATATTAATCCTTGTTTGAATTTGCAATAGAAGGAATGAGAAGTACAAGACAAGAAAATGAAAGTTTTTTTGCATCCAAAAATAGTAAAGCAAGGACTAGGAAGATGGTCAAAGTTAAAATTTGAAACTTTTATAAGTTTTATTTGCAATTAACACGATAAATGGTCCACTTTCGAAAATGATCCACTTATTTGCAATTAACACGATAAATGGTCCACTTATATAAACTTTTGATTGAAATTAATCCAATAGGGATAATTAAAAGAGTATTTTAATTTGAGTACTCTCTCATGATAATACTTTTAAGAGAGATGTCTATTGGTTGCTGATATGTTAGTTGTTCTAAGGCATTAAGGCATAGTTATGCAGCCATTAATAAGGGACAGCAATACATATTTTATAGCTGTATTATATGAATACAGTTATACTCATTTACACAACCTTATAGAATATTTCCCTTCTTGTAAATAGGAATTAGTTAGAGTTAATTAGGATTTAATTAGTTTCTTTAGTTACTTGTACTCCCTAGACTATTTATATCTTATTCAATTATGTACAAACTCAATATAAGAAATACAAAATTCTACATGGTATCAGAGCTACAGTTTTGATCCAGAATAAAAATTAGGGTTTTCCCATGGAGCAAAAAACAAACAGCTCGAGCATCTCAGATGCTGATCCAAAGGCTACGACTGGAAACACCACTAGTCATAATGAGACAATTATCATTACTTGTTACAAGCTAAATGGACAGAATTATACACAATGGTCAAGATCTGTCCGACTCTTCCTCCAAGGAAAGGGAAAGGAAGACTACATCACCGGCGACGCTAAGCAGCCATCAAAGACTGATTCAAACCATGCAAAGTGGAAAGTTGAAAACAGTCTTGTGATGTCGTGGTTACTCAACTCCATGACAAATGAGTGTGGTGAAAATTTCATGTATTATGGCAATGCTGCAGAAATCTGGAATGCTACCAAGGAGACCTACTCAGATGTGGATAGCACTTCGGCCGTATTTGAGATCAAAAGCCTCTTACATAACCTTCAACAAGGAGACTCTCTAGTAACAGAGTACTATCACACTCTCACAAAGTATTGGCAGCAACTCGACATATATGCCGATACAGAGTGGAAGTGTCCGGAGGATGAAAAAATATACAAAAAATTGATCGAGAAGGATCGAATCTATCAATTTTTATTGGGACTAAATAGAAATTTAGATGAATTAAGGGGAAGGATTCTTGGAACTAAACCTCTCCCAAGTATTCGTGAAGCATTTGCAGAAGTAAGAAGGGAAGAAAGTAGAAGAAAAGTTATGTTGGGGAGTCAAAGAGCAAACATTGAAGGTTCTGCCCTTATAGCAAGAGGTCCACCAAAGAAAGGTAGAGGATGGTGAGATCACTGCAAGCGTCCCGAACATACAAAAGAAACATGTTGGGTGCTTCATGGGAAACCCACGAATCTGAAACCACGATTCAAGGATACACGCGCATATGCTGTTGCTGTTGATGAAGACAAATCAAAAAATACTGCAGAGGCAAGCCCTTTTAACAAAGAACAAATAGAGATGTTGCAGAAAATGATGCAACAAGCAATACAAAACACTAGTACTTCCTCTTCTACTACTACTCTTGCTCAAAAAGGTAATTTTCCTAATGCCCTTCATGTTAATCACCAGAAAACAAACCAATGGATTGTTGATTCTAACGCATCGGATCACATGACTGGGGACATCAATGTGTTTACCAAATACACTCCCTGTCAAGATGGATCTTTTGTTCGAATAGCAGACGCTACTACCTCTAAAGTGGCTGGTAAAGGATCAGTGATTATCTCTAAAGATATTACTCTGGATTCAGTTTTACATGTTCCAAAATTAAATTGTAGCTTGTTGTATATATGTAAATTAACAAAAAAAATTGGGATGTATAGCTAAGTTTTTACCAAATTTGTGTGAATTTCAGGATATGAATTCGGGGAAGATGATTGGCAATGCTGAGGAGAATGCAGGCCTTTACTACCTAAGAGTTGAAGAATAAAATAAAAGATCATACAAGGCCGCCCTTACGTGTTCATCAAAGAATGAGAATGATGTAATGTTATGGCATTACCGCCTAAGACACCCAAATTTTATATATTTGAAAAAGTTGTTTCCATCATTATTTAATATAAAGATTTGGTTTTTTCAAATGTGAAGTGTGCGAACTAGCCAAACACACCAAGTCTCATTATTCCATACAACCTTATAAGCCATTTAAACCTTTCACCCTTATTTATAGTGACATGTGGGGACCTTCACGAGTGAGCAATATTACTGGGTCAAGGTGGTTTGTCACCTTTATTGATGACCATACAAGAGTCACTTGGGTGTTTCTCATGAAAGAAAAGTCAGAGGTGGGGAGTACATTTGAGAACTTCCATAAAATGGTTCAAACCTAATTTCATCGCAACATTCAAATCCTAAGAACTCATAATGGGGGGGAGTACTTCCACCATGCCCTTGGTACATACCTTTCCAAAAATATGATTGTACACCAAACTTCATGTCCATATTCTCCCCAGCAAAATGGAACAGCAGAGAGGAAAAGTCTACCTATTGGAAGTCAGTCGAGCACTTATGTTGTCCATGAATGTACCTAGCCATTTTTTGGGAGATGCGATTCTTTCTTCATCATACCTAATAAATAGAATGCTCTCCAAAACACTCAACCTAAACACACCTCACCAAACCCTCTTGTCCTTTTATCCTTCGACCAAACTCATCAAAAATCTCCCACCAAAGATTTTTGGATGTACTGCATTTGTACATGATCAAAAGCCAAATCCCAAAAAGCTGGACCCAAAAGCCATCAAATGTATATTCTTGGGATACTCTCCTACAAAGAAAGGATATAAATGTTATTGTCCTCAGAAAAGACGAACCTATCACACTATAGATGTCATGTTTTATGAAGAGAATGCCTTTTATTCCAAGGTTGCCGTTCAGGGGTAGAAAGTGACAATTGATGAACACTAACCTTGGGAAATTACTATAACAAAATATGTCCTAGAATCTATCCCTGAAACTGTACCAAAAACTGTACAAGAATCTATCCCATATGTCCCAAAATTTGTCCCAAAAACTGTACCAGAATCTGTCCCAAAAAAGGTTCCAGAAAATATACCAGAATCTGTCCCAAAATCTAACCCACCGAAACTTGGCTCAACCAATAAAAATTCTAAATCTGCCCAAATAATACTTGAACCTGAACTGGACCAGCAAGCAACCACTCTTGAGGTTACCAAGACAACAAATGGAGGAAAAGAAGTACAAGTATACACAAGGAAGAAAAACAAGCTTCAAACTCTTAAGGAAGTAAAAACATGCACTCTTCCGAAGCATAACCAAGGCTTTGCCCAAAATTCAGATTCTGAACCTACTCACAAAGGTAAATTACCATGCATTGACTTATCTTCTAATTTATTGGATACTGACACATATGACAAAGCTTAAACTTACCTATTTCCATATGAAAGGGAGTGAGGTCTTGTACCAAACACCCAATTGGGAACCATGTTTCTAGTGAAAAATTGTCGTAGGAGTACAAGAATTTCATCAACTCAGTGGACAACACCCACATTCCTCAAAAATTTCATGAAGCTATCTTAGTTCCAGAGTGGAAGGCTATGGTTGTGGAAGAAATCAAGGCACTAGAGAATAATGGTACATGGCAGCTCTGCCACCTTCCAGATGGAAAGAAGCCAGTTGGATGCAAATGGTTATTCTCGATGAAATATAATGTGGACGGGAGTTTGGACAGGTATAAAGCTCGATTGGTGGCAAAAGGATTCACACAGTCTTATGGTGTGGCCTATGAAGAGGCATTTGCACCTGTAGCAAAATTAAACTCAATCTATATTCTCCTTTCTTTGGCAGTAAATTTGGATTGGCCACTTCATCAGCTAGATATAAAAAATGCTTTCCCAAATGGTGAACTTGAAGAAGATGTTTACATGAGAATACCACTTGGACTTGAGACATCAGAAAATTCAGGCAAGGTATGTAAACTCAAAAGATCACTATACGGGCTCAAGCAATCCCCACGGGCTTGGTTTGATAGGCTTACACGAGTAGTTAGAATGCATGGTTTCTCTCAATGCCAAACAGACCACACAATGTTCTTAAAGCATTCAGAGGAAGGCAAGGTAACCATCTTCATTGTTTATGTTGACGACATTATTATTACAGGTGATGACTATACTGGAATTAAAGGGTTAAAATTGTTACTAGATAAGGAATTTGAAGTTAAATACCTTGGTCAGTTACGATATTTTCTTGTAATGGAAGTGGCACAATCAAAATTTGGAATCTATTTGTCTCAAAGGAAATATACTCTTGACTTACTTCAAGAAACGGGGATGTTAGGATCGGCCAGCAGATACTCCTATGGAATTTAATTTGAAAATAGGAGAGGAAAAAGAGAGTCCACCAACTGATAAAGATATGCATCAAATACTGGTGGGGAGACTTATCTACCTAACCCATACACGACCAGATATTGGTTTTTCTGTCAGCATGGTTAGTCGCTACATGAACGGTCCTAAAGAGACTTACATGAAAGTAGTTAACCGTATTCTGCAGTATCTAAAAAAGGCAACAGGGAAGGGGCTGCATTTCAGTAAGGACACAAGCAGGAAAATAGAAATATTCACAGATGCAGATTGGGCAGGCTTAGTAACTAATAGAAGATCAACCAGTGGGTATTGCTCATATGTATGAGGCAACTTAGTGACATGGAGAAGCAAGAAACAATTTGTGGTAGCAAGAAGCAGTGCTGAAGCAGAATTTAGGTCAATGGCTCATGGGATTTGTGAAGGGATGTGGCTCCAAAGGATGCTTGCGGAACTACAAGTTCAACACGACAGGACAAATCATGTAGAAATTGATAGACATTTCATCAAGGAGAAGATTGACAATGGATTAATTTCTCTTCATCACACACCCTCGAGTCATCAAATAGCTGATATCTTAACTAAGGCGCTTCCTAGAGCTAACTACGAAAACTTAAGATTCAAGTTAGGCATGATAGACATCTATGACCCAACTTGAGGGGGAGTGTTAGTTGCTGATCTGTTAGTTGTTCTACAGCCATTAAGGCATAGTTATGCACCCATTAATAAGGGACAACAATACAGATTTTATAGTTGTATTATATGAATACAGTTATACTTATTTACATAGCCATATAGAATATACCCCTTCTTGTAAATAGGAATTAATTAGAGTTAATTAGGATTAAACTAGTTTCTTTAGTTACTTGTACTCCATAGACTATTTATATCCTATTCTATTATGTACAAACTCAATATAAGAAATACAAAATTCTACAATGTCCATATTTCATATGCTACTATTATTCTGGTTGTTGTTGCACCACAATGATATAGTAATTAAGAATGTCATGTTGCACATTCTGTAGGGGACTGGAATTGGAATTTGACTATCAAATTTTCATGGAGGATGTTGATTTAAAGCAGGAAAATAATTGAAATGTTGTGATTTCAAAATTCAGAAAATTGGAAAAGAATATGAAGAACCCTAATCAAAATCCAGAAGAAAAAAATAATGGATTTTTCCGTCGCTAAATCAGTAAAAAAATAGGTCTAAGCCATGTGGCATCCACGTTAGTGCCACATGGTCTTATGAATTGACTTTGGCTAACATAATGGACGAAAGGAATAATATGATATGTTTTAAAAAATTAAGAGATTAAAATGGTCTTTTTAAAAGTTAAGGGGTCAAGCTGGACCCCAAATACAAGATAATGGATAAAAATTGGCATTTAGCCTTTTTTGGGGGCATGTGGTTGGTGGTAACATTTTTCTAAGTTATTTGACTATTTCTTTTAACCCAGTTGTGGATCAATTTAATAGGTGACTAGTATTGAATTACACATTGCTTTAGCTTTCATCCAAAATCGATATTAATCCTTTTTTTTTTGAAATTGCAATAGAAGAAAAGAGAAATACAAAACAAGAAAAATGAATGTTTTTCTGCATCCATAAACAATAAGTGGGAAATAGGAAAATGGTCAAAGTTAGAATTTGACATTTTTTATAAGCTTTATTTGCAATTAAGACGGTAAATGGTCCACCTATGAAAACACTTACATCAATATTAATACTAACAAATCTTATATTTTCTTGTAAACTTAAACTTTTGATTGAAATTAATCTGATAGATATAATTAAAAAGTATTTTAATTTGAGGACTCTTTCATGATAATACTCTTGAGAGACGTCCAGATTTCATATGTTATTCTTGCTCATGTTGTTGTTGTTGCTGCATCACAATTATATAGTAATTAAGAATGTTATGTTGCACATTCCCGATGGACTAAAATTGAAATTAGGTTATCGAATTTTCATGGAGGATGTTGATTTTGTAGCAAGAAAATGATTGAAATGTTGTAATTTCAAAATCCATAAAGTTGGGAAAGAAGATGAAGAACTCTAATCAAAATCTAGAAGAAGAAAAATTAGTGACAGATTTTTTTCATCGCTAAATTAGTTAGAAATTTGATCTAAGCCATGTGGCATCAAGTCAGTGCCACATAGTCTTATGAATTAACTTTGACTAACAGAATGGACGAAAAAGAGTAACGTGATATGTTTTGAAAAGTTGATGAATCAAAATAATTTTTTAACAGTTAAGGGACCAAATTGGATCCCAAATTCTAGATAACGGACAGACAATGATATTTAGCCTTTTTTTTTAATCTGTGGTTGGTGGCAACATTTTTCTAAGGTATTTGGTTGTTTCTTTTAAATAAATTATGAGCCAATTTAATAGGTGGCCAGTATTGAATTACACATTGCTTCAGCTTTCATTCAAAATTCATATTAATTCTTCTTTGAAATTGCAAAAGAAGGAATGAGAAGAACAAGACAAGAACAATGAAAGTCATTCATAAATAATAAGTGGGGAGTAGGAAAATGGTCAAAGTTATAATTTGACATTTTTATAAGCTTTATTTGCAATTAAGACACTAAATGGCTCACGTGTAAAAACACTTACATTAATTCTAATACTATTAAAACTTAAATTTTCTTGTAAACTTAAACTTTTGATTGAAATTAATATGATAGGAAAAATTTGAAAAATATTTTAAAATTAAACAATATATCGTTTTTTATATAAAGATAATAGATAAAATCATATATAATAGTGTTATATTTTATATAATATTTGATGATTAACAATTTAGTATGTGTATGATAAACTAACATTGCCTTGTTATTTCTGTTAGTTTATGAAAAGAAGACAGTAGGATTCGAACATACAAGCCACTGTTTCAACTAAAGACATACTGCCGATGCAAGTTCCGCTGCGCTGAAGCACATTTTGTACTTTTTCTCCTTAATGAAAGATATAGAATTATATTTTATTTAATTTATAAAATTCATAATTAAAATAAATATGAGGCCCCATTCTTTTGAGGCCCTGGACTATGGACCTGCTTGCCCTGGCCAGACCGGCCCTGTTTGTTTATAATATAAATGTGTTGATTAATCCATGTTTATAAGTGGATTCATACAAATATTTTGGTTTTGATTAACAATGTCAGGTTGCACCACAATGTCACTCCAGATCTAGAATGTTGTTTATAAGATTTTAGATATACAATAATGGTGTTGCAATAAATTTTGATTGTGCATTCAAAAACATGTGTTTTATGTGTTTCCATGAAAATGAGTAGATTTGAAAAAGAAGATGAAGAATAATAATTAGAATATATATTTTAGTGACTAATTTTTTTATTAGAGTTAAACTACATGGCATTTCACGACAGTGTCATATAGATTTAGAAATTGATTTTAACTAACAGAAAAAACAAAAAAAGTTAAGTCAATTTGCAAAAGTTTTCTTTTGAACAAAAGTCCATTTGCAAAAGTTAAAAAATAAAAAATGGTGATTTTAAAAGTTATGGAGCAAATTGCGAATTTTTTTTTCAATATCCAGTTTTTTAAAAAAAATTTCAAAAATAACAAAGTTTTCAAAAAAATTACAAAAATGTTTTTTTTATTTTTAAATTAACACGTTGTCGCCAGGGGGGTGGCGACAACGTTTTGGGCCTAAGAGGTGTCGCCAGTGGGCCTGGCGCCTCCTTTGTATTGTTTTGGTGTTGTCGCCACCCCCCTGGCGACAACACCCCCCCTTATTTTTTTTTATTATTTTTTTTTGTTATTTTTTTTCTTGGCTATTTTTTTTCTATTTTTTTTTTCCAATTGTTTTATATTATTTTTTAATTTTTTTTAAGTTGGAAAAATAATAGCAATAAATTAAACATTACCAAAAAAACAAAATACATTAAAATGAAAACAACACACAATACATTAAAATGAAAAACCACACAAAATACATTAATGATACAAATAAAATTTCTATTTAGCGCCACGTGGACCATGGTACGATCCACAATCAGGTTGTCTAATAGGTCGCGTAGAAGGGTCACGAGTCGGTAGTGCTCCCCTATTCCTGCGACACCCCCCTCTATTTGGTTCCTCTTGTGTTTGAGTCGACGGCCCCTCAATGCATTCCGGGTCTACAAAATCTGTGAGCCGTCCTTGACCTCTAGTATTCCCGCTATAGGAAAGGCGGGTGCCCGCATGCCCGTCAAAGCTTTGTCTAGGTGGGTTGAAATTTCTCCTAGTGGGTTGACGAGTTGGTGAATCGTGACTCCGAAGATGACGAACAAGTTCCAGTACCGGATCCAGTACCAGATACACATGCATACTCACCTCCAGCACATTTCACAACACTTAATTTGGGAGAGGACGAGCCATCGTCCGATATGTTCTACAATCCATATATGCGGTCAAACGAGGAGTTAAAAGAAGGTGACACATTTCGTTCGAAGGATGATTGTATGTTGGCTATAAAAAATTGGCACTTAACAAATTGTGTTGATTTTAAAGCTGATCGCTCAAATCCAGAGAGAGTGACTATTGTGTGTAAAAACCCGGAGTGTGGATACATGCTGAAGGCATCATTCAGAAAGAAATTTAATGCCTGGGTGATACGTTCGATATCTCAAGGCCACACCTGCGTCACCACTAATATGGCGCAAGATCATCGAAAACTCAGTCATGACATGATATGTCATACCATCATTCCTCTTGTCGAAACTGACCCATCACTGAAGGTGAAGACAATAATTTCTCATTGCGTTTCTGTGTTCAAATACAGACCTTCGTACAGAAAGGGTTGGTTAGCTAAGCAGAAAGCAATTGAAAAAGTCTAAGGCAACTGGGAGGAATCATACCAACAACTTCCTCGCTACCTGGCTGCACTGCAATTGTATTCACCTGGGACTGTTACTATTTTGGAGACACTGTCGGCACAATCCCAAGACGGAACCCCTCTCGAAGGTAATGGAATCTTCCATAGACTGTTCTGGGCGTTTCGACCATGCATCATCGGTTTTGGTTTTTGCAAGTCGATTATTCGAATTGATGGAACATGGCTATATGGGAAATACAAGGGAACTTTGCTGATGGCGGTCGCGCAGGATGGAAACAGCAACATTTTTCCAATAGCCTTTGCTCTGGTAGAAGGAGAAACAGCTGCTGCTTGGAGTTTCTTTCTGAAGAATCTCCGAGCTAGAGTTGCTCCATAACCTAATCTTTGTTTGATTTCAGACAGGCACGCTTCTATTGACAGCGCATACAACAATCCGGCAAATGGTTGGCACAACCCCCCCT
The DNA here is from genome assembly GCF_029867415.1 of Vicia villosa. Lineage (NCBI taxonomy): Eukaryota > Viridiplantae > Streptophyta > Magnoliopsida > Fabales > Fabaceae > Vicia > Vicia villosa. The sequence continues at coordinate 121,696,513 of NC_081184.1, read as the reverse complement.
CTAAGCATGTCTACTGTATTAGGCATATAGCACAAAATTTTATGAGAGAGAGCAAAGATAAATTTTTGAAGAACCACTTGGTGAACGCGGGGTATGCCTTAAACCAACCTGGATTTCAATACTACCGCCGAGAAATAGCGTTGACAAATCCAGATGCAGGGAGGTGGATTGACAGCATTGACAGAGCGAGATGGACTAGGTCATACGACGATGGGGCTAGGTGGGGTCACATGACTACAAATCTTGTGGAATCAATGAACGGGGTTTTCAAAGGCATTCGAAACCTACCTGTAACTGCCTTGGTTAGTGCTACGTATTTTCGGATGGCAACTCTGTTCGCCACAAGAGGTAAGCGGTGGAATTCAGTGTTACAAACCCAACAGGTCTACAACGATGTGTGCATGAAATATATACAACAAGAATCTGCCAAGGGTAACACTCACCGAGTGACCGAGTTCGACCGTCATGGCCACACCTTCAGTGTAAAGGAAACAATTGACCACAACCAAGGACTTCCACGACAACAGTATCGCGTCAATATCCCAGATCGTTGGTGCGACTGTGGCCAATTTCAAGCATATCTAATGCCTTGCTCCCATGTCCTTGCAGCATGTTCACATACTCACTTTGATGCATTATCTTTGGTATCCGAAATTTACAAGGTATCAACGTTGCTCAACGTATACGACAATTACTTTCCGGTGGTAGCAATGGAAGCATATTGGGCTGTGTACGAGGGGGAAACAGTTTGGCATAACGATTTAATGCGTCGGAATAAAAGCGGTCGACCAAACAGCAGGCGTATTAGAACCGAGATGGATGCCACTGAAAAAATGCAGAGGAAGTGTAGTATATGTCGTGAGGTAGGACATAATAGGAACAAATATCCCAATCGTGGTGCTAGCTCCACAACATAGTATTTAGGTGTTATGTGTCTTTGTAATTTATTTTTTCAATGAAATGAAATCAAATTATTAGTTAAAAAAATACGGATGGAAAATAAATTAACAAAAAAAATATATAAACAAATAATGTTGAAAAAAGAGTTGGAAAAATTATATAAAAAAAATTGGAAAAAAAAATAGACAAGAAAAAAAAATAACAAAAAAAAAAAGAAAAAAAAAGGGGGTGTTGTCGCCGGGGGGTGGCGACAACACCTAAAGAATGAGAGTAGGCGCCAGGCCCAATGATGACACCTCATAAGCCCAAAACGTTGTCGCCACCCCCCTGGCGACAACGTGTTAATTTTAAAAAAAAAAACATTTTTGTAATTTTTTTGAAAATTTTGTTATTTTTGAATATTTTTTTAAAAAACTGGATATTGAAAAAAAAAAATCGCAAATTGCTCCCCGAGTCAAAATTAAGGAGAAAAATATTATTTAATCTTTATTTTTTATTCATAAAATTAGATTTTATAATCAGAATAGTATTTTAAACATGTCAATTTTTTATCAAATCTACCTCTAAAAATATTAAGACTCGTGTTAGATATTCCTAAAAACCGTGTAAAAATGTTAAAACTTTTTTTAATCGTAGAGGTTGTATTAATATATAAATTAATATACTTTTAAATATTTTTTAATTAAATAATTTTATTAGTAGAACCTTAAATAAATTTTATAAAATTAGTACCAAAAATATCATTTAAAAACATGAAATATTACTAACACGAGTTTGACTTTGGTGCGGAACAAAAAAAAGCATTCTTATCTTTTGTTCTTAAACGCGTTTGAAGTGAAACTCGTAATGGGTAGACTTGTATACTCCCTCGCGACCGGTGGTGGCTGCTAAGTTACGAATTTATTTATCTGTAGAGCATTAATATATGTAACAAACTTTTGCCTATAAGACAAGTATTTTTGTCAACAATAATTAACAGTAGCACAGTTTGTTGATGTAGATTGTAGGGTCGGTTTTTATGTTAAAATTAACATCATTTCAATATAAATTAAGTTACTCGATTTTATTTTTAAATGATTTCTATTCTAAAGCATCTAAAAAATTAAAAAACAAATTGTCTTTGTCTAAAAAATAATAGTATTATGGAGTTTAATTATGTTACATTTAAAATTTTATATTTCGCGTCAAAATGTGTTAGACCAATTTTAATAGTAGTTTTCAATGCATGTTATTGTATTAACTTCAAAATATGTTAGACCGACCATAATAGTAGTTTTTAATGTAGCTTATTGTATTACTCCTTCCGTCCCAAAATATAAGAGAAAAAACAAAAAACACACTTATTAAAAAAAGTATAAACATAATCATTTAATTTTGTTGCTTTAAGGAAATAAATTGCTTAGAAAGATGTAAAAACAAATCTAATTGGTTGTTGGTTATAGAAAAGATGAGAGAGAATGTAAACTAAATGCAATTTACATTTAATTTTATCTTGAAAATATGAAAGATGATTTTTTTCTCTTATATTTCGGGACAAGAAAAATGCATTTTTTTCTCTTATATTTTGGGACGGAGGGAGTACGTCTCAAAATGTGTTAGACCGATCCGTTCATTTATATTTTTTCAGTATTAAAATAAATATAACATTTATAAAAGTTATTTGTCCTAAAATAAGTGTTGTTTTTAGTTTCCAGTGCAATTTTAACTTTTAAGTTTTAATTATATCTTCTAATTAATACTCATAATTTACATTTCTCTCACATTGCATTAATGATAATTAGAATATACCAATAACCAATAGGGATAATTTGATAAAATTATCTACGATATTATATACAAATCCATTGCTTGAACTAGCTTGAGATGTCATTTGACAAGACAATTGACCGACTTGTACCTCTAAATTTTTTATGGATGCATCAAAATCTGGTTCTGTGCCATGTCTTGCTGAAACTTAGTCATGTCTTCTTGAGCCTTATTTACTTTCGCAAAGCTCTCTGCAGTGGACTTCATGAAATTTTGCAATGCTTCTTCAATAGGCGATGGTTTACGTTGAGGTGTTTGAGGAGCTTGTTGAACAACTTGATTATCGTTCAAATCTAATTATGGCTCTACTTAAAGTTCAGATGATTTTTCCAACCCAAATTGTAGGTGTTGGAATAAGGATTATTGTTCTGAAAATTAACATAGTGAACTCTCACACATTCAACCACAATAATGTAGTTATCATTAACACGTTCTTCTCCGAAAAAATCACAACGAAGTACTTGAATTTGACTCACATTAGCGTGAGCTAGTTGTGCTGCGACTAATTGTCTAGTAAGTGCTTCTTATTGAGCGGCTAAAGCTGTGGCCGAGTAGACGACATGAATACCTTTGGATTTCATTGCGCACTCACTTGAATGATACTCATTCTGACACATATTCTTAATCAATGTTTTCAACTCTTCGTCAGTTTTTAATCTCAATGTACCTCCAACTGAGGCATCGAGAAGCATCACGTGTGTGTTCTCAACCCATGGGTGAAGTGTGTCATCTATTATAAAGAAATCATGTTGTGATTCAGACACTTTCAGAGCAACAACTTGAACCTTTCTCATGTATTAGATAATGATTCTACCTCCTCTTGAGCAAAAGTAGTAATTGCATAATTTCTTTCCACAAAATGAGCATTAGAATAGTACCTCTCAAGAAACTTGTCTTCTAGCTCTTTTCAAGTCTAGATAGTGCCATTTGGGATGCATTACAACCAACCCTTTGCGTGGACTATCAAGGAAAAACCAAACAAGGGTAATTTTACATGATCTTCGGTGATTTCACTACTAGGTTTACACATCGAGCAAGTCTCGTATAATTTAGTAAGATTTTCCCAAAGATCTCTAATTGCTTTCATGTTGAACGAGTTCTCCTTTAAACTTGTAAGTACATAATTTTTTATGTAAAAAATTATCGGATTCGCCGGTTAGAATCCTAAACAAATTAGGCTGGAGTTAGTTCTCCTGAAATAATCCTCAACGTTTGATATTGTGGAGTAACCTGAAGTGCTTCTTTTTTTGCCTTGCAAAGTGCGCGCTTTATTCTCACTCGATCAGTATAGCTTCGTATTGATACCTCACATAAACAAACAAGAAATACCTTAGTAGCACCGCACCAAATAACACAAAAGTAGAGATACAATTAAAATTAAAATTAATAACAAAAGAAAATAAAAAAACTAGAACTAAAATAGAAATTGCAAAAAATTAAAACAAAAAACAAAAACAAAAAATTGAAAACTAAATATGTCACACTAAGTTGCCTTGTTGAAAATTAACAATTCCTGACAATGACGCCAAAAACTTAATGACTTCTCGACAAGTGTATTGATAATGTCGAAGTAATACTAAAAGATTCGTCTCCACGAGGAATGAATTTTTACAAGAAGATTAATTGTGATATTTAGTAATAAACGAGAGATGGGGGGTTGTTCGAAAAATGATTCTAAACGAGAATTGAAAAAAAAGTAATTCAATATTGCAAAGGCGAATATGACTATTTATCGAATCCTTTATTTTTACCTGTTGATGAACTGTGTGTCTGTTGAGTTTCAATCATATTTGTAAGTATAAATTATAATCTAAGAGGGGTTGAATTAGATTAATCGATATTATTACATTTTTCCGGTTATGATCATTAGAGATGATATTCTTATTTTTCCAAAACTGAAGTAAATGGTAAAGTGTTGAAAAATAGATGCTGAAAGTAAAGAACACCACTATTTTCAACAAGGGTACTCCAATCCCCTCACACTCTGTGAGAGATTTCACTATACCAGATACTTCACAGTTGATTAATTTTTGATAAAAAAATTAAAATTTTCTTAAGTTTTGAAATTTCCGGTAAAACTCATAAATCTTTAACAAAAATTTATTTGTTTTTATCCAAAATTTTGAAATTTCTGATAAAACTTTTTATTTTTTTATCATTGACATTTTTGGCATTATTATAATATTGGGGTGCCAGATTCAATTTTTGGGGTGGTAGGTTAAATATCTATGAAGTGCTAAAGAGTGATTTTATTGGTCCGTTGGGCCTTTAAACTAAATACCCAATCCAAACCGGGGTGTCTAAGTTTTCACCACTTTCTTCTATTTTCTCTCTACTCACTCCTCCTTCTCCTCTCATCGGAACCACCCTCCCTTTTCAGATTGAATCCTCTCCGATACTTTTCCACTCAAAACCCTAATTCCCATGGATACACTTCAAGCAACATACAAAGACGAAGAAGATGAAGACGAAGACCTTCCACTCGCCACCACAACCGCACCCACCGCCGACCAACCCGTTTCCTCCGTCGCCACCGATATGGAATCAACATACGCACCTCTCGTCACTGCCAGCACCCCTTCTGACACCCTCACCGAACCCCAAAACGACGGAAAATCAGAGCTCGATCCCTCCGATGAACCTTCCTCCGACGAAGCTGCATCAAACGGCTTGAATTCCCCGAAACAGAGTAGAGGAGATGCCGACGAAGATGAAGAGGAACCGCCTCCGAAGAAGCAGAAGCAACTGTCCTCTCTCGTCAAGGACGAGTCCGTGTCATTGCCGGAGGAAAACAACGGGACGGGAAATGCTGCTGCGTCAACTGCAACAACGTCGACACCGGCGAATGGAACTGTGAAGAAATCGAAGAAAAAGAGCAATAATGTGTGGGCAACAAAATCAACCAGGAAAGGGAAAAAGAAGAACAAAAACAACAATAATAACAACAACACCAACAACCAAACAAATGGTGGAGAGGACAGTGTTTTGGTGACGCCGGTACCGAGGTTTCCGGATAAAACGGACGATACACCGGATATGAAGATATGTCTATCGAAGATATACAAAGCGGAGAAAGTAGAGTTGAGTGAGGATAGGTTGAGTGCAGGGAGCACAAAGGGTTATAGAATGGTTAGGACAACGAGAGGGGTAACTGAAGGAGCTTGGTACTTTGAGATAAAGGTTGTGAGGCTAGGGGAGACTGGTCACACACGTTTAGGTTGGGCTACGGAGAAGGGTGATTTGCAGGCGCCTGTTGGGTATGATGGGAATAGTTTTGGGTATAGGGATATTGATGGTAGTAAGATTCATAAGGCTTTGAGAGAAAAGTATGGTGATGAAGGTTATGGAGTAGGTGATGTTATTGGGTTCTATATTAATTTGCCTGATGGAGATAAGTATGTGCCAAAAAACAAGCAGTTGGTTTGGTATAAAGGACAAAGGTATGCATTGGCTCAAGAAGCTAAGGAAGATCCACCCAATGTTGTGCCTGGTTAGTCTTCAATTCTATTGTTTGGTTTCTATGCTTTTCTATTTTATCATCTATTTGATGTTAGAGTTTTTGATTTTATGGGTATGTTTGATTGATTTGTTAGTTGGTACCTTGCGTAGAGTAGAGTGTAGATGCTAGATAGTGAGAATTTATTTTTACCAGTTTACCTTCCTTGAAACTGCTTTATTATATCTGTTGATGAAAAGTAGTAGTCTTTTGTGAGGGGCCATCATATCTCTGGTTTGCACTTGCTTCTTGTTGAATTGTCCTGTGCTCTCATTGAAATTAGCCTGAAGTTCCTTTCATGCTCCATTATCTTGTGCATCTGCTGGTTCGTGTTTTTGATCTGAGTTGCTGCGTTCTTATTTCACTGTCACAAGTTCGTAACTCGGGAGAGTGCTCTGCCGAGTTACTTTCTTCATATATTAGCGAATCTAGTATGCTCCATCTATTCTTTTTCTAAAGTTTCCTGTATCATATCGTGTCTATATCACGTTATATATTTGGGTTTTGTAGAGACAAAATTATATGATATTCTATCAGACGAAAAATCCATAATGAAAGGACCCTCAGAACAAAATGAAATAGATGTTAACAACTTATATGAATAATAATAAACGTATGAAAAGAGTGTTTTTGCACTCAAACAATTTCTTAGATTTGATAAAACAGAGACTACATCATCCAACAGAGAAAACAAGAGAGGGAGTGAACAGAAAGACATAAACAATACCTGAGATAAAAGACGAGAGACTATGCCAAAAACTTCCACCCCTTGCATACCAGAAACTTGTGACAGAGACTAGATAGAAGTGTGACCACAAGGTTTTCTTTTTCTTGAAAACCCATTTAGCAAGACTGAGTAGAATTATGAAAATGCCATCTATATTATAATATGTATTTGGGTTTTTTAGAGACAAAAATTTATGCAATATTCTATCAAACGAAAAATCCATAATGAAAGGACCCTCAGAACAAAAATTAAAAGATGCTAACAACTTATATGAAGAACAATAAACGTATGATAAAAGTGTTTTTGCACTCAAAAACTATTTCTGGTATTTGATAAAACAGAGATTACATCATCCAACAGAGAAAACAAGAGAGAGTGAATAGAAATACATAAACAAGACCTGATATAGAAGACAAGAGACTATGCCAAAAACTTTCCGCCCTTGCAACAGTGATCACAAGGTTTTCTTTTTCTTGAAAACACATTTATCAAGACTGAGTAGAATTATGAAAACTCCATCTATATTGTATTATGTATTTGGGCTTTGTAGAGACAAAAATTATGCTATGTTCTATCAGATGAAAAATCCATAATGAAAGGACCCGCAAAACAAAAATAAAAACATGTTATCAACTTATATGAAGAACAATAAACATATGAAAAAAGTGTTTTTGCACTCAAACAATTTCTGAGATTTGATGAAACAGAGACTACATCATCCAAGAGAGAAAACAAGAGAGTGAGTGAACTGAAAGACATAAACAAGGCCGGAGATAGAAGATGAGAGATTATGCCAAAAACTTCCACCCCTTGCAACCCAGTAACTTGCAACAGAAATTAGATAGAAGTGTGACCCCAAGGTTTTCTTTTTCTTTGAAACACATTTAGCAAGACTGAGTAGAATTATGAAAACACCATCTAAAACATAGCATCCGTACGTTGGGGGTGAGGAAATTCTCATATGCATCCACCATTTCCATTCAAGTGTATGCTAGCGATGATTCTGCTGAGGACTTCATTTGAGAACTCTGTATTTCTTTTTTCAATACTTTTTTAAAATGATAGTAATTTTAAACCTACTGAATGCTTTGTTATTTCATGATCAATGCTCTTGAGTATATTGATTGGCTTAGTCATGGGTGTGACATTTTTTGGTAACTTAGATGCCTCCAATGCATTTTTGGCCGGTAGTTGTAGTTGTCAGACAGTAAACCCACTAAATACATTATGCGAAGGTGATCGTAATTTGATCCTGATTTGGTTCTATGTGTAATGCTGCTGCCGCATTTCTGTCTTAGACTTGGGGCACATAGCAATTTGAATTCCTTAATCTCAATGTCTGAATATTCACTAATTGGGAATTATGTGGGTGCTTGATTACTTGGGATGGGAACCTCAATAGCTTGGAAAACTGTCAGAGCCCTTTAGTCATAATATATAGGTTGTGTTTAGTAATATGCCGAAATCTAGCTTGCAAAACTGTCAGAGCCCATTAGTCATAATATATAGGTTGCGTTTAGGTGCACAACTTATTCGTTCAATTGATTATGTACATGTTTCTATAATTGAAAAATAAATGAGAAAATTCCGCATGAACTGTGTATGAACTGCTTCAATAAGTTACTTTACTTATATCTGAAAGCTTGTGAAAATAAGTTGAAAGCAATTTATACACATACAATGAACTATTTTCACAAGCTATTGAAACACCATATCTACTACAATTGAAATGCTATGGCCATTGAACAACTATATCCCTTGCTTATGGAACACCTGTTAAATTTCCTTTGCTATAAATAAGTTGTATTTTGAGTATGGAAAGTAAATTTACTCGGTTTCAAATATTCTCCTCTCTGTGCAGGAAGTGAAATGTCTTTCTTTAAAAATGGTGTATGCCAAGGTGTTGCTTTCAAGGACCTCTATGGTGGTCGTTACTATCCTGCTGCTTCAATGTATACTTTGCCAAATGAACCAAACTGCACAGTAAAGTTCAACTTTGGTCCTGACTTTGAATTTTTTCCTGAAGATTTCAATGAACGGCCTATTCCCAAGCCAATGATTGAAGTTCCACATCATGGTTTTGACAATCAAGTTGAAAATGAGAAGAAATCAAGTGGAGAGTCAGACGAGAAGAAATCCAATGGAGAATCAGAAGAAAAGAAATCAAATGGAGAATTGAACGAGCAGAAATCAAATGGAGAGCCGGAGGAGAAGAAATCAAATGGAGAGTCGGATGAGAAGAAATCAAATGGAGAGTCGGTTGAGAAGAAATCAAGTGGAGAGTCGGTTGAGAAGAAATCAAATGGAGAGTCGGTTGAGAAGAAATCAAGTGGAGAGTCGGTTGAGAAGAAATCAAGTGGAGAGTCGGTTGAGAAGAAATCAAATGAAGAGTCGGTGGAGAAGAAATCAAATGAAGAGTCGGTTGGGAAGAAATCAAATGAAGAGTTGGTCGAGAAGAAATCAAATGAAGAGTCTGCTGAGAAGAAATCAAATGAAGAATAGCACGAGCTACAAATTTTTGGCAAGTATATTTGCTGCACAGATGGATGGGTTCCTATTCTGCCATAACTTAAGTTGATATTAGGTTGATTCTTAAATGACTAGGTTAGTGGTGTAAACATTTCGAAGGTCTTAATATTCTTAAAATCCATGGAAAATTCTTATACTTTCAAGGGTCTAGTCAGATATTTTGTAGTTTCTCTGGCACTGTCCTTTTGGATATTTGTAGCCATCTAGTTACAAATGCATGAATCAACTGTTTGATAACTTTGCAAAAAAAATATATCGAGCTAGTTCTTATGTTATGCCAAGGGGAATGCAACACTTGCACTAATATATGCATTGCCAAGTACTAACTGAAGTTAATGTATAATTTCTGTAAATAATTGTGAAATTTATAATTTAAAAAAAAACTATATGGAAAAAAGTAAAAATTTAAAAACTTATGAACCATGTATTATCCAAATGCATTATTATATAATAGTTTCTTTAATATAGAAATAAACAGTATATCCAAATGCATTATTATATAATGTTGGGGGTAATATATATAGTGTGTGAATATTGTGCATTTTATATCAGGAAACAATGGAATTCAATGACATGGAGAGTTGAGACCCTCTTGACAAGACAATGGATGCAGTGGTTGGTGTCTCTTGGAAGCGAACGACGGAGTTTTCCTGAACGAAGACCGCTTCATGATTCGTTGCAGTGTTTGCTTTGTGTAGATACTGTGAAGGAAAGGTACAACTCTCTCCTTGAATTTGAGAATGAAAAAGAAAATAACTCTTAGCAAAACCAGGATGAAGATGACCACAGCTAAGTCCCACCATTTTGAATAATCAACCTTCATTCCAAGCATTGTTGTGAGGATTATTTCTCCTTTCACTTTTGGTCCACCAGCTATCAATGGACCAAACTCCATTCCAATCATGTCATTCTTGAATGCTCCCTGCATGCATTCCCCATAATCAATAAGGTTATGTCACACACTAACACATTAAAAGTTGCAATTGGCATAAACATGTAACTATGTAAGTGTTTATAAGAGTTTATAGCTCAATTGATAGCTGTGCATGTATATTAGATTTTAGGGTGCGGGTTCGAACTTTTATACAAAGTTTACATAGAGTTGTTTTAAAAATGTTGATACTCTTAAATTTACCTGCAATCCCCATGCTCCATAATTGATGTATGAAATTGGGTAACGCCAGAAGAATTTAGGAAGATCATGGATCTGCCGGAAATAGCCAGCAGTCATCATCATAAGACCCTGCACACACATGATATATTTCAATTAGCAACCATAATTAACTATGATTTTAGAAGTCATTATGATAAAAGCCAAATATGTTTAATGACTAAAATATATAAAGGGTTATATTACACTTACAATATAACCTGCTCCAATTATCAATCCCATAAGAAAGTTAGGAACCAATGCAGCTATAATCATCATTGAGCTCTCCACAACAGCAATACATCCCAAAAGATCCAAACAAATATACAAAAGATGTGAAAACTCGGGTCGAAATTTAACCATATAATACGTTATAGTCCCAGTAGCAAAGGACATGACTGCTACAAAAGGAAAAGAAGAGAGAAAATTGGACAGAATGTAGACTGCAACTCCATAATATCCATTCATCCTTTCTTTATAGAAAACCTGCAACATAGGAAAAAAAAATAGTAATGAAAACATGTCTTTCGCTTCGTCACTAAGTGTTAGAGTCGATAATATTAGTGGCGTTTGATTCGATACCTTCATTTCCTCTATGAATGATGGGAATCCTCCTATAGACATGAATGTCATGAAACCTGATATAAAAGCGCCGCATGCTCCTCTTGCAAGAATGGCATTATAACTTGAACCAACTTCAAAAAAGATTGTTCCAACACACAAAGATAAAGCAACATAGATTGTTAACCTTATCCAATAGTACCCTACATCTCTAGACATGTTCACAAACGATCTTTGAGTCAAAGTCGATAGTTGCTTCCACCATTTTGCTTGGCTCTTGCTTTTACTTTCATAACCACGCCCGTCCTGTAACCAACACGATTCCTCAGCCTTTATAATTTCACATAGTAAAATTGTTCATGTTATTAGAGAAGACTTAGGTTACAAGTTACAGCATCCTGTGTGTAAAAAAAAAATGCTACTTACAAAGTTTGACATTTGTTTGATTCTTGCTCTTGCACAAGTCGCATATTCAGACCAACGGTATTTCTCTATGAGTACTGCTTTGGTCGCCGCTGTTGATAAGTTCATCGTAGACGGTGCTAATGTTTTTTGTTCCTGCATTCAAAGAAATTAAATTAATATAGTACCAAAGACGCGTCTCAATAATGGTTCAACTATGTTAAACCGCCCAAACCAGAATGAAACTATGATCCAACCACAAATTGTTATATACATGTGTTCCCCGGGAGGCCATCATAGTAGTCGTGACAGTGTCGAAGTCTGAATTAATACAGCGAAGAAAGTGATCAGAAGGGTTTCTTCTACTCGGACACGGAAATCCTGCTATCGCAAAGAACTGCATAAAAACTATATCAGATTTTATTCCAAACGAACGCAACACGTAATCCGACATCAATACAAAACGTACCTCAACTGCATTTTCGGCCGGTCCAAAGTAAATTGTTTGACCTCCAGAAAGCAGAAAGAGATCATCAAACAACGCAAAAACCTCGCTACTCGGTTGATGAATAGAAGAAATCACAGTTCTCCCATCATGAGCTATATTTCTCAAAGTTTGAGCAACAAAATAAGCTGAAGCACTGTCCAAACCACTTGTAGGTTCATCAAGGAACAAGAGACAAGGTCTTGTTAAGATTTCAAGTGCTATGCTTAGTCTTTTCTTTTCACCACCACTTATACCTCTCAAGTGCCAGTTTCCTATAAGCCTATCTGCACAATCTTGAAGACCCATTTCAGTGATTGTTCCTTCAACAATGTCATTTATCTCTTGTTTTGTCATTGTTGTTGGAAGTCTTAGATTTGCTGAGTATGATATTGTTTCTCTGACTGTTAGTGTTCCCAACATTATGTCTTCTTGTGTCACATAAGCCTGTATTGTGTTTGATACATAAAAATTTGTTACTATTATGGAAAATTAACTTCTAATTGTGTATATAGATTCATGTAATATGTATATGTGATGTCAGTTACTTACTACAACTCCATAGTCTAGACTCCTTTTCTTTCCATTTAAAAGCACATTTCCAGACATGATAACATTTCTAGATAGTCTACCTGCAATGCAAAGAATACAATTATATATTCAATAGAACCGTAATTGAAGGTCATGTGTAGGTTAACTGCAATTTAATTGTGGCAAAATAAATAGAGATCCTATTTTGTCATAGTTTAACTGTGACAAATATTTTATAAGATATACAATTTAACTTAATAAATAGGGAGCAATCATTATCTTAAAATTTGATTAAATTAGACCAAATTCAATTTTTTTTTTTTTATGTAAACGAAGTGACGATAATAATCAGAAAGTCATACACACAACTATACAGTGAGATATAGGATTTGAACCCAGAATAATATATCAAACCTAACGATATAAGTATTTGTTAATTAAATTAAACCTTGCGAACCGAGAAACTCAAATTACAATATTGAAATTTTAGATTATTAATTAGGTTTTCCCCACCAATTTTTTTGTGACACATCTTAAGAAAATATAAAAATCTCCCAAGAGTAGATGTTATTTATGAATTGTCTCTAAATATTTGAAGTTTGTTTATACTTTTAAAGTATGCATGGGCCAAAGGAGAGTGAGTCGTGTAGGACTTGTTTGTTGGGTTTGTTATAGATGTTTAATTATGATGGCACAAATGAATAAACAGACTATATGTTCCCTATATCTAATTTTGGCAATCTTAAATTCATCAAAGAAAATACCAAGTTCTTGCTCCATTCTTTCAAGGAATGAAGAATAAGGTAGCTACAATTTAATGGCTTCACGTGCTCATCATTTTTTAAAAACTATAATGATAAATTTATAATCCATTCCTACTTTGAAATTACAGTGTGAAATGTAACAAAATTTTCATCCCATGTAGTTGAATTGTTAAGAGGCATTTGGAAGGCAAGAGCTATCTACCATGAAGTGATAGTTAGATATGTATCTATATTTCTAGTTGTAAAGGGCCCAAAGAATAAAGTGTCAAATCAACACCAATAAAATCACCATTCATTGTAGATTTATGTCAAGCACATGCAAAACTGTTTCTATTTTTATTGCACAAATGTTATTCATGTATAAGTTTTTGTCTTTATTATGTTCATTCATCCGTACCATATAACATATCTCTAGGAAATTTCCTAGAATTGTAATATGTAATTAAGATTTTTTAAAGCTTAAAAAACTAGGTATTTTTGAACAGAAAATAATTTTTTTCTCTTCTCAAAGTTGTGTCCCTGTAGAGAAGAGTAAGGACCATCCTCTAACTTTTTCTCTATCTCTCATAATTCACTTTCTCTCACATTTTTCCTCCTCCAAAATCAACACCATTATCACCTTTATTTTATCTAAGGGTATTCAAAACCAAACCGACCCAAAAGAAAATCGTCAAACCGAACCTAAACGGTAAAAATCGCATTTTATTTGAATGTGTTTGAGTCATTTTCTAGCAGAACTGCACAGTTCAGTTTGCGGTTTGTATTTTGCAAATCGTACCGAACCAAACCAAACCACATTATATTACAAAATATATATTTTTTAATTTTTTAGAGAAATCAACTAGTATTATATGTATATTTTATCATATTTTTTGTATGATATTTATTTTAATTTATATATCATAAAAAAAATATTATCCATTTATAAATACTATTTTGACAAAATATATTTTATCTTATTCTTTGTATAATATTTATTTATGAATGTTATTTCATCTATATCATTCTTTAGACCTAAGATAAAATTGTAAAAGCATTTTTATGTAACAAATTATAATTTTATTTTGATAATTATAAACTTTTTTATGGTAATGTATGAACGATTAAACACAAAATTATATTTTAAATTATATTTTCCTATATATGTGTATGGATGAACGATTAAACACAAAATTATATTTTCTTATATATGTGTATGTATGGCCTAATAATTTTTTTTTTTTATAAAAAATTGAACCACCGAACCAATCCAAACCACATTAGTCTGGTTTGGTTCGATTTTATTTTTGAAAATCAACCAAACCAAATTAAACCGTACTTTTTTTCGCAGTTCAGATGATTTTTAACGTCAAAATCGTTCAAACTGCACCGCAAATACCCCTAATTTCATCCACAATTTACCTAAAGTTACTCTAATTTTCCCTTAAAAAGCTAGAAAATCCCTTTCCCGTAGGAAAATAGAGGAAATTCTAAAACAGAGAGAGAAAGAGAGTTTTTTTTTTAATTAATTTGAAAAATTAAAGAGGAAAAAACTGATGTTTAGGGAAAATAGTAAATAGATAGTGACTGGTGAAAAAAATTAAGTCGTTTTATTCATACAATTTCTTTGAAGCCTCAAGAAAATAGTAAATTGGCACGAAACACTTTGGAATTGTGATGATGAAAAGGTGGTGAGACTTAATCGTTTCTTTGAAAAGCATAAATATTTTTTGTCATTGTATTCTAAATTAATAGGTTAATCTAAAAAACTTTTATTTATTAATATAAATTTTACAAATGATAAGTAAAATATAATTATCCATAGATCTATCTAAATCATCCATCTTAGTGTCTATACCAATAAAATTTCAGGGATAACTTATTGTTCACCTAAAAAAACAAGCATGTTTTTTTAACATCCATAAATTTTGATTGTATGTCGGTATATTTAAACAAAATCTCTTTAAAATTTTAATTTAATTTAAAATAAATTAATATAAAATGGTAGTAACACATAACATTCAATAATTTAATACTAGGTAGGTAACCAATTAAATTCTATTAATACCATACTGTTCACCAAAACACAATCAACTCAAGTAAGATTTATAATATGAGTATTATTAAGTTTTTCCAATATAAAAGATGTCATTTGAATTTTTTTCTTTTTTAACATTATGGCCAAGATGAACTCCTTCCCTTAAAGTTATATTAATATGTTCTTAGTTTCAGATTTGATCATTTCAAGAAAATAGTGAAAATTTTTGGAAACATTATGAAAAATATTGGGCACTTAAGTCTGTTTTTTTATATTACCCAAAATAATCTACAATTTTCTTTCTTAAGGAAGAAGAAGAAGACAGAGATCAAACACATCAGTACCTTCCCTTAGGATTGTTTTCCATTTTTCAAAAATAAAAGTTTTTAATAAAAAAAACCATTATTAACAAAATATAAATAGTTGTTATAGAAAGAAATGAACCTGCCAAAGCATCAAGAAGAGTAGATTTTCCAGAACCAGATGGACCCATAATAGCCATGATTCTGTTTGGTTCACCATATCCATTCAAACCGTTAAGCAACCTCTTTGTGTGTCCATTCCCAAAATTTGGAATCACAACACTCAAATTTTCCCACACTAGATGCATTCCTCTTTTTGAACTCATCCCTCTCTCCACCTCTATCTCCATTTCCTCAAACCAAATCAATTTTTAAGCTTTCTTAATCAAACATAAAACAAATAACATTTTGCTTCCTCTACTCATGCCATGTACCTATCTTGTATATATATAGACATGTAATATGGGTCACCACTTATATTTGGTACATGAAAAAAAAGTGAAAGATACATTACTCATAAATACATAGTACAAAATTACAAATACATTTGTCAGAGCATCTCAAGTTTTTAAAACTTACGTATAGATTAGTAGCAGTTTAACAATAACGATTAGTCAAAGTTTATCGGTGATAAGTTTTAGACCATTTTACAGTAGTCTGTCTTGCACGGAACAAATATGTATTTTGATGTAAAAATACGAGTTGTAACTATTTGTTATTGTATTCTAACGGTAACCACCCATGTAATATTAATATGTTTGTTCTGTGATATGGGCTTTTCGTGAGCAGGAGAATTGGTGAAAGACATCCTTCAATAAAGTACTAGTACTTCCTAGGAGGTTGAAACTTTTAATTCTATGTTACATCAATTCAATTTTAAGATAACATTAAACATTCACATCTGCTAACTTTGTGCACGGATTCACAAATGTTCCTAGGAGGTAATAATCTATGATTTTAATTTTGTTTTGAAGACTTTTCTTTGGTCACCCTTTTAGTTTTTTAAAACTCCTTCTAATACATAAAATTCAAACGTATTTTTTTAGGCTTTGTTTGCGAGTTTGAAGGGGAAGGAAGACGAGGACTTTGGAAATTAGGAAGAATTTGATGAAAAGAATAAAAAAATTTTGAGTAAGAGGATTTTGAAGGGTTTGGTTTTCTTCATGATACTAAAAACCCCATAAAATGCGGGAACTAAAAAATTGTATAGAAGGAGAGTTTTGGAGAGCTTACATAAATTTTCTAAATATCTTTTAGGTTGTTATAGTATTATGAAAATTAAAAGTTTAGTAATGATAATGACTCTTTTATCATTCTAAACAAAATCATTTTTTTAATAAATGTCAAATATTTTTCTATATTTTTTTAAATTTTCGTTTTCGGAAGCCTTCTCCTCCCCTCCAAACTCGCAAACAAAGCCTTAAAGATCAGATTGTAGAATTCGATCACTTGATATGATCACAACATCTCTTCTTTCTTATTTATGCACCATTTGTAAAATGTCAAGCAAAAGTAAAATGTAACAAGTATGAATATTTTGGGGTATTTTGTGAGAAAATTAATGAGGAAGTCTACACTTTTCACCCTCAATTATTTTCTCTAATTCTCTCCCTCTCCACACACGTTACTGTTGGAGAATTTCCAAAATATAATTGACATTATGTTTTTGACAAAGAAATCACTAAGGAAGCATTGGTCTATTGGTTGAGGTAGAGAAGGTTAATGATAATGTTAATGTTAATGTTCTATGTTCAAATCTAGCTTAAAGCAATTTTATGTTTTATTTGTTATATTTTGAAATATTACAAAATTGCGAAAAATTGCAACCGTTACAATATTGCAAAAAATTGCAGCCATGAGGAATCAAACCGATGTCTTGTAATTCAAGGCGCGCACGGACTGAACACATTTGTCACCGAATCAGTACAATGTTTGGGTTATATTTTTGAACGGAAATATATATAACAATTGTTAACAACCAGTAATTCAAAAGATGTTTCCCTTTACTAAATGGTATGAATGTCTCTATAAATAGAAATATTTTAAATGGTATGAATGTCTCTATAAATAGAAATATTTTCAAGGCTGAAATAAAACACAAAACTAATATATTTTAAGAGCCAAAAATCACATCTATGTCATTTTTTTTAATTTTTCTAGCCGTTTTCATCTTCTTATTGTCCATGTTTTGTAGCAGACCCCCAACACAAGATCTAACAGTTACTCCATTTTTCATCAACCTTATTTCTTTATGAGCAACACACCTTTGTGAGAGTCACGTCACATACTCACCAAAAACTTTAAGGTGATAGGTTTGTGGTTTTTCTCATTTATAAATGCTCAAGTATACATTTTTCTAATCAATGTGGGACTTTCCCACATTTTGTTTCTCAATATTTCTTACCTCACACTTGCCTTTTCTCAACAATAAGTATACATAGAGCTGTCAAAATGGGCTACCTGTAACATCCCGATTTTATTATTTATTTATTTAGCCCTAATTAGTGTTTTTATTAATTGTTTGTTTTATTTAATTATTATTTGGTATGATAATTATTTAATTGTGTGTTATAATGCTAATTGAGCTATTTGAGTAATTAGGAGAATTATGAGGTAATAAGTTATTGGGCCTAAGTGGTAGAAATGTGGGTTAAGCCCAATTAACTTGAGAAAGATAGTAAGGAAACTAGGTTAGTCTCATAACTTTTATTTTAGGAAAAAGAGGAGAATAGAAGAGAAAAGAGAAGAGGATTGTGAGATTCTTTAAGATAGAAGGAGATTGACTTGAGGTAAGGGTTAGAATCCAAATTAATATAGGTTTATATGATTGGGTAATATTGTGTGTATGTTTTGTGTATAATCTCTATTCTTTCAATTTCATGGATTTGGAAATGTTAGGGTTTATGTTGAAATCATGAGATTTGTGCTATTAAACATGCTTTTGGTATAAATTGTTGATAATACATGCTAAATATTGATTGTATGTGCTATTATTTGTTGTATGAAAGTGGTTTAGAGTGGTAGAATCACCATTTGGCAGAACTGAGTTCTCAGCAATTTTTCTGCATATTCACGTGTCCGCTAAGCGAGCTCAGTCCGCTAAGCGAAGCCTGGGAGCAAATTCAGAAATTCACGAGTCCGCTAAGCGAACTTGGTCCGCTAAGCGAACTTGGTCCACTAAGCGAGAATGCGAAAGTTGAACGTTTCTGTTTTTAGTTGTAGCTAGCGCGTTGGGAGGCCGCTGAGCGAACATTGCTGTGTAAAATTTTATGAAACTTCTATATGTCACATCGTTTGATCTATAACTCCTTTTTATGCTTCGTTTTAAGCGTTATGAAGCTAGTTTGATATTCAATGTGATAGAATAGGATTGGTTGGTACTTATTGAATTAATTATGATGTTAATATGTGGATAACATGTAATTATGAAAGTGTGTGTTATGGATGGATGAATTTGTGGTTAATATTCATGGATGTATTATGTGATATGATAACCATGATATATGTAATTGAATTGCTATGTGCTAATTGATGCTTCGATGATTTGTTTGAAATTATGTTGTGTAATGTGGTGCAATGTTGGAAAGATGTGATTAGGTAGTTTAAGAGGTTGAGAATTATCTTATTTGCATAAGTCTTGTTTGTTGCACACTTACATTAGCATGAGTCTTTGAAAGAGGCAATGTCGGATAATCTCGTGGAGATTATTTGCTTGTCCCAAACCTAACGAATATGAGGTTTGAAAGCTTAACGAGTATGGAGCTTTGAGGTGGTTATCTAATTCGAGAGATGGACAATCGGCTTGCCGGAAATGATAACGGAGTGATCCACATGCAGATTTCATAGAGTCACACTTAAGTCGCACGAGTCGGTTTGGATTATTGTTATGTGTGATCATGTAATATGAAATGTGTGGATATGAATTTTGGTTGATATGTATATATGTTGATTTGGTGAATCATTTGACATGAATTGTTGAATGTGTTATGAATGTGATATATGTGATTGAAACATATGTGATGTAGAGGTGAATATATATGTATTAATGATATATGCATATATGTGGATATTTGTGATTTGATATTGCATACTTGATTGTATTTCATTATTGGATTACAATTGTTGGTTTGGTAATTGGATATGATTACTCGAGTTATGGAACTTGGTCGAATGAGCTAAACATGTTAATCTTGATATATGGATGCATGTTTTGAGAAGTGTAATGAATTGGTGAAAAAGCAGAGAAAGAGAAATAGTGGGTTACACAGAGGGAGGAGGGGATGGTAAGGAAGAGGTTAGAAGGCGGAAGGAGAGAGAGACAATATGACTTAAATATCAATGATTATTGATCTTGTTGTAATTCTTGGAAAGATTTTTCGATATTTGGACCATTGATCTTTAATTTCCTTAGTTGGTTTGATATTGTAAAAGCATTTATTATACATAGAGGTGAAAATATGGTGGACTAAGTTAGGTTTTGCCAAGTCCGATTCTGGTCTGCTAAAAAATATAAAGCCTAAGTCTGACCTGTAACCTATCATAGAATTATTTTTAGACATAAGTTTGGCCTTTTCAAAGGCCAGATTGGTTTACTAACCTACTTAAAAGCCTATTTTTTTTAAATATTAGTTAATAAGAAAGTCAACTAATGTTTAAATAGAATAACAAATTAAAGGATCAATGAGACTAAATATTTGTTTGCATTGACTTATTCAAGTTTACCCAATAGATTAAATTTTGTGATACTATTTATTTGGGAGAACTTATAAAAACAACTTCTGACATTGTTCATAATTTTTTTTTCATAAGTTCTTCAAGATAACAAAACTTTACTTTTATATTTTAATTCTAACTACAAAATAAAATATATCAATAATAATAAATTTATTTATATTTATTTAAATAGGGCGGCGTGATAGACTTTAAAGATTTTTTATGGCTCGTGGCATAATGTAACGCCCTGATAATTTAATTAAACATGTTAATTCCGCATTGTTTCTTAAAACCAATATTAAACAAAACTTAACAAAAAAACTCATAGAATCATAATAAAGTCACTAACTTAAACTACAATTAAGGATTAAAAATGACAAATTTTCTGTCATGTGGTCTCAATATTTTGGGAAGACTTCTAAAAATCTTAATAAAAATCTTCTTAATATGTTCCACTAGTGTAACTTTTGTCAAGGACTTTTAATTGAGAAACATAATTTTGGTATCTTGAAAATATAGTTTCCATATTTACATCTTCTTCCATTTAAAATTACTTATATTGCTTTTTCAAAACACTGACTTTAGATTCCTTTACTTACTTGTTACCCTCATAGTTAACCCACATAAAGAGTCTTAAGTATCCTTTATAAATTTCTAGTTAGGAATTTTGTTAATTTTTTTTAAGATAATGTCAATCAATAGATAGCTACTAACTTTAAGATAATTTTTGAAATCCTTATTATGTTTATTAATCATTTCATTTCTATTAAAAATAATGCCAACCAAATTTAAAGGATTTGGATGCCCATATTCTATCATATCATACATATCTACACATTACAATAACCGTTCAACTTATTCTTTTGGTAATCAAAATTTTCTTTATCGCACAATGAAGATTTGTTTGACTATCCAATAGCAATTTCTTCAATGTTGTTGCTAATATTTCTAAGCATGTTTTTTTATCAAAGATATTTATTCTTACACCTTTGATTGTTCATATAAGAGATCAAGCTAAGCTTGGATGCCAAGTAAAGGTAAGAAATACACAAGAAAATAGGGTTTGAATTATGTGTGTTTAAAAACTTGTTTCTTTTTCAAATTTGTTTAATACAATTTTTCTTAAAATCATTTCAAAGATAAAAAGGTAAATAAGATACTAGACACATAGAGTTTATCTTGGTGAACCACCATATCTTAGTACATATGTTTAATATCTTCACACTTGAAAGATCTTCCCTATATTTGAATTAGTTAGAACCACTATAGTATTTTTTGTTCAATTAAAAAATATCTAGAGAGGGGGAGTTTTCTCAAGTTTTATTGAGATATAAGGTAGTATATTTAATAGAGGTTGAAAAATTGGAAAACTTTGATTAACCATCTAGAAAGTGGTTTATTAAATTTCTGGTCATTTAAATTATTTTTTATTAACCTTTCTGTCAAATTTATAGTGTTTTATGAGCAAAGGAATGCAATATGAAGGAAAGGAGGTGTCAAAAGCAGTATGACAAGGCCCATATAATGCACAAAAAGCCAAAAGCTGTTTGAATAATCGATTAAGACTTAATAAATTAGGGCATTTGGAATTTAAAATTCAAATTTTTTCCCTTAATAATTTTTCAAAAGGTATAATCTGTTATTGCTTGGGTCAAAGTGCGCCCTCATCACTCAAATCAGTTAGAATTAATTATACAACTACTATAACCGATTACTGGCTAGGATAATCGATTATCTCAATGGCTATTTAAGGTTATTCTCTCTTCATTATCCTCACACCATCTTGCATTACTCTTCTAAGTATACATTTTCCCCTTTAACATCATCGAAAAGGCGGGGAAAATAGAAGGTACCAAGCACATAGATCTTAGAAAACTCAAGCATTTTAAATCAGAAACATAATCCATTAATTAAAATAAGGTGGGATTACAAAACAAACATAGGAAACATGCAAGTAAACAAAGCAACTACTACTTCAAGTCCTCCTCCTCCTCCTCCTCCTCGGTGGATAATCAAGAGGGAAAGTGAATATGAGCAAGCTTTCGAGCCATGTAATTGATCATCTAGTTAATTCTTTTCTGCTTTTTTTCTAGGCCTTTGAGGATATATTTTGATGAAGGAGACTCGGGATCTAGATCCTACTCATTTAATGGTCATGCCTGATGTTGAGCTTACTACAAATGCCTCTGAGGGGCTCTTCTAATTCTGGGAGGCTTGTGAGATGGCATCCCATTATTGGTCTCAATTCTCATCAGCCTCATCCTCGCATTTCCTATCCATGTAGAGTTATTCACAAATTCCTCGTCTTCAACATTGAAGCCAACATGGTTCAAGATTTTTAAAACTAAATGATCATATGGTATCGATGCAACTCATTTTTCTTGCTCACCATCATGTGATGGCTCACAACACTATCCCAATTTGTTTCAATTATGTTGGCAAATGACCAAGTCATAAGCACATCACTTTGACAACTATCCCAAATTTTGTTATAAAGGAATGAGGATGTGATATACCACATAGTGAATTAATCGATTGTATCAACGCACACTGCCTATAAAGAAAGGTGTGGAAATTCCAGAATATGGATCTTGAAGGAATGATAATGAAGTGGCGGCACAAAAATCCCAACTTTGATACATTTACTAGTATAATGAGCTAGAACAAGTAAGATTTCATATTTCTCCAAACTCTTAAAGGGGCGGAGATATTGGATGCTTCCTGACTTTGAAGGTAATGACACCATTAGCAATTCTAAGTTTGATGTAAAACATTATAAGTAAGGTGGGATAAATTTGCATTGGAACATCTTAAATAAAGTTTCTCAACCTTGCCCTTTCAAGCAAACGGAAGAACTCACAACTTCTAAACAGACTTACTTCTAAAAAGTAGGAAGGTAAGATCTCTAAGTCAACAAAATCTCAATACAATCTAACTTCTTACTCCATGATGGAGAAATCATTGGAGAAGATTGATGGAGTGGAGAAATTGGCGGAGGTTCAGACTTTTTTTGGTGCCATGAGGATGGATTTGAGCAAGGAGTAAAGCAAGCAAAAAATGCAAAATAACAACTAGAAAGATATAGGGAATAGGGTAAAATCTCTATATCTATCAGGGGAGTTTAACCACTCTAAGTTTATCACCCTTGTTTCTTTATTTGTTCACCTCTTTCAGAGATGCTTTGACATCATAAAAAAGGGGAATAATGTGGATCTTAGTGCTTGGAGGTATGAATACTGCAACAACCTATTGATTTAGTTTTGATGTTGACAACTATCTTACGAGAAGTATTCATCAATCTTGTTGTTCAAGACTATGTTGGTTCAAGTGATATTGCTTTAAGATTAATCATCTTATGGTACTTGATATGTTGATTAAGTAATGTTGATAATGTTTTTGTGATCAAGTGATTGGAGATCAATCTATCAATGGCTATATGTGGAGACACCACCTAATGTCAAACGACGTTCGATGAAGTAAGAAACAATCTTTGATCAAGCAATTTGTCTGATGATGGAGATTATTATGAAGAGTTATCTCAAGCCTCATCAAAAGAAAATTCAATGTTCCAAATAAATGCTAAAGTCAAAGATAATGTGGAAAGGAACCAGGAGATTCAAAATTGTGAAAGAGAGAAAGTGTGAAAGCTCACCTATTTGTGTCGAGTGATCAGGGTATGTAAATGAATAAGACGAACTCTCGATTTTACTAAGGAAAATCACACACACTTACAACTTTTGGAAAAACTTTCTTATTTTAACCTAAAAATATTTTAAAAGTCTAGTCAATTGATTGGGAAACTCTCAAATTAATGAGAAGCATGTTTTGCAAAGTAATAATTGATTAGGTCTCTGGAGTAGTCAATTATCTCACTTTGTAATACCTAAAATCAATTGGAGAAGTCCCTTAAATGATTAGGAATGACTTGAAATCAAAACCTTATATTTTGGGGTGCCATAATTTATTATACACTTAACGTAATCGATTATGAGGCTTAATTAGCCCATAGATTATTTCCTAATTTACATCATATTTATCCTATAAGTTGAGGGTCCATCTATACTTTCAAATCATCTAGAAAACGGTTTTTGATAATTCTTTCTCAATCTCCACTCTTTTTCTTCAAATCTTTCATTTCTCACTTTAGTTTTGCCTTAGTTCTTTAAGCGTGACAATGTGTCTTGAGAGGATCATTGTTTCTGGTGTGGGTATATTTGTAAATTGCTCAAGAGTGTATTATCTCTTGTGCAATATTTTCCTTCTAAGAATGTATTATTAGATTGTGAGCTAAACTATTAAAAGCTCTCTTTTGATTGTTAAGGTAAACCAATTAAAACCTCGTTTGGTTGAGGATGTCTTCGTAGATAGAACTCTCAGTCGATTCATGAGCTTACCATTCCGTTGAAAAGCACTCAATTAGTTGTAAAGGTCTCTGTACTTAAAAGTATGTCTTGGTTGGATAGCTAGCAATTTAAAAACTCCAATCCTTGTAAAAGGAGGTTCATGGGCAAAGACAGTAAAAGACTCACATCATATTGAAAACTCTCAAGAAGGAATTCTTGGAGAGAGGATTAGGTCACTTCATTAAGACCGAACTTATATAATTCTTTGGCACATTTCTCTCATCCCTTAACTCTTTACTTTTCCATTTTATTATTTTTGCTACCTTTTACTCTCTTTATTTTACAGAAGAATTTTTAACTTTATTTTTGTAATTTTTTTGTTTGTTTTGAAAATAGATTTTCAATCCCACACAATTCACCTCTCTCTCTCTTGTGTTTTCATGTCCAACAGAAATAACAATGGTGAATCTGGAAAACCATTTACCTTGGAAGAACCGGCGATTCTTAGACCAAGACAAGATTTTAATGATTAGTTTTTTATTTTACATTGCAGTGATGACATTGTTCACGCACGCCAATTATTGAGTACTATCACATTCTCTCACATCTAAAGAATAATCAATATAAACTGCAACACACGAGGCCATTTGTTTACACCCAAAAATAATTAAAGTGTCAGATAAAATCGAAAAACAATCAGTTTTATGATTAGCGATGGTTCTTCAGTCGAGGCAAGGTGAGAAGAGTACAAACAAAAATTTTCTATAGTCTATTGAGGTATATTGTAGTCACTAAAATTTAAGACTTAGTCAAAACTCAAAAGCATAACATGACCAAATAATAGGGTTTTATGGCCAGAATCAATAATTATAGCGTCATTAATTGAATAAGACAAAGATTGTGGAGCCATGAGTTAAGAAAGTTGTGTAACTGTGTACATAATAAACCAAACACGCCAAGGAACTAAAGACAAAAACTAAACATGAGACGTCACATATCTAAAAAATTCATCACGTATTACTCGTATAAATAACTCAACATTACAACTTTTTCTTTAACTTATTTTTTATAAGCAAGGAATTCAATATATAGATCACTAGGGGTACTCGAACCCGCTTACAAAAGAGGAAACCAAAAACTAAGCCGCGGAAAGAAACTAAGAGCAACATCATTACCAACCAAATGAAACTTAAACTAAACAATCCAAAGGGGCTTTGCAAAACTCATAAAAATTACATTTAATATAGGTAATATCGCCTATGAAAGACCATTTCCAAGCCCACAATTTGATGTTCCACACGATATCGTTTATATCGCAAATACCTTCCTCAAACAAAATACCGTTCCTCGATTTCCACAAACTCCAACACACCGCAATCCAAATAATGCCTTCAATACTGGTTTTGACCTTCTTCTGTTTAAAGTAATCAAACCAGCGCAAGAAATTTCGCCACCCATGATTCTCGTTGCAGCAATCTATACCAACCCAAATAGCAATCTGCCTCCACACAGAATTCGCCACACAAAAGAGTCCCAAAAGATGATCTAATGACTCCTCAACCGTTCCACAGTGCAAACAACATAAATCTGAATTGAAATCCATACCTCTACGGGACATGGTGCCATGACCAGTAAAATATAATTTCCTTTACAAATATCAAACTTTTAAATTTTAAAAAACAATAAATTAATCAATTAAAATAATTTTACATATTTAATCTTATTTATTTTATTTTATACATTTTTATTTTACTAGTTCAATTTTCAACTTCCTTTAACAAATTTTTTACTAGTAAAATAATTCAAAATTATAGATAAAGTGTCTCCATCAGTTCATCCTTAAAAAAATTATTGTTAAATTTTTCAGAGTTCACCAATAAATTCTTAATAGCTAGTCATGAAAACAATATTAATATTTTTTCATTATTGTTTTCGATGAGTGGATAAATGATGAAAAGTTGTTAAAATTAAACTCAAAATGTTGAGTAATCTTTGACAAATAGATGATGAGATGAGTAACTATTCTCATCTACTGGACTTGTCTTTAATATTTGAGCATTAAATATGGTGTGTTTCTTAGTATCCCAATGTTCCATTTCCTATTCACACCGTTTCATCGTAAGCTTCCATCTATTCGGTACGTAAAGTTTCGTAAACAAATATCTCACGTCTCTCAATGTTTCATTCCGTATTTGTGTATTTCTGGACACTCCCAAAAGCTTTGAGATAATGAAATTACACTTTGATATTGGCCTCTCTGGTACTATGCTACCATTAACTCCAACTGTCATGTTTTATAACTATTCAATTTGTGGGGACCTAAACTAAAGATGATGATGGCATTGGGCAATGGTAGATGATCGAAATCCCACTGCCATGTTCAGTTTTGATCATTGTGTTTTTCAAAAAAAGTTTGGTTTCATCGTGTTGTGCTTCAACAAATTTAGATATATTTTGTTTAAATGCTGTTGGCATAGGATGTTGCATCTGGTTTTTAAGGTTAGGGTTCTATAAATGCACCTCCTCACTAACTTCTCATTGGTCTATTTTTTATGGCCTTTTCTATTTTTTTTTCATTTCACAAGCGAATTTTATTTAATTAATATTGATAATTATTATATAATTTTTAAAATAGAATTGTGAAGTTTTTATATTTGTTATTTTTATGCCAAAATTAACAGGGTAAGATAAGCTAGCTGATAAGTATTTATCTACAATGGAGTAAGATCTTATCAGCTAGCTTATCAGTCATGAGCTATTTTTACCAAACAAATTAAATCAATCATAACAATTGTAATCGAGATGGAAATCGTAGTATTCATTAAAAATATGATTATATCTCAATTCATATTTTAGTAGATTGAGTTTTATATAAGATTGCTAATATTTGATACTCAAAGTAATTAAAAGCAATTTTATAATATTATAAAAATTCCATACAATTTATATATAATTGAAATAGACAACTTATGTCCATGTCTCTCACACTTCCACCAATTGAAAAATATGTTAAATAGAAAAGATATAGAATTGTAGAATTATAATAGAAAAAAAAATCCTAAATAATAAAAGGTAATTATAATAGAAAAAAATGTAAATAATAGAAGATAAATGTAACACTCCATATAACACATATCTAAAATATATAACATTATATGAAGAGTTAAATGGTAATGATACATACATAAATGTTTAAATAAAATCGTAAAATCATGTATAGATACACAAAAGTACGAAATATGGTACATGATAAGCCTAAACAAAATATTAATTAGATCAACTTAATGGATGACAAAATGAAACATCAACATCAAAGTCTTCCGACGAGTTTGCCTTTACCTTTCTCCTACCTCGAGCTACTTGAAATCAACAACATAAATAGGGTAAGATACTAATCTCAATGGGTTACCATATCTTATGGTCCACTTAGCTCTAAAGGATTCACTCCTTATTTTTGTCTTACTAGCTCTACTCTCACGTGTTATGCATAAAAGTAACAATCAAATCATTTAGTTTCTCACAAGACATGTAATATGACTTCCTACTTAACCTTTTCATGCAGAACAATAGAAGCTACACATTTTTCTACATCGATTTGAATACACAAACAACTAAATTTGTTGCCCTCAAGATAATGTTTTATAGAGGTTATTTCTCCTTAGCATGAGATCATTTTCCCCAAGACGATATCTAACATTACCTGCATCCAATTGGTTTTAGGATTATGTCGTGCTAAGACGATATCCAGATGTTTTCTACCTACCTTCTCTTGGGTCTTACTCTCCTACGTTTCAAACTACAAATTAGGCAAGATACAATAAACAAACTTTCACCTACCAATTCACGTTATCTCAAAATCTTTGCATGGATTTCTATCAAAGGTTGAAGTATGATCACTTCCAAACTTTCTCATTGTCGGATTCTTCGTGAATCCTAGGGTTTACTCACTTCCCAAGCATTATCCTTTAGGTAAGCATAGACATTCATATCATTAGGGTTTTACTCCTAGCCTAATTGATTCAATTTAGAGTCTTACTCCATTATTCGTTACCAATTGAACGATTAGTTTCCTCCTGATGTACTCGTAGTGCAATACATTACTTACTACTTGTGATATCAAGAGTTTTCAATTTTTGCAACCGTACTTGTCTTCCATACTTAATTCATGGTATGAATATGTTCTTACAATCAACCAGGGTTTCCTATCTCGTACTTACATTCGGCGAGTCTCCAAGTGTTTCTGTCAGTTATCTTAAACGACACTTGCACACCTTTAATCTTATAATACAATAAACATCCAAACATTGACATCATTCATACTATTACACAACTCCATTATTGTATATGGAGATCAACAAGTGAAAACATGGACAAAGCAGGGGATACAACTAATTGACTCAAATGAGCAATCGATTGTTGGGTCCATTTTACCCAAAAATTCCAAAGAATCAGGGTGTCAATCGATTGACTCAAGGGAGCAATCGATTACTCGTAACATTCTATAATACAAAAAATGAGAACTTTAGGGTGTTGTTCAATTGACTCAAGGGAGAAATCGGTTGTTTATGGGAAAATTTCCAAAAATTCATCCCATACAAAACCCCATTTAGACCCAGACTACCAGCAACCAAACACTTATGTAATCACTACTAACATCATCAACATGCTCAAATAGATTCATAACATATCCAAACAAGCAAGAAGCAGGAAATTCAACCTAATGATGATTATCCACCTGATTTGAATGTTTTTTTGAACAAACTAATGTTATTCAAAGTAGAGGTAACTGATGCCAACATCAACAATCATTGAAGAACTTATGCTGCAAAAAGAATTACGGATGTTGTTGAAATTATTCTACAGTTTATGGCCAAACACAATATTAAGGTAAATGTATTATGGCTTTTGCTATATATGCTTGCTGAATTTTCCCGTATTTTATACATTAAAATGCAAGTATACCTAGAGTTTTTGTTTGTGGTTTTTTTAGATGTCATTATTTGAACATCAATCTTTCATTGTTGTCGATTGGTTTCAAAATTGTATATTTTTTAGTATCAAAGGAGTGAAAATTTCATTCTGAGAGTTGTTTTGTAGTGGTGATATGCTAAAATTTGTTTGATTCAAGAGTGTAATTCTCTTGTGTAATATCTTTGCAAAATATTTTAAGGTTACAAGCTACACCTAAAAAAATATTCGGTGAAGGTTCTTGAGCCAATTCTGTGTAAAAGCTCTAGTTATTGTTAGAAGGTTTATGGGCGCAACTCCCATGCTAAAGCTTAAGTTATATTTGAAGGTTGTTTGGACTCATCCTGTAAAAATTCAAAGTTGAATTTAGTAAAAATCTTGGGGGTTAAGAAGTAGGAAAAGTGGTTAAGACCAAACTATGATAAATTTCTAGAGCAACCTTTATATCCATCATCTCCTTTACGTTCAATCTTTTATTTTCATTCTGCCATGTTTCTCTCTTATTCTTTTCATTTTTTGTTGATATTCCTTTGATTTATTGTTTATACTAACATCACACTTTTTAAAATCAAATTTTTTATAATTCTTTTTCAAACATCAAAATTCAACACCCCTCTCGTGTATGGAGTCACTTAATCAGCAATACCTTCGTGCATTTCATAAGAAAATATTCAGCGACCTCTTATTTCATACATTTCAGTAAAAGAATGTACAACCTATCTTGTAAAGGCTTCCTTCTACGACCTAATATAAATACATTGTCCTTTTTACGTGGTTGGTCTCGGTGAGATTAGTTGGTAAGCTCTCGATCTCCATATAAGTTGTTATCATTGTAATCCATGAGGGGGTACGTGGCCACCACCAAGTGCAATATAACTATGATGAGTTATTCAATGTCTCTTTTATCAAGAAATGGTTGACATATTTCTACTTCAAGTTGTCTTTGGCATATGCTTCCTCTTTGACTTGGGAGATAACCAATTGTAAATTCATGCCTAATTTGATTTCCTTTACTTCCATACTCGACTCCAATGTGAGGTTGGTGATGAATGTTTCATAGTCTGATTGATTGTTTATGGTAAGAAATAAAAAATTCAAGGACACTTCAACCATCAACCTCACATTGCTTTCGAGAATGATCCCCATGTCGCTTCATCTCACTACTACGAAAAAGGAATTTAACAACGTTTGGAAAAAATACTTAATCATGCAAGTCTTGACGTTGTTATGTAGAGTGTTATTGTAAATGCATTACTTACAACCACTGTCCTGGGACCATTGTAGTATACTGGAAAGCGCGCGCAATATCACAATGGTTAGTTAACTTAACTGATGTGATAAACCAAAATGTCTCAGTTCGATTCACAGTAGCGATATTTTGGAGTTTATATTATTCTGGCGTTCAATATGCAACCACAATTAGTTTTTATAACTGTTGTCAAAATATATGCTATTTTTAAAAAAGGAATTCCCTACTTAAAAAAATATACTCCCATTTGTGAATTGAATATCAAAACTTGTATTACATCAATGACACAATTCCATTAGGAACCAAACAACCTACAATGTACACGTCATTACATCAAATTATGCATAATAAGGAGTTGAAGGAATATCAAAGAAGGGAAAAAGAAATTTGAAAGAACAAAGAGATGTAGTTATTCAACAGCTTGAGGTAGCTAGTCATCCAGAAAATCTTTCCAACTTTCAAGAGAAGAAAACATGGATATTTAAAGAAGAAATAATTAGAAGGAAACTTGACATGTGTGCAAATCTTTTGACATTTAGACTTTCAAAGATCGGAGAAGAGGAAGAATCAGAAGAACCAATATAAAAGCTAAAAACCTCTTTAAACCAAAACACAAAAAGAAATTCATCCAAAGAAATCAGAGAAGAAGAAGAATCAAAATGAGTACTTCTGCTGAAACTCCATCCAAAGAAATCAGAGAAGAGGAACAACCGAAATACAAAATAAGTACTTCATCAAATGTTGAGAGAACAAAAATTGATGTAGTTGTAGAGGTCCAAGATGTTGAAAGAGAACCTGCTACCGAACTTTTGAGACCCAGGAGAGCTCTCAGGAAGTGGAGATCAAGAAGAAGAAGGGTGAAAAGGCCAGTCATCATCGATTCTAATGATGATGAAGTATATTATACTTGGTCAAACTTTCTCTCAGCCAAAGAATTTAGATATGATTAATAAAAAAATTATTTGGTCAAACTTTTTGTAAGTTAATTTAAAGAAATTTTTATTCTATGATTTCTTATTTTTCGGTTTAAGGTTACATATAATATAGGGATTTCTTATATGATTAAGGTTTCTTATATGATTAATCTATCAGGTTTCATCCTATGCTACTAAATCCGAATAAAACCAAAACACTCTTGGCATGTCTTGTCTTTTGGTGTCTATTGCCATTTACTTCTTTTAACAACACCAAAACCTAAAACAACCTAATCATGAGTTTGTAACTACACAAAGTTATTGTCACAAAATCTGAATAAGAACAACCCAATACACATCACAATGTCATCATGTCATTATTTATTATGTTAAAAAATAAACCCTAGCAAAGAACTTTTAGAAAGCAGTACCATTACACAGCGAGAGAGAACAAGAAATAAACAACAAACAAATAATGGTAATGTACCATAAGTTGAAGAGGATAAAGATTTTACTATTGTCATCGTCTCGTCTGCTAAATCACCATTTTGTGTTATGAACTAAATAAATTGTCTTTTATGTTTTTATTAAGTGAAAATTATTTCACAACGGTTGAAAGAAAGAACCGTAGTGAAAGCTTAAGGTAAAATAACAAAGGCACGCCATTACGTTAAAGGAATAAAATATTTGAGGGTGACGAGGTTCGAATCTATGAAAGTTTGGCGATGAGGTTCGAATCCATGAAAGCTTGATTGTATCACCACTGTTTATAGAAGAACCGTTATTATCTCCTAACAGTTTTTAATAAAAAATGTTAGCGCCTTAATTTATAGATGTCAGCACAGTGTTTGGAAGAACCGTGGTGACTTGGGCATTGTTGTATGCGCATTTTGTAGTAGTGTCTAGTGTTCGATAATCTGTCTATATATACAATTCACTTCATCCAAGGTTTAACTATGATCGATATAATTTCTACAATGAAATTTAAAAAGACTTGAGCTTTAAGTGATTATATTGGTTGGAAAGAAATATTGAACTCGAATATCTCAATCCATCACTTCGTCTTCCATCTTGCCAGATTTTACTCATGGAGCACTTTCTTTAAAGGTTGGCCCGTCATAAATATTATGGAGTATGCTAAGAAGTAACTTTGCAGTTTTTTTGAGGTTGTTATTAAGGCCAAAGTGATTTTCTCTATCTTATGATAACGCATAACAGTACTGACTAGTTCTTTTCATAAGTATACCTGTATATGTGTATTTCCTACTTTTCGGATAAGGACTTCACTTACCACCTCGATCAACACAACAAGATAAAGCAATAAAGTTTCTATAGTTAGTGCTCACAATAAGACTAGAGGGAGTTGAAAGGGGATTTTTCAATAATGTGAAGGCATGTTTACATTTTGGGTTAATCTTGAAAGGAATCTTCTCAAGGATATGAGAATTTTGTTTAGTTTCATTATCTTCTTCTTTATGGTCGGAGTCTCCATCTTGATGACCTTGTTGCACTTTTGAAAGCTGGCTTTGATACCTCTCTGTGTAAAATAAAATCCCAAGAACTTATCAACCATAACAACGAAGGTACATTTTTTCAGGTTTAACCTCATGTTATATTTCCTAACATGATTGAACATACTGGTGAGATGGTTATTGTGCAATTTTTCCTCCCTGAACTTGACAATCATATCGTCCATGTTATTTTTTAGCATTTCACAAATTTCTCCTTTAAAGACCCTGTTCATCACTCTTTGATACGTCACACCACCATTTTTATGAAGGGCATGATGTTGCGTCAATAGTTTCACGCTGATTCATTAAGGTGGTTAGCCATTATCTACTATGTGCCTGGGAATTTGATTGTACCTGAAATACACGTCCATAAATGACAACAACTTGTATTTGGTCGAATTGTCCACCACTTTTCAATGCTGGAAAATAGATATAAATCTTTAGGGCATGTTTTGTTAAGGTTTGTGTAATTGATAAACATCGTCCATTTTGCTGAGGCTTTCTTAACCTGGAAGACATTGGTTAGCCATTCGTTGTACCTTATCTTTGAAATAACATTATCTTTAAGGATTCCTCTAATGATGTTCCTAGTAGCCTTAGCCTTTTTAGGGGGATTCTCCTTTGGGCTACATACCAGACTAAGGGATCGATGTTTAACTCATTGCAAACTACAACGGGGTAGATGCATGGATCTCATATGGGGAGATGATGAAGAGATCAATATTGTCTTTGAGGAACTTCAGAAGCTCTCTCTTTTTGTTGAGCTATACGATTAAGAACTCCCTATCAGGAGATTGGCCTTTGAATCTGCATTCTTGCTTTAATCCGGAGGTCGTGCTAGTCGTCTAGGTTGTTCTCGTCCAATTAATTCTGATTGGAAAGTTCGACCTTTCTCGCCTTCCTCTCTCCCCGGAGGATTGTTGCAGTTGAAGCTGCCTACATTTCATGTATTATAATGGCTCTTGCTAAATCAACTTGGGGGAAAGGGGGGAATCAACTCATCGTAAGTGTTATGGTATTTCATATTTAAGTGGATGGTAGAGGTAACAATGTCAAGACCCAGGAAGAAGGGTGTTTCCAAGATATAATTGTAGACGCTTTCATAGGAAACCACCAAAAATCGTATGTCTACCATCCTCACATCCCTTGTAACTTAAAAGCGTGAATGGAAATTGTACCTTTTATGGTGTGGAAACGAATTTATATATGGTTGGCGCCTTGGCGGTTGAAATTGCTTCTGGATGAATTGCGGAAGGTCATTAGATTGAATCCTTCAACTTAAAATGAACAAGTGACTTGTATTTGGTGTGCGTCTTCATGGTGAGAGTCTACCTGTTCGCCAATTTTAAACGCGGTAGTATGGAATCAGTCTCCCGTATTAGGCCAGTCATGTTGAGCCATTTGGCCAGTAAACTATAGCCGAACACAATTGTTTCGTCATGTCTAAGAATTTTTAATGTGCTGTAATAGCCAAACATAAAAATAAATAATATATAACATATATATATATAAAGGAAATACTTTATTTTGGTGTAGCCTATTTTTCTACCATTTTTATCTTTATTTTATTGTATAATTTACATAATAATTTTTAATTAAACTATTATTATTAACTTTCTCATAACTCTCTACTATTAGGTTCCACATGATGTTTTTTAAAAAAAAAAATTAAATTTAAATAAAAAATATTATTTATATTTTCTCAAGCGCGCATTAAAAAAGTGGATAGACGGACGCCTTATTAATATATTAAAAAACTTTTAGAGGCACATGGAGCAGCTTTGGCAATGTTTGAATTCAAAGCAGAACCACTGTACAAATCTGCATCTTCCTGCAAAAAAGTTACACCAGAAAATTAACCCAGCATCTACTACTTTACACATGTCATCACTCATTTACTACCAGTATCACCAAAAGTATACATTTGAAATAAGTTTCACAGAGCTCTGTGTTTGAAAATTGCCATTTTTAACTGGAATACCTTTTTTACTCGTCTACAATTTGATTCATGAAATTAGGCTCTGTTATCTACCTCTATGCATTCACCACCCCTCTTATATGCTCTACCTAACATAATAATAACAGCACGAAAGTTACACCTAACGTGTGATAATTCAAACTCTCCATCATCTAGGTTTTTTTGTTGTTGATATATTCAATCCAAAAAAGTATCTAAAGTGGTTGAGTTTATACAAAGTTATGGAAAATTGATTATGGCTAGTAGTGGTTTGAAGTTTTTTTTCCCATTAATTTAGTTGAGTAGTTTTGTTTATGAATACATTGAGAGCTGCATTAAAGGGAAATAATAATAGGTTAGTTTTTCTAGATACATTTTGTGTCACAACACTTAAATTATTTTTTCTTTAGAAGACTTTAATTGAAAGAAAAAATAATTTAAGTATTTATTTATTTTTTAGTTTATAGGAACCTATTTACATATTACAATTAGTTTAAAAATCTATTAATTAAATATAATACGTAATATCAGAGTTGATTTTGTTTGACTAACACTAGCCACATAATTTAATTGATAAAATAAAAAGTGAAGACACATTTTGGTCCCTCACAAATATTACACGAGTCAAATTAGTCCCTCACAAAAAAATTGACCAAACTTAATCCCTTACATAATTTAACCGAATCATATTAGTCTTTCTGCTAATATTTTTCTCAAATCGATTTTTTTTTCTAGTTTTAAACTGTGACTGGACTGCCACGTTGGATTTTATTTATTTTTCATTTTTTAAATACTAAATTGATTTTTATTTTTAATTTCATTTTTAAACAATTATAAATTAATAATATAAAAAAGTGAAAGAATCAGTGACAGAATTTTCTGATCTGTCCTGTATGCATTGATCTGGAAAATATTTATACAAAGAGGCTCATAAATCCCTCTCCTAAAATTAAGCTATACAAATTGATACTTTTGGAAATATCCTATGTTTACAGCTAGACCATAATAGAGAGCAATTATATGGTATTAATATGGGACAACTAGCACACTAACAGCTATTTATTTTCTTCTAAAAATATTGCTTCTGTAATAATTACATTACCCCCCTCAAGTTGGAGCATGTAAATTACATATGCCCAACTTGCTTAACAAAGAAGTGAATTGAGTGGTCCCAATAGCCTTAGTAAAGACATCTGCTAGTTGTGTTTGAGTAGAAACATAAGTTGGTGCAATATTCCCAGTCAGATATTCGTCACGAATGTAGTGGCAGTCCACTTCAATGTGTTTAGTTCGCTCGTGAAAAACCGGGTTCTTGACGATATGAAGCGCCGCTTGACTGTCACAGTGAATTTTCATAGATTGAGGATGTGAAATACCAAGAGTTAAAAGAAGACCTTTTAACCATTTCAGTTCTCCTGTTATAGCTGCCATAGAACGATACTCAGCCTCAGCCGAGGAACGAGATACAGTTTGCTGTTTTTTAGTCTTCCAGGAAATTGGAGAAGAGCCAAGGAAAACAAACCATCCGGTAAGAGATCTACGAGTTAAAGGACAGCCGGCCCAATCGGAATCACACCAACCAGACAATTGCATGTCACAGTTCCTTCGTAATAAAACACCTTGACCTGGGTCCCCTTTCAAGTACCGAACTACTCTGAGAGCAGCCTCCCAATGATCTACTTTAGGTTCCTGCATAAATTGGGAGAGAACATGCACACAATATGAAAGCTCAGGTCTGGTAAAGCACAAGTAAATCAGGCGTCCTACTAATCGCCTATACTGTTCTGGATGAGGAAATGACACACTTGTAGTGAGTGCCAACCGATGATTCTGTTCAATTGGCACATTTGATGGCTTAGCTCCCATAAGCCCAGTTTCGGCTATAATATCTAGAGTATATTTACGTTGACAAAGAAATATACCAGCTGAGGATCGCGCCACTTCAACGCCTAAAAAATATTTAAGGATCCCCAAGTCTTTCATATGAAAACAATCATGTAAATAGGCTTTAAAATCAGTGATAGCATCATGATTATCACCTCCAATAATGAGATCATCAACATACACCAACACTACAATGTATACCCCAGGCTTTTG
Source organism: Vicia villosa (assembly GCF_029867415.1). Lineage (NCBI taxonomy): Eukaryota > Viridiplantae > Streptophyta > Magnoliopsida > Fabales > Fabaceae > Vicia > Vicia villosa. The sequence continues at coordinate 121,659,092 of NC_081184.1, read as the reverse complement.
TAAGACAAAAAGTGAATAATCAGAGCGAGATTGCAGAAAACCATAGTGTTTCAGAGCAGCTGACAACTTTGCAAACCAACAACGAGGCGCTTGCTTAAGTCCGTATAGGGACTTATTAAGTTTACATACTGTGTCGGAACTTTGTGGACGAAATCCGGGGGGAGGCTTCATGTACACAACTTCTTCAAGGTCTCCATGTAAAAATGCATTATGCACATCCATTTGATGTAATTCCCAATCTCGTGAGGCTGCTACGGCTAACACTGTACGAACCGTAACCATTTTCACCACGGGTGCAAACGTCTCTGTATAATCAATCCCTTCCTTTTGATGGTTTCCAAGGATTACTAGTCGTGCTTTGAACCGCTCTACACTTCCATCTGATTTATGCTTTATTTTGTACACCCATTTGCAGCCGAGTGCTTTCTTCCCGGGTGGCAGTTCTGTTACTGTCCAAGTTCCATTGGTTTCAAGTGCATGTATTTCACTTTGCATAGCCTCCCTCCACCGATTATCTTTCATTGCTTCAGTGTAATTGATAGGCTCCTTTTCCTGTGAAATAGATGAAAGAAAAGCACGATGTGCAATGGAAAAACGGTCATAATTCACATAATTAGTTATGGGATAGGGTGCACCTGAGGTTGCCTTTGGAGAGAGTGAACAATTGGATGGGCTCAATCTTCTAGCAGTATTCGTCACATAGTGTTGTAAGCGAGTAGAAGGCTGTTTGATTATGTGTCCTCTACCTAACATTGGATCGGTTATTGACATAGATGTATCTGTTGTATCTTCCTTTTCCATGTTTTGCGGATCAGCATCTTGGTCATTAACCTTCTCATTTACTGATGTGGTGCATGTAGTGGATGAGAGTATTGTTTCATCTATGTTTGTATACTGTGAAGTACCTGCTTCAATCCCCACATCCAACTCACTCCTTCTATTGTCCACTCCCTTATCATTACTTCTTTGGATGCTAAGTGTGTGTTCTGTTTCATCTACATCATCAATTGCATCATGAATAGATTCTGCAAAATTCCAATTATTAGGAAGAGCATCATTTCGTGAAGTGGCAGCTACAGCAAAAGGGAATTCAGTTTCAATGAATTCAACATCTCGGGACACAAAAATGTTTTCTGTTTCTAAATCAAATAGCTTCCATCCTTTCTTTCCATATGGGTATCCAATAAACACACACTTCTTACTTCTACTTGCAAATTTATCACCATCTCTTCTTTGATTGTGAGCATAACATAGAGAGCCTATTATTCTCAAATGTTCATATTCAGGTTGTTGCCCGTGAAGCATTTCATAAGGGGTTTTTCCGTTCAGAATAGTGGAAGGAGTTCGGTTAATTAGATATCCCGCGGTTAGAATGCATTCTCCCCAAAACTTAATAGGGAGATTACCTTGAAACCGCAGTGCTCGTGCCACATTTAAAATATGTCTATGTTTTCGTTCTACTCTCCCATTTTGTTGGGGTGTTCCAGTACAAGATGTTTGAAAAATTATACTGTGGTCAAGAAAAAACTTTCTCATGCATGTGAATTCCGTCCCATTATCACTTCTAAATATTTTTACTTGTTTATTGAATTGCCTCTCAACTAAAGCTAAAAAATTGTGAAGCATTGTCGAGACTTCTCGTTTATCAGTCAACAAATATACCCATACAGCACGTGAATAATCATCGACTATTGTTAAAAAATAAAAAGCACCACAAGTAGAAGGAGTCCGATATGCCCCCCATAAATCACAGTGAATTAATTCAAATGCACTACTAGCTTTATTTTGACTCAAAGGAAACTTCTCTCTAGTTTGTTTGGCTCTAAAACAAACTTCACATGCTTTATTCACTATATTGCTATCTCTGTGTCTACTAACTTGAGGAATTAACTTTGAAATTTTCAAGGAAGGATGTCCCAACCGTTTGTGCCAAAGATCCATTGGATGGAGTCCATCAGTCTTGCAAGCTCTCTCTCTTCGAACTCCTCTGAAAAAATAAAGCCCATCTCTTCGTTCACCCGCTCCAATCAGCGTCCTCGAAGTACGGTCCTGCACAACACATAACTTATCAGTGAATTGAATGACACATTTTAATTCATCCATCATTTGTGAAACAGATATCAAGTTGCATTTCAATTTTGGCACAAAGAGAACATTAGCAAGTTTTAACCCTCCTTCCAACACTATACTTCCTTCTTTGATTGCAGAAGCATGTTCTCCATTAGGTAGGCCAACCGAACAACTTTGAATATCTCTTATCTCTCGCATATGATTCAAGTTTCCAGTCATGTGGTTAGAACAACCTGTGTCAATTATCCATGTATTCATATCACACTCACCTGTCATCTTGTCATTGGAGTTTTCTTTATGAGCATTCAGAAATCCTACCAATGATTGTAATTGTTTTGCACTGATTCCAGCCAAGCCAGAGCCATCTCCGTGTAAAACCCCAGTTTCTGCACTTGTTCCTCTTGTGTGTACAGCATTTGCAGTTGCACGCACAATTTCTCCTCTTCCTTGTCCAGTTCCTGCTCGCTGCAGTGACTTGCCTCGTCCACCACTTTTCCCTTCATTTTTTGGTCTGTCTCCCCACCACTCGGGATAACCAACAAGTTGAAAACAGCTTCTTGCGTCATGTCCTGCTCGATGACAATGTGTACAAGACATAAACTTGTCTTTTCCATCCCCTCTTCCTTTGACTGTACGTCTGTTTGTTTGAACGGCTAAGCTCATTACTTCTCTTCTTTCTTCTGTGGTTCTAGTCATCATTCTCACCCTTTCTTCTTGAATCATTGTTGAGTATACCCTATTGAGATTGGGCAGCGGATATGTTGCCAGAAGATTGGATCGAACAGTCCCGTAAATTGCATCATCCAATCCCATAAGAAATTGATGGACTCTTTCTTCCTCTCTTCTATTTTCTATTTTTGATGATATATAACACTTGCATCCACCACAACTGCGTGTCGGGATTTGATCGTAATTGGCCAACTCATCCCACAACAGTTTCAACTTTCCGTAGTATGTCGCAACCGACATACCGTCTTGTTTGCACCTTGCTAGATCGGATTTCAGCTGTTGAATTCTGGGACCATTCGCCGTAGAGAATCTTTCTTTGATGTCCATCCACAAATCCTTTGCATTTTCAGCATAAGACATGGTGGAACGAAGATCTGCTTCAATGGTATTTAGAATCCATGACACCAACATAGATTGAACAGTCCACCAATCTTCAATTTGGTCAGAGTTTTCCTTTGGTGTTTCAATGGTGCCTTCTATAAAACCCCATTTTCTGCGAGCACGCAGCGATATTTTCACTGCACGCGCCCATTCTTCATAGTTCTCCCCTCGAAGTCGTACTTGAGTTATCAAGTTTCCTAGATTATCATTGGAATTCAAATCATACGGTGATGGAGTTTTCTTCACCGTTTTGTGGATCCTCTTTGTAGGAGAATTCCTTTCGTGATCAGTTATATCTTCATGATCAGACATTGTCTCAGAATTTTGAGTGAAACCTGTCGTGCTCTGATACCATGAAAGAATCAGTGACAGAATTTTCTGATCTGTCCTGTATGCATTGATCTGGAAAATATTTATACAAAGAGGCTCATAAATCCCTCTCCTAAAATTAAGCTATACAAATTGATACTTTTGGAAATATCCTATGTTTACAGCTAGACCATAATAGAGAGCAATTATATGGTATTAATATGGGACAACTAGCACACTAACAGCTATTTATTTTCTTCTAAAAATATTGCTTCTGTAATAATTACATGCCAAAATTGTTTCTTATAAGGAGTTGAACTCAGACCCACATGGTTAATCTTAAACAATTCTAAATTAATAATATAAAAAAGCCAAAATTTGTATCAATATGTAGGGGTGTAATCGGATCGGTTTGAACCGGTTTTTGGTTGAAAAAAGGTCCGAACCAATGATATTTCCATCGGTTTGGTTTGGTTCGGTTTTCAACATTTTTCAAAAATGGAACCGAACCAAACTAATCGGTTTGGTTCGGTTTGGTTTGGTTGATCGGTTTACAATGTTTATATTTTAAAATATTATATTCATCCGTATATTCTCCATTATCGTGTTTTTTGGTGTATTTTATACTATTATTTTTTTAAATATTATATTCATCTGTATATTCTCCATTATCGTATTTTTTGGTGTATTTTATACTATTATTTTTTAAAATAATATGTTTCATGCTATATTTGTTCAAACAAATTACAAGTTGCTCTTATTCCATACGAAATAGTGACATGATTTTCTTTACATCATGAAATAAGTTTCCTATCAAATATAAAAGTTAACACTTACTATCCGAAAGTTGGAAAGAGATTTCAAAGCTTAACATATAGAATATAACAAAACGCACATTTATTAACATGTTTCACACCTCAAACACACATCAAAACTATTTTGTAACAAGATCTAAATGAGTTTTGATGAAGAAAAAGAAGAAAAAAAGGTACAAAAATATATGAAAATTAACAAAGAGAACTTGAATACGAAGAAGACGACCATAACATATCATAATGACAGTAGTGAAAGGAACAATAGTTGTGGGCAGCAAGAGCAGCAGTTCTGTGAAAGCATAACTTTTGTGACTTATGGTTTCTACTGTCTATGCTTTAGAGTTTGATTCTAGATGTGTGTTTTGCTTAAACGAAGGAAGTGTAAACAAAGATGGATAATGGTTGGACCGATAAAAAATTTGAGTTTAATGATGGGTAGAATGAAATATTTAGAGCGTCATTATTTCCATTGGTTCGGTTCATCGGATTGGCGGTTCCTAAAAACTAAATCCGAGAACCAAACCAAACCACATCGGTTTTTATTGGTTTGGTTCGGTTTTTGAACCAAACCAATAATAATCGGTTTAATTTCGGTTTGGTTTGGTTTGGTTTGGATTGTCGGTTTAATTGGATTTTTTTGATCCGCTTACACCCCTATCAATATGGTCTTGAACCTAAGTCTCTTCAGATTAAATGACAGTCAATTTAATACAATAGAAATTGATTTGTCTATTTATAAATGATAGTCATTTTACTAACAATAGAAATTGATTTGTCTAGTTGTTATTAATAGTCACTTTACTAACCGTAGAAATTGATTTGTCTAGTTGTAAATAATAATCACTTTATTAACAATAGAAATTGATTTATCTAGTCGTAAATGATAATCACTTTACTAACAATAGAAATTGATTTGTCTTGTTGTAAATAATAGTTGCTTTACTAACAATAGAAATTGATTTTTCTAGTTGTAAATGATAGTCACTTTATTAACGATAGAAATTGATTTGTCTAGTTGTAAAGTGAAAATCATTTAACTTGGAGGGACTTGGATTTGAGACCTCATAGGTAAAAATTTATGTATAGAATTTGTTAATATTAGTAGAAATCATGAAAATTACTTGTTTAAAAATTACTTTATAAGAAATAATTTTGGCTTTTTTATATTATTCATTGATAACTGTTTAAAAATGAAATTAAAAATAAAAATTAATTTAGTATTTAAAAAAAAATCTAACGTGTTAGTCCAGTCACGATTTAGAAGTGTGAAAAGAACCCGTTTAAAAGTAGAAAAAACCGATTTGAGAAAAATATTAGCAGAAGGACTAATATGATCCGGTTAAATTTTATAAGGGATTAAGTTGAGTCAATTTTTTTGTGAGGGAATAATTTGACTCGTGTAATATTTGTGAGGAGCCAAAATGGGTCTTCACTCTAAAATAAATAGTTTAAGAATCTGATTATAATTTTTTTGATAGAAATTTATTATAATTTTTTGTTAAGAGACATATTTGAAATTTTTTAAATGATTTAAAGAGTTATAGAAGTAATAAATAGGATTAATTAGAAAATCAATTAAAAAACAATTTATATTTTAGTGAAAATTTAAAGAGATGATTCATTTAAGACAAGTTTTTTTAAAAAAAAAAAATTAGTCAATTATTTTAAAATGAGTAAATTATTTTTGAATGAATAAAACATTTTTACAAAGAACTATACTTATTTAGCACTGCCACAAAATTTAGACATTCAATATAGTGTAAATACACTTATATCCTCCGATGCTTGCTGGGTGGTATCAATATTTGTTTTGGACTAGTCTATAATTTTGACTTTAAATGGGGTCTCTGCTAGTAGACCGTGAGATTGATCTTTCTTGAATTAGTCCGTCGCAAGGCTGAATACCAAGATTTCCAAAAGAAATCCTCCATGCTATGATTAGAGTATGGTATTTAATGCCACAATTTTTTGTTTAAAAGATATTTATGACAATTCTTTTTTAAGTGAAATCTCAACCGTTAAATGATGATTATTATAGAGAAATGCTAACAGTATCTTTGAAATATTTTTTAAGTGATTAAAGTAATATGTTTTTAAAAAAAATACGTGTATTCAATGCATTGAAAATTAAAAGATTAACTTTTATAAAAACTATTATTTTTATTTAATATCGTTAAAGAATATCCTATGAGCATTCGTTAAGTTAACTTGTTAGTATGACTTTTTTATAAGTCAAAATCAATTAAAAATATTTGAATGAAAATTTTTATGCACTTGCTCTTATTAAAAAATAATTAGAGATTCAAACTAAAAAAAATAGTTTCAAAATAAATACTTTGTTTTTTATAGGTTATTTATAAAAAAAAACTAGAATTAAATTATAAGCTGATTCATAATATATATAATTATTTTTATTATTATTATTATATTTTAAATATGACTTTTTCATTTTTTTAAAAATTTATATATAATTACTTTTATATTAATGAAAAATAGTTTTGTAAATTTTTCTTATAATTCTCTTTCCATTAACAATAATTATATTTTTTAATATACTTAAATAGAGACGTCTTTGAGGTGTATAAAGTGAGCTACAACATACAACTTCATTTTTTTTACGGTTGAATTGTGACTAAATAAGATCTAATAATAGTTTTGTCATGGTTAAACCAAGACTAAATGGAGTCTTATCTAGAACGCTCACAAAGCCCACACATCAAGGTCCAATAATGGGCTTAATTCAAACCTCATGTTAGCTTCCCACGAAGTGCTTAATTCAAACTGTAATACAGTGAACTGACTTTTTTATCGAAATGTCGCGGATAGCAAGAGTCGCCACCGACTTTTATTTTATCCAAATTAAATCAGAAAGGCTAAAAGAACAGGAAAAACCTTTTAAATAAAAACAGGGTTTGGGGGTAATTATGCAAAGGAAAGGTGTAAGGCACCCTTTGCATCCATGGTTTTCCATGGGCTCTTAATTGCTTTGCTCTTTAGCTTTGAAGCCAAAAGTTTCAGAAAATGTAGAAAAAGATAAATATGGACTTTAGCTCGTAAATAAGCGTAGCCATTTTGAAGGATTATGAGAAAGAATATGAAAAAAAAATTTAGAGCAAGGCAAAGCAATTAGGGGCAATTACCTTATAGTTTGAAAAAGAATTTCTTTTAGCCTTTCAGGGTGAAAGGGTCTATCCTTGCCATAAGAGGGCAGGAAGCCTTTCATTTGGAGGTTGAAGGGTCGTCGCATTATCGTTCGCCATAAGACTGACCCATGCCATAGAGAGGCAGGTAGTCTAAGGGAAAGATCAGAATAGCCTTTTCGTAGGCAGCCAGAGGATACCTCAGCCTTTTCGTAGGCAACTTCCGAGGGTCGAGATCATGTTTAGTGTATCGAAGGCAGCATCATTAGGGACCCATGATCTTAGTTGAGATAACATGGCTAAGGTATCCTCGTATTCGAGGGACTGGCTATTCTGCAAAAAACATAAGGCAACAAGGCAACAGGCAACAGAGAGGTTACCCCAAAAGTGTGCGTGTGTGCACCAATCACGTGATCAGTTCAGAATATATTATCTTATAATGATTAAGTGATGCTAGTTTAATTCAGGGTTGCACTCCCTAAAGTTACTAACCACAACAATTGATAAACAAATATAATTAAAGCAAATATGGGGAAAGGGAAAATGAAACCAGCGGAGGAAAGGGGAATTGAAACCAGCGGGATAACAATATTAATAGGTCTAACACGAGTAATAATTAATAGCAGGGTTTAGGGTTACCGATATTCGAAGCTTTGGCAATTGGCAAACCCTGAAAAGGTGGAAAAATAACAAACAAAAATAGGGTGAGTGCATTATCGGTTCGGAGGCAAACATAGCTAACCCTAAAAATAAAAAGATAAAGAAATTTAAAATAAATAAACAAATAGGCACTTAGCTTTGAATTTGATCTGATATGGTTGGCGGTCGGAGGAAACCTACCTCGGGGTTAACCCTGAAAAATGGCAAAGGCAAAAATAGATATGAGTGTATGCAGAGTTCAAAAAGCAAACCTTAAAATAAAAGGAAACAAAATAGACTTTAAAATAATAATTAAATTAAAGACTTAGCTTTGGATTTTGAAGGCGCGTAGTCGGAAGGCATCTGAAAAAGTAACCCTGAAAAGGCACGGAAAAGAAACATTTTTAGTGTAGGCACATTCTAAGACAAAACTCGTATACCCTAATCAAGGCACAAATTACCTCGGTTAATAAAATAACAAATTAATTGAAATGATACCAAAGTTATGGAGAAAAATCGAGAGTTCGACTCAGTATATATCAATTTAAATAATTATTGGATATAATTCTAATTATTTAATCGATAAAAAGAAAATAATATTGAATTTTAAATGATAATAATAAAACAATTATGAAAAACAGTGAAAACTCGAACTTTCGATAAAATAATTGTAATTATTATAAAGAAAATTAAGTTATAAACATAAAAGTAAATGCATAAATAAAATAGTAAAGAATACAAAGAAAAAAGAAAAAAGTAAAACAATTTATAGAATTAAAATAAAAAGGATTAGAAAAAACTTAGCTGGCTGATCCGGTGTGGTGAGTCTGTAAGGTTCATGGTACACCAGCGCATCTTGGATTGTTGGATCAATCTTGGAAGATGATCTGAAGGTCTCTGGCATGAGGACGCATGGTGGACCGTAAGGGTTCCAGCGCATGGGATCTGAGATTGACAATTTGTAAAAAAAAGTTTGAGGACAAGATCGAACCCACGCCTCTCAGATTCGCATTCGCTTCACCAAACCACTGAGCCAAGCGCCTTTTGTCGTTTGAGAAACGCTTTCAGCAATGAATATACGATGCCTTCTGGAGCTAAAACAAAAAACGCGCGCAATTTGAATTGGCGTATAGCAGGATGACACGCATCATCCTCTTCGTTGCGACCTGCAATTTATTTCCAAAACTAGCTACGAATTTGCTACCATATTGTTCGCAACTAATTGACCTGCAAACGTAAAATCTCATACACGCACGAAAAATAAAATCCAGGGCCATATTTGTGATCGTCTTACCCGTACGAACACACCTATATCATTATCATGACTCAATTCTTCCTAGATCAAAAAGCCCTAAAATCCACATATGAACCCTAACAATGGTGTCTGATTACAAACATTCCCAGAAACTCAATCAAATGTCCAGGATCGATCAGAATATCATTATAAACCATAATATGTAATCAAAACGCATAATAGATGCATGAATCATCACTATCTATCTCAAGAAACCGAGTGACTTACCGTGAGCTTTTTGGAGGTATTTCTGGGCGTACAAATTGAAGGTAACGATCAGAATAGTTTCAGAATCGTTCAAGGAATGTTTTAGGACCTTCAGAATGCTTTGATTCTCCTTTTATCTCCAAAATCGATCTCAATTTTTTTGCTCTTTTGACAAGATATTTAGGGTTCTTAAAAGCTAGAAAATCGTCCCCCTGTGATATGTAATGTTTAGGTACTTATATGAGGAGAATTAGGGTAACAAAAACTGAACAAAATCTTGTTGAATCTTGAATATGCCATGGAAAAAATTTGATTGGAAATTTCTCATGAAAGCTTTCTATATTTGCTAAACTTCAATCCAATCTCTTCAAATATATTATTTGCACGAATTTGTGTTGATTGAGGAGTGTAATTGGTGATTAGATATGGTTCTTTTAAGCTTTTGAATCAAATATTTGATTTGATTTTAATTTATTTGATTTTAATTCTTTTTAAATGAATAAAAATCAAAATAAATTAAATAAATCAAATAAATTAATGGAAATAATATTTTTTGTCTTGGATAATCATAAGGATGAGGATTGGATCATAAAGAATTGGGCCTCTTTGCAAAGAAATCCATTTTGAGGCCTTTTTCTTCACATTTTCCTTCTCAAATTTGTCCAACTTTGACAATGCATATCTCTCTCAATTTTTGAGGTATGGAGGAGTTATAGGACTTTTTTTAGAAACCTTAGAGAGTCCTCTAACCAATGTCTTTGGTATCATGTCAAAATAATTTTCCATGCTCCTTGTGTGTCCTTTTGAAAAAAAGTGACTTTTTGTTGACTTTTGAAAAGGACCTATAATGTTTTAGTCCATATCTCTCAAATGAAGCATTTTTAGACTTGGCATGTGAGAGACAAAGTTGTAGAGAATCAAATTTCCTTCAAAATAAGCTTTGTATGGGAAATTTCTGATGTTCCATGTGAGAGTTATGGCTGGTCAAAGTTCAGTTGACTTTCTCCTATGAAAAACCCTAATTTAGAAACTTTTGGAATTGTTGATTTCTGATCTTTCCTTGATGAACCATGATCAATTCTTGATCAAATGGTGAATGATACTTCAATATGAAGATATTGACAAAAAATCAAGAGTTTTGACTTTACTTTGACCACAGTTGACTTTTAGGTTAACCTAATCGACTGTTGACTTTCTGAACAACTGAGTGACCAATTCTTTGAGATGAGACTTGATACTTGTCATGGAGATGATGTGAGATGTATTGAGCCATATGAGATGCCTTGGAGCCATTGATTTACTGATTTTCCTTTGAATAAGCCAAACCCTAATTCTCTGATCTTTGCTTAGGAGAGTGTGTCTTGAAGCTTTGTGTTTTGATTTGAATTTGAATAGGAGAAAATGTGTGGGAAAATTTTGGGGTATGACACAAACCTCACGTTAGCTTCCCACTATCATATTTGATCGAAGACTGATCACACAAAACACTAGACTAAGAGGAATCAGTTTTAAACAACCTCCTATATATAAAGCTCAACATGTGCCAAAATACAGACATTTTATTCACTCTCACATTCTAACTTATTCTCATTCTATCACTGACTTGGGTATTGTAGTGCTAACCTTTTTATATCCACCCTGATCCCCCGCATCAGAAGTGTACTTCACTGTATATGAACCTTGTTCCACTCTGTTATCAACTATTTATGATTCTAGAACCGAATAATGGTGTTATTTGTGGGAATTTGAAATCCAACTCCCGCAAAATTCCATGAGAAACCACTGTCTCTTCACCACTATTAGGAAAAAATCTGATCCTTTTCACATTCGAGTCATCGATATTCTCCTTACCCGAGTCACCGATCAACTCACAAAACAATGGCAACATCGAAAGTTACTGGATCAACTACTCAATGCAACATTGTTGTTATGTTCGTTGCAATAGTTAATGTCCCCGATATCATAAGGGAACTATGATTTCTCCAACAGTCGAAGACGATCTTGTCTTGGTAACTTCTCATTTTGTTCCTACATTATAAAATTAGGTCCATCGGACGATTGAAGGCACATTCCAAGCCCTCTCGATCTTCCATTCATTTCAACAACCACTCCAAGACTAGACCTTGAAGCATCCTCCATTGCAAGTATTGATTCTCAGACAAAAGATGATTTAGATCCTCTAACAGATACAGGCCAATCTAGGTATGCAAGGGGCTAGTGATACGTCTTATAGTGTCTATAATTTGGTGCAACAACATAACTCAGACTTGTTCAGTGGCGGAGTCATGAATTTAAGGCAGCTTGGGTAAAAAATTTAACCGCATGTTACATGTGACATAATATATAAATTGTCATAAAGTATGATACATAAGAGAGATAATTAATTGGACTGAGCCATTGGTTATTCATCTGTTTTAATTTTCACACCCTATTTTTACTAATTTCGTGCCTGATTTTGTCTAAAAATCAGCTATTAGATTGGGGAGAATACAAAGTAAGTAAGGGTTAAGCTCGGGCGCGTGCCCAGGCTCGTTGGGCTATAAAACCGCCCCTGGAATTGTTAGGTGAAAGAGTACTTAGAATCAAAGAAACTTTATAACACACTCCTCCAAGAAATCATTTTGTACGCAACGTGGCCTCGTGTGGCAATCAGGGAGTTATATTAGAACCAATCCCTATTGCGACCCTTCCCCATGTATAGAGGTCCCTAGATTCCTTGATCGTTCCTGACATTGAGAACACCATACCACACAACAAAGTGTGGGGAGAAAAGGAGGAAGTCACACTCCACCAAAGATCCATTGTCCCCGCCATTCACCATCACACTACGCCTAAAGAGAGGAAAGAGACATTGTTGAAGTGCATGTTTCTCTAATGAAAAAGTGAATATTCTAAAGGCGCATCCTTGATAACAAGATCTCAAAATCCTTAAGTAAACCTCCCAAGTTGGACATCTATGACAAATCAAGAGGTCCAGACGAGGACGTCGAGCACGTAGACACATACTTGACTAATACCATGCCCAAGGGCCATGAAATGCAAACTATTTGTGTTAACCCTCAAAGAAGTTGTGACGACATGGTGAAAGGCCCTTCTAGAAGGAAACATAAATCTTGTAGAGAACTCTGTGACTTTCTTTTTTTAATTCACTACTTGAAATCACCAACTCACTGTGATATTTGTACTTAGTTGGATTCAACAGAAGAATGAGACCATACAAGAGAACATCGATCAGTTCATCAAAGTAGGAGTATAAGTAGGGGAACAAACGACGAATTAAATTATTTGATATTTAAAAAGGGATTGAGACCAGACTGCATGTTCTGCGATAAGCTAGGGCTATAAGGGCCTATAAATTAAATGATACCTTAACTAGGCCCAATCCTACATCAATTATGAAGAATAACTCATGGCCGAAGAGGTAGAGAAAGTTCAGGGAGAAGTAAACCAAGGGAATGGTCAAGGATGGAGAGAGACAACAACCATTCTCGAGACAACAAGTCACAGGAAATAAATTTAGGTTCTCATCTTATACTCCCTTGAAAACTTCAAGGGAGAAAATTCTACAAGACTATGAAAATACTAACTTTGAGGAAGCTGAGGTATTTTCATTTCCATATGAGCCATGCCCACAACACCAATAGATGCATCCATTTAAATATGCAATCAAATAACTGATCAAGAAGGGGTGGCTTACTTGATACACCCAGGAGTACGGTAAAAAAGATGACCAGAAAAGAAAGAAATAACACAATAGGTGATATAAGTCACAAAGAAAGAAACTATACCCTCGACGCAAAAAGGGATCTCCTAAGAAAGCCATAGATGTGGTGATCGAAGCCAAAGAAAAGAAGGATAACAACGGTGAAGAGGAAGAAGATCGAAAGGGGAATTGACAATGTCTTGCGTCCATTATGAAGGTTTCCCCAGACCAAGGAAATCGTATAAGGGAACCTTTAAAATAAGAATATACAAGCTAATGCAAATAAATAGAGGAGGTGAAACAATTTTGAGGGTGTCCAGAGAGACCTATCGTTAGGTTACGCAATAACAAAAAGGTGGCCGCATTCTCGAACGAAATATTTCCTTTGGTAATAACAGCAACTATGGATAACTTTGATATACTTATAATCCTCTTTGATGGGGGGGGGGTTCATGCGACATCATTCACGTGGATCTTATTGAGAAGTTTGGGATGAAGAGATAAAAGTTGTCACCGTACAATGGATCCAACTTGCAATTCTTTAACGACACAATAAATTTTCTTTGAAGATACATCAAACTAATAGGGTTTCTTGGAGAAGGAAGTGACACCATGACAACCTATTTGTAATCCATGGTAATTCTATATAAAAGCGTGTACAAGTGCACCCTAAGAAGACCTTTCGTTTCGACACTAGACGTTGTGGTCTCTTCAGTCCACTTGAAGATGAAATATTATAACTTCCACAATGAGACAATAAGTATATATATGGTGATATAGCTTGATCCCAAAGGATACACAAAGCCTTACTTCATGACCATGATGGAAAGACGAGAGAACACAATTGAGGCCAACATGACATCCCTCAACAAACGATTAGGAGGGGTAGTGGTCGGCCACCAAAGGAAAGAACTGTCGCTCCCACCATATATGGCATAAGTCATTTTAAACTGATAAATGTATGAGGGGTATGCGAATGAAAACTGAAGTCCGCCATGATACACCACACTAAGATGCCCAAATATTAATAAGTAGCGACATATTTTCTTATAAGTATCTTTATTCCACGTGTGTAAAATCTACTCTAAATCACTAAGTAATATCTCTTATGTGATAATGAATAGAATTTTCAAAATTATCTTTTTTCTTCCGTATGATCCCAAAGGATATGCATTACTAAGGGGTGTTTTCATAAACACCATGTGTACGACTAAAGCATTTGAAACCCCTGAACAAAATTCAAATAGATAAAGATAATAAACTATGAAACAACGAGGTAATTAGTGCTCACCCCTTTGTGTAGCTAGCCATTCCAAAGTATATAAGGCGAGTCCCCATTATGTTGGCCTCAAATTAAGCCTAAACTTGCAGACAGGAAAGAGGTGTATGCCCTTTCCGGGTGCACTCCTCGTGGACGTCCAGTAAAACTTTTGAGCATGACCTCAATTGTCGCCTAATTTCCGAAAAATAAAACTTAAGACTCAAAGTAACATATAAACATGTAGAAATAATGGTAAGCAAGTAAAAAAGAGAAATGAAATAAAGATAATAACAAAGAATATTCATTCATTTAATATCAAGTGTTACATTGGGAAAAAGCATCACCCGCCAACATTAATCGGCCTCTCATATACTATTTCTTTCTCATGAAGAATTAATTTCCCTAATATTTACACCTCAGGATGGAAAAATTCCACCTGCCTCAGTGCATTTTTAAAAGAAACGTCTA
The DNA here is from genome assembly GCF_029867415.1 of Vicia villosa. Taxonomy (NCBI): domain Eukaryota; kingdom Viridiplantae; phylum Streptophyta; class Magnoliopsida; order Fabales; family Fabaceae; genus Vicia; species Vicia villosa. The sequence continues at coordinate 121,644,076 of NC_081184.1, read as the reverse complement.
TTACAAAATATTGTCCTCCACCGACTTGGCATACTCTGTGGATAAGTCAAAGTTTTCAAGGCGCATCTCCCGTAGGTCATCTTGAGCCTTCTTCCAACCCTCATGATCTCCGTTCAAATACTTTCCAACTTCTTTACCTTATTGTGGGAGGAATACAATGCTTGGATTGTCTCAGCTATGAAAACCTTATTTTTGGATAGTATTGTCTAAGTAGATGTTAGGGAAACATCCTTCTTATTTATCTCTATAGCTAGTGACTTCGCCCATTTGTTTAATAAATAAGAGTATCTGAAAGACCTTATTTAGTTTCTCATTCTGTCAATAGAACATTTGTCTTTGTGAGCTCCTATAGAAATTGGGTTTGCTAGATAGTAAGAGCACTAACATACTCTGCAAACGCGTCTTTCTCTCTTTGAAAACGAAAACGAATGAAGATGTTTCCTCTTTCGATGGCACCGAATTCTATAATGTTTGATTACTGGTACATTCGATACAACGTATCTACCAACTCTTCCTGATGAACAACTTTAGCCTTTCTCGAAAAATAATCATAATCTTTTGCAAAAATAAAATATTGAAGCTCCTTAGCCGTCTGAGGATTAGAGCAGATCAAAATTAGCAGCGACAATGTGCCCGAGGTCAAGGCGTATCATCCCCCGGGACCATATCCGTAAAAATTTTGCATATTTTTTAGAGATATTTTGTCATCTTTCCCTCTCGCATAAGGCCTCTCAAGGGAATACTACTTAGAAGATTTATAATTGGTCACGTGTGACGGCGATGGTAAGGAACCCCCACCATAGGCTGATTAGGAGAACCTTGTTCCTCGTCCTAGCCAGAAGAGAAAGGTTAAAAGAGGTCGAATAAGCAGGGGACCCCATAGTTGGATTTCTTCCTGCATTGGCACATGGATGGCTTCCTCAAGATAATAGGTTATTCTACCCGTCTTCTTTATTTGAAGCATCGTCTTCTTACACTACATTTTATCTACAATCAAGAAATCAAGAGGGTCAAGGAAACCATAATTGAGAAATTATTAAACAAATTGAAAGGATTCATACGCTACTCAACGAAGATGACACACTTCTCCTCTCTAATGGTGGCTTCCTCTAGTAAGTGCATCTTTATATACCGCTTCATTTGTTTCTTGCACAATTGTTAGAGATATTTTGTCATCTTGCCCTCTCGCATAAGGCCTCTCAAGGGAATACCCTTTGTAAGAATTATCATTTGTAACGTGTGACAGAGATGGTAAGGAACCCCCACTATAGGCTGATTAGGAGAACCTTGCTCCCCTGTCCTAGCCAGAAGAGGAAGGTTAAAAGAGGTCGGATAAGAAGGGGACCCCGTAGTTAGATTTCTTCCTGTAACTGGCACATGGATGGCGTCCTCAAGCGAATAGGTTACTTTATGCGTCTTCTTTATTTTAAGCATCATCTTATGATGCTAAATTTTATCTACAATTAATAAATCAAGAGGGTCAAGGAAACCATCACCGAGAAATTATTAAAAAAATTGAAAGGATTCATACGCTACTCACCGAAGATGACACACTTCTCCTCTCTAGTGATGGATTCCTCGAGCAAGTGCATCTCTATAAACCGCTTCATTTGTTTCTTTGATGCTACCCCGAAAGACACGATGTCGTCGGTGAAGTCTAAGCTTTCCTAAAATGCCATCAGTTTCCTCTTTAAATAGGTCTCTTCCTAGGATAAGTCATCCAGAAGGTAGACATAGGACCCAACCTAAACCAAGAAAAAGTTTGACACCAAAATTTTGGGAACATGTATGTACATTTTAAGGGCGCCTCAAGTTAAAGGCCACACATGATCGCATGTGCCACCTCAATGAAGGGGGTAACCAAGTAGTTCCACTATTTGAAATTATTCATGCTATAAGAGTAAGCCCCGAACATCTTCTAGACATGCCTAAGGGAGAGAAAACCTTGACACTGTGTTGAATGTCTTCCTTGAACCTTAAACATTTAACCTTCATCGAAATGTTGCAAGTTTCAACGAAGGAATTCATTGGACTACTCTCTTTGTCTAATGCTACCGATGTCAAAACTATCCATCTCCCCTCAGCCAGGGTCATATGAGAAACCCTCGCGACAAAACTCTGGTTCTAGCAAGTAGGAACATGAGTTTGGGGCAACAATTATAGGCCGCTCATAAGGCTCACACATTAAGGCGCAATAGTGAGCACTCCAAGGAAAAACACAAGGAACAAATATGATGTCACTCAAGCACATAGCTTAATTCTGACCCAATGTCAGCTTCCCACCGTCATATATGAGTGAAGGGTGATTTACACGTAATGGTGGATTAAGTAGAAGTAGTTTTAGACTGCCCCCATATTTAAAGCTTTACACGTGACAAGATCCAAGTATTATATTCACTCTTACATTCTAACTACTTCTCATTCTCATAATAATTTGGACGTTAGAGTGTTAATCTTAGAGGTCCACCATGTTCAGTTGCAACAAAAGTACACTCAACAACATCTGAAGTTTGTTCCACTCAACAAAAGTAATCTTAGAGGTCTACCATGATTGAATTGTATATAACCTACACAGGACTTTCAAAACTTAAAATTAACATAAAAATGACAAAACAACTAATATTCACTCCGTCCCAAAATAAGTATCAAGTGAGCAAAAGAAAGAATAATTATTTCAGCAAATTATTTCTATTAACAGTTGGTGTATTTAAATTAGTATAAATGCAAAGTGAGGAAACACTAAATTAAAAATATTAATTAGACAGTATAATTAGAGAATAAAAATTAAATTTGTATTTGGCGACTAAAATTGAATTATAATAAAAATCTATATTTATTTTAAATATAAATAAATCTTGCTTTAAAAATTTGTCAAACAAATATATCATAAATTTTTTATAATTTATATTAATCTACTTTTATATGTATTATGAGTTCAACAATTAATATAATTTAACTAAATATTTCGAAAATTTAAAATGAATAATAAGATTCAAAAACACATTTTAATGCATGTGATCTCTAGGGCGGTAATATTATTTTTTTGTTAGATAATTTTGTATGCTTTAAAATATTGAAAATTTTAAAACTTCAAAAAAAATTTTCCATTACTAATAAATATATTATTTTTTCTGAAATTTTGTAATTTTATTATTTTAATATTATTATAATTTTTTAAACAATGTTTTTTTACACTAAGACATTGATAAATTCAAAACTCAAAAAAGTAGTTTTCCATTTTATAATAAATATATACAAATATATGCTCATAGAAATATAAATAAAAATAAATTTTAAATTTAATTTTTCCGGAATTTTAAAACTTTAATATTATTTATATTATTATTTCTAATAAATAGTTTTTAATTTTTTAATAAATTAATTAAAATATATACTCATAGATTATTATTATTTTTGTTTAACAATTTTTATACCTCTCTTAGAATTCTCGTAACATTTCATTAACATAGTTAAAAATAATTTTTCAGTCTTTGAAAAATTAATAACATTTCATTAACATAGTTAAAAATAATTTTTCAGTCTTTGAAAAATTAATAAAAGAATATAATATTGTTCTATTCTTAGAATTCTCATAACCTTTTAATTTTTAAATCTTAGTAATTTTCATGTCCCTTTAATATTATGTAACTCTCATATCTCACATTATTGTTTATACATCATAAGTGAATAATTAATTTTCAATTTTGTAAGACCATTTACAATGGTGCAACCCATTTTTGAGTTTTTTATGGGTCCCACCAGCCATATCATCTCAAAATAATTTATTTAATTTTTATTTTATTAGTGTAATTCTAATGGGTCACACAACTTTACCTCATAAATTAATTTGATTGGGTACCACAATATTTTATTAGTTACATTGTAATGCAATTGTATTATGACATGGCAAATTATTTTAATATTTAATTATTATATTGATGTCCAGTTGGAGAACTAAAAAAAAAATAATACCATTAGAGATGCTCTAATCACTTAATATCATTTATTAATACCACTCTTTTTCAAACAATATTACTAACATTTATATACCACTCTTTTAGCAATATTATTAAACCATCTTTCTAATAATATTATTTAAAAATAGTTTTTCAAATCTTTGAAAATATATATATATATATATATATATATATATATATAATAGGAATAATCAGTGTTTTAAAAACCGGACCGGTCATCGAACCAGTGAGGGTACTGGGTCACTGGTTTATCAGTCGAACCACTGAGTCATTGGTCGAACCGCACGACCAAACCGGATTAAACCGGATAACTCGGTTGAATAGACCTGTCATTATATAGGTATAAAACCGGTCGAACCGGATGATTCAGTCTCTAAAAAAATATAACTAGCTTTTAATTTTTTTTAAAATATCATATCATAAATTCACAATTTTATAACTTAAATTCAAATTTTAAACAAAGGTATCACACATAACAAAATAGTAAAAAATTACAAAGTCTAGTTGCAAACAAAGTCTAATTACATCATAATCTAATTGAATAGTTTATAACAAAATAACTCCAATGTGTACCAAATTTAATTCAAAATAGGATTCTCCTAAAAAGAAAATCAAATAAAATTCAATATGTTTATGCTATTTAACAAAATTTATTAGCAAAGATAACAAATAGACAATAAAGTGGGAATAGAACAGTGGGAATAGAATAAAAATAAAATTTAAATTTAAATTTTTGAAATAATTAATATTTATGACAATAATAATATAATAAATTCTTCAGTTACGATTACTCTAATATTTACAGTTTTGCTTAATAACACATTATTGCCGTTAAAGAAATATGACAAATACAAATTATGATTATAAGAATTTGTTACACATTATTTCCGTTAAAGAAATACGATAAATATTAATTATGGTAAGAACTCAATAAATTAGTCTTTTATGTCTAAGCCAATATTTATTCTTACCTTTTGCATTATTCTACATGAAGTCCCTTTGAATTGGAAATTCAGATCAACCAACCTCAAAATTGATCATTTAAAATCTTTCTTTGTTCCATAAATTGACATTATAATTTCTCCACAGTACAACAGTTGTATTTGTTGGTTAATTTTTACCAATAGACCCCGTTCATATTCTAGCTTCCACGATTATGTCCTAATTTTTTTATTATAGTTAATCTCAAACTTAATTAATTTTATATTTCGTATTTCTCTCCAATTTATAATTACATATTTATTTCAAATTTTAAAATTAAACTATTTTTACAAGGTCTTATTATATGTTTGATCGCATGAAATGGAAATGCATTCTTAATTCAATCAAGAGTTATAGGAATTTTTTCGAATTAATTTATTCTAAGTTATATATTTAATTAATTCATTTTTTATATTATTATTGTTATTAATATTTTGTCATGTGTCTATGTCAGAATGCTGAAAAGGTTGTTTATGTTTTATTAACTTTTGCCTCAGCAATTGATATTGTATTATTTCATGTTTTATGAGTTTTTGCCTCAGCGATTAATATTATAGTGTTTCATATTTTATGAGTTTTTTCCTTAACGATTGATATCATCTTTATGATATTTATTTCTTTTATATTTTTGTCTTGAACTTATAATTGCACTTCTTTTATCAACTTTAAAAATTATCTTTTTCTTTTAACAAACATTGAATTTATTTAATTTTAGGGAAACAAAATGAATTGCTTAATATAATTAAGGGTTAAAAGGATTACATTCAATTAATTCATTTTTAAAATCTTATTATTGCTGATATTTTTAAATCTTTTTTAAATCGAAGTATTTATCTTTCTTTTTAAGATATCAAACAATAAAATATATGTTGTTAAAGACTAATTTAGAACTTACTCTAAATGAACACTATATATTTTCTTTCATTTATGCTGATTCACAATACGTCTATTTTTTTTGCAAAATAGCTTAAGATTAAAGAGGGCATTAAAAATAGTTGTGAATAGAAATAAGGATTGTAATATTTTATTTTTATTTATTTACAAATTTATTGTGTAATTGAATAAGATCAACATAGAGTTTGATAATTAAAAATCAATTGGTCCTATATTTTCAATAACAACAACATTTAATTTATTTTTAAAATTGTGATTTAATATTTTCAAAGGACCAAAACAATAAATATAAGCTATCCAACACTAAACTATTTATGATTGTTTGGTGGAGTGAAGGACCATTACGAGGCCAAATCTCATTATAAGTGCAAAATAAGAAGACAATTTGGTGGAGTGAAGGACCAGTATGAGGCCAAATCTCATTATAAGTGCAAATAAGAAGACAAAAAAACAACTATATATGGTCCCAACTGTATATATAATGCATGGGATGAGGCTTTAAAGAGTACTATTTATGGCAATATTCATGGAGTTTGATAATCATCTACTTTAGTTTACGTGTTAATAAGTGTTAAGCATATGTTTGGTTATATGTCGGCAAGAATTGATTATTTTGATAGAATTAAATTTAATAAAATTGTTTTTTTTATTGTTGTTAAATGTGAGTTGTCAATTAATTTATGTTTGGATATATTAAAATAAAAATGAATTTTATTATTTGATATTGTTTGGATAACTTAAATTTAAATTATTTTTAAATATATAATTATAAAATCAAGTTTTAATAGTTGTATTTTGATCAAACATAAAAAATACTAATAATTAGATATAATTATATCTTTAAAATAACTAAATAAATAGAATAATTAAATTAAAAATTTTAAATAAAAATTATAAATAAATATATATATGACAACGCTTTTAAGAAAATAATAATAATAAAAATTAAATTGTATATTGGTATATATTAATAATATATTTTGATATAATAATGTAATACAGATTTAGAATACGGTAAGAGATTTTTTAATTTTAATTAAAGATTATAAGTTCGAACTCGTCTCTGAAAATGCAAGGATATTCAGTTTTTTTCAAAAATAATTAAAATATTTGAATTCAAACCAAACATTAATGTTATATCATGTTTTATTGATGCAAACATAAATAATGAATAATTCATGAAAAAAGGATCCTCTCATGCCTATATTTTCAGCTAACCCTTAACCCTCATGCTCATGATCTAATGGATAAGATATTATGAAAAAATAATAAATAAATAAATAAAAGAGATTTTGAAGAGAGAAAAAAAAGACAGATGAAGAGTTGAGATTGTAATAGTAAAGGTGTACATAGGCCGGTTTGGATTGGATTTGGCCAATCCCAATATCGAATTCGTGTTGGACATTCCGGTTTGGATGATCCCACAAATTATCGAGTTGGATTGGGTTAAGTAGTGGATTGTCCAAATAATTTGTTTGCTTATTAATATTAAAAGACTAAACTATGATTCATCATATTTTTTCTTCATAATCTTAAAAAAATAGATAATTTATTTTTACTATCTTTTAGCATTATATAATAATAAATAATAATATCAACTAATAAAAATTATCATAAAATACTAGCAACAAAATAAAGTTGCATGACATAAAATTGCATTTGCATTAAAATAATTAAAAAGTGAAACATTCAAAATTAGTTAATGTCATGGTTAACTAAAATAGTAAATGTTAAGAAACTAAAATTACAAGAGCTAAGTTAATATCGATCAAAATTATTAAAATTGTAATAATAAATATTTAATTAGTGGGTCAATGGGTCTTTTGGGTTTGTATTGAGTTTTACCCGAAATCCAATTTTTTAATGGGTTTTTTGGTTTAAAAGCTCATATCAACACAATTACCCAATCCAACCCACTTTTTTGAAATCCATGTACATCCACCCCTATGCAATAGTATGGCCGCAAGAGGTAAAATGCAGGAGATAATCTATATCCATGACTCAGCGTGTAACTAAATAAATACTTCCTCCGTCTCACAATAGGTGTCATCTTTCCTATTTTTATCTGTCTCAAATTATTTGTCCATTTTAAATATCAATGTGACATTTGTTATTTCTTTCCACTAACTTATCATTTTAATTCATTTAATTACACCACTACCTATTATTAATAAGGTTATTTTAGTGAATGAGACTCATTTTATTATTGAAATCAACATAATTAATCATTTTCTTAAAATGTGTAAAAATTTCAAAGAGGACACCTAATGTGAGACGGAGGGAGTATTTATTTTGGGCAGCATCACTAAAGATTTAAGATTAATTTATTTTAATAATTATTATGATTCATAAACTATACTTAGTTAAACTTTTTAGAATTTACTCTTGTTAAAATCCACAAGTTAGGTGATGGAATTTAACAATAATTTTACAATCTCCTAATTGCAACCAATAAAATTGGAGATGTATATGTAACATAGTATTAACCCATACTTTCAATCACAAATATCAAAACTGCCACTACTTAAATCTTGGTTGATTAATTTTGGTCATTATGAATAGACATAATCAGTGATAGAATGTTTACCTCTTGTGGCAATTAACCATTGATGCAAAATCAAGAGAATGATCATGAGAGTTGAAGGAAGAACAACACCTCTACTCAGTCAACACGAACAAAGTGCCTTCAATCTCAGTACTAACTACATGAATGAAGACTTTGAGAGAGAGAGAGAGAGATAGAAAGGAAGAGAGAGAGAGAGAGAGAGAGAGAGAGAGAGAGAGAGAGGAAGAGAGAGAGAGAGAGAGAGAGAGAGAGAGAGAGAGAGAGAAAGAGAGAGAGAGAGAGAGAGAGAGAGAGAGAGAGAGAGAGAGAGAATGCGACTAGGGTTTCAATTACCGAATTCAATGAAGCAACAAATACTTCAGCATATGGGTTCTATTTATAGAACCACTTGGGTGGGCTGCAAGCTGATTAAGCCCATTAAGCACTACTTCCTTACGGTGTAATCTATTTCACGTAAGTACATCATATATTATATTGTTATGTATTTTACTTAAGTATATTGTACCTTACATTGTTTCTTATTTCACTTAAGTACACAATATCTTATGATGGTCTATATTTCACTTAAGTACATCATATCTTGCGATGTTCCATATTACACTTAATTACAACGTACCTTATGGTGTTACCGTGTTTTTCTAATTAACACTAGTGCATTTTTAGAGTAAAAAATCGAATAAGCTTCACTTATTTATTTTCTACCTTCAATTTTTCATTATGTGTGTGACTCTATAGGTTCTCGTGACGGTGACAATTACATCAAATCACATATTTAATTTTATAAGCAATGAGTTGTATCTAGAAACACGGAAATATTATGACATATTACAAAACATTTTCTTGATAATGTTTATGTGACTAATTACCCTTTTATCCTTATCTCCATATTAAACATAAGACATATTTTGTGTCACCCTTGTCCAGCTCAATAATGGACCCTTAGACATTTATCCTGCTATGCAGGATAGGAAATTTCCTCTACGTCATTCATGTCCCTCAGCATGATTTGTGGAAAACACATCAATCATCTTTACGGTTATCCTAGTACATACAACTTTTTATCAGTAGTAAAGTATTCAACTCCACATATATGATCTATAATGGTGAGTAATTATCAAGAGAAATACACAAATCAACATCAACCATATTCAAATTAGCAGCAATTCTATCTAAAACAATAACATTTGTCATAATAGTGGATTTATGTGCTTACATGAATAATCAAAAGGTGATTTGGGATGGTGAAGCTCTTGGATAGAAAGATATAGGTCAATCAATACTTAGTTTTTATGATGACATGGTTTTGATGATAACATCCCTTGAAGTCAAACAATTTCTAAATTAAGCTTAAGTGGTCAAAGATGCATAAGGTGGTTGGTCAAGTTATCCTCCCGAATCAAGCTAAAGATTATTTAAAGTCAATATTATAGTTCAATGACTCACTTAGGATTCATGATCAATGTTGGTTTAAACCTTCAACATCACATATGATGCTAACAAATATGAAAACATCTCAAGCCTCATCAAGAAGACTTAAGGCTCCTGTGTGATTCTAAAATCAAAGATAATGATGTCAAGACTTGAAGCTTTAGAGTGTGAAAGAAAAGAAGAATGAAAACTTTTTTGGTCGTATTCGATTGAGTAATCAGTATACTATAAATACACAAGGGCGTTTCTAGAAGTATTATGGCCAAATCACACACACGCACACTTGAAACTATGGGTGTTCGATGTGTGGTTTGGGCGGTTTTCACGCCAACGGTCATCCAAACTGCAAGAGTAAAAAAGTGCAGTTCAATTTGGTTCGGTTGAATTTTAGAAATAAAACCAAAACAAACTAATGTAGTTTAGGTTGGTTCGATTTTTTCAAGATTTTTATTGAACCATACATAGGAAGGGATTTAAGAGAGGTTTTTCAAAATTTTGATCCTCTTGGCGGAACAATCCCAATGAACGGGTTTTGATTATATCATTAATCACAAACCAAACGTAATTAGGATTATCGAAATACCTCTTGATTTGTGCTTTAACTTTGATCACAAACGTAGAAAATACCATTGTCTCTACGAAGTCCACACGACTGCAAAGTGGAAGGAGGTGCTAGCCATTTTATGAGAATAAAAAAAACTAAAACTAGTATTATAGGGGAAAGAGTTTCTCTATTTATAGAGAGCTACTAAAACCCTAATGTTTTTTTTTGGACTTTTCTAAAAAAAACCCCGACATTATTTATATTTAATTAAACTCTTTTAATTTAATTAAATAAAATAATTAAGTTATATCATATTTAATTTAATTATCGGTCAATTTTCATTTATTTAATTAAATCATATTTAATCAAATAACTAAACATAAGTAAAAATGATTCAAAAGCAAAATGAATATTTTAGTATTACAAATAATACCACTTACGCACTAGTTATATATTTTATCTTTGTATTAATATGTTTGTCTAACGAACATAGCATAATTACGTTATTATACTTGGGACAAATAATTACTAATTGTCAATGATAATTGCATGAACAACCATAATAATTAATAATTGGTATAAAATTGAATACTAAATACTTAATTGGTAATAAGAGATAACACAAATCCCTATATACTTACGAATTAGTAAACATTTATAGGTAACAATCTCTTTTATGTTGAATTAACTTATTTTATATGTAAGTTTGGATCTCAACGATCGCCTTGAATATTGAATATAAATATAGATTTTGTTTATACATTTATAAATTTCTTTATTCACATAACTTCATTTATTAATTGACACTTAGTGTATAAATATACGATTTTGTTTTTTCATCATGTTTCATAATTAATTTTTCTTTTTTTTTATACAAACAAACACACATGCTTGATATATAATTAATTTTTCTTTTTTTTTATACAAACAAACACACATGCTTGATATATTTTGGTTGTTGTAGTTGTAGGATAGGGTGTCAAAATAGCAACTCTGTTTGTAAAAGTATATAGACTAACTTTAGGTTTACTTTTATGTTTATAACTTCTTTTTATATAGCTCAATCACTTCTAAAAGTGTTTGTCGGTTCTTTCTTTTGTTTATTATTTTTCCAGAATATTAGTGATGGGAATGATTGGTGAAAAGCAAATGGAAACTCCCCTCACCAAAGAAAATATCAAAATGGAAAATGTGTTTTGCCTTTTATTGTAACACATCTTTGAAAGACTTAAGTAGCAATGTTGTAGAGACATATATAAATGGTGCTATTGACATATTAATCTATTTTTGTTTAATCAAATTTTATGACCTTTTTATGTTTGAACAACTTTAAAGTTTGAGTTCATGTAATGTAATGTTTTTTTTTTTTTTTGATCACTTGTAATGTAATGTTATATTGTATGATATTGAATTGAAAGTTAAAAAAATTGATTTGGAAAAACACAATGCTACTAGATAGTAGCAGATAATAATTAAAAAAATAATATTTAGAGTCAGAATTAAAAGTTTCACTTTTCTGTCTTCCCTACAGAAATAAATTTGATAATTTTCTATTCTTACTTTAAAGACGGAATATGTATTAAAGACGGATTGAGAGATTATCATTTGTAAATTTTAAAAATAGAAAATTTGATAACTTTTCAAAAGTTAATTTTTTTGAAAAAAAATCTTATAATAAGAAAAGTCGCGAAAAAAAAGTAAAACTGATTTGAGTTAAAAGGTAGTGCACTGACAGTGTAAAAATAGTTTACACTGTCATCCAATAGGGAGTCATGAATGTGTCATGTCATTAAAGTTTTTTTTAAGATAAAAGAATGTTTTAATTGGATGCATGGTGGTGATTGGTTGACAGTGTAAAAGTATTTTACGTGTCAGTGCATGACCTATTTTCTCAATTGATTTTAAATACAGTTAGTTCTAATATATTCATTCATAAAAGAGTGTTTTCCACAAAGAAATTCACATCAAAGATCCAAGAACAAATCATTCAACTAAACATAAAATCTTCAACATTAATACCATGGTTAGTTTTTGATGGCACAAGACATGACCCTAATCTGATCACTAAAATTTCTGAAAACTTCGGCCTGGAAAATGGCTGTGGAACCATCTTGCTTTTTTTTTGCTTTAAAGGTAATAAAAAACAATCCAGGAAGGGTACAGTTTGACTTGACAAGGTCTTCAAACTCAAATTTTGGACCCTAAATAAATAAGAATATTAGAATATTAGAATAATAATAATAATAATAATAATAATAATAATAACAATAATAATACCAATAATAAAGTTGATGAATGAATTTTAGAACCTGATTATTTCTTTTGTTATACTTTTTCAAAGCAGTTTCACAAAGTAGAACGAGACGATGGCGACTAGATTCAGTTATGGGAAAGGGACAGACACCACCTTGTAACCATAGACTTGATGGAGGGCAAGCATCAAAGGGCTGAGTTGTCCAGAATACGTTATAGATGAAACAGAAAATTAATCATCATCAAAATTAATCAAAGTTACAGAGATGTGAAACACAAAATTAATCATAGAGATGTGAAACACAAAATTAATCATCATCAAAATTACTATTATTATAGAGAGATGTAAAACACAAAATTAATCATCATCAAAATTATTATTATTATAGAGATGTGAAACACAAAATTAATCATCATCAAAATTACTATTATTATAGAGAGATGTAAAACACAAAATTAATCATCATCAAAATTATTATTATAGAGATGTGAAACACAAAATTAATCGAAACGATAAAATTAATCATTAAAAGTATTAATCAAAACACAAAATTAATCATCATCTAAGTTAAAGAGAGATACATACATTTAGATTTATGCATCGAGGGCGTCTATGATAGTCAGCCTCGGCGATTTTGATTTTCATCGGTTTCTTGAGTCTCGAATCCGCAAGATCACCTTCAACATGGTTCCGTTTCGATTTCAGCCGTGAACCTCTTTCAACAACATCCATATGACCTTCAACATGGTTCCGTTCCGATTTCAGCCCTCTTTCAACAGTATACACAGGTTCATCTTCAACATTTTTCCGGCCAACTCTTTGCTTCCGCTTCCGTTTCCGTTTCGATTTCACCTGCCTACCTCTTTCAACACTGCTTTCCGCCAACAAAGCCCTATCCATCGATATTTCTTCGGCTGCAAAGAATCACAATTTACGCCTTTAAAATAACTTATCCTTATTTATAATATCACTCACCCAGCCCATAACATAACAAACCCTAGAAAATACTATCAGTGTCATGTGGCCATATTCATTTAAATCCAAATTCAAATATATCTTATTTATTTTTAATATAATATAAAATATATATATATATATATATATATATATGAGGAGGGATATTCTTACTCCAGGAGTAAGTTATTAACACTTACTCCAAATCTGGATCATTGATTCTTCTCAATCTAATGGTTAAAAGTAATAAGTAATGATTTTCTCTTTCCACATTTAATTACTTAATAATTTTAACCATTAGATTGAGAAGAATCAATAATCCAGATTTGGAGTAAGTGTAAATAACTTACTCCTGGAGTAAGAATATCCCTCCTCTATATATATATATATATATATATATATATATATATATATATATATATATATATATATATATATATATATATATATATATATATATATATATATATATATATAATGAGAAAAAGATGGCTTCTAAAGTGAAGGCTCCAACAAGTGAACTACTTTAAGAACAAATAAAAGTCATTAGATTAATGATTAATCTAATTTAACAAATGCTATTATACACCCTACACATCAAATCACACCTATTTTTTTCCGACTTTTTCTTTCTTTATTTGTTCCCAACTACATACCACCATCACAAAGCCTTTTTGTCTTTCTCATCTTATCATCTCCGACCAATTTCCACTGCAACATTGAATCAAACAAATTTAGTTGAACCTTTTAAATACTTGTGTTTCTCAATATGAGAATCATATAAAATAAAACAACAAGACTTCAAATCAAATCAAAATGTTGTTAATTTTTTTTGCAAAGGAAGTGAATGATAAGAAAAGAATATGATAGAAATTGATTCAAGAACCCTTTGCCATAGAATTAAAGGATTTTGATGTCTATTAAGCTATATTTGGTATAACAAAATCATATTCTGTTCAGCCATATTTGGTAAAAATCCTGCTATTAATAATAGGATCAGATTTCATTCAATATTGTAATTGTACTGCTGTATATAGAATTAGAAATTACAATATTATAGGCATGATTCTAGGAGCTAATGAATGCCTCATCTTGTATATAATGTGACCTATTTTGATAAATAAAAACCGTGAATCAATTTCTACATGGTATCAGAGCCATGGAAGGAGAAAAAGATCCAAAATCTTCTGTAACAGGAGATGATCAATCTCAGAAGAAAAAGCCATCGCCCTACGATCTCACTTCCAACGACAACCCTGGAAGTGTGATTACGCAAGTGCAGCTGCGGGGTGAAAATTATGATGAATGGGCTAGAGCTGTGAAAACATCCTTAAGAGCAAGGAGAAAATAGGGGTTCATTGATGGAACCATAAAAGAACCTGAAGAAGAATCCTCTATGATGGAGGATTGGTGGACTGTTCAGGCCATGTTGGTGTCATGGATCTTGAATACGGTAGAACCTAGTCTGCGAACTACCATGTCTTATTTTGAAACCTCTAAGGAGCTTTGGGACGACATAAAGGAGAGATTTTCTGTCGTGAATGGTCCGCGCGTTCAACAACTCAAATCAGAATTGGCTAAATGCAAACAAGGAGGTTTGTCCATGGTGGCCTACTATGGAAAGTTGAAGGCTCTGTGGGATGACTTAGTAAACCATGAACAGGCACTGGCCTGCACATGTAAGGGGTGCACGTGTGGCATTCAAATAAAACTTGAAAAACGCAGAGAAGAGGAACGATGTCACGTGTTTTTAATGGGATTAGATGATGGGCTGTATGGAACTGTGCGTTCCAATTTGCTAGCCACCGACCCCATGCCATCTTTGAATAAGATGTATTCTATTATGGTGCAAGAAGAACGAATGCGATCTATCACGCGAGGAAAAGAAGAAAGGACAGAAGTTATGGCCTTGGCAGTTCAAGCAAGTGCAAAGATGAAAGGGCGCGAGATCAAGAACAAATTTGTGTGTACGCACTGCAACAGATCGGGTCATGATGAAGCAGGCTGCTTCCAGCTAATCGGATACCCAGAATGGTGGGGGGAACGTCCCAGAAATGATGAAAAAGTAGTAGGGCGAGGAAGAGGCCAGAATCGCGCTTGAGGTACTGCATCTAACAGTGGACGTGCTCAAAGAGGACCGGTGCGTGCGCATGCTGTTGTCGCTACCGCGAAAATTAACAGAGTCGCCACTAACATATTTATCCTGAAATTTGAGACTTATGGCTCTGTTCATAATATCAATTTCATGTGAATACTCTCTTGTGCTATGGTTTCTTGTTATTCGATAGAATAGAGCAGAAAAGAAGTTGGTACTGTCTGAGATAATTTACTTTATCTTTAGATTTTGCTTTTCTTTTTCTTTGGGTCTGTTTAAGATAAGAAGTGATACAAGAAGTATAATATAGTGTGTGTAAGGTATAATTTGCATGGTGAAATGAATTGGGTTTGTTTGAGATAAGAATGGAATATGATGAAGAAAAACAGGTTTGTAGAGAGAACAATGGAGTAAGAGATAAGAATGAAATGTGAAATTTCATCATTACTCTCTTCATTTCAACTTAATGGATTATTTTCACCATTTTACTTTATGACAGGTTCTTTAACTTGAAGATGAGCAATGGTGAGAATGGCATGCAAAGAAGAGGTCGAAAGGTGAAGAAATTGAGTGGCTCAAATCAGTTGGAATTCTCTTGTAGCTTAAGGACTTTGATTTTATACAACTCGAATTCAATTTGTTTCAACTTGGGATTTGTAGCTAGTAGTCTAGTACTGTATGTAATCTCGAATTTGAATCTTGTTTCACTTAGAAATTCTCTTTTGTAATTCAAGAACTTGATGTAATTGAAATCGAAAGGTTTGTACTAATTTTGTATCACTTTTTCTAAACTTATTAACATTAATTATGTCATTTCAGACTAGTGTATGTCTAGTTTACTTCTTAAACAATGGATTTTTACATTACCTTAAAAGATATATATATATATATATATATATATATATATATATATATATATATATATATATATATATATATATATATATATATATATATATATATATATATATATATATATATAGAGAGAGAGAGAGAGAGAGTTTTTACAATTAAGAATATTTAAATTATTTTTTGTGAAATTAAAATTTTTGAAAGAAATTTAAAAATAATGGGTATATTAATTTTTATTTATGAAATTTAATTTTTTTATGAAATTTAAAAAATAATTAACAATATTTTTTTTGTGAAATTTAATTTATTTATGAAATTAAAAAAATAATTAACAATATTTTATTTGTGAAATTTAATTTTTTTTATGAAATTTAAAAAATAATTAACAATACTTTTTTTTGTGAAATTTTATTTTTTTATGAAATTTAAAAATTAATTAACAATATATTTTTTTTGTGAAATTTAATTTTTTTATGAAATTTAAAAAACAATTAAGAATTTTTTTAATTATTTGTTTGGATGGATGGATATCCATCCATTTGAAATATGTTAATGGATGGATTGGATGGATTTTATTTCTTAATGGATGGATTGGATTGGATTTTTATTAAGAGATTTTAGTCGATTGTAATGGATTAATGGATTGGTTTGATCCATCCATTAACAATCCAATCCATATCCATCCAATCCATCCATTTTGCCACCCCTAGATTAATCTAATTTACAAATGCTATTATACACCCTACACATCAAATCACACCTATTTTTTTCCGACTTTTTCTTTCTTTATTTGTTCCCAACTACATACCACCATCACAAAGCCTTTTTGTCTTTCTCATCTTATCATCTCCGACCAATTTCCACTGCAACATTGAATCAAACAAATTTAGTTGAACCTTTTAAATACTTGTGTTTCTCAATATGAGAATCATATAAAATAAAACAACAAGACTTCAAATCAAATCAAAATGTTGTTAATTTTTTTTGCAAAGGAAGTGAATGATAAGAAAAGAATATGATAGAAATTGATTCAAGAACCCTTTGCCATAGAATTAAAGGATTTTGATGTCTATTAAGCTATATTTGGTATAACAAAATCATATTCTGTTCAGCCATATTTGGTAAAAATCCTGCTATTAATAATAGGATCAGATTTCATTCAATATTGTAATTGTACTGCTGTATATAGAATTAGAAATTACAATATTATAGGCATGATTCTAGGAGCTAATGAATGCCTCATCTTGTATATAATGTGACCTATTTTGATAAATAAAAACCGTGAATCAATTTCTACATGGTATCAGAGCCATGGAAGGAGAAAAAGATCCAAAATCTTCTGTAACAGGAGATGATCAATCTCAGAAGAAAAAGCCATCGCCCTACGATCTCACTTCCAACGACAACCCTGGAAGTGTGATTACGCAAGTGCAGCTGCGGGGTGAAAATTATGATGAATGGGCTAGAGCTGTGAAAACATCCTTAAGAGCAAGGAGAAAATGGGGGTTCATTGATGGAACCATAAAAGAACCTGAAGAAGAATCCTCTATGATGGAGGATTGGTGGACTGTTCAGGCCATGTTGGTGTCATGGATCTTGAATACGGTAGAACCTAGTCTGCGAACTACCATGTCTTATTTTGAAACCTCTAAGGAGCTTTGGGACGACATAAAGGAGAGATTTTCTGTCGTGAATGGTCCGCGCGTTCAACAACTCAAATCAGAATTGGCTAAATGCAAACAAGGAGGTTTGTCCATGGTGGCCTACTATGGAAAGTTGAAGGCTCTGTGGGATGACTTAGTAAACCATGAACAGGCACTGGCCTGCACATGTAATGGGTGCACGTGTGGCATTCAAATAAAACTTGAAAAACGCAGAGAAGAGGAACGATGTCACGTGTTTTTAATGGGATTAGATGATGGGCTGTATGGAACTGTGCGTTCCAATTTGCTAGCCACCGACCCCATGCCATCTTTGAATAAGATGTATTCTATTATGGTGCAAGAAGAACGAATGCGATCTATCACGCGAGGAAAAGAAGAAAGGACAGAAGTTATGGCCTTGGCAGTTCAAGCAAGTGCAAAGATGAAAGGGCGCGAGATCAAGAACAAATTTGTGTGTACGCACTGCAACAGATCGGGTCATGATGAAGCAGGCTGCTTCCAGCTAATCGGATACCCATAATGGTGGGGGGAACGTCCCAGAAATGATGAAAAAGTAGTAGGGCGAGGAAGAGGCCAGAATCGCGCTTGAGGTACTGCATCTAACAGTGGACGTGCTCAAAGAGGACCGGTGCGTGCGCATGCTGTTGTCGCTACCGCGAAAATTAACAGAGTCGCCACTAACATATTTATCCTGAAAAGGAAGGGAATGCCAGCAAACCACAAAACAAAACAACGGTCTCACGACCAGAGAAAAAGGTTAAGGGAGTCGGTTACGCGAGGGGAAGGTATTAGCACCCCTCGTGCCCATCGTACTCGATGGTATCCACGCTAGTGTCTAAATCTATGGGTGTGTAACAAATCTACGCTAATATGGACTAAAATGAATGTAAAATGTAGGGAAAAGAAAAGATTGTGCTCGCACGGGCCCTACCCCGCTGCCTACGTATCCGTTTTGCGGAATCAGAGGTACCGTAGCTCGGCTAACTAATTTTTGTTTGTTTTGTGTTTTTTAGGTGAACGAGTTACATTCACACTCCGCTGCTCGACCTTTGGAGACTTATGCTTGGGAATGGAGCGGAAATAACAAGCTCTTAAGAAATGAAAATTAAAGAGTGTTGTTTGTGTTTTAAAGAATGCATGAGGAATGCCTAAGCTAAGGGGGAAAGCTTGCTACCTAATGTTATCATACAAAGGGTACAAATCTAAACTAAGCTAACAACCTACAAGAAAAAAAGGGAAGCACACAATAATATCACACAAACGAGCTCCGCTCGTAAAGCAAACAAACCAACGGTACTGACCGAATGGTAGAGAAGGGGTCCCGCCATAGCCAAGGGGAGCAGCTCAACCCAAGTCAACCAAGCATTAGACCTCGCGAAAATGATCGGGCCATAGACAAGAGGGCGGTCCCCTCTCAGCAACCAAGCCGTCACGGATCGTATAGGAAAACGGTGCGCGCGTAAAGCACAAATATAAACACACCAACAAAAACAGAGCCTCTTTCGAGGGCTTGGCCAGATGCATGTCTAGGTCCTACTTCTCATGTTAAAGGATGATGCGAGAAAGCGATAAAGTGCAATAGAAATAAAATGAAATGGGATCAATACCAAACAGATGATGATCCGTAAACTAAAGCGAAGCAAAGGGAAGAAACTAAGGATCCCGCGAGCGAGCTAGCAAAGCAAAAGCAAATAGTCAGCACACCGATTGGCCATGAAAGCACACAAAGGTCGACACGCGCGTCGAACACAATCACAATACACCTGCAAGACGAACAAGCAAATTAAACAAGCAGATATAGAGTAATAGAGATGTGTCTCCAGGATGAGAACACAAAGCAAGCGAATGAAATCGTGTCCCGCAAGTAAAGCGGAACACTCATAGAGTGAGCATCAATCGGTGACCTTCCAAAAGCCTCGCACACTAGCACACACGTTAGAGATAACAATACACCGCAATCAGAATTGCGTTATTGCTATTCTAAAATAAAACCGGACAAAACGAACATGGAAAAGGTACGGTAATACGCGAATAAGCATGCAAAAATCACACCGGAAGCCGACAAAAGTACCATCTTGGAAAACACAAAATTCAGAAATACAAATCATTCCACAAAATAGTATATCTTACAAGCTTTCCAACGATATAAAGAACACGCAAATCGGAGTTACGAGCAAAAAGATATGAATTTTTGAAGTTAAGAACAAAACACACAGCCGTAACCGGTTACGCCCTGACCCGTAACGGGTTACGGTCAAAACAGAAGCAAAAGGAAGGAAAAACACGGGTTCGTAACCGGTTACATCCTGAAGCGTAACCGGTTACGCTGTACACAGAAGCAAAAATAGAGGTAAAAAACAAACTCGTAACCGGTTACGGCCAGGAGCGTATCCGGTTACGCTGTGTACAAAATCAGCGCAACGAGGTAAACACGGGTTCGTAACCGGTTACAGCCTGAAGCGTAACCGGTTACGATGAGCACAGAGTCAAAAAAACAGCACAATCAACATTCAAAGCAATTCAAACATGCATCCATCAAGAACAATGATCAAGCACGAATTAAACTCGATTTGCACAGTGTTATGAACATCAAATCACCACAATTAGGCCTCAATCCACATGGATTTCAAATCAACATCATTGATTATTAAACAACAAACTCATGCAAGCATTAAAACAAACACATAGTGCACCAAACTTGTATCCACATGCAATTGCAAGCAAAGTTCCAAAGAATCTAATATTTAATCATCATCAACCACTAGATCTAGCATTCGAATCATGTTATCATCAACAATTAAGCACTTAATTCAAGGTTCAAGGCTTACCGAATGAAGATCTAAACCGACGCGCGAACACGAACACGACACGAACACGAACACGGACGAGATCGAAAAGCGAATCCGGAAAAGAGTGAGAGTGTGATGCGCGAGAATAGAGAAGGGGAGAGAGAATCTGAACTCGAGATCTTGAACTTCAATCCATATTGCTCTTGATTCTTGATGAAAGTTGATGAAGGTTGATGAAAGTTTTATAGAATTTGTGGTTTTGATCTTTGAAAATTGAGAGAGAAATGAGAGAAAAAGTTTGTGAAAAATTTGGTGAATTGAAATTATGAGTCCTCCTTTTGATTTGTGAAGAGCAAAATGTTTATATATTGTCAACGCGAATTGTCCAAATCGCCCTCGGTGCGTCTTATTTTGGCTCGTTTTTAAGGAAACTCGGTTTGGCTCTCAATTCCGGAACGAAACCAATGCCACTATGAAGATGACCAAATTTGTGACTCATCGCCGCGAGAATCACCTCAATCCGATAAGCGGTGAAGAAAATACGCCCGTTTGAATGACGAGAAACGCCGATTCATCTGGTACGACTGTGCAAAATTTTGTGAGTACCGCTCAAAGAACTCGATAAAACCCTACCTTCGGCTCAAAATCTGAACAAGCATGTGTGACGAAGAAACGAAGCTAACGAAATTTCCGAGAGAATTCCGCCGGAATGGACTTCATACGATAAAAATCAAAGAAGTTATGAATTTTCAAACTAGGCGCGACATACTCGAAAACATATTTTTTTACCGAAACAACGCGACGATCCTTAAAATTCTGGGAATTTTCCGTGCAGAATTGGCCTTCGGTCCGAACATATGAAATCTTGGTAATGATGGTACGGAGCTCTAGTTAAATTTTCAAGTGAATCCGGCGAGCGGATTAGGAGATACGAATTTTTCGAGGTCCGAAACCCTACATTCAGCACTGTTTTTCACCATGAAACCTCAAGTAAATTGCAAATCTGGCGACCTTCCTCAAAGAATTGGCTTCCGAGCCGAACACGAAAGTTGTAGATATCGTCGAAACGGTCAGGATGTCATACCCCAAAATTTACCTTCCACACTTCTCTCATAACAAGGTTTAAAAGCAAACTTCAAAACCTTGCTCACTCAGATGATCCAGATAACCCACAGTCAACTGATTCAAACCTGAAGGTCAACTACAATCAAAGCATGATCCAAACCATGATCATTGGGCAAACATCAAGTGTAGGGATGCATAACCTTCATTTGATCAAATATTGATCATGATTCCATTAATAGAAACTCAGAGATGAACAAATGCAAAAAGGTTCAAATTAGGGTTTCTTAGGAGAAAGTCAACCCAACTTTGACTGGGCATAACTTTCACATGGAACATCAAAAATTCTGCACTCAAAGCCTATTTTGAAGGAAATTGGATTCTCTACAACTTTGTGTCTCACAAGCCAAGGCTAGAAATGCTTCATTTAAAAGATACAAAGCAAAAGATTACAGGTCATTTTCAGGCATCCTTCAAAAGCAGTTTTTTGTCAGAGAAGGTATGATCAAGATAAAAGCTTCAAATGAGAAATATGTTCCAAAGTGGCTTGTAGAGGACCTCTTGAGGTTTCCAAAAAGTATTAGAACACCCTCATAGCTTAAAAAATGAAGGAGATATGCTTGATCAAAGTCAGGTGATTTTTGGAGGCAAAATGTGAAAAAAGAGGGTTCAAATTAAAGAATTTTGCTAATGGGCCTATGTTTTTATGGTACAAACTTGATCCATAAGCCATTAGCTTGTCCAAAACAAAAGGGCACGAAATTTATCATATTAATTGATTTAATATATTTTTTTTTAATTCATTTTTTATGATTTAATTAAGTATAAAATCAAATATTGTGTTAAAATATTGGTATAGGCCAAATCCAATCAGTATTAATGGCAAATATATTGCAATTTTCGTGCTCAATCAAATGGGAAGGAATTGGTATAAGACTTTACAAAAAAAGAAACTTTTTATTCAAGAAATCAAATCAATTTTCTCAAATTTGCAAGAGTGGATCCAAAGGAGTTTTGGGCTTTCTTTCTTAACCTAATTCATTGCTTATAAGTACCGGGCACATACCACACGCACAAGAGTTAAGGATTCTGATCAGAGGCAAGGGTTCAAGAAAGGAAAAAAGCTTCCATAATCGAAATTCGGTTCTGGCAATTGAGAGGTTCTCAACAAGGTTTAAGGATTGCAAAAGCTTCCCCAAGAGTTTCTGAAGGTGATCGGATCGGTACACTACTACAACACCCCCAGAATTACCTCAATTTTGTCAAAGTAAGTCACTTCAAACTTGGATTCGATTAGCGTATTATAGGCATTCTCATGATGATTTGATTGTATATTTTGGTTTGTCATGTTGCATTGGTTGTTTCTGGGTTAATTGTATGGAGTTTGTGTGGTTAAAACTCGTTCTGCCATTAACGTCTTCATCGAGTTTCTAGGGTTTGATTTGGGTGTTTTTGTTAGGGGTAAAATTGGAACGAATCAAGGGTATAGGTGTGTTCGTAAGGTTGATACAAACATATCTGAAGGGGTGCGAAACATTTATATTGGACAGGGACCTAATCGCTATTTTTAAAGTCTAATGGCTACGAATAGATTTGCAGCAAATTCGTAGCAAAAATTCATTGGTTTTTTGCAGGTCTGGGGTGGAAGACGATGGCGTGTCAACGCCTGGTTCGCCCATTTAAATTTCGCGCGCATCCCTATTATGTTTTATTGTTTTTTATATATTTGACTGAAAGCGTTTGTTATACACAAAGCGCGTTTAGCTGCGCTGGTTCGTGTGTGTGGTTTGTAACCCCAAGGGCCTGGGTTCGATACCCAGCCCTTTCCATGTTATTTTCTGAAAATCTCTCCCTAATCCAGTGCACCCTAGCTGCTAGTCACCACCATGCACCCTCATAATCCAGCCTTTGATTCTCCACTCAACCAAATCTGACGCCCCAGATGTAGTCCCCATACTATACATCCTATTAACAACCACATAAAATCAAAACCTTAATAAAATTAAAATAAATTTTAATTATTTGTTTTATTTTAATTAAAATACTTATTTTTAATATATATTAATTATGTTATAATTATTTCTTTAATAAAATAAATACATAATGATTATATTGAAAATTTTCAATTTGTTATTCGTGCCGATTAAATCGATTGATCGCTATGGTTAACAATGATTTTAATTAAAATACTATTTAATTAAAATAAAATTCAAACTATATTCGATTAAATGGTTGCAATTATCTTATTGATTGTGATGATTAATCTCGCCTTGTTCTAAATTTAATTTGTTATTATTTGTAATCGTGTTAATCGATTATGAGAGGTAACAATCCAAAATACAATTTATAAATTGATAATAAAACACCTTAATTCATTATTAGTGATAATCGAATCAATCGATTTGAATTGGTAATGGTGCAAAACCCCTAATCTTTTAACTATGGTGATCAAACCTATTGATCATTGCGGTTAATTGTGCCAAATCAGGGTTGTACGCCCACTCTTAAAACACTTCCCACACTTTTCAAAACTTTTCAGTATCAAATTACACATTATCATAGGCTATTTCAAAAGCCTTTGAGGCAAATTACCAACCCTATCAAATTTCTAATTCTAAGGGCGTACAACCCTTGCCCCGAACTACGTTGACTCTGATTCTCCATAAGGAGATACGTAGGCACTTGGCAACAAGGCGAGTCCCCTTCCCAAAAATCTCAATTTTTCCCCTTCTCATTTCCTTAGCTATTAACCTCTGTAATTTTGCTATAAACCTTTACCCTAGATTCAAAGCCAATAGGAAAGGGTTGAGGGTGCCTAACACCTTCCCTCGACCTGAATATAGTATCTTACCCTGATCTCTATACTGCGTAGGGTTTCCTATTCGCCCTTCAGAATAGGTGGCGACTCTCTAAGTTATAATTTTTAGGCAGGTTGCTACAGCTGGCGACTCTGCTGGGGACACACTTAACAGTGAATTACTATGCTCCTATAGGTTTTGGCAGGGTTTAGGTTTTTTGGCAAACTTTTTTAGGGTTTGGCAAATACGCCAAAAATTAGGGTTTATTTATTTTTTGTAAATATCTATTTTTTTAATTTTTTGTTATTCATTTATTTGTGAATATATATTTTTAAATATTTGTTGCTTTAACACATTGTCTAAACTATAAGAGGCTGGATTTCGAGGTTAGTTTTTAAATATTTAAATTTAAATTTATTTATTTATTTACTTATTCTAAGGTTCATTTATTTATAGCAATTTAATTAAAATATTTATTTAAATGAATATTTTCATTTCTATTGCATCTGTTGGGTATATTATATTGTTGTTAAAACCTAAGTGTGGGAGTTAACTTTGAGACCAATAGGGGAGTATGAATCGCCTACGAGTCTCATTGATAACTCCACTCGGAGTGGGTTGGGTATTCGGAAAGGTCCGAAACGAAGCTTGACTTTGTGGAGGGCTGGACTGGATACTTAGCTGATCTCTCTGAGAACCTACCCCAAAAATTCGAACCTCATGGATAAAATGAGTTGTTCTAAAATCCGAAGAGAC
Organism: Vicia villosa; assembly: GCF_029867415.1. Taxonomy (NCBI): domain Eukaryota; kingdom Viridiplantae; phylum Streptophyta; class Magnoliopsida; order Fabales; family Fabaceae; genus Vicia; species Vicia villosa. The sequence goes on along the minus strand of NC_081184.1, from coordinate 121,618,462 downwards.
AAAAAATCTCGGAGGCTACGAACGACCCCATGAGACCTTCTAGAACCCCCCTATAAAAAGGTTGGCTCCCAAGAGCCGCTACGTCGAACCTATGAACCTAGGACTTTTGTGCTGCTATGCTCTTTATATGTTTGCAATTTATATACTTCGAATATCTATGCGTTTCGATTTTGCAGGTAACCCCACGTGGTCCCTAGCCTGTAGGGACTCTAATTTCTAAAGACCATGTCTTTCCCACGAAGGACATCACCATCTATGCATTCCCTAGCCTGTGGGGATTTCATTTTGATATCCTTGTATTCTTACAACTACGCGTCTTCCCACGAAGGACATTTCCATTAACGCACGTCAATTGGCCTCTCGATGGCCATGCGATCTAGTGACTGTCTCGAACGGTCACCTCGTGCCTACACCCACGCACTCCCTAGCCTATAGGGATTTTCTTTCACGCTCGTGTGTTTTCACAACGACGCGTCCTTCCCCGAAGGACAACTTCATTAGCATGCGTTCGATTGGCCTCTCGATGGCTATGAAATCTAGTGACTGTCCTGAACGGTCACTCCATGCTTATTCCCGCGCACCCTCTAACTTGTAGGGTTTGGATCTCCATTTACACATCACATCCCTAGCCTGTAGGGATTTCTCTTCGTCCATATCGTCCTTAGATAGGTTGTGTTCCGCATAGAGAACCTTCCCACGAGGGACAAATTCATTGGTACACGTCAATTGGCTTCTCGATGGCCATGAGATTTAGTGACTGTCTTGAACGGTCACTAGCCGCTATCTTCTGCATACTCTCGAATCCAAAGGATTTCCATTGGCGTGTCATAACATTTATCCTGCAAAGATTCCAAGAGGGTCTAATGTCGCCTCTAAGGCTATCCCTAGGATTACATGTCACTCGTCTGCATTGCATACACGGAGTTACAATATAAGGAGTCTCTCGCGTACGCGTACATTTGCATTTTCATGCATTCATGCATTTACATTTGCATCTTCGCCCGCATCCACACTTACCATGCTAGCCGGTTTCCCGAAACTTCAAAAAAAATCAAAGGATCGTAGACTATGGAGCAAGGAGAATAAAAGATCTTAGTCTTGCTAAAGAAAAGAGGATGTCTTTCACCATGCTAGCCGCATGTCCATGCCTTGTCATAACAGAATACAATAAAGGTTGTCATCGAGCAAGGATTAGTTCAACAAAGAGTTCCCTCATAGACACACTCAAGATGTATCTAATCATAAGGGGTTCATCTACGAGCATAACAAACTTACACGGACGCTCTACGATAACCTGGGGGCAAGGATTAGTCCAACTGGGGCAAAATCCTGAACAAAGATGCATGACTACTATGAAGGGAAGGCGACCTGTGTTAGCCCCACACCAAGAAAAAGGGTCATATGTGATACTATCCTTAGGAAAAGCAAAAGAGGTTCAGTCAAAGGAAACTCATGAAGTTCCGATACGACGAAAACCCACCGCTAACGATTTATTCCCGCCAGGTTTGACATGTCCAAAGAAAATTCGAGGTTGCCCTCACTTCTACAAGTTTAAGAATCTAAGGAGTGAAACAAGGTCAGTGGATCTACAAAGGAGATTATCCCTAGGATCAATAGGTGTTTACCGTGCTCACAATTTCAACCCTTACGACCGCTAAGTGTTACTCAAGATAAAAGTTGTACCTTCGGATTAGTAATTCTAATGGGACAACCATGCAGGTTTTGGAGTCAATTCATTCACTCACTACCATGACTTTCCAGTCACACACTTCTATTTTTAGGGTTACTAACAAACTTGAGGGAGAATGACGAATACAAAAACTAAGTTCAGCTAAATATATGCTTTCAAGGTAAGACCGAGCCAAGGATGTACAGGCATTGTTTCCATTCCCAAACAGTGGAGATATAAGGATGTTAATCCCTCGTCACCCCCTCGAGCCAGGAGTTGAAGTTTTCTTCTACTTTTTAAATAAACCTTGATTTCAACCAGGGGCAGGGTAGATTTCGATTAATTCAATGGTGTATTTTGGTTGTCAAGAGAATCAGTCAATTCAAGCAAAGGTTCAAGCATATTTTCTTCCTCGCGTTCATCCAAGATTGAGGGAGCAATGGAGATGACATTCACAACATCTTCTTCCTCAATACATCATTCAAGATCGAGGAAGTATCAAATTCGAAGCTTACAAATCAAAAACAAACATGGCAGTCACAATATTCAATATTCAACATACAAGGATCAAATATCAAAAGAGCATTCAAAAGAAAAACGCCCGCTAAGTCAAAATGAAAAATCTTAGGAAAATGACTTAGGCAAAATTAGGGCATCCCGATGGATCACATTCAAAGGAATTGATTCATGCAAAAATAAGGGATAAAAGCGAAATACAAAGGATAGTCTTGTGACTGCTAAACCATCGAAGCTTCTCATAAACGCTTGGATCTTTACAACACTTTTGATCAGTGCTTGGATCTCTACTAGGGCTTCTGCTCAACATCAAAACCGAAACGATTCTCTTGCAAACAAAGCACATCCATTGGATTGGTAGAATTTTTAGGATCTGGAGAACATCAAGGAGAAAGGGGTGGGATAAATAAAATTTTGAGCCTTATATCCATTGTTTCTTAAAACATGAATCAGGCCAAGTTACAACATTTAAAAGTCCTAATTGAGGCAAGGTTAACCATGAAAGCATGTTAAGCAGGATTTGTTATACTGACTCCTATGTTTGTTAAAACTATCTCTAACCAATGTGCTTCTTCAAGCATTCTTTCCAAAACCATCCAGTCCTAATTCATAACGGACTTCGATTTCAAAACTTGCATACGCATTCCATTGGAGCTACTTCTCAAAAGGTACAACACCATCTACGAGTATACACTTAGCATCGAGGAAATCTCGAAATGGGTTAATCAAAGGTGATCATTTCTAATAAAGACCCTGGAGTCGGGGGAACCACATCTAGGGGGTTCTCCTAAACAGGGGCAAACTTTCAAGGATCGCAGGGGCATACAATCAAAGATCCTATTTACTAGGGGCATTCTTCCTAAGGTTCAATCGACCTGGGTCACATCTCGAAACAATCTCAAACAGGGGCATGTCAAACATGGGAAGAATTCAAATTCAAAGGATAGAACACTATGTATAACCCTCCATATCTTGGAGATCAAGGGCGTACCACTTCAATCCAGATGTCAAGGCATACGATAAGGTTATTTCCCAGGGCACTCCCCTCATAGGCATCTTTTCCACTAAACATTTGGGCATTGGATATCAAATCCATAAGGCAAACAATTCAAAGGTTAAAGGCGTGGAGAACCTCCAAAGGTTAAGGGCATGGAGTATTTCTAAAAAAAATCAAACTGGGGAAAGACGCACATCATAAGATAAAGGCGTTCTCGCACTTTACGACCTCGATCAAATATTTCTCCTAACTACGATCTCCAAAGTTCAAACAAAACAGGTATTGGGAAATCGTGCTAGCATCACCCCCCATCTTATCAAGCAAACCTGCAACTCCAGCGAACTATATACGCTTTGGTTATTAATAACCTACCATTGGAGCATCATACAAATACATACAAATCATGCATTACATACATTGGTCAATACCTTACTCCATACCTTTTTAGGTAGTCTTCTCTAAGACAGTCATCGTCATTTCCAAAAAAAACCTTTTTAGGTAGTCCTCTTCAGGACATTCTGTTTCTGAGTACCTTTTCAGGTAGTCTTCTTCAAGACATCCTTTTTCTAAGTACCTTTTCAGGTAGTCTTTTTTAGACATTCCTTCTCTAAGTACCTTTTGAGGTAGTCTTCTTCAGGACATTCTTTTTCTAAGTACCTTTTCAGGTAGTCTTCTTTAAGACATTCCTTTTTCTAAAGTTCCTTTTCAGGTAGTCTTTTTCAAGACGTTCCCTTTTCTAAGTACCTTTTGAGGTAGTCTTCTGCAAGACATTCTTCTTCTAAGCACCTTTTCAGGTAGCCTTCTTCGAGACATTCTTGTCTTAAGCACCTTTTCAGGTAGTCCCTTTCAAAAAAAAAAAACAATTCGTCATCCCTCTCAAGAACCTCTTCAGGTAGTCTTCTTTAAGACATCTTTCAACCTTTTCAGGTAGTCATCTTTAAAGACATTCTTCATCCCTTGCTAAGAACTTTTTCAAGTGATCTTCTTTAAGACAAATTTCTATCTACGCTAAGAACCTTTACAGGTGGTCTTCTCTAAGACAAATTGCTACCATGTCGAAAAATCATTGCAGATAGTCTTCTTTAAGACAAACATTCACATCCATTCAAAAGACCTTTTCAGGTAATCTTACAGAGGACATTACTTCGTTCCACTCATTACGTCAACAAAACATACGTATATGCATAAGCATTATCCACATTACAAAGCCAACATAAGCATAGTCATGGTGTAGGTGCAAGCATGGATTAAACAAGTTCAATAGGTTTAAGGAGATAAAATCTCGGGGTTGCATCGGCATTAGCATACATACATACACATTAGCATTAGCATATGCAAAAAGCCCAATTTCTATTGGCAATCCAAATCATTACAAAGTCCAGTTCTCATACTGGAAAACCATCAAATCCAATTCTCGTTTGGTAGTCAGTTCCCGTCTGACTATTACATCAAAATTCAAATCACGCTACAAAAGCCTAATCTCCAACCCTCGTGTTGTGATAGGTGTATTGTCCGACCCACGTGTCGTGAGTTTCCAACCCTCGTGTTGTGAAAGGTGTATTTTCTCCGACCCTCGAGTCGTGAGTCTCCAAACAGGTGAATCTCTTTCATGCAGGTATGTTTGCTAGAAATATAGCAAACGATTACTTTTATGCAGGTACGCTTGTCAGAACCATGGCAGGTAATTCCTTTGGTGCAGGTAAAATTTGTCCGAACCAGGGCAAATAACCCTATTGGTACAGGTAAATTTTGCGATGACCCTCGCAAATAACCCTGTTGGCACAGGTAAATTTTGCGATAACCCTTGCAAATAACCCTGTTGGTGCAGGTAAATTTTGCGATAACCCTCGCAAATAACCCTGTTGGTGCAGTCCTTTTCAGGAGCCTTTTCAGGCAGTCTTCTTTAAAGCGTATTCCATCCTTTCTAGGAGCTTTTTCAGGCACACAAGATTTTTAAACCGTTCTTCAATTGGGTTTATCACGTTAGTCCCTCGGCAGTGATATCTTCCAAAACATCATCAACAAACAATCAAAGGTGCTATCTTTCTTTTCAGAATTACTAACATACTTCGATTAACGTAACTAACAATCATGCATCATTTCAACTAACTAACCTCATGCATACATTCATCAGTATACATACAACATATGCATGTGTAAGCATTCACACATACGCATTATACAAACAACAGGGGCATGTGCATAACGCATAAGCATGATGCATACGCATTTACAAAACAAAATTCTACATAGGTAAATTTCGCGATAACACTCGCGGATAACCCTATTGGTGGTACAGGTAAATTCTGCGACAACACTCGCAGATAACCCTGGTGACATAGGTAAATTTCGCGATAACACTCGCGAATAACCCTATTGGTGGTACAGGTAAATTCTGCGATAACACTCGCAGATAACCCTGGTGACATAGGTAAATTTCGCGATAATACTCGCGAATAACCCTATTGGTGGTACAGGAAAATTCTGCGATAACACTCGCAGATAACCCTGGTGACATAGGTAAATTTCGCGATAACACTCGCGAATAACCCTATTGGTGGTACAGGAAAATTCTGCGATAACACTCGCAGATAACCCTGGTGACATAGGTAAATTTCGCGATAACACTCGCGAATAACCCTATTGGTGACACAGGTAAATTCTGCGATAATATTCGCAGATAACCCTGTTGGTGCAGGTGAACTTGCTAGAATTATAGCAAGCAATCCTATTGGGGTCCACAAACTACGGAAACTTACTAGAACTATAGTAAGTGGGGGTTCACAAATTGCGGAAACTTACTAGAACTATAGTAAGTGGGGGTTCACAAACTGCGGAGGCTTGCTGACCATAGCAAGCCAATTACACAACCAACAAAAAGTCCTCGCTATGTAAGACTCAAGCCTTAGCAGGATATTTCACTTCACTCATACTCAAACTCAAGGCAAATTTAAGGGTCTTCCAGTATTTAATAACTCTTCGATCTGAACGACGCGAGGTCCATACACTCTTGTCATTCGATCCAAGGTAATTAAATAGGGGCAGCTGTCATACCCCAAAATTTACCTTCCACACTTCTCTCATAACAAGGTTTAAAAGCAAACTTCAAAACCTTGCTCACTCAGATGATCCAGATAACCCACAGTCAACTGATTCAAACCTGAAGGTCAACTACAATCAAAGCATGATCCAAACCATGATCATTGGGCAAACATCAAGTGTAGGGATGCATAACCATCATTTGATCAAAGATTGATCATGATTCCATTTATAGAAACTCAGAGATGAACAAATGCAAAAAGGTTCAAATTAGGGTTTCTTAGGAGAAAGTCAACCCAACTTTGACTGGGCATAACTTTCACATGGAACATCAAATATTCTCCACTCAAAGCCTATTTTGAAGGAAATTGGATTCTCTACAACTTTGTGTCTCACAAGCCAAGGCTAGAAATGCTTCATTTAAAAGATACAAAGCAAAAGATTACAGGTCATTTTCAGGCATCCTTCAAAAGCAGTTTTTTGTCAGAGAAGGTATGATCAAGATAAAAGCTTCAAATGAGAAATATGTTCCAAAGTGGCTTGTAGAGGACCTCTTGAGGTTTCCAAAAAGTATTAGAACACCCTCATAGCTTAAAAAATGAAGGAGATATGCTTGATCAAAGTCAGGTGATTTTTGGAGGCAAAATGTGAAAAAGGAGGGTTCAAATTAAAGAATTTTGCTAATGGGCCTATGTTTTTATGGTACAAACTTGATCCATAAGCCATTAGCTTGTCCAAAACAAAAGGGCACGAAATTTATCATATTAATTGATTTAATATATTTTTTTTAATTCATTTTTTATGATTTAATTAAGTATAAAATCAAATATTGTGTTAAAATATTGGTATAGGCCAAATCCAATCAGTATTAATGGCAAATATATTGCAATTTTCGTGCTCAATTAAATGGGAAGGAATTGGTATAAGACTTTACAAAAAAAGAAACTTTTTATTCAAGAAATCAAATCAATTTTCTCAAATTTGCAAGAGTGGATCCAAAGGAGTTTTGGGCTTTCTTTCTTAACCTAATTCATTGCTTATAAGTACTGGGCACATACCACACGCACAAGGGTTAAGGATTCTGATCAGAGGCAAGGGTTCAAGAAAGGAAAAAAGCTTCCATAATCGAAATTCGGTTCTGGCAATTGAGAGGTTCTCAACAAGGTTTAAGGATTGCAAAAGCTTCCCCAAGAGTTTCTGAAGGTGATCGGATCGGTACACTACTACAACACCCCCAGAATTACCTCAATTTTGTCAAAGTAAGTCACTTCAAACTTGGATTCGATTAGCGTATTATAGGCATTCTCATGATGATTTGATTGTATATTCTGGTTTGTCATGTTGCATTGGTTGTTTCTGGGTTAATTGTATGGAGTTTGTGTGGTTAAAACTCGTTCTGCCATTAACGTCTTCATCGAGTTTCTAGGGTTTGATTTGGGTGTTTTTGTTAGGGGTAAAATTGGAACGAATCAAGGGTATAGGTGTGTTCGTAAGGTTGATACAAACATATCTGAAGGGGTGCGAAACATTTATATTGGACAGGGACCTAATCGCTATTTTTAAAGTCTAATGGCTACGAATAGATTTGCAGCAAATTCGTAGCAAAAATTCATTGGTTTTTTGCAGGTCTGGGGTGGAAGACGATGGCGTGTCAACGCCTGGTTCGCCCATTTAAATTTCGCGCGCATCCCTATTATGTTTTATTGTTTTTTATATATTTGACTGAAAGCGTTTGTTATACACAAAGCGCGTTTAGCTGCGCTGGTTCGTGTGTGTGGTTTGTAACCCCAAGGGCCTGGGTTCGATACCCAGCCCTTTCCATGTTATTTTCTGAAAATCTCTCCCTAATCCAGTGCACCCTAGCTGCTAGTCACCACCATGCACCCTCATAATCCAGCCTTTGATTCTCCACTCAACCAAATCTGACGCCCCAGATGTAGTCCCCATACTATACATCCTATTAACAACCACATAAAATCAAAACCTTAATAAAATTAAAATAAATTTTAATTATTTGTTTTATTTTAATTAAAATACTTATTTTTAATATATATTAATTATGTTATAATTATTTCTTTAATAAAATAAATACATAATGATTATATTGAAAATTTTCAATTTGTTATTCGTGCCGATTAAATCGATTGATCGCTATGGTTAACAATGATTTTAATTAAAATACTATTTAATTAAAATAAAATTCAAACTATATTCGATTAAATGGTTGCAATTATCTTATTGATTGTGATGATTAATCTCGCCTTGTTCTAAATTTAATTTGTTATTATTTGTAATCGTGTTAATCGATTATGAGAGGTAACAATCCAAAATACAATTTATAAATTGATAATAAAACACCTTAATTCATTATTAGTGATAATCGAATCAATCGATTTGAATTGGTAATGGTGCAAAACCCCTAATCTTTTAACTATGGTGATCAAACCTATTGATCATTGCGGTTAATTGTGCCAAATCAGGGTTGTACGCCCACTCTTAAAACACTTCCCACACTTTTCAAAACTTTTCAGTATCAAATTACACATTATCATAGGCTATTTCAAAAGCCTTTGAGGCAAATTACCAACCCTATCAAATTTCTAATTCTAAGGGCGTACAACCCTTGCCCCGAACCACGTTGACTCTGATTCTCCATAAGGAGATACGTAGGCACTTGGCAACAAGGCGAGTCCCCTTCCCAAAAATCTCAATTTTTCCCCTTCTCATTTCCTTAGCTATTAACCTCTGTAATTTTGCTATAAACCTTTACCCTAGATTCAAAGCCAATAGGAAAGGGTTGAGGGTGCCTAACACCTTCCCTCGACCTGAATATAGTATCTTACCCTGATCTCTATACTGCGTAGGGTTTCCTATTCGCCCTTCAGAATAGGTGGCGACTCTCTAAGTTATAATTTTTAGGCAGGTTGCTACACAGGACATCGCGGGAACTTAACTCATATCACCTTCCAAATATGACTTGCGAATTTTCTCGTATTTCCACTGTTTAAACCATTTTTCACGCCTTTCTTCTTAAACCCATGAAAACTCTTTATTATTTTTCTTCAATTTTGGAATGACGAAATAAACGTCATTAATAAATTATAGCTCAAATAAAGAGGGCAAATTTTGGGGTGCAACAGCTGCCCCTATTCAAACTTCTTGAACCTGACGAGTGAGAAACGAAAGTTTCGAACCGTTGAGGTGGAAGGAGATTGAATACCAGAATGAACTCGAAAATTTATGCTCTTGATCAATAGAAGATTCCATCTTTCAATAAGAAGGAATGTACCACCCCGCAAGCAGGGAGAAAAAACTTCAATTGATCTGGATAATAAATATGCTCCAACTTGTGAAAAAGGAGGAACGGGCACCCGCAGGCAGGGGAAACACTTCAAATGATCTGGTTATCAAGAGAAGGAACATCTCGAATGATATGGGCATCAGACGTAGCATATGTCTTCGAACTCGCATTGGGATAGATGTCTTAAGTCGATCTGGGAATCGAAGGAGATACATCAGTTGAATCGGACATCAACGGGTAGTAAGTATCTCTGATCTGGGAATCATGATCTGGGAATCTGGGCAGACATCTCTTCTGATGCAATTAAATCATCAGGTAGATATTCCAACTAATCTGGGAATTAGTGGCTAGCTCCTTCGTAAGACCACGGGGATCCGGAGGCGGTTCCTTCAACTGAACTGGAAATCAGGAAAGGAACGATATCTCTTCCGAACTGTGTACGCCGGGGAAAGAATGCCTTTAAACTGATCTGGACATGATGCCAGAAAATAAGTAGGACAATCTTCATCTGAAAGACAAAGTCGATCAGGCAGACATCTCCATCTGATCTGATGATATCAGTGGCTTGCTCCTTCGTAAGATCTTGGGAGATCCGGAGGTGGTTCCTTCGACTAATCTGAATCTGAATATTAGGATAGGAACAGATATCTCTTCCGAAATGTGTACGTCGGGTAAAGAAAGCGTCTTCAACTGATGGTTAGGCAGCAGGACTGGGCAGACGAGCTTCTTCTTCTGAACGAACTAAATCGTCAGGGAGTAGATATTTCCAACTGATCTGATGTATCAGAGGGCTTGCTCCTTCGGAAGATCTATAGAGATCCGGAGGCGGTTCCTTCAACTGAACTGGATATCAGGATAGGAACAAATATCTTCCACCGATCTGGGGGCATCGGGAATAGGAATGTCTTTGAACTGATATGAGCTGTGCCAGAAAATAAGTAGAACAATCCTCTTCTGATTCAAAACATCAGGATAAGCGCCTGTAATGACTAGGCGAATATTGCTCTATAGGGAGCATTTGAATCTGGATAACTTTCCTGCAGAAAGAGACAGATATGATATGATTTATGCATGATGCATGTATGAATGTGTATGGAATAACGTTCCCAAGAAGGAAGACGCTACACGCTTTTGAGAATGCTATGCAAATGATGCATGATTCGGACGCTGCTTAGGAGAACAGCGGAGGAGCAATGAATTGCTGAAGCAGTCCTGGAGAGAGTACGGAACTCTGCGGGGAGGACAAGATGAGTGACCAATGGTCACCCATTGTGATCCGGCAAAGATGGATCAGAAATCTGCTGGAGATGATCAAATTTGGATGCTAGCTCTGCTTGGGGAATCAAATCCTGCTTGGGGATAAGAACGTCCCACTTACTTGCTTGGGGAATACCCTGGAAACTTCACTGGAGAAGCCAATTCTCGACACTCTGGGGATGTGGAGATAATGGCAAGTCATAGAGACAACTCTGACGGGGAGTGAACAACTTGCTTGTGTAGGACGCATTCTGCTGGGGAAATCCTGGACGGACATAGATTCTGCTGAGGATGCATGTGAATCTTTGCTGAGGAAAGAAACTCAGTGAGGAAGATGAATACTTCTACATAGCGATCCACTGGGGAGATGAGAGATCCACTGGGGATAAGGAACTTAGCATAAGAACCTTTTGTTAAGGCAACTCCACCGGGGAATAAAATGACTCTCCCGGGGAAAACAAGTCAATCTGCTGGGGAGAGAAAACAGCTCTACCGGAGAGAACGAGGAGTTTCAGGCAAGGAACCACATTAAGAGCTTGTTGGGGAATCAGATACCATCCAATCATGACTCAACTGGGGAGAAAGTATTCCGCCGGGGAATGAGGCTTCTGGAGCATGGAGAATGCATTAAGATGTGCTTTGATGAGGATATGAGAATCTTGGAACAAAGAAAATCTCATCTGAATGTACTCAGCTGGGGAGTGAGAATCTCTCATTAGGAAGCACTCGGATGGGGAGTGAGAATCTCTCATGGCTAGGTCTGTCAATATGCTGATGCGAAGCGTTTGCAAGGACGTACCTGCGAGACAAGCAAATGAAAATGCCCCAGGATATAGCATGGCATCCTGGCCTGCCATCCTGGTAACAAAAGACTTCGAAGTAGATTCAAAGGTTTCATCATTTCTAAACATGTATCGTAAAAGCAATGCAGTTTTCATATGCAAAGTTTAACACAAATTCAGGACGCTTTATGCAAACAAAACAGTAAAAAAAACAGTTGCTTAAAATAAAAAGGTTTTTATTAATTGCGAACAGAATGCTCGTAAAAGAGCGAACTCATTTCAGAAGTAGTTCCAAGTAAGAGGTAACCACGCATTTATTGAGTACAAGAGAAATGGCAATGTGAAACGGATATCCATTGGTTTCGATCCCGCTATCACTTTTATAACCTTGACGTTCTCATCTCCTTGCTTTGGAAGACCGTACTCATTAGGATTGATCACTGCCCGATCTAACAACGGATTGGTGTGACATCACCGAACTTGTGGACCCGACGGGGTTTGATAAGTGCCTTAGGGATTTGAGCTGCCAGGTGCCAACTTAAGAACACAGAGTCTTGCTTATCCCTCGGTCGGGAGCCCTAAACAAAGTGATTGGAATTTGAGAATGCTTTAGGGATTTGAGCTGCCAGGTGCAAACTCAAGAACACGGAGTCTTGCTTATCCCTCGGTCGGGAGCCCTAAACATTGCAAACATGTATGAAGAGTGATTGCCAAGGTGGCATGCGAGATGTAGTCGTTCGCTTTTGTCCCTTTTGTTGCCTAAGCCGCCCTTTCGGGTTTTCAACTTAGCGGGTATATTTATTTCTTTTTCATTCTTTTGCCTGATTCATTTTCTTTTCTTTTTTCTCTTTTTTTCTTTTTTTTCTTTTTTTCCTTTTTTTTTATTTCTTCTTTTTTATTTCTTTCTTTTTTTTTTATCAGGTCTATGCGAAGTATTTTTTTGACTACATCTGCATTCACAGGGTGCGGAAAGTTCTCGCCATCCATCGTTGCAAGCATCATGGCACCGACAGAGAACACTTTCTGCACAACAAAGGGACCTTCATACGTCGGAGTCCACTTGCCTCGAGGATCACCTTGAGGAAGAATGATTCTTTTGAGCACCAGATCACCTGGTTTATAGCTTTGGGGTCGCACCCGCTTGTCAAAAGCTTTTCTCATCTTCTTTTGATACACCTGACCAAGTCCAATAGCCGCTAAACGTTTCTCATCAATGAGGTTCAACTGATCCATTCGATTTTGTACCCATTCTGACTCGTCAAGCTCGACGTCTTTCATAATCCTCAGCGAAGGGATCTCAACTTCAACTGGCAATACCGCTTCCATACCATAAACAAGCGAGAAAGGAGTTTCCCCAGTCGATGTACGCATAGAGGTGCGATACCCATGCAAGGCAAAAGGTAACATCTCATGCCAATCTCGGTAAGTCACTACCATCTTCTGCACAATCTTCTTAATGTTCTTATTAGCCGCTTCGACAGCGCCATTCATCTTTGGACGATACGGAGAAGAATTGTGGTGCTTGATCTTGAAGGACTCACAAAGCTCCTTCATCAACTTGTTATTAAGATTCGATCCATTATCAGTAATGATCTTCTCAGGAATCCCATAACGACATATTATGTTGTGCTTGATAAAGCGAGTAATCACTTGTTTGGTTACATTCGTATAAGATGCGGCTTCAACCCACTTAGTGAAGTAATCGATGGCAACCAAAATGAAGCGATGTCCATTAGAAGCAGTAGGCTTAATCTCTCCAATCATGTCAATGCCCCACATTGCAAAAGGCCACGGAGACGTCAAGACATTCAAAGGCACAGGCGGCACGTGCACTTTATCAGCATAGATCTGGCACTTGTGACAAATTCTGACATGGTTATGACAATCAGTTTCCATGGTGGACCAATAGTAACCAACCCTAAAGATCTTCTTAGCCATTGTATGCCCACTTGAATGGGTACCAAACTCGCCTTCGTACATTTCCTCTATGATTTTCGAAGCTTCTTCCTTCACGACACATCGGAGTAACACACCGTTATGATGTCTCTTGTACAAGACCCCACCGTTGAGGTAAAACTTGACTGCGAACCTTCTCAGAAACTTCTTATCAGTCACCGACGCTTCGGGAGGATACTCTTGAGTTTCGAGGAACTTTTTGATATCATGATACCAGGGATTACCATCTAATTCGACATCAGCTTCAAAGCAAAATGCTGGTTCATCCAACCTGTTGATGGTGATGTTAGGCGCCTCATTGGCCCATTTCACTTTAAACATGGAAGCCAAAGTAGCGAGAGCATCAGCAAGATTGTTCTCTTCTCTAGAAATATGCTCAAATGTGATCTCATCAAAGTACGGAATGAGTCTCATCACATGCTCCCTGTATGGAATCAGATTCTGATGGCGAGTTTCCCAATCTCCATTGATCTGGCTAATGACAAGATTGGAATCCCCATAAACTTTCAAGTACTTGATTCGCAAATCGATCGCAGCTTCGATACCATAGATGCATGCTTCATATTTAGCCATGTTATTAGTGCAATCAAAACAGATTCTGGCTGTAAACGGAATATGAAAACCTGATGGAGAAGTAATTACTACTCCAACACCATTCCCGAGTGCATTAGAGGCACCATCGAACACGAGCGTCTATCGCGATCCTGGTTCGGGTCCTTCCTCTGGTCCGGGAATGTTACAATCTCTGATGTACAAAACATCCTCATCGGGGAATTCAAACTTCATCGATTCATAATCTTCGACAGGTTGATGCGCAAGATAATCTGCCAACACACTACCTTTGATGGCTTTCTGGGTAGTATATTGGATATCATATTCAATCAAAATCATCTGCCATCTGGCTACTCTTCCGGAAAGAGCGGGCTTCTCAAAGACGTATTTGATAGGATCCATCTTGGAAATCAATAAGGTGGTGTGAACCAACATATACTGCCTCAGCCGGCGAGCAGCCCACACCAAAGCACAACAAGTTTTCTCGAGCAGTGAGTATCGGGATTCACAGTCAGTAAACTTTTTGCTAAGGTAGTATATTGCATGCTCTTTTCAGCCAGACTCGTCATGTTGACCCAGCACACATCCCATTGAGTTTTCAAGAACTGTGAGGTACATAATCAAAGGCCTTCTTGGAACTGGAGGCATTAGTATCGGAGGTTCCTGCAGATACTCTTTTACTTTTTCGAATGCTCTTTGACAATCATTATTCCACCTGGCCGTCTGATCTTTTCTTAGTAATTTGAATATTGGTTCACAAGTGGCCATAAGATGAGTGATGAATCTAGAAATGTAGTTCAATCTCCCTAAGAAACCACGAACCTCTTTTTCTGTTCTCGGCTCAGGCATCTCTTGTATGGCTTTTATTTTGGCAGGATCGACCTCAATACCTTTCCCACTAACAACAAAGCCCAACAGCTTTCCGGATCGCACTCCGAAAGTGCATTTGTTTGGATTCAACCGCAGTCTGAATTCCCGAAGCCTTTCAAACAACTTTTGCAAGTGAATCAAGTGCTCTTCTTCAGTGTGATATTTTGCAATCATGTCGTCGACATACACTTCAATCTCTTTGTGAATCATGTCGTGAAAAAGAGTCACCATGGCGCGCTGATACGATGCCCCTGCATTTTTCAACCCAAAAGGCATGACTTTATAGCAGAAAGTTCCCCACGGTGTGATAAACGTTGTTTTCTCCATATCTTCCGGCGCCATCTTGATGTGATTGTACCCAGAGAAGCCATCCATGAAGGAAAACACTTTGAAAGGAGCAGTATTATCCACTAACACATCAATGTGGGGAAGAGGAAAATCATCTTTCGGACTCGCCCTATTCAAATCTCTATAGTCAACACACATCCTGACCTTTCCGTCCTTCTTAGGCACAGGAACAATATTCGCAACCCACGGCGGGTAATTCACGACTTGCAGAAAGCCAGCATCAAACTGTTTCTCGACTTCTTTCTTAATCTTCTCAGACATATCTGGGCGAGTCCTTCGAAGCTTCTGCTTGACAGGAGGACTATCTTCCTTGAGAGGTAGACGGTGTACCCCAATATCTGTATTAAGACCTGGCATATCCTCATAGGACCAAGCGAAGATATCTGCATACTCTTTCAATATATCAATAAGCTTCTGCTTCACACTATTCTCAAGCGCAGCCCCTATCTTGACTTCTCGGACCTGCTCTTTAGTACCAACATTTACCATCTCGATTACCTCTTGATGCGGATGAATCGCTTTCTTTTCCTGTTTCAACAATCTAGCCAACTCGTCGGGAAGATCACAATCTTCATAAGCTTCCTCCTCGGCTTGGTAGATCGGATTGTCAAAATCATAATGAGCAATAGCGGAACTGTTACCAATGGAATCCGTGGTAGTGGAACATCTGCATGATTGATGTTTTATTTTAGTTTTATTTTTATTAAGATATGTGCAAGTGTGTGCAAAAACATCGCCATCTAATGGAAAAAGGTTAAAAAGAAAGACAAAGAGCAAAACATTTGAATGCAAAAACGTCCTTTTATTTCCTGATTAACTTTGAAAATGCAAACTGCATGGCCCTACAAATGATTCACTACGCCTTGGGAAGAGCGTAGGAATTATGTCATGATAAGAAAAGTAAAAACAAGGAATTTACTCCTGAGCCTGTGTAACTTGGATGACATCTTCGATTGTCCAGTTGCTAGGCACCTCTCCAGGAATACTTGGACGAATCCAGCTATCAAAGTCACAATCACTATCCACCTCTTCACCATTGACAATGGCATTCACAGCTGGACCCCCATGGGTAGGCATCGGATTTTTGACAATATTTGGTGTAGGAGTGAATTGGATTATCTTTTGATCCAACAAGTCCTGGACCTTATTCTTCAACGCAATACACCTCTCGGTATCATGCCCAGCGGCACCTGAATGGAAAGCACATCGTGCGTTTGCATTGTAGTTCGGAGATTGTGTGTCCGGAGCATTCGGAACATCTCTCAAAGTAATCTTCTCAATCTTGAGCAAATGTTGCAACACCTAAGCATAGGTCATAGGAATCGGGTCAATCTTTCTGTGAGGCCTAGTCCTGGGAGGATAACGATCATTATTGGAACATTGTCCCTGTTGTTGTTGTTGTTGTGGTACTGGGATCATAACAGCATTAAGCTGTGAATTTCTTCTCCCTGAACCCCTTCTTCCATATATGGCATCTGCATTTCCTTCCTTCTGGCATAACCTTCAGCTTGTTTCTTACCACCAGCAGAATTAGAAGAAGCTCCTAACTGAATTTTTCCCATCTTTAGACCCATCTCAACACGTTCGCCATATCTCACCATTTCAGAAAAGTTAGCTGAAGCACTACAAGCCAAATAATAGTGTCCAGACAAGGTACTGGTGAACATGTCAATCATCTCACGTTCAGTCATCGGTGGCTGAACTCTTGCGGATAACTCACACCATTTCTGAGCGTACTCTTTGAAAGATTCTTTATACCCCTGAACCAAACTCTGCAACTGGGTCCTGTTGGGTGCCATATCAACATTGTACTGATAGTGCTTAATAAAAGCCTCCACAAGATCTCTCCAAGAATGGATATGAGTGCGCTCGAGTTGAACATACCACTCCAAAGAAGCCCCAGCAAGACTATCCTGGAAGAAATGCATTAGAAAACCCTCATCCTCAGAGTATACGGACATCTTCCGATAATACGCCTTAACATGAGTCATAGGGCAAGTCGCCCCATAGTATTTGTCAATAGATGGAACTTTGAATTTTGGTGGAATCCTCACACCAGGAACCAACCCCAAGTCATTGATATCCATGCCTAACACCCCTTTGCCTTCAACAGCTCTGAGACGTTCTTCAATCAGACGATACCTCTCAACTTCATCATGTGCACCCTCAGCACTATGCCTTGATACCTGGTCAAAGTTCTCAACATTGAAATCCAAATTACCACGGTTCGGATGATCTCTCCTTCCCAACAGACGAGACGGAGGTGGAGGTGGAAACCCGTGATGCTGATTGAAAGGATTATAGTGCCCTCCCACGTGATCAAACTCATTCGGATCATGGTGATCGTCAATTCTACCAGACACATCGTCAAACAGCCCTGGATGTCCTCCATTCTCAACCCTTCTGGAGTTCTCGACGAGAACCCGCAAGTCATCCTGCCCCTTGGTCACATTAGTCAATGCTTCCATAAACTGCGCCATCTGCGCATTCATCTGCTCTGTCAGTTGAGCTCTCATCTCTGCCATTTGTTCCTCAATCTGTTCCATCTGCCTTCTCTGATTGCTCCTAGTCGGATACGGGTGATTAGCCGTCTTAGAACTCCTTCTGATAACAAAACAGCGAGACATAAGATATAAGACCTGCAAAACCTGCAAATATATGACATGTATGATATATGAATGATATGCATGAAATGTTTGTCAATTTTCAGGTATCCAAGAGTTCATCCCACTTTCAGATAGGACATAGAAACCCTGATACAGAATATATTCGAACAACAATCCACACACGAGAATAATTCATCAAACTGAGCATATTTCATTCAAACATAACTGAGAATTTGAGTTCATACAAACAAAACACATAACCGTGTCACAATGTGCTCATAAGGCATACAAAAGAAATCCAGAACATCAAAATGCGACCCCATCCAACAATCCTGGACATGGGCGACAAACATTAAGAATACACATCAAATCAACCCCATAGACCAAACAAATCCAATCCATAGCAGCACTAGGATCGTCTGATAACAGAATGAGCTCCTCCATCTCCTCTCCGCTGGGCTCGGAGTCTTGCGAGCTCTTCTTCAAGTCGAGCTGACTTGGCTTTTTCTTCCATCAACTGTTGTTCTGAATCCTGCATCCTTCTCTTGCTATTGTTTTCGGACCTTCGCAACTTCGCACATTCCTGCTGTTTTCGGTACAAGCTTTCTTCCATCAAGTCATGAGATCGCCTTTGGGCACGTGTCATGCTTGAACCTTCACCTTGCGCATGCTTGAGCTTACGAGCCAATTCCGCCTTTTCGCGATCTTGAAAATACCTCTCCAAGCCAACCTCATTATCCTTTGCTTTTAGTTTGATGTTGTCTGCTTCAGCCTGAATATAGAGTTCAGCCGCAACTGTATCAAATAAAACCACGGGAGGTTGTTCATACAACGGACATGACCTCGCAAATGGCAACAACAGATTTTCCACTCTTGCCTCAACCCATTTCCTGTAAGGACCCATAGCAATAGGAACCTTCTTGCTCAAAGTAGTCTGATCCCTTCTATGGACTTTAGTCCAAGCATACGTTATTTTCTCTAGCTCCAGAGGATCTTTATCATCAGCAAAGTACACTGATTCAAACGCTTCTACATCATTCTGATCCCTTTCCATTGCATGTCCCAATTGACGATAGGCGAGTGTGGGATTGTAACTAATGCAACCTCTGGTTCCCATGAGAGGAACGTTGGGATATTGACCGCAACTAGTGATGATGTTCCAAATCTTCCCCACACAATAGTTCCACCTGATGTCATAAGATGTGAGGTTAACAATCCTATCTGACCACTTAAGAGAACTCTTCTTGAGCACAAAAGATCCTCTCACCGGCAAATGCAACATGAACCACTGATACAACAATGGAAGACAAAAACCCACAACATATCCTCCCTTCTTACTTCTCGAATGGATCAAAAAATAAGCATCTGCAAGCAACGTTGGCACGGGGTTTTTTTTCATAAAGACACAAATCCCCGCCAAACTCACAAAGTTCTCTCTTGAAGGGAATAAGACAATACCATAAATCATGATAGCAAGCAAACGACTAAAATCAACCCACTGCTCCTTCTTAGCCGCATCCTCAGCCCTACTGATCAAAAAGCAAAGATAGAAACCAGAAACACCGCCCGATGACTTCCAATTTCTTTCCACCTCCTTTATACCCATGTGAAGAGCTTCAGCTATTTTTTCAAATCTCACAACCTCGGTAACTCGAATAAAAGGTACATCATCAGTGATTCGGATATTGAGTATGTAAGAAAACTCCTCGAGTGTTGGCACCAATTGATAGTCCTGAAATGTAAAACACCTCAACTGTGGATCATAGAACTGAAACAGGGTGATCAAAGCCATTGGATCGAAAGATGTATTGAGAATGGAGAGCAAATTGCCATAATCATGATTGAAGTCACGGAGAACCTCCCCTTCCAACCGAGAACTCAAACCAATCAACCCCGAAACATCAATATCCGGAATCTTATAAGCTCTGATGTGCCTTGTACGTTCTTTGACGGTATCAGTGGGAATGTCCATCTTCAACTTGGGTGAACTCCTGAATATCCCTGAAAATATGACATGCAAATGCTTATTATTATATACTTTTTTTTTTGCGTTTCTTTTGGAAATAAATATGCTATGATGCAAAGTGGTGGGACTTGTTGCCGCCCACCAGGCATTCCGGACTGCCGGTAACACACTGTACATAGCCAAAGATTCGGCCCCAAATAGTATACCACACGGAACATAGAATGTCAAACCACGGAACCAACACCCATAGTCAACAACACACTGGAATAGAACACAGATCACCACTCGAACAAGAACCATAGTACCCCATGAACAGGAACCAATAGAACACTCGAACGAGAACAGCGGTAACCCTCGAACAAGAACAGCGGTAACCCTCGAACAAGATCCAAAATCACCATCAATGTGCCTGTTAATCAATGATTGATTCCTGCCCCACTCACGGGTAAATCTAGGCCAGGGTAGGTCGAAAAGCCAACAGAGGATCGAATGTAGGCGCTATCATACGATATTGCCTCATTCCACCAAGCTCTGCCCGTGGATACGTGATCAGATCAATCAGGCATACGCCTTCTGTCCGTCACGGCCACTCTATTCCTAGTTCCTATGGTATCACTCATAGCCTGGGTATTGGGCCTTTTACCTCTTGAAACACCCACCCACAGACAGAGATCCAGACAGTCCAGAATATGATGCAGAAAAGTAAAAGCGCACATAGAATGCAATGCAAACAGGTAAAATATGCAAAGCGATAAAACAACAAAAGATAAACACACAAGCGCTAGGATCGACTCGCTAGGTCCGGACCAGCAATAGGTCGAGACGTCCCCAGCAGAGTCGTCAGCTGTCGCTACCCCCGCGAAAATTAACAGAGTCGCCACTAACATATTTATCCTGAAAAGGAAGGGAATGCCAGCAAACCACAAAACAAAACAACGGTCTATGGGTGTGTAACAAATCTACGCTAATCTGGACTAAAATGAATGCAAAATGTAGGGAAAAGAAAAGATTGTGCTCGCACGGGCCCTACCCCGCTGCCTACGTATCCGTTTTGCGGAATCAGAGGTACCGTAGCTCGGCTAACTAATTTTTGTTTGTTTTGTGTTTTTTAGGTGAACGAGTTACATTCACACTCCGCTGCTTGACCTTTGGAGACTTATGCTTGGGAATGGAGCGGAAATAAAAAGCTCTTAAGAAAAGAAAATTAAAGAGTGTGGTTTGTGTTTTAAAGAATGCATGAGGAAAGCCTAAGCTAAGGGGGAAAGCTTGCTACCTAATGTTATCATACAAAGGGTACAAATCTAAACTAAGCTAACAACCTACGAGAAAAAAGGGGAAGCACACAATAATATCACACAAACGAGCTCCGCTCGTAAAGCAAACAAACCAACGGTACTGACCGAATGGTAGAAAAGCGGTACCGCCATAGCCAAGGGGAGCAGCTCAACCCAAGTCAACCAAGCATTAGACCTCGCGAAAATGATCGGGCCATAGACAAGAGGGCGGTCCCCTCTCAGCAACCAAGCCGTCACGGATCGTATAGGAAAACGGTGCGCGCGTACACCGAGCATCAACATCGAGCGACGCGAGCTATAAGAAAGGCGGGGGGTCCGGCTGCATGAACCCTTTTCCTGAAATACTCGATAACAAGATCTTGTGCAGGTTCAAAAGCAAGCGACGCGAAGCGTGCGCGTAATGAACAGACTCGATGAGACTAGGCGGGGCTTGATTGTTAACCCTTTCCGCGTGCCTTCCATGAGGACTTAACGGGGTGCCATATAGGACTTATTACACCGTGACTCCCTGCCGCAAAGCACAAATATAAACACACCAACAAAAACAGAGCCTCTTTCGAGGGCTTGGCCAGATGCATGTCTAGGTCCTACTTCTCATGTTAAAGGATGATGCGAGAAAGCGATAAAGTGCAATAGAAATAAAATGAAATGGGATCAATACCAAATGGATGATGATCCGTAAACTAAAGCGAAGCAAAAGGAAGAAACTAAGGATCCCGCGAGCGAGCTAGCAAAGCAAAAGCAAATAGTCAGCACACCGATTGGCCATGAAAGCACACAAAGGTCGACACGCGCGTCGAACACAATCACAATACACCTGCAAGAGGAACAAGCAAACCAAACAAGCAGATATAGAGTAATAGAGATGTGTCTCCAGGATGAGAACACAAAGCAAGCGAATGAAATCGTGTCCCGCAAGTAAAGCGGAACACTCATAGAATGAGCATCAATCGGTGACCTTCCAAAAGCCTCGCACACTAGCACACACGTTAGAGATAACAAGACACCGCAATCGGAATTGCGTTATTGCTATTCTAAAATAAAACCGGACAAAACGAACATGGAAAAGGTACGGTAATACGCGAATAAGCATGCAAAAATCACACCGGAAGCCGACAAAAGTACCATCATGGAAAACACAAAATTCAGAAATACAAATCATTCCACAAAATAGTATATCTTACAAGCTTTCCAACGATATAAAGAACACGCAAATCGGAGTTACGAGCGAAAAGATATGAATTTTTGAAGTTAAGAACAAAACACACAGCCGTAACCGGTTACGCCCTGACCCGTAACGGGTTACGGTCAAAACAGAAGCAAAAGGAAGGAAAAACACGGGTTCGTAACCGATTACGTCCTGAAGCGTAACCGGTTACGCTGTACACAGAAGCAAAAATAGAGGTAAAAAACAAACTCGTAACCGGTTACGGCCAGGAGCGTAACCGGTTACGCTGTGTACAAAATCAGCGCAACGAGGTAAACACGGGTTCGTAACCGGCTACAGCCTGAAGCGTAACTGGTTACGATGAGCACAGAGTTAAAAAAACAGCACAATCAACATTCAAAGCAATTCAAACTTGCATCCATCAAGAACAATGATCAAGCACGAATTAAACTCGATTTGCACAGTGTTATGAACATCAAATCACCACAATTAGGCCTCAATCCACATGGATTTCAAATCAACATCATTGATTATTAAACAACAAACTCATGCAAGCATTAAAACAAACACATAGTGCACCAAACTTGTATCCACATGCAATTGCAAGCAAGGTTCCAAAGAATCTAATATTTAATCATCATCAACATCAATTAAGCATCATCAACCACTAGATCTAGCATTCGAATCATGTTATCATCAACAATTAAGCACTTAATTCAAGGTTCAAGGCTTACCGAATAAAGATCTAAACCTACGCGCGAACACGAACACGACACGAACACGAACGCGAACACGGACGAGATCGAAAAGCGAATCCGAAAAAGAGTGAGAGTGTGATGCGCGAGAATAGAGGAGGGGAGAGCGAATCCGAACTCGAGATCTTGAACTTCAATCCATATTGCTCTTGATTCTTGATGAAAGTTGATGAAGGTTGATGAAGGTTTTATAGAATTTGTGGTTTTGATCTTTGAAAATTGAGAGAGAAATGAGAGAAAAAGTTTGTGAAAAATTTGGTGAATTGAAATTATGAGAGTCCTCCTTTTGATTTGTGAAGAGCAAAATGTTTATATATTGTCAACGCGAATTGTCCAAATCGCCCTCGGTGCGTCTTATTTTGGCTCGTTTTTAAGGAAACTCGTTTCGGCTCTCAATTCCGGAACGAAACCAATGCCACTATGAAGATGACCAAATTTGTGACTCATCGCCGCGAGAATCACCTCAATCCGATAAGCGGTGAAGAAAATACGCCCGTTTGAATGACGAGAAACGCCGATTCATCTGGTACGACTGTGCAAAATTTTGTGAGTACCGCTCAAAGAACTCGATAAAACCCTACCTTCGGCTCAAAATCTGAACAAGCATGTGTGACGAAGAAACGAAGCTAACGAAATTTCCGAGAGAATGCCGCCGGAATGGACTTCATACGATAAAAATCGAAGAAGTTATGAATTTTCAAACTAGGCGCGACATACTCAAAAACATATTTTTTTTACCGAAACAACGCGACGATCCTTAAAATTCTGGGAATTTTCCGTGCAGAATTGGCCTTTGGTCCGAACATATGAAATCTTGGTAATGATGGTACGGAGCTCGAGTTAAATTTTCAAGTGAATCCGGCGAGCGGATTAGGAGATACGAATTTTCCGAGGTCCGAAACCCTACATTCAGCACTGTTTTTCACCACAAAACCTCAAGTAAATTGTAAATCTGGCGACCTTACTCAAAGAATTGGCTTCCGAGCCGAACACGAAAGTTGTAGATATCGTCGAAACGGTCAGGACAGCGCGGGATCTTAGCTCATATCACCTTCCAAATATGACTTGCGAATTTTCTCGTATTTCAACTGTTTAAACCATTTTTCACGCCTTTCTTCTTAAACCTATGAAAACTCTTTATTATTTTTCTTCAATTTTGGAATGACGAAATAAACGTCATTAATAACTTATAGCTCAAATAAAGAGGGCAAATTTTGGGGTGCAACAGCTGTCCAAAACATGGGATCTAGTGGTGGAGATATAGAGAACCCTGTCATGACAGGATTGAGCAAAGAGCATTGGAAAACTCTAGTAGAAATGTTGAACACCTCAAAAGTTACTTCAAATGAGAGCATGACCGGTAAGACTAAACTCAACGCTTGGATCCTCGATAGCGGAGCATCTAATCATATGACAGGAATAATACAACACCTATGCGATGTGAAGGAAGTAATTGGCTGTCCCGTTGGACTTCCCAACGGACAAACTGCAATGTCAACTAAAGAAGGAAAAATAAAGCTCGCTGATGATTTAATACTAAAAAATGTGCTTTATGTTCCTCAGTTGAATTGCAATTTAATTTCTATGTCACAATTGTCAGATGAATCCAATTGTAATGTTCATTTTACTGCTGACTTGTGTGCTATTCAGGACCGCACTTCGAAGATGTTGATTGGAGCGGGTGAACGGAGGGATGGACTCTACTTATTCCGGGAGGTTCCGAAAGTAAAGGCTAACAAGGCTGAAGGATCAAATCAACTAGATATGTGGCATAAACGCTTGGGACATCCATCTTGGAAAACTACTCAGTTAGTCTCTAATTGTAATGGAGGTAGTGTTAGTGAGTTGAAAAATAAAGTTTGTGATACATGCCAAAGAGCTAAACAAACTAGAGAAACATTTTCGTTGAGTAATAAAAAAGCTTCTGACATATTTGATTTAATACATTGTGATCTATGAGGAGCATATAGAACTCCCTCTTCTTGTGGTGCTTCATACTTTCTCACTATTGTCGATGATTGCTCACGTGCAGTTTGGATTTCTTTACTAATTGATAAAAAGGAAGTGTCAAGGACACTGACAAATTTTTTTCTATGGTGGAAAGGCAGTATAATAAGAAGGTCAAAACCGTAAGAAGCGATAATGGAACAGAATTTATTTGCATGAAAAAATATTTTCTTGAAAATGGGATAATGTTCCAAACTTCTTGCACAGGAACACCCCAACAAAATGGTATAGTCGAAAGAAAGCATAGGCATATTCTAAATGTGGCGCGAGCTTTAAGATTTCAAGGAAATTTATCCATTGATTTTTTGGGCGAATGTGTCTTGACAGCAGGATACTTGATTAATCGAACTCCAAGCTCCATTTTAAAAGGAAAAAGCCCATATGAAATACTACATGGACATGCACCATGTTATATTCACTTGCGTGTTTTCGGTTCCCTGTGTTTTGCACGAAACCAACATACAAATGGAGACAAATTTGCGACTCGCAGCCGTCGGTGTGTTTTCGTTGGGTATCCTTATGGACAAAAAGGATGGAGAGTTTACGATCTTGAAAGCCATGAATTCTTTGTGTCACGAGACGTAATTTTCTCTGAAAATCAGTTTCCATTTCATGAAATTGAAAAACAAAAAGATGATGTTGGGACAAATAGAACGACGCTGGAGCTTCCTATCACAGAAGAGGATGATGTGGAAAATCAAAATAAAGGTGGGACAGCCTATCAAAATGAGTCATCAATAGAAATCATACATGAAAATAGGGGGAATCCTGTTGTAGAGGATGGTGAAGAAAGTACTGATGCAGTAACAGGCCCCATACATATACAATCTCAAACTAGTCACGACGAGAATGAAAATGAATCTTTGGGACGCGGTTGCCGTGTCAAGTATCCATCTACTCGGTTGCAAGACTATGTCACCAACACGGTTCATAAGTTGAGTCCTTTACCTTGCTCATCCGCTCAATCACACGCTTCAGGTGCACCATATCCTATCACACATTATGTAAATTGTGAAAAAATTTCTTTGCCGCAGAAACATTTCCTTGCAGCAATTAGTGCCGAAAAAGAGCCATTCTACTTTCATGAGGCAGTGAAGGATGCTCGTTGGAAAGACGCAATGCAAACTGAAATCGAAGCCCTTGAACGAAATCGTACTTGGAGTATACAAAAACTACCTCATGGGAAGAAAGCTCTTGGTAGCAAATGGGTGTACCGCATAAAACACCACTCTGATGGTACAATTGAACGATTTAAAGCCCAATTAGTCATACTAGGCAATCACCAAGTGGAAGGGGTCAATTACACTAAAACATTTGCACCGGTCGCAAAAATGGTAACGGTACGCACTGTCTTGGCAGTGGCAGCGGCAAAAGCTTGGGAACTCCATCAGATGGATGTGCACAACGCGTTTCTACACGATGATCTGCATGAAGAGGTTTTCATGAAAATGCCTCCTGGTTTTTCAACTTTGCAACAAGACATGGTCTGCAAACTACATAAATCTCTTTATGGTTTAAACCAGGCTCCACGTTGTTGGTTTGCCAAGCTTTCGGCTGCTCTCAAATCTTACGGATTCTAACAATCATACCTTGATTATTCTTTGTTTACTTTGCACCAAGAAGATACCCACCTTGTGGTTCTTGTTTATGTTGATGACTTAATCATTGCAGGAAATACTTCCTCTGCCATCAAGCATTTTAAACTCTACCTTAGCACTTGTTTTCATATGAAAGACTTGGGTGTATTGAAGTATTTTCTAGGTATTGAAGTTGCTAGAAATCCTACAGGTATTTTTCTCTGTCAGCGCAAATACGCACTTGACATCATATCTGAAGCCGGCCTTCTTGGTGCTAAACCTGCGCCCACCCCACTGGAGCAGAATCATCGCTTATCACTAGTTGCGGGACCGTTGCTTTCAAATCCCGAGAAATACCGGCGTTTGGTTGGGCGGTTGATTTATTTGTGCTTCACTCGGCCTGAGCTATCTTATTGTGTTCATATTTTGTCTCAATTCATGCACGAACCTCGTACGGATCATTGGGAGGCTGCATTCAGAGTGGTTCGGTTCTTGAAAGGCAATCCAGGACAAGGAATATTTTTCAGTCAACAATGTGACCTGCAAC
The DNA here is from genome assembly GCF_029867415.1 of Vicia villosa. Classification (NCBI taxonomy): domain Eukaryota; kingdom Viridiplantae; phylum Streptophyta; class Magnoliopsida; order Fabales; family Fabaceae; genus Vicia; species Vicia villosa. The sequence goes on along the minus strand of NC_081184.1, from coordinate 121,591,254 downwards.
TTCACGGTTGGTGCGACTCAGATTGGGCTAGCTGCCCTCTAACCAGGCGATCAGTCACTGGCTGGCTGGTGCAGCTTGGTGACTCTCCTATTTCTTGGAAAACGAAAAAACAACATACGGTCTCTCGGTCATCTGCTGAGGCTGAGTACCGGTCAATGGCGACTACTACATGCGAGTTAAAATGGTTAAAGGGAATCCTCTCTAATCTAGGAATTGATCATAACAAACCCATGATCATTCACTGTGACAGTCAAGCGGCTTTACACATTGCCAAGAACCCGGTGTTCCATGAACGCACCAAACACATTGAAGTTGACTGCCATTTCGTCCGGAATGAAATTCTCAAAGATAATATCCGTCCAATCTATGTCCCTACCACTGCTCAGCTTGCGGATATACTCACAAAAGCATTAGGAAAGCCGTAATTTAACTCTTTTATCGACAAGTTGGGCATTAGAAATCTTCATGCTCCAACTTGAGGGGGGGTATTAAGCTATATTTGGTATAACAGAATCATATTCTGTTCTGCCATATTTGGTAAAAATCCTGCTATTAATAATAGGATCAGATTTCATTCAATATTGTAATTGTACTGCTGTATATAGAATTAGAAATTACAGTATTATAGGCATGATTCTAGGAGCTAATGAATGTCTCATCTTGTATATAATGTGACCTATTTTGATAAATAAAAACCGTGAATCAATTTCTACAATGTCAAAATAAAATCTTAATTATATATTTGAATTTCAATTTTATTTGTCATAGTTCGGATTGATCATTGTATTTATTTGAGAATTAACAACATCCTCAAAATTAGTCTCATTAGACACAAGGTAGTTTGAGCGTATCATTCAAGGACTGTAGATAAACCGGTTTCGTTTGTACGAGAAGTTAAAGCAGTAATTGAGGGATACATGATAGAGAATAGAGATGAGTGGGAGAAAAAGATGGTGGAGTAAGGATTGTGTGAAAAAGTACACACATGTTCTCCTTTTTATTTTGAACTCATCTTAACCTTTAATTATTTTTTAAATAAATCTTATGGTGTACAAAAAGTCTCACCAGTGAAACACTTGTTTGATGGTTCATGCTAGACACCACTTATATATTATTATAAAAAAAGTTTTTATCTATTAAAATATATGAGCAGTATATAAATATTTTACGACTCTAAATTCAAAATGTATTTTAGAATTGTATGGGGAGGAGTCCTTACTTTATACACTTTTCTTTTCAACTGCATTTAAAGATCACCATGATCATTTTTTTCGTACTTTCACATATTAATTTAAGTCCACGTACACAGGTTTCTCTCCCTTGACTATTAATGAATAAAGATTAAAAATAGAATGTTAAAATACATTTAAAATGTCAAATTTGAAATTAGTTAAAAGAAACATGCCCCAAAACAGAAATTAAACTTGAGGAGAATATCTATTATGTTCACTCGGTCGTTTTGATGTTAATTTAGTGCAAATCAGAGTTCAATGATGAAAATACAAAATAATGGTGTTAATCAACCGGAAAAATTATATTTTTAAAGATATAAAAGAATTAAAGTATCATTTTATACATAAGGCAAGGACGAAGGAGCGGACCTTGCACGTCAAGATTCAGATGATTCTAAAGATAGGGTGGTTATGGTTTCAGTTGCAGATGAGCATGTCGACGCCAAAAAATGGTTTCTCGACACAGGCTGCTCGAATCATATGACTGAGAGAAAAGTGTGGTTAATAAATTTCGAAGAGTCGAAGAAGAGCAAGGTCAAACTTGTAGATAATAGCTAGTTGGAAGTAAAAGGTACTGGTAACATAGTTGTTCAAAGGAGAAATGGTGCAAAGGTTATGATCAAAGATGTATTCTATGTATTTGGAATGAAGTGCAACCTGCTAAGTGTTGGACAACTGGTCGAAAAAAGTTTCTTATTGGTCATCAAAGATGGAGCCTTGGAATTGTTCGACACTTAGAATAATTTGCTCTTGAAATCTCCTGTGTTAAAAAATATGACATTTAAGACCATGATCAGTTCGACTAAAGTACAATGCCTAAAAATAGTTGTCGACCACAAGAATAGTTGGATGTGGCATTTGATGTTTGGACATCTGAATTTAGGTTACTCAATCAACGGATTACTCAAGATATGGTAACTGGTATACTAAGTCTTGTGATGCCCGACAAACTCTGTGAAGGCTTTTTAGTAGGGAAGCAACCCAGAAAGTCTTTTGTGTCGACTATGCCAATGACATCCTCCTGCATACTCGAAGTTGTACATTTAGACGTATGTGGCCCGTTCAGGGGGCGTACCATTGGTGGAAACATGTATTTTGTTTTGTTTGTTGATGAGTATAGTCGAAAGCTTTGGATCTATGTGATCATGCACAAAGAAAAAGTATTTGAAATCTTTAAAAGATTCAAAATGCTTATCGAAAACTAGAGTGAAAAGAAGATCAATGTTCTGCAAACACATGGAGGTGGCGAATACACATCCAAGATATTTGAGGAATTCTGTGCAGCACATGGTACTGAGCATGAGGTAACTACTCCTTACACGCCTCAACATAATGGAATGGCATAAAGAAAAAATAGGATCATATTGAATATGGTGAGATGCATGTTGAAGCAAAAGAATCTGCCAAAATCCTAATGAGGTGAAGGGGTCACCACTGCTGTCTATATACTGAACTGGTGTCCTACAAAGAAATTGAAGTGGAAAACGACCATCAGTGAGTCATCTAAAGGTATTTGTCTCTATTTGTTACAAGCATGTTCCTGATGCAAGAAGAAGGAAGCTTGATGACAAGAGTGAACCTGTGATTTTTGAAGGATATCATAAAACTCATGCATACAGGATGTTCAATCCAATTAATGAAAAGATCGTGATGAGTCGAGATATTGTGATTGATGAAAATTATTCCTGGGATTGGAATTCGGGTGATGCAATTAACAAGCCTTTGATGATTTATGGTGTCGAAGAAGAAATTTCAGTCAATGACACTCTTGTTGAAGTGGAAGTCGAAGAAATTGCTAACATTCCCGATGTAGTCGAAGAGGTTGTGGCTAGTACAATGCAAAGACCTCAAAGAGCTAGAGTTCCTCTAGCAAGACTTCAAGACTATGAAGTGGTTGGTGACGATGAAGTCACACTAAATGGAGAATTAGTTCATTTCGCTTTACTTGTAGGTATTGAACTAATCAAATATAGCAAGACTTTAAATAATAAACAATGGAAGTCATTTATGGTCGAAGAGTTACAAGCGATTGAAAGAAACAACACATGGGAGTTAGTTGAATTTCCAGCACACACAAAAGCTATCAAAGTGAAGTGGTTGTTCAAGTTGAAGCACGATGATGATGGAACGATAGCAAGACATAAGGCAGTCAACTACAGCAAGACTTTAAAGAATAAATAGTGGAAGTCATTTATGGTCAAAGAGTTACAAGGGATCGAAAGAAACAACACATGGGATTTAGTCGAACTGTCAGCACACTCAAAAGCTATCAAAGTGAAGTGGGTGTTCAAGTTGAAACACAATGATGATGGACTGATAGCAAGACTTAAAGCAATATTTTTAGCTTGAGGATTTCTTCAGAGAGCAGGACTCGACTGCTTTAAAGTATATGCACCAGTCACAAGATTAGAGACTGTCTGATTGGTGGTAGCCTTGGCATGTAAGCAAGGTTGGTCGATATTTCACTTAGATGTGAAATCATCGTTTTTAAATGGTCCTTTAGATGAAGAGGTATATGTTACACTACCTCTTGAGTTTATGATACAGGAAGAAGCAATGAAAGTGTACAACTTGCACAAAGCCCTTTATGGTCTCAAATATGAACCTAGGGCATGGAACAAGAAAATCAACTCATACTTAATCGAATTAGGATTCGTTAAATGAAAAAGTAACTTCCCTCAACATAATCTATAAGCAATAAACAATTCAGAACAACAAAAACTAACATTTTTAAGTTACATGCATGGATAAAGTGAGTTACATATCAAAAAACTGATTATGGTGGAGGAAACTTCATTAGAGTTTGGTTGTTTTTCCTTCGTTTCAAGCTTCTTTGGTGCGTTAATGGCATTCGAACGGATAAAATGAAGTCTTAAACACGTACGTGTATTGGAAGAGATGATGTTTCGAACATGTCTGTGTGTAGGAAGATATGATGTTTCAAAAACTATGATGGAAGTTGAGTTTAGAAATAAGTTAGGGCATTTCAATAAAGAAGATGAAGATGAAGACCACATAGGGTATGTTTTAGAGAATGTTCGGTTTCGCTGGAGAAAGAATATGAAAATGAGTTTTAAAAAGTAAATGTTAGTTAGAGTTTAGTTCTAGAAAATATATGCAAAAAAGATTTCCTATCAGTTGGAGCATCCATTCGGAGGAATAGATCAATTTTTAAAAAAAAAAAAAAAAAACGTCATATGAAATACAAAGCTGGTTGAAACTCTCAACCGATAGAATATAATAAATTTATAAATAAAAAAATAAGAAAGACGTCAATTAAAAAAAAATAAATGTAAAAATGAAAAAAAAGTTGGGCTTTGAAATTTGATTTCTATCAGCAACCGAGTGAATAGATTATTTTGATTGATTTAAAAATAAAAAATTAGAAAGACGCTAGTTGAAAAATAAATAAAAAGTAAAAACAGTAAGAGCTGGGATTCAAAACGTGATCCTATATCCACTTTTCCAATATATTTTTTCTCATTAACAAAGGAATAGATGGTATTTTCTACTTTAAAATTAAACGTGAAGTTATTGACTAGGGTGAGAAAGCTTAATATCAAAAGTTATAAACCAATTTTGGAGATAAAAAGTCATGAACCAACCGCAGGACCTCCCTATTGACATGTCCTATCTTTGATCCAGAACCCTTAAATATCTTATTCATGATGCCAATTGTAACATTCCTAAAACATTCAAAGTGCTTGCACCTGAGATAACTACTAACATACAACAAATCATTATACCTGACTTTACTCATGTAACAGATTCTCTCAATTGGTCTGGATCTAATTATATTATCACATCAACATTGTTCAACCTGGTGTATATTATCTGTCCAAGCAAAGCTTCAACCTGGTGTATTTTCAAGGCTATAAGACAATGAGAGAAGCCAGCACTAATTTGTACAAGACATTATTCAATCTCAGAAAAACTCAACTTAAAAAAAATTAATCCAAGGACACAAAATGTCCTATTTTTCTTATCTTAATTGGAATAGTCATGAAACATTTCTCTATACATATAAACTAACAAAAACAAATGCAAATTTTTTGTGTGTTAATCAAATAACCAGATAGAAGAAAGCAACTAATATCTGAAAATCCAACAGAAATTAATTATAACTATAAAGTATATATGTTTATTTCTTTGTGGTTGTTCTTCTAGTATTGAAGTGGAGAATCAAGACCCTCTTGAGAAGATAGTGAGTGAAGTGGTTGATGCCTCAATGAAGGAAAAGATGGCATTCTTCTGAATGAAGGTCTTTTCTCAAGCTGTTGTATGGTTCTTTTGGCGTAAAGGTTCTTAAACAATGGTGATGCTCTTTCCTTGAACTTGAGAACAATAAAGAATAGAAGCCTGTAACATATGAGAATGAGTAAAAGTGCTGCTAAGTCCCACCATTTTGAATGGCTTAGCTCAATTCCTAACATGTGTGTTATCACATATTCTCCTGTCAGTTTCGGGTCGCCGGCTACTAGTGGTTCAAACTCGAGTCCGAGTAAGTCGTTCTTGTATGAACCCTGCATCCAAATTATTAATGGTTAAATTAAAAATATTAGTAATTGAATGTAACTTTATATGTCAGTATCGTGACTCATGACAGTATTAGTATGAGACATTGACACGTATCATGTAATAGACATCAGACACGCTTTCAATATGAAGTTAGGTACCTGTATTGCCCATGCGCCATAACTGATATACGAAATGGGATAGCGCCAAACTGGTTTTGGAAGATCAGATAGCAACCTAAAGAATCCAGAGGTCATCATCATGATTCCCTGCATGAACAATAATGGACGAAAAATATTAACACGAGCGGATCATGTGGTAGGTTTCGAGTAAAATTTTCCTGGCCATTTTGTACTTACAATGATTCCAGCTCCTGTAATGATTCCCATGAGGAAATTCGGAACAAGTGAAGCTACAACCATCATGAGACTCTCGATCACCGAGATGCATCCGTAGATATTGAGAGTGAAAAACGCAAAGTGAATGAATCCTGGCCTGAATTTCACCATGTTATATGTGATGGTGCTAGAAGTAACAGCAATAGAAACCAAGAATGGGAATGATGATAGAAAGTTCGATAAAATATATGCCGCTACGCCATAATATCCATTAAGCCTTTCTCGATAAAATACCTGTTTCAAAGAAGAAACGACCGTAAACTCAACATATGCTAAAAGTTATTTAGTTGATCACAACGAGTTATCTAAAAGAACTTATGAAAATAAGCTGAAAACAATAGACACGAACATATCATACCTTCATTTCTTCAATAAAACATGGAAAGCCTCCAATTGACATGAAAGTCATGAATCCTGATATAAATGCACCACACGCACCGCGAGCCAAGATTGAAGTATAGCTATAACCAATATCAAAATAGATGGTTCCAACACATATAGATACAATGATGTAGATTATAATTCTCAACCAATAGTAACCAACATCTCTACTCATGTTCACAAATGATCTCCTTGTCAATGTAGTGAGTTGCTTCCACCAACTAGCTTGGCTTCCATATTTTGGCTCGTTTTCAGGCCCTTCCTATAATACATATATCACTAACCGAATCAGACACTAGATACGATACTGACACTCAGAATATCATATGGATTTCGGGAGTTACAGTAATGCTTACATGAGTTGATAGTTCTTTGATCTTGTCTTTTACTCTTCTCGCGTAATTTGAACGCCTAAATCTCTCGATTAACCTTTCTTTAATCTGCGCTGTTGCCAAGTTCAAAAAAGGATCTGCCGAATTCGGAACATCCTAATAACATAGAAAAAGTGAAAGAAACAAATCCATGTGAATAAGGGTTGCCATGAAAATCAAATTAGATCTTAGAAAGGGAAGTATACATACATGAATCCTTTGAGATCCCTTTAGCGTAGCCGTTACAACGTCAAAATCAGAATTGATACATCTTAAGAAATGATCAGAAGGATTTCTTTTACGCGGACAAGGGAAACCAGCCTCAGCGAAAAACTGCACGAGAAATCAAAAAACATACTTAACCCGTAGTAGTATATTAAACTTTTCCATTTCCTTAGAAAAGCGCAGTTTGGTGCCGTTTGTCTGTTATTTCGGTTTAGTCTTGATTATATATATTTACATTTTAGCATTCACTTAAAAAAAATTATACCTCAATTGCCAATTTTGCTTCACCAAAATAAACAGTTTCACCACCAGAAAGTAAGAAAAGATCATCAAAAAGAGCAAAGACTTCACTGCTAGGTTGATGAATAGAAGAAATAACAGTTCTTCCATCACGAGCAACGTTTCGAAGAGTTTGAACAACGAAGAACGCTGAAGCACTATCTAATCCACTGGTTGGTTCATCGAGAAACAATAAACGCGGCCTTGTGAGAATCTCAAGTGCAATGCTAAGTCTTTTCTTTTCACCGCCACTTATACCTCTCAAATGCCAGTTTCCTATTAACCTATCAGCACAGTCTTGAAGACCCATTTCTATGATTGTTCCTTCGATTATGCCGCTAACTTCTTCTTTTGACATTGATGTTGGAAGACGTAGATGCGCCGAATATGTTATAGTTTCTCTTACTGTCAATGTTCCCAATAACACATCTTCTTGTGTTACGTACGCCTGAAGTTTCAACATCATCAACTAGTTAGTTTCTATAGTTAGAGATTATAATGAAATATGGACACCAAAAACTCGACGTTGACATTTACACAGACAAACATTTTTTCAGAAGTGTCGATGCTACAGAGTGTGTGATATTTGATATTGCTTATCGTCTAAAAAGGAAGCATTACTTACAACAAAACCACCATAGCCTGGAGTTTTTTTCTTCCCATTGAGAAGAACATTTCCTGTCATTACAACATTTTTGGAGAGTCTACCTGCAACAACATTGACACATTCAAATATTCAAAAAAAAATTAGAAGTAAAAAAAAAATTACTTAATGTTGTAAGATATTTGAAAGGAATGGAAATTATCTTGTGATTAATGTTGATGCTAATATGATTATAATTTCATTTATCTATCATTAGTGGATGATTAGCAAGATAAGTTATGCAATACTAGAGTATTTATGATTGTTGGGTGGAATGAAGGGCCAATATGAGGCCAAATCCCATTGCAATTGCAAATAAGAAGACAAAAAACCAACTATATATGGTCCCAAATAACTACATGGGCCATGGAACTTTAAAGTGTATTTTGGCAATATCCGTGGAATTTGATAATCATCATGTTCATTCTGTATTTAAGAGCATACAGTATAGAGCGTACAGTATAGACTACTATACAGAATTTAAAATTTTTTACAGTTAAACTACGATGAAATATGACTTAAAGACTTATGTGGTTAAATTATAGTGAAATAGAACCCTATTAATTTTGATGCAGTTGAACGATAATAAATTTATCTATACAAGACCTCAAAAAAAAATTAAGATGGTATTAATCACGCATCAGACTAATCATCTAATTATGTTTAACCGTTATGTTGAATAACATGTGATTTTCTCACATAACACACACTTGATTAGATTTTACTAAAAGTCATTTCTTAATTAAACTCTTTAGAATATAATAGTAGTAATATATGAAATAGATTCTTGATTGATTTGTTTAAGTAAACACACCTACATTCTCATGCTCATTAAATGTATACCCTTAACAAAGTCCACGGTTAGGTTATATAGAATCTAACAATAATTTTTTAATCTCACAATTCCAACCACCAAAACTGAAGATGGAATTATGTAACATAAATTTAGAAAGCTACTACTACTATTAATTAACTTCTCCTTTTCAATGGCAACTATCAAAACAAGTGGAAGTAAATGTACCGCCAATTTATTACCCAATAAAAAAGGTTTAAAAAATCAATACTTTAAAAAAAATTAATTATAATAAAAACCCTAATTTTATTTCTATGTAATTATTTAAAAGTAGAAAAATAAATTCAAATATCATCAAAATAGCAATATAGATTTGGCTTTTGAGAATTGGTTTAGATGTGGTCCATCATTTGTGATGCAATTTTAATGTTTTAGAAAATAATACCATGCCCCACCATAGACCAAATCATTAAAACAAAGGGCCCTTTAGTTTCACTACCATTGAATTGAATTTTCTTTTATAATAATAAAATAATAAAAAAAATCAATATAGTAAAATTCAATTCAAATCAAATAAACAATCCAAGAAAAAAATCTCAAAATAGAAAGGTTCAGTTTCCAATATATTTAACCCAATTGAATAAAACTATCAAGACCGTCATAGATTAAAGGGTAGGGTTTCGAATTTTTCACAGTTAAATTATGATTAAATAGGATTCTTAATTGTTTTGTTAAAGTGTGATGGTGACTAACTTAGAATCTCCAAAAATTTAGGAAGACCGCCATTAGGAACATGATATAGTAGTTATAGAAAAACCATGAATAGACTCGTGTTTGAGCAATAGAAGTAAAAACATAGAAGAAAAGAACAAGTAATGAACCTGCAAGAGAATCAAGCAAAGTAGATTTTCCAGAACCAGAAGGGCCCATAATAGCCATGATTCTACCAGGCTCAGCAAAACCATGAAGCCCATTAAGAATCTTTTTGGTTGGTCCTTTTCCAAAATTTGGTATAATAACTCTTAGATCCTCCCATGCTAAGAAACTTCCTCTAGTAGTAATGCCACAATATGTTTCATCTTCTTCACTCTCATCCATGTTGCATCTTTTGTTTTTGTTGTTGCTACCACCACTTGCTGCTTCAATCTCCATGTTTGAGTTGAAGCTAAAGAAGTTTGAATAATTATTATCAAGTGTTACATAGAAAATAAGCTTAAAAGAGAGATAAGAATATGGGTGTGTACAACAAATACCAAACAACTAACAATTAATGCTGTACCTAATGAAATAGTAGCATGGAAAAATTATGAAGAGAGAGAGAGGGGGAGAGAGAGAGAGAGAGAGAGAGAGAGAGAGAGAGAGAAGATGGGAGAGAGTTAATGTATTGGGTATGAACGGATAGAAGAATATGGGTGGGAAGTAAAGGAAATTAAATGTGAGGGATACATGTGCTTAAATCTACACCATACTTGTGACCAATCACACAAATATCATATGAATGTTGTTGTATAATTATTTCTTTTTGTTTGCTTAACAGATACGTTTAATAAAAACCAATAAATATTCAATTTATTTATCAAGATATTTTAAGAAATTATGTTATAATATGATAAGATAAATAGTGGTACTGTATAATGTACTTGAAAAAATGAAAAATTATTTTAAAACTTTGCACCGATTAATGAGAATTTATGCCTCGCCTATTGGCTCAGCAACTCCATTTAAGTCTGAACGGTTATGACTCAACTTTATCGACAAATTTATCTTTTTCACATTTTTCATGAATTATTCTCTTTAAATGGAGACATGCGTTATCATATTTGGAAAAAAAATATGTTAACAAATTGCCACTTTTAATTTCTAATATAATTCCGTATATCTTAACTGTATGAAATAGTAAATTGATTTTGAGTTGTTTGATTTATCTAAAATAACATTGTTTTTACATTTATAATTTTGATTTTGAGTTGTTTGATTAATTTATAATTCCGCATATCTTAACTATATGCTAACATGTGCCCTCACATGTTAAGAATACTATAATTAAAAAAATAGATGTAATTAAATGCAATAAAGTCATATTTAAAGTATTAATACATTGAATGCACGTGTTTCAAAAAAAAATCTATAAATAACTTATTAACTTGTGTCCCTTGAGACACATGTTAGCTTTTTCATTAATTATATTTTGGTAATCAGAGTTCAACTCAAAAATTAAAAATTATTATTTTCACTTTTAAAAATAATATTATTTTATTCTTAAAAAATAAAATATGTTTAAATTAATTTTATACCTCTAAAATCAATTTTTTCTCTAAAAAAAAATAAAAGCAAACATACACTAAACATGATTTTCATACTGATTATATGCAAAGATAATGATGAACTTCCTAATATATGCAAAGTCCTGAACATATCTACTAGTTGGGTGAATTGTATAAAATTACATTCAAAACAAAAAAGACATTATTTTTTATAAATGTTATAATTATTATGAAAAAATACTATATTTTATTTTTGGTCCTTTTATCACTTGAAAGGTTAGGTGCTCCAATTTTATAGGGGGCGCTGCATACACTTGCATGCACAGATGTCACCAATCGATAGTCATGGTATTAATTATTGGTTTATCAATTGGAGAGTCCTGCTCCTGCAGACTTTATAGTCACAGTTGTAACAACTTGATAGTCATGTTATTAGTTTATCAATTGGTTACTTTTTCAGACTTTTTTTTTTCAAAGCTTTCGAGGATAACATAAATAAGTTCAAATAAAAAGGCTTATCAGAAATACGAATAACCAACGGTAAATTTCAATCATTCTCTATGATTTTTGATAATTCCCTTAATCAGAAAAAAAAACAGAAAAATAACAGTAAATTACTTGAATTTAGTAGGATTTATTATTAAACCATGCAGAAAGCACTAACAGCATCCAATCTGTAACAAATAGTATGAGAAAACAGAACACTCAACATATTCTGAAATTGCTTCTTACTTAAAATTTTACAACACCAACAGGATCAAAATTAAAACCTACATAGATGTTTTACTTTTATATACTCTTACACATTATTTTAATATTCAACATGAAAAGTTCCTGCAATAAGTAGAAAATTACAGGATATTCATCCGAGCCTCCATAAAAATGACAAATAATGTAGCAGTAATATTTTAATGCAGTAGACCCGGCACCAGAACAATTATTAGCTTTAACAAATGAATCATCACTCTTGTGGCGCCTCAAATCTTGTTGGGGAGTCAATCCCCATCATACAGCAAAGTCCAGATATCAAAATTATTAACAAAACTATTGCCTGGATTATCACAAAAGCAAAACTCATCAGGATATCATAAATGTCGTAATATTCCCATAATGCTAATAAGATGCCATTAAACAGGAAAATAAATCACAAAAGACAAACTCCTACTCTGTATGACCCACACCAGGCCAAATGTCAAACGTAGATGCAAATGATAATGAAAAGCTGTTATAGCTGTCTCGGGCATATGAGTGTGTAAGTAAGAGCTGATTTCAACCATTCAATGTTTTGCGGATACTTAATAGAAAATCAATTTTGAGTTTAATGGTGAATAGAGTCCAATCATAACCATTTACTGAAGAGAAGAACAGTGGATGAACTCGCAAGAAACAGAGGAACCACACACCACTTGCAAGGAACAGAGAAACGAAGGGAAGAGAGACAAAGCGTCGCAGTTGCAGGTGGATGAAGGTGAGAGAGAGGGCAGTAGAAAATAACTGGATAGAAGTTGTTATTTTGACTCTGAACAGAGCGACTTGCGCACAATGAAGGAAAGGAACAATGTTATGTTTTCTATTTAATTTTGTTTAAAACCTGTATTTTTTTTCCAAAACCCGACAAGGTTCATATTAACTTTTTTTATTAAAAAAGGCTAATAAACCCAGCCCATATTGGGGGAATATCTGTCATGGCCAGTGTTATCGACGGTGGGCCGTGATGGAGAGCCAAAATCCTAAAGCCCCACAACAATGCTCGACATATGGTGCCACCATATCGGCATGTAGCGCTGCAGCACCACCATCCTGTACATATTTGGCCATGGTGGAGATCCTAAAAACTGCCGCCGATTTCCGCCATGGTCAATAATAAACAACACTGGTCATGAAATCAACTTAAGATCCAATTGCGCTAATCCTATAGGCAATCCAGCACGGATTGAAGTGTTAGTCATAGGATCATGCGATCCCACGATCTTACTCACAAATTTATTAGCAATCGCATTGTACCATTTGAGATTCAGTTGATGCAAACCACATCAATAATTCAATATTCAATCCTTATCATAGTATGTTTATAGATATTTATACAAGCTGGTCTTAAATTTAGTGAGCAGAGGCTATGAATACTTTAGTTTAACAATTTGCTTGTATCCGATTGAAGGACCGGCAGCTTTACAAGGAATGATGCCACGCAATAGTGGCTAGAAGTTTTTAACACACACCAAATGTAAAGCAATTGAATAGTTTGTAAGGAAGCAAATAAAAAGACTAAAGACCTTCCAAGTGAGGATGCTGAGAATGTTCAAATACTACAGGGAAATATTTTCATGCTTGTATAATTAAAATTTAAGGAATTAAGTCAGAACTCAGAAACCTATACAAGCAAGCCAAGGAAGTGTACTTGTGGTTCCAGAGAATTTAACCACAGAAGAAAACGGAACATGAAAAAATATATGTGGTATAAATTATAATTGTAACTATCATGTTGTATTCTGAAGATTTTTCTCTAGTCAGATTAGCATATTCGTATGAGATGCAAGATAAATCAATAAGAACTCCCAAGTCATCAACTCACTGCACTTGTAAAAATGGGCAAAGAAGCTTACCACAAAGAGCCCCTCCAAAAGCGATGACTTAAGCTGGCAAACACCATCACAAACTGTAGAATTGACTGATCCATTCCCTATTGTACTTTCTGCTAGAAACCTTTGCAGTTCCCTGTAAGAAGGATACTGAATTGACTTCGAGAGATCTGACACGTAAAGAACTGCATACTTTGCCCCAGATTTCTCTACAGAGCTGATAAGCTCAGATAAAACTTCACCTAAAAATATACAACATGCATGAGAATTCAGCAGATGATAAGATTATTCTGGCAAAGCCCATAACTCTGAAGTAGAGGTACCTTCAGATTGTGTTCTGTCAACATTTTTCGAAGCTTGAGACTGTTCATTGCAGAACACAACCAAATCTGTTTTCCCGTTGTGACTCTTTTCCATCCTCTGGGTCAAATAGCCCTGTAAAGTTATAATGGACAATAAAGAGCATCATGCAACCATTACAAGAACAGGACCTAAAATTCCATTATTGGTCATGTCACGTGATTTTGTATATTACTTGAACTGAGTGCAAAGCTGCAGTTTCTTCATGATTTCCATTGCCCATGGAGCAGGATCCAAGGAAAGCCACGTTGCCAATTCCTAAATCGTCTCCGCAGGCTTCAGCAAATCCCGAAACCAATGACTCTTCCAAAGTTACATCCTCTGATGCTGAAACATAGGGAAATGCCATGGAAGTGTTGGATCTGACAAAAGAGTCCTGCGCATGATAATGGACAATGGAGAAGGTCACAGTCAAATTCAATTAACTTTTCTGAATCAGGTTGGCACAAAAAAACATAATAAACTGTATATCAAAATTCTCACCTTAAGCAATTCTGAAAGTGATGAATCTGTATTCAAACTTAAATCTGAAGATTGTAACTGCAAGGGTAAAATGTAACATAGTTTATTGAAGCAATGCCACTGCACTCATTGATAGCAATCTCTAAAGATCAAGTAAACAACAAATACAGAATAGTAAAGCTGCAACACAAACTATCTATATAGATGCAATATTACCTCTCCACCAACAAATAGAAGTGCCAGATCGAGAGGATCCTCAAATTTCTTCCCTTTGCACTATCCAAAAATAATGAAAAGAAAAATTAAAAATACAGCAGCAGCAGCGGCAACAATGATAGAAGAAACCAAAACGGAATAAATGCGGGCCTTAATAGGAAGCAAATTAGCAATCTCTTCTCCATAAAGGTCGAGAAGAGAACTGCCTAATACATAATGCGAAACTAGTCTTGTAGATTAGTATAATACCAGAAAATTTGACCAGCCTGCTTCAGATAAAACCGATTTTGCTAGGTCTTTTGGAGAAATGACCTGATAATTAACGGACCCCTCCAATCCATTGTCTGAGACCCTGCAAAGGTTCAGTAAGTAAGTTATAAAAAAAATTCTGATTTGTTGAACAGCATAATGTAAACGTGAAATATGGATACTCAAGGATACAACACCATTCTTCCATGGTACAGATACATATGATTAAAACATGAAACATCTAACACATTAACCTTGTTGCCACTGAAGACAAAACAAGAACTAAATGAGGGTTTTGTATATTTTACCAATGTTGAAGTTTTTCATTTAAACATTGTTTATGTTGAAGAAACCTAAAGCTGGTTGATACATGGGTATTAGTATTACTTTAAACTTCAACTCCAACTCAAAAATTTCCTTTGTTCCATTGTGCAACATTTTTACCATCACTCCTAAACCCTTAGAGAGAGCTACAAAATATTTTCTATCTCATAAACTAAACATAAATCTACAACAACTAACTAATGAGTCGCAAGTAAACATACAAACACAAATGAAACAGCATAAAGATACTAATTAATTCTATAAGGAAGATACGTTAATCAACCAACGTAATGTAAATACAGAGTAACAAATGAAAAATCATAAAGTCGTAAAGGAAGAAAAAATGAAAAATGATTACAGATTATAATGAGACGACCAAAGGAATGCGGGAACTGTGGAAGGACTTGCAAAAACTCCATTTGGAATGAAAAGTGCAACGATCAAAGCAAGTAGCGGCACCATCATCGTTCGTTCGCTCCTGAAAAACCAAACGCGGATTAATCAAATCTAATCAAATCAACTTCAGATCGAGTTTGATCTTAGATGAAGTACGAACTCAAAAACAACATACTTTTGCAGATTTGATGAATCGGATATCGAATTGTGCAGAGATTTGAATGAAATGAAAGGATGCGGAATCGATCGAATCGAATTGAATGGGATAAAAGAATGAAAACCTAATTGTAACTAACCTTTTGCAGAGCTTGATTTGTTATGATTGAATTTGAATGAACGAAGCAAAGCTATTCCAGATTGCAAACCTCACCCTCGGTTGAGATCTCGCGATGATGCCCAGAATTTTTATTTTTATTTTTATATTACGAGAACAATTTATTTATTTATTTATTTTTATATCTATAATATAAAAAAAGAGAAAATGGGTCGTGCACTATTTTTTTACACTGTCAATCCAACACCACCATGCATCTAATTAAAACATTCTTTTATTTAAAAAAAACTTTAATGACATGGCACATTGATGACTACTTATTGGATTCATAAAAAAATTGTCATCTTTGCACCATAAAGTTTTCAATTTTATTATTAAAATAATATAATTTTTATATTTTATTAAATTTACTAAGAGTTTTTCTAACCTATGCAACATTGCATAGGATAAGAGCAATTAATACACTATTTTCTTCAATATAAATTACCATATTAAATATGTTGATCCATTAATTAGGTGGGAGAGAGAAAATTAAAAAAAAATACTTTTCAAAAGAAGAATAATTAATATGATAATTTATATTGAAGAAAATAATGTATTAATTGTCTCTTATCCTATACAATGTTGTATAGGTTAGAAAAACTCATTTACTAAATATCTCTTCCGTCTCTATTTTTTTCTTTTTTATCATTTTCTTATTTCTTTCTTTCAAAAAAAAATTTATTATTGATTTATATATTTTTATATTAAAAAAATGATATTTATAATTCAAATATTTTTTATTCAAAAATGGTATACAGAAAAAATTTATTCAAAAGATCTATTATTGATCTAAATATTTTTAGATCTATATTTAAAATCTTTAGTAAGTTTGATCCTTATCACACATGTTAGCTTTATTCATATTTTTATATAGGAAAATTTAATATTTATCCAAATATTTTTGTAAATGATACATAAACAAAATTAATATTTGTATAGGAAAAAAATCTCTTACGAAAAATGGTATTTATGATCCAAATATTTTTTATACAAAAATGGTATACGGGAAAAAATATATTATTGATCTAAATATTTTTATATATGAAATTTACTATTGATCCAAATATTTTTGTAAATGATACCTAAACAAAAATGAATGGAAAACAATCTATTATTAATCTAAAAAAATTTATATACGAGAAATTATATTTCTGATCAAATATTTTTTATCCAAAAATGGTATACAGAAAAAAATTTATTACTGATCTAAATAGTTTTATATATGAAAATTTAATATTGATCTAAATATTTTTGTAAATAATACCTAAACACAAATAATATTTCTATACGGAAAAAAATCTATTATTTACGAAAAAATGATATTTATGATAAAAATATTTTTTATTCAAAAACGGTATATGGAAAAAAATCTACTATTGATCTAAATATTTTTATATATGAAATTTATTATTGATTCATATATTTTTGTAAATTATACCTAAACAAAAATGAAGTTTGTATACGAAAAAAAATATTTTTGTAAATGATACCTAAACAAAAATGAAGTCTTTATACGGAAAAAAATCTATTATTAATCTAAATATTTTTATATACAGGAAATGATATTTATGATGAAATATTTTTTATTCAAAAATGATATAAGGGAAAAAATCTATTATTAATCTAAATATTTTTATATACAAAATAATCAATTATTTATCTAAATATTTTTTTTATTTTTTTAACATTTTATTTAAAATAAATGATGTATTCAAATGCGCGTAACAGAACAGAACTTGTGCGTATGCACGATTTTGTTACTAGTTGGAGTAATTAAATTAAGGCATGTACTGTGTGGTGTTCACGGTGCGGTTTTAGCGGTTTTGACGTTAAAAATCATATGAATCACTAGAGAAAAAAAAACATTCATACATTATCAAACCAAACTAATGGGATTTGAGTTGGTTCCCTTTTTTATCAATAAAATTATTGAGTTATACATACACATATAGAAAAAAATAAAATTGTGTTTAATCGTTCATACATTATCATAAAAATATTTGTAATTGTCAAAATAAACTTATAATTTAATACATAAAATTATGTTATACAATTTTATCTTAAATCTTAAAAAATATATAAATGAAATTGCATTCTTAAATAAATATTATACAAAGAATATGGTCGAGTATATTTTGTCAATTATACATGAATACATTTTAGTTTTTGATGATATGTAAATTAAAATAAATATTATACAAAGAATATGATAAAATATACACATACTTGTTGATTTATCTAAATAATTATAGAAATATATATTAGATATTAAGATGTTGTGACATAATGCGGTTTAATTTGGTTTTGTTCGGTTTGCAAAATAAATATTGCAAACTGAACCGAACCGCGTGGTTCTGTAAGAAAATCACTCAAACACATCCGAATTAAATGTTGTTTTTTGCAGTTTCGATTTAGTTCAATTCAATTTTAGAATTTTTAATTGGGTCGGTTCGATTTTGAACACCCCTATATACATGTACATGTATGACGAAAAGTGAGGGAACAAGATGAAATGCATTACATCATAAATCTTCATTCATATTTTTTAATTAACTCAAACAATAGAACATCAATTTATTGATATATTTAATTGAATCTATAGATACAAATTATAGCATATTATAATATTATGGAGTAATCAAGAATAATTAGAACGGTGTACCTTTTAAATTGAGAGACCTTTTGAATTGAGACACCGTCAAAGAGAATGAGTATGAGAGGATTACTACCCTCATTGCCGTTTAGGATTTTCACAGTATGTTAATCGTCTAATGGGGCAACGCTTAAATAACTAAACGGTTGAGGGCAGAGACCTCTCATTGGGCTTAACTGAATGGTCCAACCCATCACGGTCCATTCAGGCACAAAGCCCAATCAAACAATCCATCAATAATTAGTGTTTAATAACATTTGACTATAATATAATTAATTAATAATTAATTATTTCAATCCATATTTGATTAATGAAATAATTAATCTAACAATCTCCCACTTGGATGACAATAATTAATTATTAAAATATTGATTCTAGTATTAGAATACCAATAATGGTCAAAACACTAATCAATCCAAAAAGGAGTACATTTCAACGCTGCAGAAATTGTATCCGATAGGGAATACAAATCATACAAGTTAAAACTTACCACTTAAATCAACAACGATGAATTTAGAGTAACATATTTAAGTTAAAAGTAATATGTTATAAACAATGGCTCAAGCATATGAAAATGTTATTAATAAACTCCCACTAACCCAAAATATCATAAGACTTACTCATGTGTATAAGTCTTGGGAAGTGATTATACTAATGAGTTTAAAATTATAGGTCATAGAATATCCACATAGGTCTACGAATAGTAATTACATATAGGAATATCCTATTACAAGAGTAATTACATTTAACCATAAGTACCTTCATAATACAATATCATACTCGATAGGAGTATGCATATTTACTTGTACTTTCATATTATGACCTGACAAGCGTGGACTATTGAAGATAGAATAACACAATATTATTGCATGCTAAGGAGTTATTGTGTCTTTTCAATATCGACCCAAACATCCAATAATGATGTTTTCTGAGATTAAGAGAATAATATATATCTCAATATACTAAAATAAGACTTAGAGTTATTGTACATTTTGAAGTCTTTTTAGAATATGTCATATTTTATATTGCATAAAAGAATATATGACAATATGAGAATAATAATCTAGTTCTTTTTCTTTTGGATTATATTATTTTGTATACACATGCACTCCCACTGATCCAATATAACAATGGATATACATTTATCAGAGCCCACTAATATTAAATACTCTAATTATTCAATGGGATACTAATTTTATTTTTAGTGCAAAACTATACAGAGAAGTGGTTGTATAATATATCATCACTAGAGTTTTACAAACTCAACCACATATTTTGCACATAAACAGAATATATCATTATAGATATAATTTCACATGAAACAATATGATGGTCATATAAAAGGTTTACCATCATTTGAGTGACATCAAAATCATACAATTTTAAATATAAGATTATATACAACATCTTAATAATTCACTCAAAACTGAAATGCTACAAATATAACTACACACATTTGAGAAACATAATATGTTATACGCAGCGGAAAATATAAGACTTTAATTCAATTAATATTTTGAGGATACAACACAAGTAGTCGTAAATTTCCTTCAATAACACAAGACTACACTATCCTCAATATAAGTCTCCATAAAATAATATTATGTTAAATAAATAATATTTATTTCTCATTTCTATACAATTGACATGTTAAATTCTCCCACTTGATAGAGGATAATAGTTGAATTATTAACTAAAAAATTTAAAAAAACTTTAAACAAATATTCAACTATTTTCTCTATCACACAATGATCATGTCAAGTAATGTCACACCGATAGGGTATGTCAATCACTTACATAATACATAGAGAATTGAAATACATTTTAATAAAAAATATTTAAAATAATTTATTGGATTTCATAAAATTTAAATATTACATGTCTTAAAAAAATTTTTCTTATTTTCAAATAATACTTTCAACAATATTAAATAAGAAATATAACAATGTACAAATAGTATATCACCAAAATTCTAATACCGATAGGGTATTCGAACCATAATTTACATATTCATACATTAGATTAGAAGTACACTAGACAAAAATTACATTAATAATAACAAACTCGATAGGGTATAAATATAATATTTATTATAATTAAAATCAAAATTAATTTTAATTATTTTAGTAAACAAAATTTATACAACTATCCTCACGATAGGTGAGTTACAATCATACAAATTAAGATTGATTATATTTTATACAAAATAGAAAAATTTGTATAATTGTATCCACGATAGGTGAGATTACAATTATACAATTTAAGCGGTATTATCTAGAATAAAACTCTCAAATTAATAAGATTTCAAATATACTCATAAGATTAAATTTTATTTATTTGAGTATATAACAAAAAATCAATTTATGATAATAAATAGAGTTTTAATTTTCACAATATTCTAGAAAAATAACAATTTTATATAAACGCATATTTTATATATTTTTAAAAAGGAGTACAAAATATTAGTAACAATTTTCTCCTTATATGCATTATGTCACAAAAATATTAAAAAATAATAATTAAATTATAACTAACCTCTTTAAAGAGAATGTGACATTCATCTTTGTCTGAGCAACCAATAAATTTTAATGACTTATAAGATATCAAAGTGTCATTTCAAATAATTCATAAATTAATAACAAATCATAATTTAACTTTATAAATAAAATTCTTAGAAATTTTATTTACTAGAATATGATTAAAATCAACTTATTGACACATAATAGAAGAAAAAATATGTATCCAATAAATAAAGAATACACACTAAACATTATTAACATTATATTTAATTAACAAAATTAATATAATATTATTGCAATATTAATGCCAATAAAGATTAAAATAATAATTATATTAATTTTGTTAATTAAATATAATGTTAATAATGTTTAGTGTGTATTCTTTATTTATTGGATACATATTTTTTGAATTGACTAATTTCTTTTCAAATTTGATATTGATGCATATTTGTGAAATAAATATCATAAAATTCTAATAATTTGTTTCCAAACTTGATATTGATGAATATTTATGAAATAAATATCATTGAATCCTAACATCTTTCTTGTTTTGGAATTAAGAATACAACTCATATAATATAGTAAAATCTATTTGTGCATGCTAAATGCAAAGGTTTATAAAATATACTCTCTTTCATTATTTGAAATTTTAAGATTTAAAAGACGTCAAGGTGGCTTTAGTATTTTGTTAAATATATGACCGTCATCCTTTAATATTCTAGCCTTTTAAAAGGTTTGTTTTTATTATTTTAGTTAATAATTCAACTATTATCCTCTATCAAGTGGGAGAATTTAACATGTCAATTGTATAGAAATGAGAAATAAATATTATTTATTTAACATAATATTATTTTATGGAGACTTATATTGAGGATAGTGTAGTCTTGTGTTATTGAAGGAAATTTACGACTACTTGTGTTGTATCCTCAAAATATTAATTGAATTAAAGTCTTATATTTTCCGCTGCGTATAACATATTATGTTTCTCAAATGTGTGTAGTTATATTTGTAGCATTTCAGTTTTGAGTGAATTATTAAGATGTTGTATATAATCTTATATTTAAAATTGTATGATTTTGATGTCACTCAAATGATGGTAAACCTTTTATATGACCATCATATTGTTTCATGTGAAATTATATCTATAATGATATATTCTGTTTATGTGCAAAATATGTGGTTGAGTTTGTAAAACTCTAGTGATGATATATTATACAACCACTTCTCTGTATAGTTTTGCACTAAAAATAAAATTAGTATCCCATTGAATAATTAGAGTATTTAATATTAGTGGGCTCTGATAAATGTATATCCATTGTTATATTGGATCAGTGGGAGTGCATGTGTATACAAAATAATATAATCCAAAAGAAAAAGAACTAGATTATTATTCTCATATTGTCATATATTCTTTTATGCAATATAAAATATGACATATTCTAAAAAGACTTCAAAATGTACAATAACTCTAAGTCTTATTTTAGTATATTGAGATATATATTATTCTCTTAATCTCAGAAAACATCATTATTGGATGTTTGGGTCGATATTGAAAAGACACAATAACTCCTTAGCATGCAATAATATTGTGTTATTCTATCTTCAATAGTCCACGCTTGTCAGGTCATAATATGAAAGTACAAGTAAATATGCATACTCCTATCGAGTATGATATTGTATTATGAAGGTACTTATGGTTAAATGTAATTACTCTTGTAATAGGATATTCCTATATGTAATTACTATTCGTAGACCTATGTGGATATTCTATGACCTATAATTTTAAACTCATTAGTATAATCACTTCCCAAGACTTATACACATGAGTAAGTCTTATGATATTTTGGGTTAGTGGGAGTTTATTAATAGCATTTTCATATGCTTGAGCCATTGTTTATAACATATTACTTTTAACTTAAATATGTTACTCTAAATTCATCGTTGTTGATTTAAGTGGTAAGTTTTAACTTGTATGATTTGTATTCCCTATCGGATACAATTTCTGCAGCGTTGAAATGTACTCCTTTTTAGGGCTTGGATTATCACGATGCAAATTAACAAGGCCCTTCGTTTCAAAAAAAAAGTTGTGCAGCAAATAACAAAATATATTATATTTAAATAATCATTAAGCGGAGACATATGGATTGATCATATCATTCAACCGATCAACAAAAATACAAAATGATATACATCCGATCATTCATACCATTCATATTCACATAAATAACTATAAAATGTATCTACGAGGCTCTGATACCAATTGATATATTTAATTGAATCTATAGATACAAATTATAGCATATTATAATATTATGGAGTAATCAAGAATAATTAGAACGGTGTACCTTTTAAATTGAGAGACCTTTTGAATTGAGACACCGTCAAAGAGAATGAGTATGAGAGGATTACTACCCTCATTGCCGTTTAGGATTTTCACAGTATGTTAATCGTCTAATGGGGCAACGCTTAAATAACTAAACGGTTGAGGGCAGAGACCTCTCATTGGGCTTAACTGAATGGTCCAACCCATCACGGTCCATTCAGGCACAAAGCCCAATCAAACAATCCATCAATAATTAGTGTTTAATAACATTTGACTATAATATAATTAATTAATAATTAATTATTTCAATCCATATTTGATTAATTAAATAATTAATCTAACAATTATATCATTCTGTTACATCTCATTTCATTCCGTCAATCTAAATTCCATCAATCTAAACACACTGTTGAATCGAGTTTTTAATTTGAGTTTTGTGAATAGAAAAAAGTGATTCGTGGAAGAGATTCACTATAAATAATTTGCTAAATTTTTTTATGAATATTAAATTAGAGAAAACTATACTCACCTCCTCTAAAGTTTTGTTAAATATTAAATATCTCTCCTTTAGTTTTGCATGGTTAATAACCTCTCTTATACTTTACCGTGCTAGACATCTATTAAGTTTAGAAGAATAGAAAATTCAAAATCTCTCTTTTACTGCAAAAAAACGTTCGTAG
This sequence comes from Vicia villosa, assembly GCF_029867415.1. Classification (NCBI taxonomy): domain Eukaryota; kingdom Viridiplantae; phylum Streptophyta; class Magnoliopsida; order Fabales; family Fabaceae; genus Vicia; species Vicia villosa. The sequence goes on along the minus strand of NC_081184.1, from coordinate 121,567,076 downwards.
TTTTCACTCCGCCTCTTGCTTCATTTTTTGTAATTCTTCAGCGTCACTCTCATCATTTCTTTTTACGTATATGTTTCAAGAAATTCATTGTTTCTCCATTTTATTTTGCAAATAATTGCGTTTTCACTAGTTTTCTTTTATATTTGTAATAGGGTCACAATATTCTTGTTGTTTTTTATGTAATTTTTCACTCTACCTCCATCTTTTATCTTTATAGGTATGTATCAATCTGGTTCTTTTTCATTTTTTGCTACTATTACGCCCTTTAGTTCTCTTCATATTTGTTTACGTGTCTTTTGTAAGTAAGAGTTAAGAATGAAGAATCATGGGTATGATCAACCTAACAAGGGATGTGTTCATTTACTTGAGCATTTTTTTGGAGAAGGAATTACACCAGTGTTCGATGTTGATCTTGATCGTTATTCATATTTTGATTTAGGATGACAATATTTTTGGATTGGATATGGCTGGTGGGTATAAGAACTGAGGTTTTTCTCTTATTCTTTCCTTTTGTCATTCGAGTAACCAGTTTATTAATACCATTAAAATAGATATCATATTCTTGATATGTTCAATTTAAATAGCATGTGTAGTTGTATCCATGTGTATGTTACAAAATTGAATAAGAAGGAAATGATGTTCCTGGATGGGTTTCTAGTGCAGTAGTTAGTAAGTTTAACAATGAATGGAAAATGAGTAAAGAAACTAAGGAAAATGAACGTGAATAAATTGGTTTAGACATATGTTATATGCACGAGGAAGAAAGGAAAATGTGACGGATAGATGAGTTAAATGATTTTGATTAACATGACAATATTGCTCCTGAAAAATCTGATAAAGATAAGGTACAAATTCATTTTTATCGATGCGTGAAAGGAGAAATATTTGCTTGTGAATCTGATGGAAAAGTAAAATTACATGTTAAGTTGTTATTTCTAGGCGTTGATGATTTTAGTGCATCCCTTAGAGATTTTGTTATACAAGAAGAATTTGAGATTAAGAAGATCAAAAATGGGAAGGCTAGAGTTACTACTACATGTGTTGTGAATTGTTGTTCTTGGCGCATTCATGTTTCTCCTACTCCAAACAGTAAAATGTATAAGATTAAGACATATAACCCTCTTCATTCTTGCATGCGAACTTCAAAGAATTCAAATGTCATGTCTACTTGAATTGCAACAAAAATATGAATTTAAAGGCTTGCTCGAAGATGAGTTATGGAAGTATTAGAGAAGACTTATTGGAAAAATATGGCATATAACAATGTAATGTAATTCAACCTTATCATGCTAGAAAAAAAGAAAGAAGGTGCACCATAAAGGCTCATGCACTTTCCTATAATCATCTACCAATTTGGGATACCTTGCTTCGGAAACAAACTCGAATCAATAATAAGGCTAGAGTTGGAACCCAAAATAAACAAAAATCGTGAGTTTAAAAGACTTTTTATTTGTCTAAATGCCATGAAAAATGGATTTGTGAGAGGTTGTAGACCTTGGTTTGGTATTAATCGGTATCATTTAAAAGGTTATATGGAGGATTATTATTGTCATTTTTTATAGTAAATGGAAACAGAGGCATATTTTTAATTACATTTTCTATTGTTGAAGTTGAGTGTAAGAATTCATGAATGTTTTTCTTATTATTATTGAGAGATGCACTAGAAGAAAAATAGGCAAGTGATAATCATGTCAGATATGTCAGATATGCAAAAGGTTAGAAAAAAATTAAGTCTCTTTATTTATTAATTATGTTTTAATTTAAGCTTAAGTTTTGATTTAATATTTGATTGTCTAATTTGAGTTTTCTATGAAATAGAGGCTGCAAAATGCAGTTGTGAAAATATTTCAATATGCCAAAACACGGATAACAAACTATGGTAATTACTTATATATTATTTATTAATCGTTCTAAATTTTAATATTTGACCTTTCATCATTTATAGGTATTGTTGTATCATATGTTGAATAATTTTAAACTAGAAACTGTGAAGGCTCATTTGGTGCGCAGGATAAGAGACAAGATATGATATTTGTATCATATCATATCTCAATCCAGCGTTTGATGACACAATAGAATAAGATAAGTTAATCCTGAAATTTATCATATTTTGTCTCACTAATTCAAATTGTTATACTGAATATGAGCTAGGTTAGAATCTAGCAGGATAGGATAAAAAATTAATTTAGTAATTTACCTCGTATAAAATGTAATTTAAAATAACAAATTAAATATGATAATAAATATTAATAAATAATTTTTCAAAAAATATGTATGATTTTGTCTTAAGGGTAATTTTGTAACTTTATATAATATAAAACACTTAAAACCTAATAAACTGAAATATTTAAAAATAAACTAGTTCTTAAATTTTAAAAATATAAATACTTTTATCAAATTAAATATATATTTTTGTAAGGTTAGTTTTGTCATTTACATATTATACATACATATTTTTATTTTTCTTATCTAACGTTACATATATATATATATATATATATATATATATATATATATATATATATATATATATATATATATATATATATATATATATATATATATATATATATATATATATATATATCTGATAGAATTCATGATCTTTTTTTAAAAAAAAAAAACTTAAATTGTTTACTCAGTCATGTCAATGATTTTTTTAAATTATTTAAATTTATCAAAAAAAATTATTAATTAATAAATTTTAAAATATATTACAAAATAACTTAGAAAAAATATTGTTGTTTTACAAGGGTAAATTTGTCATATATATTATATTCGATTTTTTGTATGAACCAAACACATGATAAGATAAGTCTAATCATGTCTATATCATATCATATCCTTATTTTACTTTATATCCTATCATGTTTCTATCATATCATGTGCACTAAACGGACCCGAATACTCTAAAAAACAAAATTAATATTTACTTCATCTGTCTCAAAATATTTTCTTAAAAAATTGTTGCGCACAAATTAAGAAAATTAATGGGTGAATGAATAAATGTAATAATTTTATAAAATTGTTCTTAATTGTTACATTTGTTACACATATATGATTATAAATGCAAAGTGGGATTTAATGTCTTGAAACTATTACAACAATATTACTCCATCCGTCTCACAACAAGTGTTCTCTTTGAGATTATTATACTTTTTAAAATAATAATTAATTGTGTTGATTTCAATAATAAAATGAATGTCATTTACTAAAATAACCTTATTAATAATAACCTTAGTAATTAATTGTCATGGAACCATAAGATGGATGCTGACTGTATAGATAAAGTTAGAGAGCACACTGAGGAGTGTAACACCCTGGATTTCCGCTTACCCCGCGGGGCTTCCGGCCTACCAAGCATGTCACCAGCTTAATCAATAATCCCCCCTAGGTCCGCTTATCGGCTGCCCAGGAAATATTGTTTTTGCCTCCCGCAGGAATCGAACCACGTACCTAGGGGTTAAGTACGTATTCATAGCAATTCCTGCTACCAATTGAGCTAGGAGCTTATCAAGTGCAATGATATGTTGGTTATGGACTTGATGCAGAGAACTAAGATTGATTGGATTAAGATGGGGGATAAAAACAATGCCTATTTTCATGCATATTTTAAGTCTAGGGGTAATAACAAGAGTGTTCAATTCTTACAGTGGGATGATGGCAGTATACTTACTAACCACAAGGATATTGAAACTGAATTCCTAAGTCTGTATAGAAACCTGATGGGCACAGCTACTCAAAGAACCACTCATATTGATATATATGCTATGAAAAGAGGTAAGCATTTGGATAAGAATCAATGCAATTTCCTGGTCAGTAAAGTCACTACAGGGGAGATCAAGGAGGCTCTTAGTGGTATTGGAGATTTGAGATCACCATGGATTAATGGATATGGCTCAAAGGTTTTCAAAGTTTGCTGGAATATTGTCAACAGGGATGTCACTGTAGCCATTGGGGAATTTTTCTCACAGGGTAGAATTTTTAGAAATTTTACTAGAACTAGTGTGCCCCTGATCCCAAAGACAAATGAAGCCAAACATGCTAGAGATTAGACCAATAGCAGTCTGCTCAACTATCTATAAAATAATTTCTAAGATCATGACAAAAAGGTTAGGTACTGTTTTGCCTAGCATTGTCAGTTTCAATCAGTCAGCATTCATTCCTGGGCAAGTGATTCATAACCATATTATGTTGGCTTATGAACTTATGAAAGGGTATACTAGAAAAGGTGGACCTCCAAGGTGTATGCTTCAGCTGGACTTACAAAAAGCATATGACATGATGGATTGGACTGCACTAGAAACTGTTCTGCATGAAGTTGGTGTGCCTCATTTGTTCACCCAATGGATCAATATTGATGTTACCAATATTTCCTACGAGTTTAACATTAATGGGCATACAAGTGACATTATGCAGGCTAGGAGAGGGTTGAGGCAAGGGGATCCTATTTCCCCCTTACTGTTTGTGATCATGATGGATTACCTTGATAGATTACTAAGGAAGATGCATACTGACCATACTTTTAAATTCCACTCAAAGTGTGAGAAAGTTGGTCTAACCAACCTCACCTTTGCTGATGACATTCTCTTATTCTGCAGGGGAGATGTTAGTTCAGTGCAAATGTTGCTGAAGACTGTTCAGACTTTCTCTGAGTCCACATGGCTAGTGGTCAATCTAAAGAAGTGCAAGGTTTTCTGTGGTGGCATGGACAAAATGGACAAGGAGCAGATGATTAGGACTACTGGTTTCACTGAAGGGCGGCTGCCTAGGAGGTATCTAGGTATTCCTATCACTAGTAAGAGATTGAACCTCAATCGCTATATGCCTTTAATAGATAAAATTATGTCTAGGATAGCTCATTGGATTTCTAGATTCCTTAGTTATTCTGGCTAAATTTTGCTTATTAAAAGTGTGATCCTGGCAATAACTCAGTATTGGATGCAATGCCTCCCAATACCTCAGTCTGTCATAAAGAAGATTAATAGTTTGTGCAGGATGTTTGTCTGGAATGGTAGTATTAGTGCTAGCAAAAAGAGCCCTGTGGCATGGAAGACTGTCTACAGGCCCAAGCACAGGGAGGCCAAGGTTTGCTGGATCTCCATATGTGGAATAAAATTGCTATGAATAAATGCCTCTGGAATCTTTGCAGGAAGACTGACAACTTGTGCGTCAAGTGGATCCACATGTACTATTTGAAAGGCTGCAATGTGATGGAGGCTAAAATCAGTCAGAGTTGTTCTTGGGTGATGAAGAGGATCATGGATACTAGAGACGAGTTGCAGCAACACCATCAGTTATGGGACAAAATGCCGAGCCATAAGATATTCAAAATGAAGCTGATGTATGATGCCATGAATGATCATGAGAATTTGGTGGACTGGAGGAGTATTTTCCATAGAAATTTGGCTAGACTCAGGGCAAACTTTGTTACTTGGATGCTATGTCATGAGAAGCTTGCAACAAAGGATAGGCTCAGGAGATTCAATTTGATCACAGATAGTGTGTGCAGTATCTGTAAGGCTGCTGATGAAACTATAGCCCATCTCTTTTTTGAGTGCAGGGAGAATAAAGAGGTGTGGTGCCAAGTCCTGCAGTGGATTGATAATGCTCATCGACCTCTTCCTTGGACTGAGGAATTGAAATGGGTAACAAAGGAAGTAAATATGAAAGGCTGGAGGGCTTTCCTTTTGCGAATGGCTTTTTCTGAAACTGTATATGGTATATGGTATAGAAGAAATAGTATAGTTTTTGTCAATGATGCAAATATAAATATAGTCAAAATTATCATAGACAATATTGTGTATAGAAGTTGGCTTTTTAAGAAGCTTAGAGATCATGTGGCTCTTTTAATGATGTAATAGGTTTTGTTGATAGGTTGAATCTAAGGATCACCCTTGTACATAACTGTTTTTTGTGGTAATATATTCTATTTGCTTCAAAAAAAAAGTAGTGGAGTAGTTACATGATTTAAAATACAATAAATAAAGGCAAGTTAGTGGAAAGAAATAATAAACAATACATTTGTATTCTAAAAGGACAAATAATTCAAGACAAATAAAAATAGGAAATAAGACACATATTGTGAGAGTACTTCGTAGCAAATTATAAGCAAATTTTACTCGGTAACTTATAAGCAAACTTTGTTTATATTTTGCTATAGAAAAATACTTAATTAAGAATAAAATTGATACAAATAAATTAATGTTACATTTAAAAAAATTGACATTTATTTTAGAACAAATTTTTAGGACTAAAAAGACATTTATTTTTAGAGTGAATAAGGTTAAAAATAAGAGAAAATCTCAATACACCCCTTGAATTTCTTAGCCACCTGACAAAATTTCTATTATGCCCCCTGCTTCCGTGGATGCACATCCGGAAGCACATCTTTTTCAAAAAATTTGTTTATTTCCGTAGGTGTATCTACGAAACATGTTAAACCCGAGTGTTTCATTGATGCACCTACAAAACAGTCTGCTGTATTTTCAAATGACATACATTTCACTCAAAAACTCAATTTTTATAACAACAATGAAAAATTCAATTACAGTAAATTAAAGTAATGCAATTTAAAGGAAATAGTAAATAGTACAACAAAAAATACATTGTATAAATCGTCGGCCAATAATGTCGAATACATATATCAAAACCTCGTACATAAATGAAATCAAAATACATATATCATATAAATCACAGGCATCACTATTGTGTGTGTCGGATATCATCCTGCGCCTCTCCGCTGCCTCTGGCCCCGCCTCTGCCTATGTGTCCAACGCGCCGTCTACTGGCTACGGTGCCTTCACTGTCGAGTGCCCACATGTCCTGGCATGATTTCTACGGTACAAAAATGCCTCATCTTCCACCCTCATGATACCATCCACTAGACGCATACCAGCAGATCCCTTAAGGAATAAACCATCGTCAATGCCTGCCCGCGTCATGTCATCTATCTCACGATACCGAGGAAGAACATCTTGAGTGTGGTTCATATGAGCCTGATGAGTCTGCAAAATCTCCTCGTGGGCTGGTATGGACGGTGATCCAGGTGCGATGGGAAGCATGTATGAATGTGACACTCTCTAGTACCAGGTGATGTACACCTCGACGCGGCTCTAATCCCTCTCTAATGTGGTCGTCCGAGCCTCGGCAGAAACCATATGGTGCTCTCAGTCTGCAAAAACCTCATCTAGCTGCCGATGGGTCATGGCGATATGAGCGGAATCAGAAGGGTGCCGAGGTATCGTCTGTTGGTAGCCGAACTGACGCATGACGTGCTCCGGAAGATAACGAACAATGATGGCCGAACTGACAACCAACCGCATAATATAGTACGATCACATCAAACAGAACTATCTCACGGTGATCAGTGTAGCAGTCGTAGTGGACGTCCTCAGCAACCATGCAATAGACAGCGCCTATAAGGATCCGACACCTGGTTCTCTCTAAGATGGCGAAGGCTCTGGCACGCGGCATGTCCTCAGTGTAACCTGACATCTTTCCCTAGCCAATAATGTGGGAAGTGTTGTAGTATCCAACTCTGGAAAAAAACACGGTGATCAAACATACTATCAGAAATATATAATAAACTTTGAGAAAACGTAGAAGGATATAAGATTGTTACCACTAAGACTCTAAGAGGGTACAACTGTCAGCCACAATCCTTGCCTTCTACAGACATCTCTCTCCGAGTCTGTGGTAGGTGTACGCCAGTGTAGCTGCTCCCTAGTTGTACTTATGGACACATGCGATATCCGATAAGTACGTCATGTAAACGACATCTTTGTACATCAAGCTCGTGTCCACAAAGATTTGAGTGCCCATCAAAAATAGTAAGTAACATCAAATGAGAAATGAGAAAGTGAAGAATGGGAAGAGGAAGAATTTGACGCGAATATAACATCAAATGCTTCTATAGATGCATCTACATAAGCTTCTGTATGTACATCTACGGAACAAAACAACGTTAAACAAAAAACAGTGATTCCAAAAAAACATCTACGAAAACTAAAGAACATTTTAAACAACTCCTATAGTGTGTGAGATATCTAAGATGTGTCTTAAGTTATTTCCATAAATAATGTCAATATATCTTTTCTCATTCATTTATTATGTTCAAATAAATCGAACCAATAGAAGTGGATTGATAATTGTTTGCAGAGTGGAAGAGTCAGTCTCCAATCCAATGCACGTTTTGGCGGCCAAATAAAAACACACAATCCCAACAACACCACCTACCCCCATCTTCACTTCACTTCCATTGCCCTCGTCAATATCTATGTTCTTTGCAGATCTACCCAAACATTTTTCTTGAATTCCGAACAAGAAAACAACACCCAATTTTGAATTCAACAAACAACAATGTTTTGGTTGAGACCTATTTTGCGTTCACAACCAAGATCTTCCATTTGGGCATTACACCATTCTTCCTTTTCCACTTCCTCACCCGCTGCAATTCAAGCTGAGAAAACCATTCAACATGGACCCAGAAACGATTGGACTAAAGAAGAAGTCAAATCCATCTACGACTCTCCCATTCTCGATCTTCTCTTCCATGGGGTAACTTTACTACTCTACTACTCTTTTTTTTCTTCTTTTTGTTTTAATGGGTTCTTTTACAAATTTAAAATGAAAAACCCCTTTTCATTTTTTCAGTTAAAGTTTTCATTTTTAAGTGGATAAGACAAACCCACCAAGGAAAAGAGCCATTTTTGTTGGGATTTTGCTGAAATTTTGTTTTCTCGTGATTTATTAGGCTCAGGTTCACAGACATGCTCATAACTTTAGGGAAGTGCAGCAGTGTACTCTTCTATCTGTGAAAACAGGTGGGTGTAGTGAGGATTGTTCTTATTGTCCTCAATCCTCTAGGTATGATACAGGACTCAAAGGTCAGAGACTTATGAACAAAGAGGCTGTTCTTAAAGCTGCAGTCAAGGTAATCTTTGATATGTTACTCCCTGGTATATGATGGCTAATGGCTAAGATCACATTTACGTACATTAGGGCTAAATTACGCCGAGAGCGATAATTTAGGGCCTAAATTGGTATTATGCTAATAGTCAATTTAGGGTCTGTCTACATATCTAGCTTGCTGCCTGATGCTTTTGTTTGTCTCTAAATAATGACAAAGGATCTGGCTCTCTGATGACACTGGCTGGCATGTGTTAATGTTGCATGTTCATATTGAACACTTGTTAGTTTATTGTCAATTTAAATAAAGAAATGTATCTTCATTTGGAAAACATGTATCATGTTTTTTGGATTTTACTGTCAAAAGAAGAGGATTGTGAAGTTGGAATTATAGTCATTTATGGGAAAACCTATCATTGACATTTTAACAACTTCATTCATAGTTTGTTATATATCATGTGCTTTTTATCCTCTGAAGTTCACGCGTGTACAAACACAATCCTTGCATCTTATTCCTTTTGTGGTGCTATGATTTTTATTGAATAATATAAAGAATCTTTTTCTTGTAGGCAAAAGAGGCTGGGAGTACTCGCTTTTGTATGGGCGCTGCATGGAGGGATACAATAGGAAGAAAGACAAACTTCAACCAGATACTTGAATATGTAAAAGAAATAAAGTAAGTCAACTTGATTTTATTTTTCTCTTAATTATCAATTACTATACAAACCTAGGAATCTAGGAAGTTAGGTTTTCTTATTCTGATCCGTTTCATGAACGTAGTAAAAGGTTGGGTTATCTCTGTCAATTTACATTTATATATGATAACACTTGGGTTATCTCTGTCGTTTTAGGGGTATGGGGATGGAGGTGTGTTGCACCCTTGGCATGCTCGATAAAGATCAAGCCGGTGAGCTCAAGAAGGCGGGTCTTACTGCCTATAATCACAATCTTGACACTTCCAGGGAATACTATCCAAACATCATCACAACAAGGAGTTATGATGAGCGCTTGCAAACTCTTGAATATGTTCGTGATGCAGGGATTAATGTTTGCTCTGGTAAGTAATCTTATTGGCTTCAAATACCTTTGAACCTGTCAAGCTTGTCTGTTCTATTCTTTAGTCCAAGATTACCATTTATCAATCATTTTCATTACAAACTCTTATTTCTTTGAAATTTTGACATAATAGTCTGACTAGGTGAGAAATGTTTATAGGTGGAATTATCGGGCTCGGAGAAGCTGAGGAAGACCGTGTAGGTTTGCTACATACATTATCAACACTTCCTACACATCCAGAGAGTGTTCCTATTAACGCACTTGTTGCTGTCAAGGGAACCCCTCTTCAGGATCAGAAGGTGAGTTTATTTAAACTGGTTATTTCGTTAAACTAAAGTAAGAATTGTTGCTTTATTTATAGGCGTCAAATTTTTGCTACCTTAATGTTCCAAGTTATCATCAATGAAGAACTTGACTACTCTGTTCACTTTTTCCAGCCTGTTGAAATATGGGAGATGATTCGCATGATTGCGACAGCGCGTATAACAATGCCAAAAGCAATGGTGAGGTTATCAGCCGGCAGGGTTCGGTTCTCCGTGCCTGAACAGGCCTTGTGTTTTCTTGCTGGTGCCAATTCTATCTTTGCTGGTGAAAAGCTTCTCACAACTGCTAACAATGATTTTGATACCGATCAACTCATGTTTAAAGTTCTCGGTCTTCTTCCAAAAGCTCCAACCTTAGAAGAAGATGAAACTAGCGAGACAGAGAACTATAAAGAAGCTTCTTCTTCTAGCTAAGCTAGTCAACCATTTATGTTAACATTTGTAATCCTTCGTTCTTTGACTGCTCATAACTTCAGATACATTGAATGTTAGGTATCAGTGAATTTGCTTATTCTTAGCTTTGAAGAAAAACTCAAATAAAATAAAATATATAAATGTTGAAAATTGTTATTTCCCAGTCATTTGTTTTCTCATAAACAGTTGGTTGTTGGGGAGAGTAGCTAGTCAGTAATTGGTTCTTTTATATAAGATGCAGTCATTAAATGTAAGGATGAATTTTTTCATCTGTATAATTTTACATTCATCAATATTATACTCTTGAACTCTCATTTCATCATTTTTATCAATATGATTCAATTTGAGTTAAAAAAAAAACTTTACATTTGGTTGCTGCCATAGAGAACCAACTACTACCTACTCTTAGATTACCAACTATTTATGTTTTTGGTATTTAGCAAAGAAGTTGCTTATTACACGTTATGTATTTGAAAATACTATTGTCAAGAAGTTATCTTTTCGGGTACACCTTTTATTATTCAGATACATCTTTATCAACACACTATTGGTTATTAGACGTCTCTATGAGTCAAGCTCTATCATCCTAACCAAAATAGAAAACTCTTAACCATTTGCTTCATCTTTGACATGGTCTCTCCATTCTGCTGATGTTTCATGTTAGATGCCATCATAGTTTCAAGCAAACTTGTATAAAATATTGCATAATTGAAAGTCATCCAATACAAATAACTCGACCATCATGATATTTTGGAGGGCAACTTTGTTGAGGGAATTTTTTTATAGAAAAATCATGACTTTGAAACTCAACAAAAATGATGTCATACGCCATTGCTATAAGATGATTTATTTCAGAGAAGTTCATCCACTTTTCACTCGGTTTCTATTAGAAATCAGAGTTTGATGAATATCATCATATCATTTCTTTCTCATATAACCTCATGCACTTGCTACAAAATGACCACTTTAGAGAAACTTGTCCATTTTTCTCTCATTGTTGAAATATCTGTTTTACTAGGAATCAGAGCTTAACGAATATCACCATATCATTTTTCCCGTATAACTTCTAGTAATGTTTCTTACAAAAAGTTAACTCTTTAATAAGATTATGACACACAAATGGATGATTCTCCTCACACTTACCAAGTAAGGCTAAAACAACGTGAAATATGAAATTACATCTTCAATTTTATCAACATATTTGTGCATAAAACACACCCTCACTAGACGATGACCGCTTACTTGAATTATCACAAGGATTTGATTTGACCTTCTTTGGATACCATTAGTTTTTACAGATTTCACAGGTGGATTCTTATCAATAGTTTCTTGATAAACTATCTCACACATATGCTCTTTAATGTGCAACTTTATAATATAATCAACTTTTACAAGTCATTCTTGAGTCACCTCTCATTCAGCCATAATACACATATTTGATTTACCATCCTTGATCACAATCATCATCAAACCGAAATCTATTTTGGTAAGTGTTATCTTCGTAAATTCATTCGTACATGTTTATCGAGAATGAAAGGATTTTAGACTATTTGCTTTTGTTCATAACATAAAATCTCCCTAATTTGGCGAATTACAATGTCGAATCTTAATTTTGCAACCTCCGTGCTGATCCATTGGAGCATATGTTCACGAACAGTAAACTCCTATTTATTTGTAAATTATTTACCAACATCTACCTTGACATCAACCGATTTAACTTCCATAATTACAATAATTTTGGAAACAACGTCAGGGTGCACCATAACTACGACCAATTATTACAAAATTAAAAATTAAAATTTAACATAAAACAGTTTAGAATTAAACTTCTAGAACAACATGCAACATAATTTGAAACTTATAATTCATACACAATGTTCATTTTATTCTTACAAACAATGAGGAAGGAAATACAAGTACAAAACTTTATATTTCAACTTCTTTTACTTTTTTTTGGTGTGAAAAATCAGAAAAATATGATTTTGAAGTATAAAACTTGATTGAGAATGGAAGAAAATTCTTGTAGGATTTTGGAAGTATGGTGGTATGATCGTGAAATGAAGAGTACATGTAAGATGATGTTATATTCATTTTTTACCTAATAATTCTAAAAATTAACTATCGTATTATCCACATATAGTGAAAAAATAAATACACTATCTTGAATTCTAAATGTGTACAAGGGTTAGTCCAAAACTTAATCTACAAACTACTACTTTTTATTAAATAAAGATGACTTACTTACAAAATGTTTTGATAAGCATGAGTGGAATTTAAAAGTTAATTTTTATACTATTTCATTGGCAGTTTGTAAGTTTTGGGAATAGCAAACCCCAAATTTTATTGTTTGTGAATGAAGAATGTGATCACTAAGTAATTTTAGAGTTGAGTAACTCTCAAATTTCAAATAAGTAAATAAACATTCTAACATTAAAATTGTAGTAATCAGTCAATTTAATCTTTTAAATTTAGAACATAGATATTTAGTCTCTTAAATCAAAAAAATCAATCAATTAAGTGGGTTTTCTCAAATTTTGATTGCACTATTTGATTGGATGCATAAAAAAAAAATTCATTGTCACCCCTCAACTTACACCTAGAACCCCACAATAGCACCCCAAAAGAGATTGCTATTACTTTTATGCCCTTTTAAAAATATTTCCGATGTTTATACGTTTATCAAATCTTTCAAAGATATACCATAAAATTTTGAAATTTCTAAAACGCATTTATTTTTGGAAAAATTCAAAAAATTACAACACTTGTTCGAAAAATTCAATAGTACTAAATTTTTTTTTACTGACCGAATATGAACTACCGATCTTTTTAGAAAATTCAGAAAATTATCAAAGATATCAATTTTTTTAAAAAAATCCGGTATGTTAAATTTATTTTTTTAAAAAACCGGCCAAAATTCTTACCAAACTTTAAAATACACCATCAAATTTTTTCTTTAAGATATTTTTGCCATTATAAAAATATGCATGCGGTATAAATTGAGGGGTGGCACGAGGAATTCTCATCAAAAAATTATTTAAGTTAAAAATATATATCTTTTTTGTTTTGATAGATGGACTAAACTAATCAATACTTCAAAATTAAAGGACGAAATTTATATTTTGTAAATTTAAAGAAATAAATCGACTGATTTTTTACAACTTCAAAAGACTGAATTGCATATTTTGTAAAATAAATGCAACCATACACAAGACGAAACACCTATTCAGATGGAATTGCAACACCCATCAAACTGAGCAAATAAGAATAAAGAACACACAACAAAATATACTAGAAAAAGGTGACAAATCACCATTATACCATCATCTAGAATTCCATTCAAAACTTTCTATCTTTAAATAAGATGTGAGATCCTCTTTACAAAAAAGAATAACTGTGAATTGGCCACCCATTAAGTTAGGGCGTGAGTATATTCTGTGTTTCTAATCTTGCAACCAGATAGCATATTATCTGGATAATGAAGAAATCACAACGAACCTATTGAACAAAATTAGACAGATTTTGCAGCAACATAGTAATCCCCTACGGTGAGAAATACATGCTCACCAAGTACCACTTCAGCTGCAGGTTGCTGTTCAATCGAGTCTACGATTTTCTGTAACAACAGGAAAGAAATTAGTGTCTACAGTTTCACCAAAACAAGAACAGACAAGAGAATATAACTCAATCAAACAAACCTTTCCATTTCCATCCTGAAAGTCAGACTTCAAATTTGAATGATCTCTTGATAGCAGGTAAGTTTGCAAATTGTGTGCAAATTTGGAGTTACCTGTAGCCACAGAAGAACAGTAAGTCGGAGCAACCAAGGATCATAGATGATGACAGATAGAAAGGCATAAAAAATACTATATTTATTGTTGAATGAATGCATGTGAACTTCACTAAAAGAGAAAATAAACCTGAAAATAGTGAAAGAATGGCTTTTTCGTTGAACATTGATGTAGGTCTTGCCAAGGTGATGGAAAACGACATGCTGGAAATCCCATGGAAACTCTCTTCACCAATGATAACCTGCAGTTGTCCAAGGAATTATAAGATAGAGTGACTTGAAACCAAGAAATGAATTATGATCATTTTTTAAAGCGATTTCTGGCATGAATATTAGAAGTTCAGTTGACAATGGTGATAGGGTACAACATAGCTAGAGAAAGTTAAAACATAAACCACGCCATCTTTGTACAAGCATTTTATAATTAAAAGCTAATAGGAAAAAGCTTTGGCTGATATATTGTTAATTTGCAGTAAAACTTAGTAGGAAAATGTAAGTTATCAAAGGAATGTAATGAATAAAAGGGCATGAAAGGGGAAATAACTATCAACAATACAAAGCTGAAGAGAGCACAGAGAATTTCAAACTTCAGGAAATTCTGTTTGTGTCCAAATAAAACAACTTACTGCATGCGCAGGCATCAAAGAAAATTGAAGCAATGGAGAACCAATGGCCTCTCTGATATAGGATTCCTGCAAACATAACATGATAAAGGTACACTATTAGAAAATTTAAATTAAGGGAAATTAAGTAATCCCAAGAGTGTAAAATGAATATTAACTAATAAGTTATCCTTAATTAGAAATTAGAAACATGGTTTAAGACCTACATGCATATAAACTATTTTTGGGAAAAAATAACTTTTTTTACACATAAATGAGAAAGACCTTTCAGGAAGTCCGTAATGTGTACGTGCTAGACTTATTTTTAGGCAATAGTGTATGTGCAACATAATTTACAGTATAGTATAGTGTGATTGACAGTGAGCTGTTTATCAAAATTTGACAACTCTAGCTTTTCAATATTTAAATAGAGCACGGGACATCAATAATCTGTAGTTATTTTACTAGATCAATATTAATATCTTTTATATTTGTTCGACCTAAATTCTGCCACTATTAAAAAAAGTTGTTGGTAGACAGAATCTTTGTGAAACAAAGGAAAGAAAGCAGCTGTTTTCCTAGCCACAAACTTATCTCTCTCTTCCCAACCATAATCATCATTGTTTCATTTATGCAAGATAGTTTTCCATCCTTTAATGTTGTGGCCACCAAACATATGCCTTCTTTTCTGCTTGTAGAAATATGAAGCAATTGACAGTTATTAATATTTAAATTCTACCTGTGATTGCAAAACTCTCTGAGAGATTGATTTATCATCATCCAATGATTGAAAGTAAACCTCCACAGTGTCAGTTGGTTCGAGAGCAATTTTCTTTCTTAACTTCTGAATTCTGTTAACAATCTGCGGGGAAAAAATAATTGATAGATTTAACTTAATTTCAGGCCTTAAAGATGCAATGGGATGCCTAAATTGAGGTAAAGAAAGATAAACAAAGTATAAAGCATAATATATAAGCAAAGATGTAAATATTCACTATTTTGTTTCTTAGGGAAGTTAACAGAATTTATTTGGAATGATATACAAAATAATACTACTAAACAACACACACATGCACAAATAAATAAAAGCCAGTACATTAATGCTATATTACCTTGCTTCTCTTCTCTCTGATAAACTTTTTGTTCTTAATAAAACAAATAAAGAAAAAGCTGACTACCTAGTACCCCCTAAAAGTTTGTAGCTGCTAATGCCACTGTTCCAGCAGCCATACACCACCTTACCATCATCGGGTTAAATTTTGAGGACTACATATTGTCATAGTAAATCATTGTCTAGTATTTATACGTTTGTGCATCAAACCCCATTGGGATAGATAGTCACAGTACAAGAGTTTATCAGTTTATCTTTATCCACCATCACATCTCCTCATCCGACAATTTTATTCTATTTTATAGGAGAGGCAATGGGAATAATTTGCCCATAGAAACTTGGGCATTCCTTTCTAACCATAATAAGCACCAAATATACTACGATGTAGAGATCCGAAAGACCTTTCCACCTTTTAGTCCTCATATAACCGTGAATAAGACAAAATAAATTGATTGAAACATAGTAAGCAGATCCAATGTTTACAAAAAACTATGGAAGACTCCACGTCACAAAGCTGAATGTTTCACTGATTACATCTATGCACTTTATAAAGAATAAGATCAAGGAATTAGCTAGGACATTTCTCCCACGGAAATTACTTTACCTCTCTCGCAGCACCAGCCTCAAACAATGACTCGTCGGGTCGCAAGTCCAATATAACTAAAACATCACCTACAATGAAGACAAAGAAGCTGGTCAAGAAAAAAAACCAATGTTATAGAACCATAATTAGAAATGAGTACAAGGTAGCCTTCAACTCATTTCTGACATCAGTAGTTTCACCAAAGAAGCAAAGGGAGACATCATTAGCTATTAAAATTCTCACCATCCCCAGCAGCATCAATCTCATTATCCGCCATACCATCAGGACGTTTAAAATCACGGAGAACCTGAATAAAAAATATATCATAAGGTCCAAATTAAACAGACCACATTTCAAGGAAAACCCCATGATAAAAGATGCCTCAAGAAATCATTGCTTCAGGTTCTTATAGATTAAAGACTCAACTACATATTTTTACATTTATAGAGTAAAATTAAAAAGGAATCGTTGATGGATAAAATACTTTCTGTTTTGAAAGGGAATACTACTGAAAAATGTTTTTGAAAAACAAGATACTGAAAATTCTTAGGAAAAAATTGAGCTGAATTTCAGAGATGATTATACCAACATCAAATTCTCTCCCAAGGGAATACTAAAGATTCGTACAAATCAAAAAGACAGATTCCACACTAAGGATTAAGAGCACAAACTATTTGGTTATTTATTTTTGTGGAGACAAATACAAACTTTTTACAAATGGAGTCTATTCAAAGAGATTCTCAGTTATCATCAATAAGATTAGCACCTTAATATCAGACAGCTTCAAACTGTGACTTGCAATGACCACTTCTCCAGCTTTTTCAAAAGCCAAAATCTTTTCCTGTGACATTGCTTTGACTTCTTTGGCAACAATGCCCATAGATTTTCCTAGTCGCTTACCTAAAACACTGAAAATTAAAATTAAAATTAAAAATGGTTAGTTGACGTTGTGACATGACAGGTATAAAGGGAAAACTTTTCAGGAAATCATATGAAATGCATACCTAAAGTCAGGCTCGGCACGTAAGGATGCATACTTCAAAGTATCATTACATGGAACAAGGGATCGTATATTGAGTTCCTCAAGTACATACTGTAATGCAAATAGAGACATCAGAATACAATTAGACTGAGTGGAAGCTGAAAATTAAAGAGGCGTATATAACTTGAGTATTTTTTTCAGGTAAATTGTTGGAGAGGGCATAAGGGAAACATGCATACTGGAAGAAAAGATAATCATTAAAACTGAGACAAAAGATTAAAAAACAATAATCACCATAATTATAAACAAGAATGAAGACATGAAAAGAATATTAAAAGCAAAGATCATATGCAAGGAAGCTCATAATGTGTTGTAGGTTCGACTTTTCTTCCCATTTAGAGTGTGCGCCAAACAAATTTTTTGATATGAAGCATCCAATGGAGAGAAATTTGACAAAGAGACCAATCACGTAGGAAGCTCATAATATGCGTTGTAGGTTCGTTTTTTCTTCCCATTTAGAATATGCACCAAACAACTTTTTTAATATGAAGCATCAAATGGAGAGAAATTCGATAAAAAAAAGAACAAACACGCAAAGAGACTTTTTTTTAACATATCATTGTCATCAGAAAAAGTATATATAAAAAGTCAGCTTGGTCAGATTTCTGAGGCTGCAACTATTGAACAGTATAACTGATCAGAAGCATCCAGGAAAAAAATAATTATGATATGAGTTGATCGAATGCAAAAACAGATGAAAAATACTACAGTTACAAGAGGTAAATTGTAACCGCTTGTGACAATATGCAAGTACCTCCTTCAACTTTCCATTAATGTCTTCTAGGAAGTCTGCATCAGGATGCACTATGACCATCTCCCTATATCAGAAAGAAATATGAATTTCTTTATATGAAATCCGAAAAAGGTGTCTACAGACAACTTCTATGTATACATCTTTGCATTTTAAATTACCTGAGTGGTGTTTTAAGAGGCTTGTTATGACGCTCACGAATGTTTCGGGCCAGATCAATAATTGTCATCATCCTTGAAACACTTTGCTCAATCCGTTCTCCCCCCTGAAAAGTCATGCAGCCAAATAGGAGATGGTATATTAGGTAGCTGTTATATATCTAGAGCACAACTGAAGTAAGAACCTCAATTCATATTAGGCTGCAAAATCTAATTGCAGATAAAGAAAAGAGAGGATATGAAATCATCCATTAAAAAAAACTTAAATAGGAATATGATGTTCCTAAGTTTATTTTGAATCAACTTTGCATGTGTTATGTGGTGTAGATCCTTGTTCATCAGTCAGTTTCCAGAAAAAGCAAACAATTACAAATGACCCAACTGAATAATGTCTTTCTATCTGTATTCAATAATAGATTGCCTAGAAGAAAGCAGTCAAGACTGCTATCTATTGACTAAAATGTATGTATACCTTGCCTTCTTCCTCGGGAAAACTGCAATAGTGGATGCTCTCCTCTGATCCTTTCGATGCTTTTCGCATATTTTGATAAAGTACCTCAGTGAAAAAAGGTGTAAAAGGAGCCATCACTTTACAGGATAACAAAAGCACCTGAAAGAATTCACATATATCAAATTCCACACCTATTCTAGTGTAAGGAGCCATCACTTTCAGGCCCATTAAGAGGCCTGAAAAGGTCAGGTTGTAACTTATAACATATTGCATCAAATTAACCATGGTATATAACATAAATTAATCACAAACATACATTGTATAGAGTTGAAAGTGCTGTTCTGCAGTCTTCTTCTCCAGTACGACCTTTCAGTCTCTTACGGTTGAACCGTACATATATATTTGTAAGGTTATCAAGAAACTTTAGAAGATACGGAACCACCTACAAAATGATTTCCAGACTATGTTAACATGTAAGCAAATACTTCAAACATGGCAATAATAATTATATCATGCATCTAGCAAAAGTACAATAATCTCGGACAGTAAATCTCACAAACATGCAACAATTTTAGCTGAGGAAGTACTAATGCCTTTCGCAAGTAAATAAATTTGAATTTAACATTAATGTGAAAACTAGAAGACATATCAAACTGGTAAGGCAGCTAGTTCAATTGGTTTGGCTACCAATAAGGTATAATACAAAACAAAACAAAAATGTAGATAAATAAGTTAAATAGTAACCTAAAGATAGTACAACAGCTAAGTACATTTAATAACTGATTGGTTGTTATATTTTTTTAAGATATTTCTGTTATGTGTAAATACAGTATAGTTCAGAAACAAGAGCTAGAACTGTTTTGAAGTATTTAATTTTAGATATACATAGTTTATCTTTAAACATAATTTAAGATGGGGCATTATAGCAGCCCTTGATCCACGTAGCCAACACCATCTGGTGAGAAAAGGCCTTTTTTGTAAGATAGCTACTTTACTCTCATATAACCTCTCAGGATTATAGAAGAGAACAGTATGTCCATTCTTTTAAAGAAGTTTTTAATGACATCAGGCTGTCCATGGATGGATCTTTTAAAGAGAAGAAAATATAGTGGCAGCACTCAATATAGGCTATTCTTTAGTACACTCGGTCAAAGCAGAATGCTCCTACAGTACTACATTTAAGGCATAGTTTCTTTTTGGTGTGCTGCTCTTGCGGTTACAGGAAAAGCTGCCATGTCCAGTGTGCAAGACATTGCAGCCTCCGTTAATCTTTCATATTCCTTGTATTATCTTTCTACTTTTGGTAGGATATATTATCATGTCCGAAATTGTATTTTCCCTTTAATAAAAACATTTTCTATTCCAAAATAAGGGATCAACAGAAGCATCACCGTATAAAGGCGGTAACCATCCATTTCTTGCCGGACAAAATGAACAAGGCTTTGTGTGGCTGAGTTGATCCACTGGTCAAGAACATTTGATGACTTCTGAAGTGTGGCCTGGTCAAGAAGTACAAAAGGTGCTAGACCCTCAACCTCAAGCCTCTTTGTATTTTGAACAAGGAACCTATATGCATTATACCAGGGAAGGAAAACATCTCTAACCTACAAATCACCACAATGGAATACCAGTTGATCAGCAAAATGAATGGAGAGCAATTAGTAAAGATAAAGTTAGTTAAATTTTAATAGAAAAAAGATAGCAAAAAATAAATACAGATGGATGATACTGACAACACCATAAACTCCTTCCTTCTTGAAACGAAGTGGCTCAGCACGCACAACAGGCGAGTTTATAAGGTACAATCGCAAGGCATCCTATCCAACAAAAATAACATCATAAAAGTGCTTCATATTGTGAATCAAACTGTATTGAAGTCATAGCCATAACTAGAAAAGGCAGGCAAAATATATTTTTTGATATGACATGCTAATCCTCAGAAAAAAGTTACGAAACCAAAAAATAATTAACATTTAAGTTCTTACCGCTCCATAATCATTAATAACATCCATGGGTGAAGGATAGTTTTTCAGGCTTTTGCTCATCTTTTTTCCATCTTCCGCCAGGACAAGCCCATTGCAAATTAGATTCCTAAAGGCAGGCTTACCAAATAATGCAGTAGCTAGCACCATTAGGGTATAAAACCTGCAAAATAGAAAAGCATAAAACTGAAATACACAACCAAAATCTTAAATACAAGATAATTTGGCACTAAAAAGTAGAAGGAACTGAAATAATTTGCCAAGATAAAGGATACAACAACAAAAAAAGTATTTTCCCGCTGGGTGGAGTTAGATGCATGAATCTAATAATGACAACATGTCCTAGCAAGATAAAAGATAATACTACTAAGTAAGAAATAACATCATGAGTAAATAAAAATGCCGCAACAATCATGTATCCAGAAGCATAGTGGTCACCCACATGGCACATGGTAATATGTGGAGGCAACCCCTTCCCTGGTTTTAATTTGGACACAATAGAACACCTAAAAATGAAGGAGCAGCTAAAATTTTAAAGATTTTAGAAAAAAATGAAGATATTGAGAATAACATTTCGAAGCAAAAAGTAATTCATAACTAAAATGGCAAACAGGCCTTTGATAAACCACACACGTGAAAATAAAGAAACTGACCAACCACGGGTTTGATCCAGTCCTTCAGCGACAAAATGGCCAGGAAAATTCTTCTCAAACAGCTCAACATTTTCAAAAGGATAATGAATATACGCATAAGGCATGGACCCACTTTCAAACCAGCAGTCAAAAACCTGAAAGATGAAACATTTGGTCCATAACAAAGAACAATACCTTTAGCTACTAATTACTATTGTATTCTTAGAGTATCGATAAAAAAATATCTCTACTTAAATGATTATCGACGTGTTTTAGTTTTCTATTGCAAAAAATAAAACTTGTTGGGTCAACTTAGCCAATGTTAGATAGCATTTCAGTTTTGACAACTTGAAAGAGTAGACAAAAAAAAATAAAACTGTGATTAGGAGATTATGAAACAACTGATAACAACATTGAAAAGGAACTATGAATCAGCAATTTTTACATCATCAACACGTCGAAGCACACGGCCACTTTCACTTTGAATTGTAATATGATCAATGTTGTGCCGATGAAGGTCAGACACCTGTAGAAACCATAACAAAGGGATCAGTGATATTTTATTAATAATATGGCAAGAGTATCCATGAGAGCTCATAAGACAAATAGAACAACCGTTTTAACAAAACTTATAATAGCTTGAACAAACTTGAATAGGAGAGAGCCACTTCGGAGCAAGTACGTGTGTATCTACTACTATTCTTGAAAAAGTATAATGCAAAATCTACACCCCTTCCATATTACCAAACAAAGAAGAAGTATGCAGAAAATGTTGAACTACGCGTGTGAATTCATGCAAACAAAATCAATTGAAAATGACATGAATCCTATACAATTTCAAAAAGGTGAAAGGGTGATTCTAACCTTTACACCTGAAAGCTTTTCAAGTTTTGCAACAGAATCTATGACAACTATTTCTTTCTCATCCTCACTAATCCATATAGGGAGAGGGGTCCCCCAAAATCTACTTCGACTAATTGCCCAGTCTCTTGCATTTTCCAGCCAATTGTGAAATCGCTTATCCTGCAACACGTAGGAATATAGAAACATTTACCAAAATTATAGATTACATAAAATTCATAGAGCCCTAGGAGATGTTAACGGATAAGGATGCGTTTATGAACACCGCTAAGTGTTCCGTGCCTGGATTTTTTTTGGAATATTCCACAACTGAATATCTTTATTAAGCACCATATACTAGTTTATCATGTAAGCATTATCGTATCCTCCATCTGGATGATTCCTCATTGCACTCCATAACAAACATTTACCTTTAGTATGTTATTGATAGGGCATAGTAACCCGTTTCAACTACTAACAAGTCAGCTTCCAATTAATAATATATTAACATATTTTTCACAGAAATAAACTAGTAATAAAAACATTTTATTTTTTATATTATGAATTTATAACAATTAACATTGGCTTCGTAAAGAAAAAGGAAACAGTAGTAACAAGATCAAATAATAAGTAAGCAATCAAGGAGAATAAATTGGGATGAAGCGCAAGACTATGGTACCTTGACAAAATCAGGGACCCAGTAAGTCTGTTTATTGTTTTCCAACAATTTCTCTTTCAGCAACTCCACTCTAACAAACCTATAGCGAAATAGCATGACAATGTTGGGTTAAATTAAAAAACAGGCTAATAGATGGTCACCGCCAGCATCAAACTGCATAAAATTACACCGAAAGCAAAAAGCGTGCAAACTGCAAAGTAGCTATCACCGGAAAAATATCAACATGATTTCATTATTAGGTAAACAAAAATCATGTAAAACTACTAGCATAACATGAATATTTACAAAATTAATTATTTCAAAAATAACAAATTTCACATTTCATTTGTAGAAATGCAGATTAAAATCATTGACAAAAGGACTGCATTATTTATCCCAAGAAAATGTTTACTTCCTAAAACCATGAGATAAAAAAATGAAAATAGAACTTTATAGAAGCTTGAGATAAAAAAATTAAAAAAACTTATTCTGTTTACACTTTGTCTTCATTCCACAAAAGCACAAAACTTAAGGAGATTGTGTATTTGGTTGGAGCAAACAATTATTTTAAAAAGCTATTTATTAAAGCACAGTTTTTCAGTTGGGTGCTTCCGCTTAGTTTGGATATGGGAAGAACAAGGAAGGAAAAGAGTATGAAAATGGAGTCTTCTAATGTTTGGATCTCAAACGAAAAAGAGGAGGAAAGCTTAATCTTAGAGGGCCCACTTATAAGATATGTTCTGTGCTCTTCTCGGCAGAAAACAGAATGAATGAGACAGCTGAAATAAACATTCAGGTAAGTAAACCTGCTCCTTCAGCCTTAAGCTCTATGATTTTCCTCATTTTTAAATACTTTATTGAAATCCCAAAGACAGACAAACCTGCTTTCTGTCTTACCCTGTTCATTACTCTTTCCTCGGCTTCTTTAGATTTTTAACAAGTACAAATAAAAATTACATGGAAACTCGAACAAACCAATGCTTCATCAAGATGAGCAGAATAGGAACTACAAGAGATGCGGTATGGAACTTGGAAGTATGAATATGAACATACTAATTATTTGAGGTAAAATTTGACAGGGTAGCAATGTTGGATTGGATCTGAAAACTAAATTGAGACTGCACTGTGTCAGTAGACAGTGGCAATGTGTTCCTTGGCTAATTTGCTTGAAATGCTGCTATACAGTGATTATTGTTTGGTAAGGCATGTTTACTAACTTCTCCAATATGTTAGAACGTGTTCTCCATGCAACACCTTAGTCTTATCTAGATTAGCAGCTATGTACCATGAAAAGTAAATACAGTATGCAAGATAAACAAGAATACTGCTGAAGAAAAAAATGACAATTAACTAACAAACATGCCACAACATGGATACACCGTCCTATGATAACAACTTTCTATCATTATTTCCCATTATGCCAAAAATAACCACTCTAATTTATACCATAAGTGAAGTATAATATCAACTTCCGAATGAAGTATAATATCCGGAATTATTTGTATTTTTAATATCACATTCCATAGAGGAGAAAATGAAAGAAAAGTGAGCACATGCAACATTAGCAATTTTTGTTCAGGAGAAAATGAAAGAAAAGTGATCACATGCAACATTAGCAATTTTTGTTTGAGTAATACTTGTTCGATAATTCAATTACGAAATTAAAGTAAATCAAAGCTAATGCATAGAATAGATGAAGCTTTTATTTTGCTGACAACGCGTGAAACTAGGTAAGGTCTGGCAAGAAAAATTGAGTCCTATGTATCTATTAGCTAAATGTAAAACAATGCAGAGTTAAATCTTGGTCAAACAAACTTACCAGCTTGGAACAGCTCTGTAAATGAGTGGGGTATCAGATCTCCAACAGAATGGATAGGAATGAGTAAAAGCTCCAGACTTAAACAACCTACCCTTTGCCTAAGGAAAGATGAAACAGGAAAAGAAAATGATTAAAATAATCCAATCAAAATAAAAGTTTAACATAAACATTACTCAACATACACTCAACTTCTTCTGCTGAATAGTCTCACTCAAATACTAACATAAATACTTGGTAAGTTGGGAGTAATGTATTAGGGTTCCTTCACAAAACAAGCAAAAAAGCGAGAAAGCTTTTTTTAATTAAATGTTATCCTGTTCACTACATCAAGTTTATCGTATTTTCTAGTATACTGCCCATGCTAAAATACCAACCCTTTTATTTTGTTTCACCTTTCTACTCTCCTAACTGTTTTTTTATTATTAGAACAACAGTGGGAAAGAAAATAATTATCAGTATTCAATAACGAAGGTACTAATGATCATTTTACAACTGTTCCAGGTAAAATTTGAACATTGTACCTCGAGCTTACAAAGTCAAACTCTAACCACTGAGTTGACATCTCTTGGACAAAAATAAGGGCTTTCTTTCCCAATATTCTCAACTCTAAAGAACAGCTATAAATTTCTAAATGTGTCAGTACTGGAAAAAAAATATGGGGAAAAGAATTACATTCACCGAGTCACATGACAAGATATTCTTCCAAATTACCAGTGCCTGTACTATAAATCACTCCAAATATTCTATATGTAACACACCTTCACTGCTTCAATGATATCCTTGTCGGCTTGTTTGATATAGCACCCACTAAAGTCAGTAATTTTTTCAGTAAAGCAGCCATCATCATCAACAGCTACAACAAGTTTATCCTGCAAGCCAATACAACAATTGAGTAGTGGTATTGGGAAGGGATAGTACTGCACATCAATAAACAACTGATAAATCTACGAAAGTAACCAGAGAAACAGAAATACAAATCCTACAATTATGGGACAATAAGTCAGTAGCATACTAGCACCGTAGCATTTTATTTTATTTAGGCATTGGAGCATCTTCAAAATAGGAAGATTAATAAACAAGAAAGGTATTTCAGAAGTAACACATTAGCACCAACGTTGTTCGTGCAATGAAGTGACAGAAAAAATCATTAAAGATGCAGCACGTGATAAAATTTGGCATGATATAAGCAGATAACGCACCAACCTATTTGGTCAATGGCATATAGAGGCCCGCCACAAAAGCACTATAGCGGTATGGCCACTACATCGAAGTTTAGAGAAGCAAATACAAGTAGTTTATAACATGAAATAAAAGTTAAAAAACAGAAAAATTCACAACATTAAAGACATATTCATAACTAATACTCGAAGTTCATTGTTACTGTTACCAATATTCAAACTCAACAAAAAGCAAAGATTTTTTAGTTTCCAAGGCCTAAAGTAACTCATCTGAGATTATAAAAAAACACAAGTGATTCTTTTAACGGAATCACTATTATCTCCATGGTGAGGATGGCCACCAAATAGTTGCAGAAAGGACCACAAAGCACCACAGGAAAGCTGCATGAGGTGAGAAAGGGAGATGACAAGACAAGAGGACCCTTTTTCGTTGTCATTCATAGTATTAGGGTGAAATGATCAAAAAGTCCAACAAAAACAGAGGGAACAGCTATATTTTGAGGACAAATAACAACTACTTCAAAAAAAAAGATACACATATTAAGACATAAAAGGCAAGTATTATGCACTCTGGTTGAAGTAAATACCTTACTAATAATTTGATTCTCAATGCAAACACGAAAATCATCTTCACCAAAAGCAGCGGCACAGTGGACAACACCGGTACCGCTATCATCAGTTACATAATTGTCGGCAACAACTCTAAAAGCTGTTTCAGATAGCTCGTTAAAGTAATCAAATAATGGTTCATACCTGCAGAACATGTCATTATATAAGTCTGGCAACATAAAATTATCTTACTGATAAAGTCAAAACCAATATAAAAGATGAATGTAGTATAGGTAATAACTGCTTACTTCTTCCCCACTAATGAAGCCCCTGTGAATTTCTCCAGCACATCAAAAAAATCTAATACGTTATCAGCCTTGCCACTTGATGTGCCCTTGTTCTTTGCATTTTTAGGGACACTAGCTGAACTATTAGCAACAGCCTCTTTGGGCTTGTCCTTTGGGTTATGAAGTACAGACAGACGAGATTCGGCAACTATATAAACTTTACCGGTATACTTATTGCGTACCTGATTTCATTTGCTTCAATAATTAGATTTCAAGGAAAAGAAGAGGGGCCAATAAAAAAGTGTGCTTCTACATGCACACTTACATCTCAGCACCTAATTTAACTGACCTTCAAATAGGTAAAATTAGCATTAATGCACAGAGCAAGATTGCTAGGAAGAGTCCATGGCGTTGTTGTCCAAGCCACGAAAGATGCACCATCTGGATCGCCCAACAACGGAAACGTCATGAACACTTCAGGGTCAGATACATCCTGTACCAAAATAGAATTTTAGATGTGGATTGTGGATATCCAATAAAAAACATGATTTTGAAACCAACTTCATAAAAAAGCAATTGTATTCGAATATCCTTACTCCAAAAATGTTAGTCAAACATGATTTTGAATGTAAAATCGACTTCATAAAAATTATTTTGAAATGAAATCATCTGTGTTCAAATATCTTTACTCCTACAGCAATTGTATTAAGAGCCTGTTTGGATGGATTTATTTGAGCTTATCTACTTCCATAAAATTTGTGTCACTATTTGGAGACTTAATCAGAACAGCTTATGACATTTTTCATACATTTCTTTGAACTTATTTTTATGAATTCTTCAAGATAGCTAATAGAAACAACTTATAACATATATAAAAACAACTAAAATTTATTTTATCTTCTGTTATAAAATAGCTTATGCAAGCTTATTCATAAGCGCTTGTTTTGATAAGCGTTATGCTATAAGCTACAAATGAGCTGTTTATCCAAACAGGCCCTAAGTTAAACTTAATTTAAATTTCTCAACCAAAAACTGTGTTTAATTACTTCTAGTCAAACCAGGGTTTTGAAGTCAAATATAATTCTACTTTCAGAACAACCATACACTTAAATGATCAAAATCAAGTTTGTGACTCTAAATCTAAACCCACTTTTGCCTATCACATTTCCGTAGCAACAAAGCATATTAATCAGGTAATAAAAGTAATAACAAAACATAATATGAAAATACTTTCCAAGTAATCGCAACTGCTAAAACCAAACAAAACAAGAAAAGAAGGTAAAAGCTCACAAGAAGTATGAAATCACTAACCTTATAATTCTGACCAGCCTCAAAATTAGAGAGTGGAGTTTTGCAACCAGTACTATATGGCATGACCTACAACAAAATTCACAATCAAATGGTGCTATAATCCTTCTAAATGTACGTTTCGAAATGGCCACAAATTCGACAGAATCACATAATGTCAGCAACATAACTTCAAAATCAAAATGACAGTGTGATTCCATCAAATGCACAGTCATTACAAACATGCATGATAATGAATGATAGTAACGAAAATTAGGAATACCTTAAAACCTTTATAAACAAGGTTTTTCGCATAAAGCTGAGAAAAAACCCACCAAACAGACTCCATAAACTTAAGATCCATAGTCTTATAATCATTCTTAAAATCAATCCACCTCCCAGTCCTCGTAATAACATTCTCCCATTCAGAAACATACCGCGTCACAATACTCCTACACTCCTCATTATAAACCCCAATCCCAAGCTTAAGAACATCCTCGCGCTTCTTAATCCCAAGCTTCTTATCGATCTCGTTCTCGACTGGCAAACCATGACAATCCCATCCAAATCGGCGCGTGACATGGTGTCCGGTCATGGATTGGTAGCGCGTGACGATGTCCTTGATTGTGCCGGCGAGAATGTGGCCGTAGTGAGGAAGACCGGTGGCGAAAGGAGGACCGTCGTAGAAGATGTACTCGGGTTTGTCTTTGGTGAGAGATAGCTGTGTGTGGAATGCGTCGATTCGGGACCAGAAATCGAGGATGGTTTCTTCTTGCTTTGGGAAAGCGAAGTCTTTGCCTTCGCAGACTTCTTCCATGGCTGCGTGGTTCTGAGGTTTGGATTTGGAGAAATGGAGAAATGGGGGAAAATTCAGACGCCGCCGTCAAGCTCTGAGTCTTAGCTTAGATAGTAACAGTAGTAGTAGTATCAGGGTTTTGCTGCTTCGATGGTGAAGGAAAAATGGTAAGTCTATTTTTTCTTTTGTGAATTTTGCTTTAAATTTTAATTTGGCTACTACGCGACAGCGATGACATTCGATCTTTCGAACCTTGAAAAAAAAATATTTTACTTTATATTTTTTACCTCAACTAGTAAGAGAGCTTGAATACATGGGTACCAAAGAATTTATCTAATTTAAATTATATTATTGTATAAATAATTAAATATATATATATATATATAGTAATTTAGAATTTTTAAATAATAATCTACAATATAAAAAAATTTATGTTCTGGAAAAGACAAAAATGTCTTGCTACCTCAACAATGCTCTACGTGGATAGTTTCAGTAACTTCCTTTCATTTTGTTTCTGTCATATACTTCCACGTCTTCTTCTACTTTTCGTTTCTCATTTCTAATTTTTGGGATTTCAAATTTTGAATCTGGTTGCTTTAACTTTTGGGATGTTTACTTTTCTTCTTTCCATATCCATTTTGTGAACTATTCTTTCCCCTCTCTCTTGTCAAAAATCTCCAAATTATTTTCCTCTTTTCTCTCTCACGAAATTTCTCTCGATTCTTTGTTCTTCCTTTTTTACTCATGTTTACGGTTCATGTTCGATGTTAATTTTCAAACTGCTTTGGTTTTGTTTTTGATTTAGTGTTTGTTGTTTTAGGTTTGGTGATGTTGGCTCATGCAGAATGGGAAGATACGACGGCGACGCGATTTCTGATGGCACGTGCGGCGCCTTCGTGACCTAAAAAGGAAGTTGGAAACGGAGGGTAACCTTTTGACACTACTACAAGTTGAAACTCATAAAATTAAACCGAATGGAAATTGCGTTGGTGAAAAAATGAATGTGTAGCTGTGGGAAGACCGGATCAGTATTGAGTGAGTATATCTTGATTCTTCATGCCAGTTCAGTTATATGTTGCCGTGAAAGTGAGTTTCGTCTTTTGCTTACAAACATGGATGTTCTTGATAAATAAATTGAAGGAACTAACCTCTCAAGGTACATCGAAATTTGGTTCCTACTGATGTTAGTAATGTTTATTCTCTACAATATCCTATCTCCTGAGGCTCAAACTGCTTTATGTGATTATTTCGTGTGTAGGTCTTGAATTTTTAGGTTTTGTTATTAACCATTCATGTGCTTTGATTATTAGTTTAGTTATTAACTATTTTTTAATGATTGTTGTTGTTGATTTTAACAAACCATTCTTTGTAATGGACCCGTTCTTTCAAGGGCTGGCATTGCATGTATTGCAATGGTGCTACTTGATTCAATATGTTGCAATGAATTAGGTATGTTTAAGCATCAATTTGTTATATTAAGTTTTCCAGGTCTATCAAACACGAATGTAGTCCTATCTTGAATTTTAAGATTTTAAGATTTGTTCTGAATTTTAATTTTTTGTATAGATTTGTCCAGATATGTTGTTAAGTGTGTCTGCAGTAATTTTTCCCATGCTAACCATTTATGATCACGAGTTGGTTTGATCTAGATTTATAATGTTTTTCTTTACCACAACTTGTTCTATTAAGGAGTGGAAACCAAAGCGAACTGGTTCTATAATATCGGTAATGTTCTTGCAGAATCTTGGGACTGCAACATCAGTTATGACATTATTAAAACACTTGTAATTGCTTACTTGCTGCATTTTATTTTGCTATAACTAACCATTATAATTTGTTTTGTTAAGTTTAACTTATTATGTAAAGTAGAACAAAAAGAAATGTTGCAGGGTTACTTTGTTATCCTCTCATGGATGTCGGTTTATTTCAAAAGCGTTAGTACACGATATTCTTAATCAACGCATGATACCCAAACAATAATTGTCAGTAAATTGATGCAGATACATCAAACAGGAGCAATAACTGGACTATATGGAACATTGACATAGTTTTCGTGCGCTAATTGAAGTATCACTGTTGAATTGGTTATGTTGTAATTTTGTATTTGTGCATGTTATTATACCATTGACATAGTTTTCGTGTTGTAATTGAAGTATCATTGTCGAATATCTATATATCAATGACACATAATCATATTAAATGACAATTTAGACTAAAAACTTCTAATACAATCTCAAAATTATTAAAATTCAATTTAAAGTTTGTGACGAGCATGCTATTCACATGTCAAACTTCTTGAAATTTATTTTTCTATTTGACTGTGATAAATTGTTGTTCATCTCAATCTTTGTCGAATAACCATTTGAACATCTTTTTCATTGTTAAAGGGGTTAGGGAACCAGGGGTGAGTTCTCTCAAAGAACACATGCTCTTCCATTGTTGATATGCACTTATTTATTTCATAGGGCTAACTTACTGGTGTACTTTTCAAAGGACAGAGCAGTACATTGTTTTAGAATATTGCGTTGACGGGGAGTGTTAGAATGTTTATTTGCTGCAGATACATTCTGGTTTTAAATGTATTCTCAATAAGAGGAATGTTAGTGACATGTTCTCCATCTATTATCTTCTTGTTTATATATCTTCCTTCCACTAAATGGTGAAACAACCTTTTGTGTATCCAGGTAATAGGATACTTCACGTATGGAGTTAGGGGAATTTTTGTTACCACATTTACGTTTTGGAGTGTGTTTGGCCTGCAAATTATACCTTCTGTTGTATATAAATAAAGTGCAATTTTACTGGCTTTGCAACTTGCATGTAGTGTTTTGGTATGTTTTTCAAATATTTTAATGAACATATATATTTTCGTCATCTATATAATAGTAGTGAAACGTGGAGACATGTTAGGCACTTGAGTTCTCACTCTTACTTGAGCTTACAATTTTAAATATTGGTTAAAAGAAAATTATAATATATGTTCCGATAGTAATGCTTATTTATTTATGATGTAATTGATTTGAACGCGTCTTTAACATGTTGGAACTTTTCTAGGGCTAAAAGATTATTACTTTTGTGTGTATTTGTCTATACAAGATGATATATATCTTCCTATTATAATAGAATCAGGTTTAAGTATTCAAGAATGAATAATAGTGAGAGAAGCCTGTATTATTAATACATGATAGGAAATATGATATGTAGACTGAATATATATGATTTCTTTAGCTAATTTATGCAACTATATATTTTTTAGATAATATATGGAAAAGTTATTTATATATTATTTTATTTATATATTATTGATGTAATTATTTTATTAATGACAAATAATATTTTTAAATTAACGAGTGAATTTTGAGAAAAAAGTTTATTTCAATATTTTTATAAATATTAAAACGAAAATAATATTACATACAAAGAAAAATTTTCCTTCATTCAAATATATATATATATATATATATATATATATATATATATATATATATATATATATATATATATATATATATATATATATATATATATATATATATATATATATATAACCATTATATTTATGATTTATATATAAATCAAAATATTTTTTTAAAATAATAAACTCTTTTGATAAAACAATTTTTTTACATTCTTATAATATTTTAACAGAACATAAAATTACTGATAAAAATATTTTTTTATTAATTATACATTTATTATTATTATTTTACTGGTAACCAGATATTTTTCTATTAAAAAATATATATGCGCGTCTCGTACCAGAACTCGTGCATCAAAATATTTTTTCACAGGTACCAGACATTATATATTAAATTATTATTTTTTCACGGATACCTGACATTTTTTTATTAAAAAATATATATTTGAAACAAATGCACGTCCTGTACCAGAACTCGTGCGACGAACAAGTTTATTACTAGTAATGAAATAAAAAAATAGATATAAGTATCATAACACTTAGATAGTATTAAATTCAAATGTAAAATTTGAGATGATTTATTTTTTTAAAATGAACAGTAATCATATAGATTTAATTATATTAAATAATCATACACAAAGAAGAAAAAATATAATTGTGACAGGGAGAAAAAATTAATATTTAAAAATAAAGATTTTGTCTCTTAAATTAAAATAATAATTGATTAAACTAAAATAAATATTGTCTTGTTAGTGACCTGTGAGATAAATATATTGTTAATGTTATTAAAATTAAAAAATACATTATACTATCATGCAATTAATATGGTATAAAATTATTTAAATACAAATAGATTTAAAATGAATTACTTAATTGAATAAAAAGAATTTTAACTTTTGAATAAATAAATAAATAAATATATATTTTGTTGATAGTGACCCGTAAAATATAGCCTAATAACATGTAGATTTATTTAATCCTGTATAAAATATATTTAGAAACATGTAAATTTAAAATAAATAATTTAATTATAAATGAATAATAATCATAAAAATTCATCTATATTAAATAACCATATAAAAAATATGTGAGTTGGAAAAAAAAATTGAAATCTACATTTTTTTTAGATATAAATGCAAAAGTAGAAAAAGTGGACCAATGAGAGACTAACCATTGGCTTGTGATTGTTGAAAAAGTAGAAAAAAATGGTATATTGTATTGTTAGTTACATAATTGTTCTTTTTGTTTGTAAATGATTTTGGAGTGAAGGATAATTTAGTCTCTTTGGTCAATCTCCTAATATATGTTAGATAGTAGATTGTCCTTTTTTGTTTGTAAATGATTTTGGAGTGAAGGATAATTTAGTCTCTTTGGTCAATCTCCTAGTATATGTTAGATAGCAGATTAGTCTCTTTCGTCAATCTCCTAGGATATGTTAGATAGTAGATAGTAGATTATAATAGATTTTTATGAGAAAATTTTGCATATTTTAAAAATAATTAATAAGAAAAGAAAAGAAAAATTTTAAATTTATTTAATTTTTTTTAATTAAAATTATGAATGGTTATGATAATTAATAAAAAAAATTATGATTGTTTGTTTGTAAAATAAAGTGTTATGTTTGTATCTATTTAACTATTTTTTCCATTTTTTTACATCTAAAAACTTACCAACATAATACATTATACTAGTGAAAAATATAGAGAATTTCTCAATGCATCTCCTAGAACTCTCACACACCGCGTGAAATTTCACTTATGCCCCCTGCTTCCTATATGCATATTCGGAAGCAGTTTTTTTCAAAAAATTTGTTTCCTTCCGTAGGTACATCTACTGAAGTATAATAAACTAGTGTATATGGGAAAATTACACATAAATTCAGTTCATGGATTATTCTGTAGGTGCACTTACGGAATGACTTAGCGTCAAATTATTTCGTAGATGCATCTACGAAAGTATCTGATATAGTTTGAACCAGCTTGATCACTCCCCCATTGTTTCATTTCTTCAAACTCTCCATATTTCACACCCTAAAAACCCTACATCATCAATACCTTATTTCACTCCAAAACTCAATTTTTTGGGTGCAACAAAACAAAGGGAGCAAGAGAAGTCTGAATTTCAGGCAAATATTCATCTTTAATAATTGCTCATTTATGCATCAATTTTATGAGAAAAAAGTTATGCTGCTTTCGTAGATGCGTCTACGGAACGTGTTGAAGAAGAACACTTCCGGAGGTGTATCTACGGAATAATTCTCGAGTTGTGTTTTTCCAGCAGTATTGTAGTTTTGTGTTATTTTGGCAATTGTTTGCAAATAGGTATGGTGCACCCTGATAATATCTCAAGAGAATTAGCTCATTTAGTCGATGTTTCTTCGAGTGTTAAAGGGGTAGTCGCAAAGGTGGTAGATGTTTGCGGTGACTTTAATAGCAAGCAAGACTTTGATGATCATGAAAACATGCTAACATGGATTCGTAGGAATGCAACTAACATTGGTTTTAGTGCGGTAATAGGAAGATGAATATTAGTACGACAACAAGATAAAGTTGTTTAACACTTTCCTGATAGTGCTCCTTCTCGATTCTACCTACAAGACCAACACGTATCGACTTCCATTATTTGAGATGGTCGGTGTTACATCCATTGAGAAGACATACGCGTTGGTTTTGCTTTTTTGGAGTGTGAACAAGAAGATAATTTTAGGTGGACATTGGAGGTGTGTCTGTCACTTTTGAAGAAATAAGTCGAGATGCCTAAGGCGATTGTTATGGATCACGATAACACTTTGATGAATGTGGTTGCAAAGATATTTTCTTCTTCTGATGCATTACTTTGTCGATATCACATAGCATGTAATGTGAGAAGTAAGGTAAAACCTGTTGTGGGGACGAAACAAGTATTGACCGAAGGTGGGAAATCGGTGAAGCCCAAAGTGGTTGTTGACCTAATAATGGATGCATGGGCTCGTATTGCAAGTTCTTCGACAAAATAATTATACGTCGATGTCATATTACAATTTCAGAAAGTATGTGAAAAGTATCCCGATTTATTAAAATATGTTGAAATCACCGTTCTTGACAGGGTGAAGGAGTTGTTTGTGCGTGGAAACCAACATAATAAGATACAAACCTCATTGGTCGGAGCATTATGGTGTTGGAACATCAATTTAAGGACAACATCCTTTACTCTCAATTGATCGGCAATATGTCTCGGTGGGATTGAACTATATCTTTCACGAGGTAAAACGAGGTGAAACTTTTGGTGGCAATAGCGCAAAGTGTAACACCCTGGATTTCCGCTTACCCCGCGGGGCTTCCGGCCTACCAATCATGTCACCAGCTTAATCAATAATCCCACCTAGGTCCGCTTATCGGCTGCCTAGGAAATATTGTTTTTGCCTCCCGCAAGAATCGAACCATGTACCTGGCCGAATCTTTTTGTGGATAGGAACCTCCGATAGATTTACCCTACGACTCTTATTGTGATGTATTTTCTAGTTTCAAAGTGTAATATATATATATATATATATATACTCTTTAACATTGCAATATAATTATTTTTTGTCAAGTATTAAAAAAAATTGTGTTTATGTGTTTTTCATTCTACATCTACTGCTATTGCAATTTGTTTTATTAAAAAAACTAACAGGGAAACTTTCATAGATGTATCTACGGAAAGGGTCTAATATTGAAAATTATGGGTTTTTTTCGTATATACATAATACATATACGGAACAGAGAAATTTATGACTCTTTCGTGGATATACCTACGGAATATTCTGTGACAGAGGTTGTGTGGTCCATATTCACCAAGGGCTTCTATAAAGTCGGGGTTTCTAGGAAACACAAAAATGGCACCCATAAGGCCACCATCATGATAACGAACACCATCCAAGCGTTCCAATCCTGAACCGATTATTTTCAAAAGGAATGGGCATGTTGTTTTCTCTCCTCTCAAACCCCTGATGCCGATGAAATTTTGGCACATTCATTTCTTGGACCATCTTAAAAGGTCTGTGATGTCTTGGTTAGAGGGGGAGTACAAACCTGACGAAGTCATCAAAAGGATTTAGAGGCTTAGAACAAAGACCTCGCTTGCGAACGGAGAAACGGAACGTTGGTGGGATGAAGTGGAAAATGACATTGATGTCATTTAAATGATGCATGAATCAGATGATATAGTTTTGACTGTTGTAATTTATTAGATTTCTTATTTTTCTTAATTTTCTATTGGAAATTTCATCGTGATGCTGATTTTAATCAATGAATGTTTCTTTTCTCTTTACAAATGTTGTTTTTCTGGTTTTCTGAATTTGGGTTGATTTCGTAGATGCATCCACAAAAGTGTTCTGTATGTGCATCTACTGGATGTTTTCACGCAAATGCAAAAAAAAGGTGCTTCTGCCATAAAGTGGGCAGGTAGTCTAAGGGAAGAATATAACATTCATTTAAGGCATCATGCGAGGATACCTTAGCAATTGGGGACAATCATTTTTGTAAGGCAACATCGAGGGAGTTTCAATAACTTTGAAGGCGACATTTGCTTTAGGTATCCTCAGAATCGATGGACTTGACTATTTAGGTGTGTGGGTGCAACAATCATGTGGTTAACTTCGATGACATTTATCTTGTAATTAGGTGATCTATGTTCAATTCATGGTTATCACTCCCTAAATTACTAACCACGCAGTTAAAATAAAATAAAGGCATAAATAAAATTTCCTACGCTATTACAATAAACACCTGCGGGGATAGGGGAATTAAAAGGCGAAAAAGATAAACCTAACCCTTATAGGGTAACAGAAAAATAAAGGCAAAAATTAATTTCCACATCTTTGAATGCCATGCCTTGATCTTCCTTGATTGACTCTGATCATCTGAGAATTTAGACGGAAAATGATAGTGGTTAGTGTATTACAGATTCAATGGCTATTGAGGCAAACCTTATTAAAAGGCAGAATAAATATAAAATGATATTTAAACAAGAGAAATTAGAAAACTTACCCTGAAAAATTAGCACACAAGAAAAGAACTAGGCATGGTATCTTGTTGACTGGGCATGTTTTTGGAAAGCTTGCAAGGCTGGGTTTCGAACCCAAGTCTCTAAGGTTACAAACTTGCAAGCTTACCACCAAACCATGCATACTTTGTTGTTTATAATGGCCAAACAGTTCTATATAATAATACACCATAATATATAAATTAAGAAAGCTGTACATATTAATTAGTTTTTTAATTAACTTTTTCAATAATATATAAATTAAAAAAGCTGTATTATTTAATAATTATATAATTATAAAATGTTTAAAAGTATTTTAATTTACGTTTTTTTTTATAAAATAGGTAATTAACGTTTTTAATTAACTTTTTTTATAATTATGTTTAAATGTATTTAAAATACTTTAACGTTTTTTTTTATATAATTATATAAATGTATTTTAAATATTTTAAAGTTTTTAATACTATATAAATTAAAATGTTTATTAAAATATTTTTTATTTAATTAATTTTTTCAATAATATATAAATTAAAAAATTATTAATATCGTTTATAACTTTTAAACAATTATTAAATAAAAGTAAATATTAATGTTTTTTAATTGCTCAGTTTTTTTATTAAACAAATTATTCACGTTTTTTTATTAAAAACATTATTCAGTTTTTTTAATTTATATAAAAGCTTTTTTAATAATGCTTTTTTTAACAATTCTTTTAATTAACGTTTTTTTAAAATAATTTTATTTAGTTTTTTAATTAACTTTTTTAATATTTGTTAGGAATTTACTCAGTTTTTTAATTATTGCATTATCTATATATGATTCTAATATATATATACAAAAACAAAATGTTTTTAATATAACACTATATAGTTATTGTTCAGTTTTTTAAAAAAATATTCATTTTTAAACGTGTGTGTGTATATATATATATATATATATATATATATATATATATATATATATATATATATATATATATATATATATATATATATATATATATATATATATATATATATATATATATATATATATATATATATATATATATATATATATATATATATATATATATATATATGAAAAAAGGATATGCAGTGACCGTGTAAAATATTTTTACACTGTCAACCAATCACAACCATGCATCCAATTAAAACATAATTTTAATTTAAAAAAAATTAATATGACATGGCAAGTGTAAGGATTTTAATTGGATGCATGTGTAAAGTTTATTTACACTGTCAGTGCACTACCTTTAAATATATATATATAGTAATATATATATATATATATATATATATATATATATATATAGTAATAATAAATGTATATATATATATATATATATATATATATATATATATATATAAATATATATATATATATATATATATATAGTAATAATAATATATATATATAAATATATATATATATATATATATATATATATATATATATATATATATATATATATATATATATATATATATATACAGTAATAATAAAATAATAAACGTATATATTAAAATATATACATTACCTTGGCCTTATTAACCATAAAACGTTGATGGCTTGATGGTAAGGTAGCACTCCAATCACCCTTATGACAAGGGTTTGAGACATGCTTTTGCAAGTTAAGAAAATTGCTATTTTTTCAGCTTTTTCCAAGCTTTCCAAGTCAGCAAGCGCCACGTAAGAAGATTCAGTGCCAACTAGGAAGATTCCCCTCGCCCAGTCAGCCAAACAAGGGATAGGGGGTGTCTGAAAACAGAATCTTGTTTTCTAAGGGACGAAGGCTAAATTTTTTTTTAATAAAGGGGAAAACCGAATCTCGCTACTTTGGCAGGGGGTAAATAGTATTTAACCCTAATAAAAATCAGGGTTTTAAACATTAAATTATTACCCTAAAATAATCATTAGTAAAAAACAAAAAAATGATTATTTTTAATATAATAAGAAAAATCGGATTTTCGATTAAATAATCAATAGTTATAATTTTATTATAAAAACAATTTATTAAAATAAAAAATATAAATAAAAAAGGAGTTATAATAAAAATAAAGAAAGAAAAGGGACAAAAATTGTTTATGTAATTAAAAATAAAAAGAAAATTAAAAAACTTAGTTTGAAATTCAGTGTGGCTGAGCCTTGAGGTCCATATGATGAGTCCTCAATCCAGGAGCGTTGGATCTAGTTGCGGGAGACATCAGAGGGCTGGAACGTGAGGGTGCACCATGGATTGGCGTGGCTGTGCGTGCACTTGATCCATGTTTAGCTACGTTTGAGAAAAAATAGATGATCGTCCTTGGGGATCAATCCCACGCTGCCTTGGTCACATGCATAATTCACTTGCCAACTGAGCTGGATACATTAGTCAAATATCATATGCGTTTAATAAATTAAAGGGATAAATAACTGTTACCCCCTGCCATTAAGACGAATTTTGGTTTTCCTCCTATTAGTTTTTTTTGTTAGATCCCCTCTTATAAAACACCGATTCAGTTATCAGAACACCCTATCCCTTGTTTGGCTGACTGGACAGCTGACTAGGCGTGCAGAATCTCTTGTTTGGCTGAATTTGTTTATGATCATTAATATAGCCAAACAATACCCAACCACCAAACCAACTCTTGTAATTTATTTAAATCTTACTCCTGAAGTTTTATAAAAACGTTATTTTTATGATATTTTATAAAACTATATGTTTAACGTTAAACAATATGAACTATATATATATTAACTTAAACTGTATGTTATAAAACATATAAAACATGTTCTTTAACGTTATAAAACATATAGTTAAGATAATTTTTTTACGTTAAAAAAAGTCAACATATAAAACAAACAAAAAAGTTATAAAAAATATATTAACATATAAAAATTGAATTTTATAAAAAATAATTAATTAATACAGTTTATAAAAATGATAATTTTAAAAAATGCAATATATATATATATATATATATATATATATATATATATATATATTAACGTTTTAATAAATTATATTTTATATTTTATCATTTTATTTATAAACTAACATTTTTTATAAACTAACAAACATTTTTTATAAATTAACAAACTGCATAATTTTGAATATTTAAATTTATGAACTAACATTATTTATTATTATATTAATATTGTATTATAGTGTATATATTAACGTTTTTTTAAAATAATTAATACGGTTTATAAGTAGATAATTATTTGCTAAATAGTTTATAAAAAATAATATGTTTAAAAAATGCAATATAAAAAAAAAGTCATATAAAAAAACGTTATATACTGAGTAAAAAAAAACTTTATAAAAAAAAACATTATAAAAAAATATTATAAAAAATGCTATAAAAAAACGTTATAAAAAACTGTTATAAAAAAACATTATAAAAAACGTTAATTACATATAAAACAAAAAAATAATTTTTAAAAAATATACTGAGTTAATATATATAAAATGTTAATATATAATATATAAATTACTGAGTTAATATATAAAAAGCAAATAAAAGCCTTTGTAATCAACAGAATGCTGTAGCTTAGTTGGTGAGGTATTGGTTGGTAACCTTCTAGTACCAGGTTCAATATCAAAAATACCCAAACTTTGTTGCTAATGTTTTAATAATAATTATTTATTTTGTTTCTACACAATTGATGTAACAATTTAAAAAAGGGTTGAAATATGTGTAAAGGTTCACATATCACCTAAAATAAATCTTCTAAAATTATTATATTTTATTTCACTTTTATCTATTTTTTTATATTTGACTAAAATGTAAATATTCTTTATTAGTGAGATTATAATCTCATATTAATTACATTCATTTATCTCTCTTTAATAAATAATTAAGAATGATATTTCTACAATAATAATTAATATTGCATTAAATTTTTATATCAAACCTTAAAATATTTTAATTAATTAAATTCAAATATTTTTATTACTTTACCTTCTATATTTATGAGGCAACTGATTAAAAGATTTGTTTTAATACTTAAAATGGTTGACTTCACCTTCTATAATGAATGATTGTTTTAAATTTTTTTATCATTCACTATCATAATAGTCATTTAATGAGTTCGGTAGGAAGTGATTTTAAAATGAATAATTTTTGTGACAGAATAAACTTAGTCAACATTATCATTTAAGTAAATGATTTTATAACCTATCATTGTTA
This sequence comes from Vicia villosa, assembly GCF_029867415.1. NCBI lineage: Eukaryota > Viridiplantae > Streptophyta > Magnoliopsida > Fabales > Fabaceae > Vicia > Vicia villosa. The sequence goes on along the minus strand of NC_081184.1, from coordinate 121,525,266 downwards.
ATTACTATTTTTTTACAATTTTAGATTTTTAAAAGAAAATAATATATAAGAAAATTTATGCTTCTAAAATGAAATTAATAATATTTTTTAGGCTAAATTACAGTTTTGGTATTCTCACGGTTTTGGTCCCCATTTTCTTTTTAAACCACATCCTAATTTTGTTCATGAACAGTGCATGATCCGTACATGAACAGTATATGACCGTTTATGAACAGTTAGATCAAAATTGGGATGAGGGACCAAAACTATTTAAAAAGAAAACGAGAGACTAAAACCGTTAAAATACCCAAAACAGGAGGACCAAAACTGTAATTTAGCCTATTTTTAAGTTAATTTTATTGTATAAATGTGATGCAATAACAAGATTATGTTTTACTAAATCTTTTGTACACGCAACATGAAGTTATTAATCAAAATATTGATTATTAACGGGACATAAAGTTATTGATCAAAATATTGATTATTAACGAGATATTTAGTTACTGATCAAAATATTTTTTAAGGTACATGAAGTTATTGATCAAACTGATATTTTTACCCGGGAACATAATGTTATTGATTATTAACGGGACATGAATTTACTAATCAAAATATTTTTTATTAATTATACATTCAATTATTATTTTTTCAGGAGTAACCAGATTTTTTTCTATTAAAAAATATACATTTAAAATAAATGTGCGTCCCATACCAGAACTCGTGCGAACACACAGGTTTGTTACTAGTTTTAACGAGTATCATTGACTCCTACTATTTGTCCAAAATACTTCACCTTAAAATGAGTTTGAAAGTGCAAATGGGTACAACACTAAATAAAATTTTAGACTTGATCTTATGAGCATTTAAAAGGACACGACATAGCCAAGTAAACGCCAATAATGTCCAAAATATAGCACACCATGTGACACACATACACCATGTGTATAAATGAGTTTGAAAGAGCAAATGGGTACAACACTAAATATTACCTTAATGAGTCTCACCTAAAATACTAATTAGTTAAACATTTTGATTGTTAAACTTTGTTTATTATCTCCAATCCATCCATATATTACCGAAAAAGTATATCTAATCAACTTAAGGACTCCCGTTTCATCCACTAGTTGATCATCATTGTTAAAAATAATTTTTTTTGGTACATGTCCCTTTTAATTTCCACCAAAATGGAAGTGTCAACTAGGTGCCGCAGGAGCAGTGTCCTCAGCATATCAGAGTCTAAAAATATTATCTATCATGCGTCATATGTGTATCAGACACACCTTAAACCTAAAATTCCGGTTCTACATAACACTTCAGGATAATTAACTCTATTGCTTTTTATAACCTTAGAAATCTGTAAACCAGAAAATGAAAAGAAACAACTAAATGTATACTTTTTAATCAAACTTGATTGTCATTCCCTAGGAGAGAGTATTCTCAAAATACTTTTTAATTAAACTTGATTGTCATTCCCTAGGAGAGAGTATTCTCAAAATAAATAAATAAAAGTGATCACTACATACAGTTTTTATCTCCCCACCCCCAGCAGAAGATAATGGTAATGAATTGTAAGCTTTGTTTGGAAAAGAATCTAAAACTGCTAATTGAGGTATACCGGGCCAACGTCAGGCACTACACGTTAACATTTGATATATATACTTTTTCTTTTTAAATAATCTTCCAGACAGTAGCAGGCTACCCATAGAAGTTAAAGGGCCAATTATAAAAGTATATATATATACACACACATATATATATATATATATATATATATATATATATATATATATATATATATATATATATATATATATATATATATATATTTATGTATGTACATGCACAAAAACATTTTTTCAAGAAGCAAACAATTATTTCATGTGAAATGTAAATCAACAACTGTCTCATTGTTCAGAAAAACATACTAGAAGAAATTCCCTAAGGGCGGCAAAAAAGGCATGATTAACTCTAGCCCATTCTGGAACTGAGACCTTGATTCCACAAATTGGTTGATCAACAAAAAGCTCTTACAAAGAGGGAGAATCCGTTTTGGCAACTCCTGCAACAACAAAAACTGACTCAGACACAACTCTATCGTTGTAATGTTGTATTTCATTATTGCAATGTTGCATTTTATTATATTGTCCATTATATAAAGTTATACAGTTATATCATAGGCCACTTGACATTCCCTGTCAGATTACTTGGCAGAGACCTCGGAAAAACACAATTTGGGGGCAGATTTATGGTTGCAAATCCAATTTAAAACAATGGCCGAATATCTAAACATTATTGAATAAAATAATTTCTGTAATTTGGATTGCTGCCAAAAGAAGAAAGAAACTTTGAGTAAAATGCGTTGCATTATTTGAATAGTAAGTTAGAGTATTCATATTCCTTTACAAAAGTTTACAAAAATGAAATAAGAATATAGAAACATCGAAAGAAAAACCTAAACGGGTTTAATGAACCAATTTAGCATTAGGTTATGATACTGAAGATATTGAACTCTTTATAATTTTTTTTCTTAAAAAACTGTATAGAAAGCATTTCCATTGCAACTATAGCTTGATTTCCTATCTAAACTTCCTAACATAAATATCACCATAAAGCAAAAGGTGGAGGTTTAACAACTCTAATGTTGTGACTGCGACTCAAAACACATCAGTGAAAAATTATGCAAATCTCACCTGCAATGCCAAATCCATAGATGGGTCCACCATGAAATTAATAATTTCATCTTTCTTTTCTCGAAGTGTTTTGATTGAAATATAATGTCCTTCAACCCCAACCATAGCAGATAGCACTTCATCATTTCATCAATAATAATAATAAGCTCCTATATTTCAGAAGAACAAGATACTAGCTTAAATCTTTAAAGCTTGTTGAGACCCTAAATTGCTTATGAACGCATATATAATTGAAAACACACTGCTTGTAAAAACACAAAAGCCAGTCCTTAAAATCCAATACAACACCGCTTATCAATTACAATAGCGAGTCAAATAAGGTGGCAACATATAAAGGATATATTACAAAGTGAAATCAAATAACTAAAAAAAACTATTCCCTATGCAATTTTAGGAACAACGAAAAGACATTACCTTAACTTAGCAATAATAATCACATAGTTTACTTTGCTTTGCCTAATTTGTACAAATAAAATATCTATTCAGCAAATGTTCAATCAACATCATTTTAGGCTCTATTTGGTAAGACATGTTTTCGAGCTTATAACTTATGTCTTATGTTTTATAAGCTAATATGATAATTTAGATCCGTTTAGTAACGGTCTTTTCATCACGAGCTTATAGCTTATTTTACTAGCTTATAGCTTATTTTTCAGACGCTATTTCAAATAGCGTTTTAGCTTATGTCTTATAGCTTATTACTTTTTCTTCCTTTTTTATCCCTACTAGTAAAGGACCCGTGCATTCGCACGGGTCACGTAAAGTCGATGAATATTAAATAAATATTATATAGTTATAATTAAAAAATGTATATTAATTTATACGAATTAACAGAAAAAAATTTAATGTTGATTGTCATACAAATATTAATTTAATTTATTAAGTTGTAGTAGTTGTCAGGATATATATAGATTTGTTAATTTCTAGTAAATTAAATATATGGTAGAAAAATAGGTTTGTCCTGTCGAGCATGCCTGTAATTTTTATAATTGTTTATAATTTTAATTTTACAATTTCTATTAACAAATATTATAAAATAAAATATATTATATACCAAAAAAACATATTGGTTTAATAATTTGATTAGATTTAATAAATTAAATAATATTATGTTTGTTAAATTTGTGCAGTAATTTAGAAGTTATTTGCTATAGTAATTCAGAAGTTATTAAACATATGATCTCTAATGTCTCTTCAATTTAAGTAAATATTTTGTCGGCCCGTCAGAAAAATAGGTTCGGCCCATCGAGCATGACTATAATTTTTAAATTCTTCTGTATTGTAAATTTATGGATTATGTTGATATTATAGGATTTTATCATCTAATATAAAATAAATTTAAACATAGTTAAGTTGTATAAATAACAATGGTTGAAAAAATAAAAGATTTTTTTTTGAAAAATTGAATGTTGATAAGTAAATTATAAAAAATAAAATAAAATCGAATTTGGTAAGTAAATTAATTAATTTTTACGTGAGAAAACTTTAATCTCAATTTTAAACTGAAATCTCATCCTTCCGTTTTTACGTGAGAAAAATCTAATCTCAATTTTAAATTTTTATGTCCCTAATTGTAATTTAATTTCCTAATAATTTATAACTATTAATTACTTATAATTAAAAAAATATTCTTCATGTCCTATTAAAAAAATGTTACATTCAAATCTTTTATTTTCATGAACTTAAAGAGAAGAGAGATACTGAATTGTGTGTTTCTATTTATTTATTTATTTATTTTGGGAATGAAGAGATCGTGTTATATAGTAATTTAGAAGTCATTAAACATATGATCTCTAATATCTAATCAATTTAAGTAAATAACTTGTCGGCCCGTCAAAAAATATGTACGAATTATTACCATAAATATCTTCCATTTATCTTAACAAAAAATATTTGGATCATAAAAAAAATTCATAATTTTTTTTCCGAACTATTACCATAAATATTTTTGTAGGAAATGTATAAAATAGACCTCTTATTTAGTATATAATAAAATAAATTGAATGGAAAGAATATATTGATTAATGGTTATTTGCATTGAGATGTTTTGGAAACGTGTAGATAAAAGTAAACAGTATGAGCATATGAGCCTACTCAATAGGTCTACATCATAATAATAGTAGTTGGAAGTTAAAAAATAATAATTAATGATATGCTCCCAAAACGCTTTTTTCCAAGTATTGAAAAGTGGACATTTCTTATTCTTCCTTGACTTAAGCATCCGAGTAAAAAAAACTAATTTATTTAGGGTTTTGTTTTTTCTCTCTCTCTTTGAAACCCCTCTCTTAATAATGACATGTGCGCTCCTACGAGTCGTGCAAAATCGATATAAATATTAAATATGTGTTATGTAGTTATTGTTAAAAAATATATATAAGATATATAAATTAAATAGTCTCGACCATAAAAAATTTGTGTATTCACTAATCATAATTGTTTCATGTTTTTCTATAAAAACAAATATATTTTCAAGTCAATTTTATTTTTTTCGTAAAAAATATTTGTTATTTGTATAAAATTGAATTAAAAAATTAAATATTTGTTATTTGATTTTATTATTTTATTCTTTTTAATTATTATTTTAAAAAATATATTTATCTCATTTAAATTTTCATGCAAACGCACATGGTATTGCTCAACTAACCTCCATGTCTTTAAATACTTAAAAAATAAACAATATGAATAATATTAATAATAAGTAAATGTTAATAACAATTAGTATTCCATTAATTTTATAACTTCTCGTTACATGAAAAAATCATTTAACGTAGATCACGTTTTCAAATATTTATTTTTATTTAATTCTTAATAAATACTAATTATTAATTATTTAATGACTTCTATATATAAAAGAATCTCATTATCAAAATTTAAACATTATTAATTGTACACCGTTTGATTAATTATACACCAATTATAAACATTATTATAATAATGAGTGTATAATATAAATGTTACAAAAATACTTTTACAATCCTCTCATAAATTACAAATATTAATATACTTGGTACAAATTAAAATTTTAATATAAATGTTATTATACTAAATTTAAAATTTTAATATCATTTAAATAGGGTAACAATTAAAATGAGAAAATAAATAATTTCCAGTGTTAGTAATTATTGTTAGGGATATGAAATAAGGGGTCTAATTTGATTTAATTTAGATTAATGAAGCAATAAATAGAGATGGGAAAGATAATATTCATATATTTTTTATCAAAACAAAATAAAAAATATTTATTATTAGTCACATACTGAAGTAACATATAATCAATTTTAAATTAATAGTTGATTATAATACATAAAATTAGTAGATTTATATATAATTAGTAAACGTACATCTAAAATAGATATTTTTGTAAAAATTAATGATTTAAAATACTGCTACTTGGGTGATTCTCTTCTTCTTCTACATTACTACTTTATTCACATTGAAAAAAAATATTAACTACCTTTTGGAATGAAAAGGTATGGGAAAAGTAAAAAGACCATAGCAATTTTTTTTGAAAAACTAAACAAATTCCAATCGATCTAATACATATTCTCAGTAGAATAAAATATATATTTTATGATTTAGTGAATTGAATATATAGTAGGTAATGATTTGTATCATTAAACTTATAAAAGTAATGCTTTCAAGTGGTAGCTAAGAAAACAAAATAACAACAACTCAGTATATTAGAAACTGGGAAGAAGAGAAGAAATCAAAAAGATAAAAAAGATAAAGGGAAGGATCATTTTCCGATTGCAGCCGTTGGATCTTCGCACCGCCCTTAACCTGCCACCGGAAATCACAGGAAATCACGCCGGCTAACGCAGAATCGTCTTCACCGTCAAAAATCTAAACATGCAGTTTCCACCCTCAACCACTGAATTTGTCGTCGTCTACGACTTCCACCGAAAACTTTCACGTTGTCGGCAAACGATCCACGCAAACCACTGTCTTTGCCGTCAAAATCGTTTGATTCTTCTTTGATTCATTCTTTTACTTGTTGATGTTGTATGCAGAGAGAGATAAGGAAGAGAAAAACATGGATCGAAGCGGATCTGCGAATCTGTGATGAACAACGAATAAACAAAGTAATCAGATCAAATTTTCGACTCATATTATGAGTACAATGAAAATAAAAATCAACAAACAGCAAGACTTTAAAACAAAATACTGTGAATCGTATTCAAACATGATGGATAGACATTAACATGGATTTTGGAATTGCAGAAGAAAATAAAAAAATAACCTAAAATCGATGGATGTAATGGAAGAGGAAGAACAAAAAAACTTAACTGTTTGTAGTTTAGGGTTTGTTGGTTTGTAGCCATAATATATAGATTAAGGAGAGAAAATTGAAGGGTTTCTCAGAAACCTAAGAGGGGAAGGATGTAATGGAAGAGGAAGAACAAAAAAACCTAACTGTTTGTAGTTTAGGGTTTGTTGGTTTGTAGCCATAATATATAAATTAAGGAAAGAAAATAGAAGGGTTTCTCAGAAACCTAAGAGAAGACGCATGGAGGTTGTTTTGCTGTATTCCAATAAATTTTGCACAATTCCAATAAAGTTTTGCACGTTAGTAATGATGTAAAAATATAAAAGGGTTAATGAATAGGTTAATGAAAGGTTTAGAAATAATTATAATATTTATTTGTTAATTTAAATATTAAGAGAGATACAATTACTTTTATGTCCCCGTTTATCACTCTCAAAATGGTGATTAGAGGGATAATTAAAAGATTTCATATGTCTTCTACTTTATTATATTAAAAGTAGATTATTTCAATTAAAATCCATTTTTAACCCTTATAATTTATTTTAATTTAAAATAAAAATTATATATTAAATATCTTTTATGTCATTTTACATTTATAAGTTAATTGAATTGCTAATTTTACCAAACACTTCAATGAGCTTATAAGCTATCAGTCATATCCATCCGCTATAAGTTATAAAACATCAGTCATCAGTTATAAGCCATAAGCTATCAGCTAGCTTATCACAAGCTTTTGGGCATGTTTGTTTCAGCTTTAAAAAAAGGGTTAATACCTATTTTCCCCTGCCATATAGGCGACATTTGAAAAACCCCCCTGCAAAAAAAAAAGTTGCAAGAATTTCCCTAACATTTCAAGATTCTCTCATTTTTTACCTTCAACACTTAAATTAAATTAATTAACTTAAATATAACGCTAATAGTAAAATAATATTAAATAAATAAAATAAACTAAATTAGATTAAACATAAACGTTAAATTAAATTAAACTAATATTAATTAGAAAATATAAACTAAATTAAATTAATATAAACAAATATTAATTAATAACGTTAACAGTAAATTTAATTACACTAATATTAATTAGAAAATATAAACTTAAATTTTAATTAATATAAAGAAATATTAATTAATAATGTTAACAGTAAAATATAAACTAAAATAATGATAATAGTAAAATAATATTAAAATAATATTATTTTAAACAATTTATATTAATATTTATATTTAATTTAACTTACTATTAACTTTATTAATTAATATTGTTTAACGTTATTAATTTACTAATTTAATTTAATTTACTATTAACTTTACTAATTTATTAAATTTATAAAATAATAAAATAATATTTTAATATTTTACTATTTTATAACGTTAAATAATTATATTAAATTATATAAAATCTTTAAATTAAATTTATTAAGTTAAAATATAACAATGCTTTTAATGTAAATATATATATATATATATATATATATATATATATATATATATATATATATATATATATATATATATATATATCTATATATATATATATATATATATACACTATTGAAATTGTAAATAAAAATGCAGTATGCTATTAATACAATTCAAAGTATTTGTTGAACAAAACAAACTACATAGCCTAGTGGTTAGATGCTTGGGTTTTGTATGGAAGGGGGTGGGTTCAACTCCCACTTCCAGCAAATTTTGGTTCAGCTTTTTTGGTGACTGAATGTGATGAAGGTAAAAAATGAGAGAATCTTGAAATGTTAGGGAACTTCTTGCAATTTTTTTTTTGCAGGGGGATTTTTCAAATGACGCCTATATGGCAGGGGGAAAATAGGTATTAACCCTTAAAAAAATGAATTTTTTCTTTGTATTTTTGAAAATAGATTTTCATTCTATATTCGTTTTTTCTAAAATGAAACACTAATTTTGACATCCTAAAACATAAACATAGATTATTAAAGACCAAAAATTAATCAAAATCGCAATTTTTTCAAAAAGTTGTATTTCAAAAATAATTTTTATGAAAATCTATTTGAAATATCTTCAAAATTAAGTGACTTTTTAAAATTTTGATATCTAATTTTTTTTCATAAATAGATAAAATACCTAAAATTACATTTTAAGAATAACTATTCAAACAAATATTTTATTTGAAGCTTTTATAAAAAATTTCTTTGTAAAATTTTTTTTCACAAAATTTTGTAACACTATAAAAATCATTTTTAAAAAAAGCCGAAACAAACGGGTCCTTTATGATACCATCGTTGTAAAGCTTTTATTTACAATGCCAATCAATCATAACTATCTTATCATAAAAAAAAAGGCAAAATATCTAAATAATTTTGGTTCCTTAATTTTTTTCGTGTCACATTGGCCCCTTAATTTTTGAAAGGTTTTATTTTAGTCTTTTTTGTCTAATTAGCTACAAATTTAGCGACTGATTTCAAAGTTTTTCAGTCGCTAATTAGACAAAAAAAATGTTAAAATGAAATATTTTGCAAGTTGAAGGATCAAAGTAACAAGAAAAAAAATTAAGGGACCAATATGAACCCAAAATATAGTTAAGGAACAAAAATGATTATTTTGCCTAAAAAAACTAACGGTTAATCTTATTATCAGTTTCTAAAGTCACACAACAAATATTACATTCTCTTAGTGATTTTTTACACTAAATGTATCCTTACATAAATCACTTTACACTTTTAACTAGAATCAATTCTACAAAATCTATTCTTCTCCTCGCAGAACCAAACATGCACTTAGGAAGTGTTTGGTTGAGTGAAGAAGTTGTAAAGAGAGAAATATGTGAGAAAGAATGTGAAAAGAGAGAAAAATATGAGAAATAGAGTAGATTTGATAAATTTATTAATTTTGACTAATTATAATCATTATTACATTGAATTTTTCAAATCACAACTAAAAAAACATATTTTTTTTTCTCAAAAGTGACAATTAAAAAAAATAATTAGCATAAGTGGCTGGTGATGTAAACGCATATGGGATTGCAATGGTTGGAAAATGAGAGATTGCACGTTGGAAATGGCTATTGAATTGTAATGTCTCTGAGAGCCATTTCATTTGCAATTCTAAAGATACAAACAACATTTTTTTTTTTTTTTGGTATAATACAAACAACATTTTTGTTAAAAAAAGACAAAACTAATCACTAGGTTTAGGAATAACATCTTTATAATAGGTTATAAATAATACAAACAACATTTTTGTTAAAAAAAGACAAAACTAATCACTATATTATTGTTGGTGGAAAGTGGATATTAGGATTGGGGCTCATGTGTGAGGTAGTTTAAAATTATACTGGCATGTCTTTTGGAACTGTATTAATGTAATTGGCATATCTTATGCCCTGTTATTAGTTTGTTAATTTATTTTGCCTTTTCAAAAAAAAAAAATTATAATTATTGGTAATTTAATTAAAGAGAGGGAATGAGATTTATTGATTATAGTAATAATTAGAAAAACGTCGATGAAAGTTAATAGAAGAAATTTTTAGTAATAATAACCAATAAAATATTTAGATACAATTTAACTCATCATATTTTTTAATAAAAATTTAATACATATACTTAAATATTTTTTAAATAGTAGAAATTTGTATATCTATAAAAGAAAATTAGAATTTTTTTTTTGAATAACCATATTTTTTTAAAAAATTCCAAAAATAACTAGGTTTTCAAAAAAATTACACAAATGTCACTTTTCAGCAAAATATTACACGTTGTCGCCAGGGGGGTGGCGACAACAATGGGCTAGAGGTGTACTCGCCAGGCCCACTGGCGCCTATGTGTATTTTTTAGGTGTTGTCGCCACCCCCTGGCGACAACACCCCCCCTTATTTTTTTTTATTTTTTTTTTTGTAATTTTTTTTCTTTAACATAATTTCTCTTAAATTTTTTTCAGTATTTTTTTTTAATAACTACAATTTTTTAATATTTTTTTTTAGTATTTTTTTTTTTTGAAAACAATTTTTCAATAATTTTTTTATATTGTTTTTTTTATCTATCTTGTTAAAATTATTTTTGGAAGTTGGTGGTGGATTCATTATTTTGAAAGTTGGACATTCGTTAAAATAATTATATATTAAAATACAATAACGATACATTGACGATACAAATACATTAAAATTAAAGACATTTCAAAATACATTAACGATACAAATACATTATAATTAAAAACATTACAAAATACATTCACGATACAAATAAAAATCTTATTGCGCGCCACGTGGACCATGGTACGATCCACATTGAGGTTGCCGAATGGGTCGTGTAGACGGGTCACGAGTTGGTAATGCCCTCTATTTCCGCGACGACGCCCCCCTCTATTTGGTTCGTCTTGTGCCATAGTCGACGGTCCCTGAATAAAACCTGGGTCTTCAACATCTTGACCTATAGAATTCCCTCCATAGGATAGGCGGGTGCCCGCGGCGCTGTCGAAGCTGTGTCTAGGCGGGTTAAAATTTCTCCTAGTGGGTGCGGCCTGGAAGTTTTGGAAGTTGGTGGTGGATCCGGTTTGGTTAAAATACAATGGTTGTGGCGGTGTGTTGAGGTCAAATTGTTGGCTGGGGTACTGTGATGTGTGTTGGTCGAATGTGGTGTATTGCGGGTATTCTTCTTCTATGCCCATGTCGGGGGTCATTGGTGGTGATCTTGAAGAGCCCCCCGCATGGAATTCCTGGAAATGTGATATAGAAGAGCTCCCTGCATGGAATTCTTGATTTTGTGGTTGAGTTTGGGATGGAAAAAACTGGTGGAGTTGTTGGGAATGTTGTTGGTAAAAAGGTGTTTGTGGTTGCATTGGTTGTTGGTGGTAACTTTGTTGTTGTTGTTGTTGGTGTTGTTGTGGGTAATGTTGTTGTTGGTAATTTGGTGGTGGTTGTTGTTGTTGTTGTTGGTAATTTGGTGGCGGTGGTTGTTGTTGTTGTTGGTGGTAATTTGGTGGTGGTGGTTGTTGTCCTCCAAAATATGGAGGTTGTGCTCGCGGGTCAGCTAAATAGAAAGGGGCAGACACAATCATTTCAGGATTTGTGACGGATCTGTACCAGTTTACATAGTCAACAGTTGGCTTCATTTCTCCCGGCGCCACAGGAAATTCTAGAACCGTTTTTGATCGACGAGCCCATATTTTACGCTGATCTATGGCAAAGGACTTGTAATTTTTTACGTACCACTGTTCGCTAACCTTCGCAAGATGCCAACGTCCCAAACAGTCAGGCTCAGGTGGGTCAGGGATACCTTGATGCATGCCGAATTGGAGCTTCACACGGTCACTCGGGTGCATCTCCACAGTGGTGAACCGTATGATGGGTGATTTTGCTGTCCAAATAGTCGCCTCGTCAAGGTCGGGTACGTGGTCCAATTCCAAGTAAGGACGCCAAATAAACTGCAAAGCAAATAATATTAATTTCAAAATATAGAAGATAGTTATTTTTAAAAATATATTTAGAAAATGGACATTTTTAGAGGTATTACTTCTTGGGGTCCTAGTCGATCTAATATTTGGCGGTAGAAAATGATTTTGGAATCAGGCGTTTTGGACCAATCCATTCCGAGTGCATTGAACCTAAACACATTAAAAGATGTAAATCAATATAGTTACAAATAATAATAGAATAAAAAGCAATAATTAAAATAAGATCCAAAAGTTACCTTGAAGCGTAAGGGAAGGCGTAACTGTTTGGATTTGCAGGGGCCAATACCGGCATTCTCCACCATGCCCATGCTTGTAGCAAGAATGCACATCCACTAAATGTACAACTATCCTTTTTTGCACATTTGCACAAGGAACTATATAGGTATGCCAACACAGCCGAACCCCAACTATATGTCTTTATTGCATCAATGTCCCCAAGTAAACACAAGTACATAAAATTAACACTATTTCCCGTGCCTTCGGGAAATAGAAACTTACCAAACAACAACATAATATACATCCTAGTTTTCTGCAGTATAGTTTCTTCGTCAGAAAACTGATCCAATTGAAGCCCAGCATAAGCTAGCTGAAGGCCAGCAAGCTTTATACCTTGGCCCCTACCCCTTTGTTGCCCCTCACCCTCTATTAAATCCACACCCAACAATTCGACGCATAGGGCGTTTGGTTGTTGGACATTTCCATACACTGCCTTTCCATTTGTTTTGAGACCCAACAACATGTACACGTCCTCTAGAGTGACGGTACATTCACCCATTGGAAGGTGAAAAGTATGAGTCTCAGGCCTCCAACGCTCACACAATGCTAATATAAACTTCATATCAACTGAGGTATGTGTTAAGTTCATTACCTCACCAAATCCCGCACGTTTAACGTAGTCCACAATCAAAGGGTCAGGAGCATTCATCTTACCAGCACGGGTCCTAAATCTCGTGACATCCTATAAAAAAAACACCTCCCATAAGTATTTGAAATTAGTAAATTTAAGTAAAAAAAATTAAGTGTTTACTCAAACTTACATAAGTGGCAATGTTTGCAATGGTGCCTCGATGCTCTTGACCCATAGTTAGGAGAGACATGTTTGTTGATGATGAAACACAAAGTTGCTCTGATGATAAGTTGCTCTGATGAAAGTATAAGAGGTGATGAAGAAAATGAACAAGTTTGGGAACATATTTATAGCCAAAATGCATAGGTTATTACGAGATTCCCTGCAGTGTCTTGTCCCGTCAAGTCTGTGGTGGGGACGAGATTCCTTGCAGTGTCTTGTCCCGTCATGTCTGTGGTGGGGACGAGATTCCCTGCAGTGTCTTGTCCCGTCATGTCTGTGGTGGGGACGAGATTCCCTGCAGTGTCTTGTCCCGTCAAGTCTGTGGTGGGGACGAGATTCCCTGCAGTGTCTTGTCCCGTCATGTCTGTGGTGGGGACGAGATTCCCTGCATTGTCTTGTCCCGTCATGTCCCGATTTATCATATACTTTTATTTTTTATTTAGATGTTTTTATTTTTATTTTAATTCATTTAACACATATACTTATTTGAATCTTGTGCAGAATTATTGCTTCATTTCTTGCATGCATTAGCCTTGTGTAAGAGGTGGGGACGAGAATCTTTTGTGTCATGCATTAGTCATGTCATATTTGAATCTTGTGCAGAATTATTGCTTCATTTCTTGCATGCATTAGCCTTGTGTAAGAGGTGGGGACGAGAATCTTTTGTGACATGCATTAGTCTGGTCTTGTCATGTTTATGTTAGATTTTGAGAATTTTATATTATAATAGATTTTAATTCATTATCATAATTTGTGACATGCATTATCATAATTTTTAATTCATTTAAAACATACAATTATAATAGATTTTGAGACTTTTATATTAAACTAGCGCAGATATATATATTATGGAAAACATTAATTCATTAATTAATTAAAAAGGTACATTGACAATAACCAACACAGAAACTAAAACATCTAAGAAAATAACACATAACAACTTGTAGTACACGCTCGATCATTGCAACAAACACAACAACACTTAATCTAAACTATTCGAGTATCACTGCAAGAACAAGTGGATTTTCAACGCCTCGGTTAACCTCTCCACTGTGTGTCCAAAACATTAGATCCACGTCCACATCGTCTTTCACACGGTCCCAATAATACATGTAGGTGCCTTCTGGATTATTATCCGTCAACGTAATGTATGGACAACGGTAATCTATCTGTTTAACTTTTCTGGTCGGACCATCTAGTTGACGAAACCCAGTGTTGATGGCTCTAACAATTCTCTGGAAATTCCAATGGGGGTTAAGGCAGACACGCATGTGACTACCTTCCTCAAAAAAAACGACAGCCCAAACTGAGTTCATTTTTAGTGTTTGCAGTAAGAATGAAGAAAGAGTTGGTACTTCAACTCCACACACACACACCTTTATTTATAGTGGGTGAAATACCGCGGAAAATAATTTTGCTAATTATTAATAACTTAAATACTAATTGGAAACTTTGTAATGTTAAAAAAACATTTCATTAATATATGCTCAGAGCATTTAATTGGACGGTACAGAAGTAGCTGAAATGATAAAGAAACTGCAACATCTAGGATATTACAACGGTTAGGACAATGTCTTCTCTGTCCTCCATCATTCGAGTGCATTGAATGTCGTCCTCCATTGTCTCCCACCAACGCTGTCTTTCAAGAAAAGCACCTCCCCTTGTTCTAAGTCTCTTGATAGATCTGATTTGTTCGCCTTGACTCCACTCTCCCTCCAAAAACCTGAGAAGGGTTCTCTTAAGCTGGTCCATGGATTGAATGTTCCAAAACATTACCTGCATGGGAGGTTTGACGGCAGAGAAAATAACGTATCCGTTCCTTCGAACAATGGGAGGTTGATAGTCCAAACGCCTTACAGGTGGTGGAGGCTCAGTAGTCCGGTGCGTGCTATCTGGCCTTATTCGAGATCTCATTTTTTCGTGTGTGTACTGATGCACACAAGAAACCCTAATTTATAGAGGGACAATTAGGGTTTCATTTACAAGGGAAAAACATAAACAATAATTTTGAAGAATAAAAATTAGGGCCCCACATGGTCCCCATCTGTTTTCTGTCCTTCGCATGCGTCCGAAACGAGTTCCTGTACCCTAGCATGCGCCTGTAATGATTCCTGAAGCGATTCCTGCAACAATTCCCCCTATCTTCATGCATGCAGCCCTATCTTTTGTGGCATGCATTAGTCATGTCAAAGTTACTATCTTGTGCAGAATTATTGCTTCATTTCTTGCATGCATTACCCTTGTGTAAGAGGTGGGGACGAGATTCTCTTGTGGCATGCATTAGTCATGTCAAAGTTACTATCTTGTGCAGAATTATTGCTTCATTTCTTGCATGCATTACCCTTGTGTAAGATTTCTTGCATGATATATAGGAACTACTTCACATACTATTTTTTACAACCATCACAACTCTCCCAAACATTTCTTCCTTTTACAACACAACACAATTCTCACATTTCTTCTTTCACAAACACATATCAAAATTATGGCATCCACCTCGCAGTTCAAAGTTCGTGTTCATATGAATGGTGAGACATACCACTGCGACACAAACGGTTTTCTATTTAGAAACACAAACTCAACACGTTTTGCTCTAAATAGACAATCAGATTTCTCTTATCTAAAAAGGAAAATCGAATCCAAAATAAGAGAACAAGTGTCTCAGATATTTTACCGACAACTCCTTCTTCAACCTAACAACTCAGTCATATTTTGTCAATCACAGATAACAACTGACTTAGAGGTTCAAAACATGTTCCTCACCCATGAGCATTTTGGTTATGATTATCTGGAACTGTACATAGTGGTTGAACAAAATGCTCCTTCGCAAAATATTCAGTCACAAGTTATTGATCCTGTTGTTGATGACGAACAACAACCCGAGCATGTCATTGACGAAGAAACTGATATAGAAGATGTTGTTGATGAGTTGGTGAATCGTGAATCCGAAGATGAAGGTGACGAAGAAGTTCCAGTACAGGATCGAGTACCGGATACACATGCATATTCACCTCCGGCACATTTCACAACGCTTAATTTAGGAGAGGACGAGCCATCGTCCGATATGTTCTACAATCCATATATGAGGTCAAGCGAGGAGTTAAAAGAGGGTGACACGTTTCGTTCGAAGGATGATTGTCTGTTGGCTATAAAAAATTGGCACTTAGCAAATTGTGTTGATTTTAAAGCCGATCGATCAAATCCAGAGAGAGTCACTATTGCATGCAAAAACCCGGAATGTGGATACATGCTGAAGGCATCATTCAGAAAGAAGTTTAACGCGTGGGTGATACGTTCGATATCTCAAGCCCACACCTGCGTCACCACTAACATGGCGCAAGATCATCGAAAACTCAGTCATGACATGATATGTCATACCATCATTCCTCTGGTCGAAACTGACCCATCCCTGAAGGTGAAGACAATTATTTCTCATTGCGTTTCTGTGTTCAAATACAGACCTTCGTACAGAAAGGCTTGGTTGGCGAAACAGAAAGCAATTGAAAGAGTCTACGGCAACTGGGAGGAATCGTACCAACAACTTCCTCGCTACCTGGCTGCACTGCAATTGTATTCACCTGGGACTGTTAGTATATTGGAGACACTGCCGGCACAGTCCCAGGACGGAACCCCTCTCGAAGGTAATGGAATCTTCCATAGACTATTCTGGGCGTTTCGACCATGCATCGTCGGTTTTGGTTTTTGCAAGCCGATTATTCAAATTGATGGAACGTGGCTTTATGGGAAATACAAGGGAACTTTGTTGATGGCGGTCGCGCAGGATGGAAATAGCAACATTTTTCCAATAGCCTTTGCTTTGGTAGAAGGGGAAACAGCTGCTGCTTGGGGTTTCTTTCTGAAGAATCTCCGAGCTAGAGTCGCTCCACAACCTAATCTTTATTTGATTTCTGACAGGCACGCTTCTATTGACAGCGCATACAACAATCCGGCAAATGGTTGGCACAACCCTCCGTCTAAGCATGTCTACTGTATTAGGCATATAACACAGAATTTTATGAGAGAGATCAAGGATAAATTTTTGAAGAACCACTTGGTGAACGCGGGGTATGCCTTAAACCAACCTGGATTTCAATACTACCGCCGAGAAATAGCATTGACAAATCCAGATGCAGGGAGGTGGATTGACAGCATTGATAGAGCAAGATGGACTATGTCATACGACGATGGGGCTAGGTGGGGCCACATGACTACAAATCTTGTGGAATCAATGAACGAGGTTTTCAAAGGCATACGAAACCTACCTGTAACTGCCATTGTTAGTGCTACGTATTTTCGGATGGCAACTTTGTTCGCCACACGAGGTAAGAGGTGGAATTCAGTGTTACAAACACAACAGGTATATAGCGATGTCTGCATGAAATATATACAACAGGAATCTGCCAAGGGTAACACTCATCGAGTGACCGAGTTCGACCGTCATGGCCACACCTTCAGTGTCAAAGAAATAATTGACCATAACCAGGGGCTTCCACAACAAGAGTATCGCGTCAATATCCCAGGTCGTTGGTGCGACTGTGGCCAATTTCAAGCATATCGCATGCCTTGCTCCCATGTCCTTGCGGCATGTTCACATACTCACTTTGATGCATTATCTTTGGTATCAGAAATTTATAAAGTATCAACGTTGCTCAACGTATACGACAACTACTTTCCGGTGGTAGCAATGGAGGCATATTGGCCTGTGTACGAGGGGGAAACAGTTTGGCATAACGATTTAATGCGTCGGAATAAAAGCGGTCGACCAAACAGCAGGCGTATTAGAACCGAGATGGACGTAACTGAAAAAATGCAGAGGAAGTGTAGTATATGTCGTGAGGTAGGACATAATAGGACCAAATGTCCCAATCGTGGATCTAGTTCCACAACATAGTTATTAGTTTCGATGATGTTTGTAATTTACCTTTTCAATGAAATGAACTTTTTTTTATAAATTTTATGGGTTACAACACAAAAAAAATTACCAAATAAATAATGGATTCATGATACATATTGAAAGGAATTACCAAATATTACCATGGAAAAAATATTTGGAACCAATAAAATTTACAAACATTTAAGAGAAAATAGTACCGAAAACATTAATATTGAAAGTAATTAAAGCAAAAGGGGTCCACCATCTTGGACTGGGTCTGCATGCATCCTGACTGGGTCACTATGCACATCTGGTCTTTTCATAAACACTGTAAAACTCAGTCCTGAACATAACTAAAGAATGCAGACTTTTTTCATTGGCTCTCTTAATTGAGTTGAATTCTTAAATAAAAAATTAATTCTTGCACTACTCTATCTGTATTCCCAACTACATTTTGTCCTCTAACATTCAAAGCAAGCAAAATAAAAACGAAAATAAATACAACCTCTCTGCATTCTCAATCCCCATTCAAAACGAAACCCTCCCTCACTCTTTCTATCGCCGGCCATTCAGATCTGTCTCTACATTTTTGTATTCACTTCCTACTGGTATGTTTTTTTCCACTGCAATTTGTTATTGTTTTCTTCTTATTGCTTCTATTTTTTTAATCATTTTCTGCTGCTTCATATTATTTCCAATGATTTTATCCCTTAATTGTATTTTTTTTACTTGCAAACTAGGAGTTTGAAAATAACTTTCCAGCCCAACGTGAATATAGTTTGAAAATACATATTTGAGAATTACATTAATATTTTTGGAGATCTTAATTTAAGTAGAAATGATTGAGGTTAGTCGGTCACTACAAATTATCAAGAAAAAAAATTAAAATTAAAATTAAATATCAAATATCAATCTTCAAATATCAACAAAATATTACCATGGAAAAAATATTTGGAACCAATAAAATTTACAAACATTTAAGAGAAAATAGTACCGAAAACATTAATATTGAAAGTAAAAAATTACCGAAAATATAATACGATGGAAAAAAAATTATTTAAAAAATCCATGTTGAAATAATATTTGAAAAATATAACATAAAAAAAATTTAGAATAAATTATGTTAAAGAAAAAAAATTACAAAAAAAAAAAGAAAAAAAAATAAGGGGGAGTGTTGTCGCCGGGGGGGGTGGCGACAACAGCTAAAAAATACACGTAGGCGCCAGGCCCACTGGCGAACACTCTTCTGGCCCATTGTTGTCGCCACCCCCCCTGGCGACAACGTGTATTTTTTTGCTGAAAAGTGACATTTGTGTAATTTTTTTGAAAACCTAGTTATTTTTGGAATTTTTTTTTAAAATATGGTTATTCAAAAAAAAAATTCAGAAAATTATATATTTATTAAAAAATAATAAAAAACACACATAAAAAATCGTATATAAATTTTGTCCAAAAAATTAATAATAATAAATAAATGAAATTATTCAAATAACTTTATCTTTTACTTTTTGCCCAAAAAAAATAAATTAATTAGAAATCATACTCTTTAAAATTGGTGGTAATGGATAGTGGAATGAAAGAAATGCCACTTGAGGGGATCCAATGTGAATTTTAGGGTTTAGAAATGCCACTTGAGGGATCCAATGTGAATGAACGGCCCAGATTTTGTGGATGGAAAAGTCACTGAAACCCTGTGTCCTCTTATAAGCCCTCTCTGTTTTTCTTCTGCGCTATCTCTCTCCTCTCTCTTGCAATTGTGAGTGCCTTTTTGTATAAGCTTTTTCTATTATTCACAATAAAGTATAAACCACTCTATTGAATCCCCTTCAATAAACACATATACTAAAATCAAAGTAGCAACTTTTTAGATAAGGTTTTTGTAATATCATTTTCGTGTTTCCCTTCATGTTTCTCTCTTACAAATTAGATATGCCTTTACGTTTTGATGAATCTGATTTAGAGTTTTTTTGCTGTTGTAATGTTTTGTTTTGTTTTCAATGATAAAGTTTAGTTTTTTTTTGTTGTTAAATCCTCTGAAGAAAAGTTTTCATCTTTAAAACAATTTTTTTTTCATTATCTTTTATCTCTTCATGTTTCTAGTTTTTTTCTTCAGGTTTTGAGGTGTTTCAATTTATATATATATATATATATATATATATATATATATATATATATATATATATATATATATATATATATATATATATATATATATATATATATATATATTTTAATTTTAATTTTTCTTCATGTTTTGTGTTGTTAATTCATTTTGTGCATCAAGGTTTCTTACGTTGTGTTGTTTTCCAGATGTGAGTTTCACTTCTAACATTTAATCTGACCACTTCCTTCTCACTTTTATTTTCCAAATCAGAGTTTCAATTTTAACAGTTTTGGAGCCGCGATCTATAACTCTTCATTAATGTTGCTGCTTAATTTTTGTTTTTTTAGATTTAATCTGACCACTTCCTTCTCACTTTTATTTTTTATTTTTCAGAAATCTGACCACTTCCTTCTCACTTTTTCCGTTCAGAGTTTCACTCAACAAGTTTAATCTGGCCACTTTCTTCTCATTTTTATTTTCTACACAACTACTTGTTTTTGTTCCTAGTTGTTCCATACACTTAGTCTTACTCTCTTATTATTGATGCGGTGAAACTTGGAATTGGGACTTGGATTTCTGATTAGGTAACTAAGTATCTCGTTTACCTTCCTTTAATTTTTAGGTTTGGATTTCAATACTAAAACTCGGATTGTTTTAGATTGTTTGGGTTAGTTATGAAATTTTATTCCAAGTAACACCTAAGTAATTAAGTCTTAAAATTTAAATTCACATAAAACAAATTAGCCCAAAACTCATGGGGTAAAGTTGAGCGGCAGGAGAATTTGGCATAATTCGTTTTTGAATTTGAATTTCCAGACTTAATTACAGAACAAAAAAAAGTGTTAGTTGGAAGAAAATTTACTTAATTACATTACAAAAGTGTTAGTCGGAAGACAATTAACTTTCCAACTTATCCATAATGTATATGTTAATTCAAATATAATCCAAACAATACGGACAATAAGAGTTTGTATTGAGAAGGTAGCAGAACTAGAAAAAAAGTCTCCCATGCCGGAACTGGTGCTCAAGTAGGTAATCGTGGTAAACATAGACATGCCGGAATGGTAAAAGTAATCTCCTATCTATTATCTACCCATTATTAAACAATGAACCATTCTTCCTATTGTGCCTTACCTAAAAAAAATTTGCGCTACAA
Source organism: Vicia villosa (assembly GCF_029867415.1). Lineage (NCBI taxonomy): Eukaryota > Viridiplantae > Streptophyta > Magnoliopsida > Fabales > Fabaceae > Vicia > Vicia villosa. The sequence continues at coordinate 121,503,704 of NC_081184.1, read as the reverse complement.
CTTGGACATTTTAGTAACTAGCAAAATAAACATTCACTTTATCATCTTTTCTGTCTGGATGCCCCAAATGTTCATTTTAATTGGTCCAGTTTAAATTATATTTTTCCCTCAAGACAATCTTACACTAAACAAAAGAAACAACAGTACACTCCAAGGACACTAATTCCTCAGTCTCTATTTTCTCTCTCTGCTCCCGTTTTCTCTTGTCTCTCTTTTCCCTCCAGTTCTCACCATCACTCAGTCTCACCATCACTCAGTCCTCACCAAAATGGGCACATTCCTCTGTCCTCACCATCACTGAAAGTGTAGAACATTACTCACTCTTCATCTAATGGGAAATATGTCTTCTCCTCCCACCTTCCTCACTCTCCTTCCTCTTCACCCTCTTCTCTCTCCACGGTAACTCTTCCTCAATCTCTATTCCTTTCTCCAATTTTTCAATTTCACTTTTTCAGTTCAAGCGAACGAAGTCATTTCCGAAGACGGTTTCACCGTCACAACCGTTCTCGATGGTCACAAGCTTCACATAAACCCTTTCTCCGTTCTCCAACGACCCCATTCCTCCGAGATCTCATCATTGTTACTCCTCAAATAGTACTTTCTACACTGTCCAATCACCCATTTCCCAAGGTTCATTTTATTTTTTTCTTTTTTTTTATTACTGGCGTGTGCTAAAGTTTGATTTTTTTTAGGGTTTTTGGTTATTTCTATTTTTAAAATTTTTTTTGTGTTGCAGAAAGTGTTTTCAAAAGGTTTTCTGGAAATGGGTTGCTTGGGTATGGTGATGGTGATGTGTGTTCCGCAAGGTTTTCCAAATCTAAAAGCTTTGTTGTTCATGTAAGAGGGAATGTGTATGTTGCTGATATGGTTAATAAGGTGATGGGGAAAATCAGCACCAATGGTATGTTTCTACATAAACTTTTCTATGGCTTGGTTCTATCTTTGGGTTTTATCTATTTATACATGAGGATATTTTATCTTTTTCCTCAATTTTAATGTGTGCACTGTAGAACATCAAATGTAGTCTCTGTGTTTGAGAACAAAGGACATAAGCTTATTTCATTTTACTTCTGTCATTAGTCATTGGTTTCAAGGTTTCTCATTTGTTTAAAATGATGTTATTTGTTTCAAGGTTTGTCATAGAGATAATAGTAAATTACATGAACAACTTACTCATTACAACTAATTGATTCCTACAAAGTGTTTATGTAAATTGGAGTGAGACTTGGACCAAAGTGGTAAAACAATTTGTTGAAGTTGACTTATTATGGTTTTACATGAGATTTAGCTTTCCAAAGCTCTGTTTCTCTCTTTTTTATTGAAACTTTAATTTCTTTTCCGACTTTTCTCACAATGTATTTTCTCATAATTTTATTTCATTTCATTTGGCAATTACTTTTGAAATTTCGTTTCATGCTCAGAAGCTGAGCTGAGCCACGCTGCTGATGCGCTGAGCACTGGAAATCCAACAAGTTTGAAGCATCAGGAAGAATGAAACAGCATAATGACCATCACGAGGGACGAGACCAACAACTTTTTCTCCTTCTCATACCCATTTGCATCCCTATTAACATTACATTCCTATTAACATAACAAAGTTGGGTATTTGGTATTTTCACTAAAATAATCAACCTTTATGAGCTACTTTTGTTATTGTTTGCTTTAGTTTTTCAACTACACACTTGTGTTCTCAAAGTGAATAACCTGTGATGATGGATGTAAGCATAAAAGGAGGTGTAGCTGGTGGAAGCATTCTGAGGGTAATATTTTTGGTGAATATTGCAATATTATGTTTGATTTGCACAAGTGTGACTTATGCAGACATATGTTTTCCTAATAAATATACATTTTGGAATGATTTATGCCTTAACATCTATGTTGAGTAATTTTTAAAAGTTTTTTTAAAAAACATAAACGTCTTTAGAATGTTTAATCTATGCTATAATTTCAAATGCCTTGAAAATAATGCTTATGACAAGCATTATGAAACATGAATGTCCAACAGGTTAGAAGCTATTCAAACTTGGCCTAATTCTACTATTTTCTTGTTCAGAAAAGGATTAGAGAAGGAACTTCATAGCTTACTTCCTCCATACGTGTCGAATGGAATTAGAGTCACACCTCCTCCATACGGCATCGATATTACATGGCTCAAAGCAAAGATGATTGGCAATGTAAGTTCCATGTCACCTTGATGATAAATATTCAAGGTTCTGTTTTTCATTATCTTTTATCTCTTCATGTTTCTAGTTTTTTTCTTCAGGTTTTGAGGTGTTTCAATTTAGTTAAATATATATATATATTTTAATTTTAATTTTTCTTCATGTTTTTTGTGTTGTTAATTCATTTTGTGCATCAAGGTTTCTTACGTAGTGTTGTTTTCCAGATGTGAGTTTCACTTCTAACATTTAATCTGACCACTTCCTTCTCACTTTTATTTTCCAAATCAGAGTTTCAATTTTAACAGTTTTGGACCCGCGATCTATAACTCTTCATTATTGTTGCTACTTATTTTTTGTTTTTTAGATTTAATCTGACCACTTCCTTCTCACTTTTATTTTTTATTTTTCAGATATTTGACCACTTCCTTCTCACTTTTTTCCGTTCAGAGTTTCACTCAACAAGTTTAATCTGACCACTTCCTTCTCATTTTTATTTTCTACACAATTACTTGTTTTTGTTCCTAGTTGTTCCATACACTTAGTCTTACTCTCTTATTATTGATGCGGTGAGACTTGGAATGAGACTTGGATTTCTGGCAATCCCTTTGATTATGTAAGAAAGCCCCAGTATCTCGTTTACCTTCTCAGTACAAACTCTTGTTTAATTTTTAGGTTTGGATTTCAATACTAAAACTCAGGATTGTTTTAGATTGTTTGGGTTAGTTGTTTGGGTTAGTATGTGTTTCATGTAAAAGTTTGTATTGTCTTGGAAAGTTAAACTTTTTCATAAATTGTGAAATTTTATTCCAACTAACATCTAAGTAATCAAGTCTTAAAATTTAAATTCAAATTCAACTAACACTTTTAGTATAATTCAAATGATCTGTATAAAAAAAATAAAATATAAAACAAATTAGCCCAAATTCTCCTACCCAATTTTACCCCAAGAATTTTGGATCGTCCAAAGCCAATAGGAAAAAATACTGTTTTGGACAATTCAAAATTCATAGGGTAAAGTTGAGCTGCAGTAGAATTTGTCATAATTCGTTTTAGTTTTTGATACGCTATCAATGACAATTTGAATTATTCATGTAAAAGATCTTAGTTGAATTTGAATTTCCAGACTTTATTACAGAACATAAAAAGTGTTAGTTGGAAGACAATTTACTTAATTACAGAACAAAAAAAGTGTTAGTTGGAAGACAATTTACTTAATTACATTACAAAAAAGGTATTAGTTGGAAGACAGGTAACTTTCCAACTTATCCATAATGTATATGTTAATTCAAATATAATCCAATTAATACATTCCACAAGAGTTTGTATTGAGAAGGTAGCAGAACTAGAAAAAGTATTGGCCGAAGCCTTCATTGATAGTGTCGAAGCCTTCTATGACAGTAGACAATGCCTCTGAAACACATCATTGGATGATAGTAGAACCACAATCCGGGAAAGTCTCCCATGCCGGAACTGGTGCTCAAGTTGTGCCACAAGGTAATCCTAGTAAACATAGAGATACTATATAAATGCAGAACTGCAACAGAGGTGGACCTTTATCTATAGCCACATAAACACCAATAATGTCTAAAATATAGCACACCACGTGACACACACGCATGTGTATAAAGAATTGGCTAAGTATTACCTTTTCCTATCTTAATGAGTCTCACCTAAAATACTAATCAGTTAAACACTTTAATTGTTAAACTTTGTCTATTACCTCCAATTCATCCATATATTACCAAAAAAGTATATCTAATCAACTTAAGGATTCTCATCTCATCCACTAGTTGATCTATTGCTTTTTAACCTTAGCAATCTATAAACCAGAAAATGGAAAGAAACAAACTAAATGCATACTTTTTAACTAAACTTGATTGCCATTCACTAGAAGAGAGTATTCTCAAAATAAATAAATAAAAGTGATCACTACATTACAGTTTTTCCCCACCCCCAACAGAAGATAAAAGTAATGAACGGTAACCTTTGTTTGGAAAAGAATCTAAAGCTGCTAATTAAGGTATACCGGGCCAGCATTAGGCACTACACATTAACACTTGATATATACTTTTTCTTTTTAAATAGTTTTCCAGACAGTAACAGGCTACTGATAGAAGTTAAAGGGCCAATTATAAAAGTGAATATATATGTACATGCACAAAAACATTTTTTCAAGAAGCAAACAATAACTTCATGTGAAAGGTATATCAACAACTGTCTCACTACATACTAGAAGGAATTTCCTAAGGGCGGCAGAAAAGGCATGATTAACTCTAGCCCATTCTGACCTCGATTCCACAAATTGGATGATTAGTTGAAAGCTCCTACAAAGAGGGAAAATTCGTTTGCCCAACTCCTGCAACTAGGGGTGTTCAAACCCAAACCAATCCAAATAAAAACTGAAAACCGATCAAAAAAACCAAAAACCGTAAAAAATCGAAGTTTATTGGATGTGTTTGGATGTGATTTTGTGAGAACCGCACGGTTCAGATCGGATTTCAGATTGATTTTTCAAAACCGATCCAAACCAAACCAAATCGCATGTATAAATATTTTTTACTAATTTATTTTTTATTATTATGATATGTTACATAAATTTATTATTATATGATAAATATTTTTTACTTGGTCTGTTATGGAATTCTTCATACTAATATTGTATTTTCTTCAGGTCAATTGTATTTTCTTCATACTGATATTAGTTAAAAACCAGACCACTGCATATGCCATTGCCAATTCTTTTGTTAGTTTTTTCTGTAAAATCATTTGTTAATTTTGAGGCATTTTTTATTTTTTACACAGAGATATTTGACTCCACCATATGTGGATGATAGCCTTATAGAAGTGGTTGCCCAAGCATGTTATCAGATACGGAAATTAATGGCAAAAGCATGTAAATAAAAACCTGGAAACTAAATTGAAGATGGAAATGTGCTTTGAGTATCAGATGCAAATCCTCTACGGATCGATAGGCTTTTGCTTCTTTATCTCTCAGAAAATAAACCAATTGCAGAAGAAATAAATGGACTGAATAGTAAACCTAAAACAAATTATGGAAGTTTAGAAACAAACTAAAGGGCTTTTGACTTCCAGTGTAGAAATCAAAAGTTGAAACAGGAATGGAAATTGTAAAGAAAACTGGAAAATAAAATGCTTGAACTCTAATCAATATTCTGTGTCAAAACGAAGAACAAAGGGGGCCTCATAATGTTTCTTACGGTTCCTTTTATATTCGTAGGTTGCAGTTTGCTGGAGAGGAGATTTAGGAGAAAATGGGAGTGATTTCAGTTGAGTTGCTGAAGAATCAGTTTAAGCTGCTGAAGAATCGGAGAGACGTTGGAGATGGTACTGAAGTGTGACTGGATCGTGGGAAAAATTCTAAGAAAATAACGCAAGTGGCGGGGGGCCACTTGCTAAAGGGACGGACGCCCTCTTTCTTTTATTTCTTTTTCTTCTTTTTCTTCAAAATAGCTTAGGTGCGGGGGCCACCAAGGGAGGGACGGACGTCACTTTCTTCTCTTCTTCATTTTCATCTTAGGCACGTGGGGTGGGCGTCCCGACTTTCTTTCTTTATTATTTTTTTCCACTTCTTTTCTTTAATAAATAATGGGTCTCCAATCGAGCTTTTGCATTTCTTCATTTCTTCACCGAATAATTCTTTGAAAATACTTTATTTCTTCTTCTTTTTAATCGAACTCGAGAAAAATTAAATATGTGAAATAAAACGAGAATACCGGCATAATACTAAAATAAAACAATATAATTAATATAAAATAAAGACATAATTTATGTTAATTGAATCAAATAATACGATATATTTTCATGTTATCAAACTCCCCTATACTTGAACCTTTGTTTGTCCTCAAGAAAATAATCATTAAAACAGTTGGACAATACAGATTAAATGCAAACTCATAACACAACTCGAGTTGTACTAGGTTACGGGATGTTATTGTTAGAATATCATGAGATCAATCTCAACACCAAAAAATACAGTAACGACACTAGACAACTCCGCCATATGCATACCAATCCGAATCATGCCATCATAGCTCGACCTTATCCTTTTCGCTTGTTTTACCCATTTTCATTCACGCGCAATCACATTAAGCCCATTATCTTATCACACACATAGTAGAGTAGTCGGTTAGTGATTATGATCCTTTTAAGCATGGAGTTCTTGCACAATTACGTGGTATACTCCTTTTATATTTACTCAATTGCAGGTTGTGGGGGATCGAACTGTAGTTTGCCCTACCAAGTTCAGTACCAGAAAACTTTTGAACCAACCAACAATGAGTTTCTTTTGTCAAATATCTTAGGTTCCATGACCGTTTGGTTAAATGACCGGGTGAGAGTCACCTAACTTAGTTGGTACATTCCCTATAGCAATGAATTGTTATTTTTATAAATTATAAGGATCATTCACTTCGACTCTCTACGTAGTTTGTATTTAAGACGGAGCCGACTGCTAAATAAACTGCTCATGGTTACTTTAAACTAAAGTTTTAGGTTTCGGTATAATAGGTACTCAAATAGGTCTTGCATACTCGGGGGTTTTAGAATGGTGAGACGGTAATAATATTGTCTTAACTTCACTCAAGTTTCTAACATTTCTTAAAAATGAGTAACCTTCATACTTTCGGGCGTGTAGAGCTATGCATCTAGTCATGCTAATTTTTTTTTTGTTATGGCTCAAGAAATTGAGGAATTAAAATAAGTACCAAAAATTCGCATACGTAGGATTTAACTAACTTAAATTTTTTATTGAATGGAAATTGCGACAAAGAAAAATAAAAGAAACAAAGAAATTCTTCCCCCACACTTAAAATGTGCATTGTTCCCAATGCAACAAGGTTGAAAGAAAAATAACTCCTACTCCTCACTTTGTTAGGGCATCCTTCTTCATCCTCTAGTTCGAACCCTTCTACGCCTATCCGAGTCAGGTGGTGCCTCAAATTGTTGAAAGTAGTTATGAACGTCGCCCACACGAAGTGCCAACACTTGCATTTCGTCGCTTAAACCTCACACGCGGTTGGTCATTTCCTGATAGTTGTGGTCATTTCGACTCTATAATTGTTGGACCATTTGCAACATTTCATTGTGCCTTTTGTTGGATACTACATTTTTTTGCATGATGGCATCGTAGAGGGTGTTCATAGTGATTTGCGGTGGAACATTTTCGGGAGCCCTAGGCGGAGGAGGATATAATGGTGGAAGGTTCTCCGGCTCTTGTTCTTGGTTTTCATCAGGAGCAGGTGCGTCAAGAGTAAAGCACTATTGTGTCATATATCGCACATCAATGCGATCGGGGCAAGGTAGAATGGAACTTTCCACTTTTCTTTCATGAACAACCAAATTGAACTTACCATCCTCTCTCAGAGAAATCAAATGAGAACCTCGGCAGTAGGCGATGTCTAGAGTTTGTGCGGGCATGGAGAAATTAGAAATGGTCGCTAGCTCGTTGTGTAACACCCCTCTAATACCCCACGGCAATTAACAAAATTAAATCAGAGTAACATGCAAAAAGGGTGTCACAATTCATAATAAAATGAACCTCGTTTATCATATGTCATGCATTCACCAAGAACATTTGATTATAACTCATAAATGTAAAAATCATGTCTACACAGCGAAATTAAATCTTCGAATCAACGTCACATCATTAATGTATCAAACTTCATAATGAAAAACAAAACAATTAGAGTTATCAACTAGAACTCAAAACATCGCGTTCCCAGTGTTACATCTATCAGAGCATGACACCTGACGCTAATTACTAAATCGACTTATAAGTTAATCCTCACCAAGTCAGCCGCTATCCTCAATCTGAAAATGACAACAAGTAAGGGTGAGTCTCGTCACAGTTAACCAATATTATTGCATCATAAACAATAATATATCATAGTTATATCATTCACCCAATCGTTTCATATTCAGACATTCCATCATACACATCTTCATCAATTATCAAGTCATAACACAGAATACATCAATCATTTTATATAAAAAAAATTATGCATATGTATGGAACTGACACTATGCATGTGGTACCAACATCATTAATGGGAAAACCCATAGACCGATCTAACCTCTTCAAGATACGGCCCTGCCAGTACAATTCCACACAATGGGAATTATACCCTTCACTGAATCCCCACATCATTAGGATTCAACCTTCAACAATGATTATGAATGCATGTAAACATATATACAACATAATTTCATCATCATCATACTATGAGTAACATCATCTTATACTCATTTCATCATCATCATCAACATCATCATTAACAAGCATGTTCATATACACATTAACATCATTCAATAAATCAAATATCAATAATTCATACAGATTATCAGTTCAAAAATTACGCGTCGTCAAACATTCAAGATTCACAAAACAACAAAATCTGTATCTCACGATGGCCATACGTGTACCATACACGTACCAACAGGGCGAAAAATCCACAACACACGCACCATCAAGTATGAGCAGAACCAATTTTCCACACAAAACACACACGTACGCGTACCAGCAAGCCATACGCGTACCAACCAGTCACCATACGCGTATGAGCAGAAGGTGCATTCTGATGCACAATTGGGGAGCGTATCATACGCGTACCACCCCCATACGTGTATCATACGTATACCATACACGAATGGACAACAGTTCCAAAAACCTGCAGCTTACCCATTCATCTTCTTCGCGAATCCATTCGTTTCAGCTTGCGATTTGGGTCTAAAACCAGAAATTCCATATTCTAAACAACATAGGATTCATCCAACATCAATAGTATATGACTCTATATTCGATTTTACTCATCACAAACTAAATCTACTCAGTTATTAGGGATTAACAGTCATAGATTTCAACCCAAATGATGAACACAAACAATAAAATCAGAACATAGAACCTATTGATCCAAACAATACTCCTAATCAACATCATCATCCACAACACGATAATAAAGATTAAATGGAGAGTCCCCCCTTACCTTAGCCATAGTTCTTGATTGGTCTCTCCCTCTTCAGTTCTCCTTCACGTTCTTCGTGTTCCAAAACCTTTAGTCTCTCTTTTCACGTTCTGTCCTTTCTTTCCCCAATTCTAATTATTTTATGAAAAATAATAATAAAATTAGTAAAGACTTTATTACACCACACCCCCACTTTTATTAATCTCCCACATGGCCAAATGCCATAAACCGTCCTCTTTTCCATTATTTTCATAAAATCCATAATAATTCCAATTATTAATCCAATATCCAAATTAAATTATACGGGTGTTACAACTCTCCCCCACTAAAAGAGTTTTCCTCCTCGAAAACATACCTCAAGTAAAGAGTTCCGGATAAGAATCCTTCATCTGGCTCTCTAGCTCCCAGGTGACATTTCCCTCAGCCGGTCCCCCCCAAGCTACTCTGACCAAAGCTATTTCCTTGCCACGCAATTGCTTCAACCTTCGGTCTTGAATCCTCACAGGCAACGTCTCAACTGTTAAGTTGTCTTTCACCTGCACATCATCTACTTGGATCACATGGGACAGATCTGAAATGTATTTCCTCAACTGAGACACATGAAATACATTATGCAAGTTTGCAAGCATCGGCGGTAAAGCAATACAATATGTCACTTCTCCCACTCTTTCAGAAATTTGGAATGGTTCATTAAAATGCGGAGTCAACTTCTTCGACTTTAAAGCTCGACCAATACCCGTCATAGGAGTAACTCTCATAAACACATGATCTCCCTCTTGAAACTCAATTGTTTTCCTCCTCTTGTTATGATAACTCTTATGACGACTCTGAGAAGCTTTCATCTTCTCTTGAATCATCTTAATTTTCTCTGTAGTCTGTTGTACAATTTCTGGTTCGATCACAACATAATACTAAAATAAAACAATATAATTAATATAAAATAAAGACATAATTGATGTTAATTGAATCAAATAATACGATATATTTTTCGTGTTATCAAGTATATTAACAAAATTATCTCTTATAATTTCAAAGATTTGAGACATTGAAATAGGAAAACATAAGTTTTTCATTGACTAAATGTTGAGTAAACCACTATGAAATAATGTAAAAAATTGAACGAGTAATAATTATATGGGTAAAATAGGAAACACACGTTGTCTTCCCTCTTTCTCTTCAATTTAGAGAAGAAACAAAAATATAGTGGGATCCTATTTCATCTAAAACGAACATACCCTTAATTCCGAGCAATATTCCTAAATAAAAGCTTATGTATACACAAATATAATGCATTCAGAGTTGAAGTTAGGTCAAAATTAAATAGAATAAATAGCATCTAAAGCAATTAAACTACTGAAGAACAGTGCAACAATCACATTAATAGAGAGAAAAAGGAAATGCGGAGCAAGCACCAAAGGTTAGAGAGTGAAAAAAAGTAAGAGATCTGAGAATGCTTCAAAGAGCGAGAAAGAGAAGAACGTACTTGAACTGGAGGTTCGTAATAGCCGATGAGGTTTTCAAATCCCACGGCGGTTTGAGTTATGTTGAAATAAAGCAAACGCAGATCGGGAGAAAAAGCGCTTTTGAGAATAATCAATTGTTGGGAAATGGAAGAGTGACGAAGATTTTTGCGATTCGGTTATCAACTGATAAGTGATAATGCAAAATGCATTGAGTGAGTGAATGTATGAAGTTGTTACTGGGTCTTAATTCTTTCTTCTTTCTTCTTTTGTGTATTTTGAATTTTGTGTGCTAGGGTTTTTTTTTTCATTTTGGAATCTCTCCATTCTTGACTTTTTTTTCGTTACTCTTATATTTTGTAGTATTTTTTATTGAGTTAAATAAGTTTTTAATTTTTATAAATATTTTCAATTTTATTTTTAATGAAAAGATGAAAGTCGTAATCGTATCAACGTAAAAATAATTTTACAATAATATTTAATTAGAGAATTGTATTTCGTAAAGTCATTGACATATTTTAGAATTAATTATTATAAGACATGTTATAAATTATAATGATAATTTTTTATTGATCTATCATACCACTATTACATCTATATTAAATTCATAAGTTAGTACATTTTGTATCCAAACAAAATAACTTAATAACTATTAGAAGTAATGGAATAAAAAAAATTCTCATTGCACCTTTATAACTTCTTTTACATCTCGTGCGAAATTTATAAAATGTCACATGTATTCATAAATATATTTCTGAACGCACCAATTCTTCATTTTATTTAAAGGTTTATTAAGATATGTATCTACAAAGTGATTTTAAGGTATGTTTGCATATACATATTTGAATTAACTTTTTTTAATTAAAAAATTAAGAGCATACATTGTCTCTCAGAAATCTCAGCGGAATTTCTCACAATAAAATATGCATTAATCAATTTAAACTCCCATTTCACATTATGGCATAGTTAGAATCATAAGTGAAATCTCATCAAAACTTAAAATACAATAGCACATATTTTCTCTCAGAAATCTCAACATAAAATAAAGAAATCGCTCCCTAGCGTTACACATAACCAAAGCTAAAACAAAGAAACTAAAAGAAATAGCTCCAGGAGCTAGCTTCCACTCACATCAGCGACTTTACTCTTACGTATCTGCACAATACTTATGTAAAGGAAACATTCAAATAGAAGGGGTGAGAAATCACATTCAATAATAACAGACATATATTGCAAAGTAGGATACTCAACACATAACATACTCTTACATAATCTCAATCATAGTAGATTGAAAGTGTTTTCACACCAACTCATTAATCACACCTCATTCACATAGAATTCACACACTAATTACACGCAACATCATTATCATGCATTTATCTCATTGTGCAACTCATCCTCAGAATGTAACTCTATGCAACTCGATGTAACTCTATGCATGTGGTACCAACTCAACAATGGTTAACTCACGAACTAGGTCCCCTCTCTAAACCCATGAGCCCTCTCTCTGACCATGGGACAAGATACTAGACCCCTCTCAGAACTAGCAACCTGCCTCTTGACATAACGGAAGATGGATGTATGAACGTGTTAAAATATTCCAAAGCGTTAAGACCCCTCTCATGATCCTAACATACATGCACTGGAAAACTCGCATAATCCCCTCTTCTAGATTAACACAATAACTCAATACAATACTCAACATAGCAACACAACTCAAGCACATATAATAATTCAACGCAATACAATTATTAATTCACATATATGTAACTCACTTTTAACTAAACAATACACACAAATATCTCTACAGTAGCCATATAACTACCCCTAAACTATTAAATCAATCTACTATGATGTAGCTCTACGTGTTTCCTCTCTAACGCTTTAAAGAACTCATTAATTAGACCCACAGATAAAAAGTTATGGCAAAAACGCTCAGGGAACAAATAGATTGTCGCCGCGGACCAATAGATTGATACTAGACAATTTGTAAAAAATTCACATGAGTCAACCGCTTGTCTCAGTTCTCTGTTATGTATTTTTCAAAAAAAATTGATGGACCAATGGATTGTGCCTAAGCCCTAATCAATCGACCCAGGTTTTTGTTTTTCAAAATTGCATTTTTGAAGGTGAACTAATCGATTGCACCACTGGACCAATCGATTGTCGCTTATAACTTTTCCAAAAATTCCACTTCTAAATACGTGCATCTGAATCATTTAACTCATAAACCCCTCCCAAACACCCAAAATAGCATATTTGAGTTTTTAAATCTGTAAACCAATTTGCTACTATAGTCACATCACATCTTCATCAATTAACATCAAATTTAACAGTTTAACAAGCATAATCATGAATTTCTATACTTTCATAACTCCCTAAAACCTTCAAACATCATCAATGGTGGAAAATATATGAACACACATAAACATAACTGTATTCACACATTGGCAAATAAAAATTCAACACTCATGACTAGAGCTGTCAAATGGATCGGCCCGGCCCAGCGGGCCAAGATATTTAAATTGTCCGATCCGACCCGATTGCTTAATGGACTACAAAAATGAGCTCGACCAATTTTTCAAAGGCCCGTGCAGCCCGATGGGCCAGCCCGATCCATATTTCAATATTAGTCTTAATTTTATAGAAAAAAATGTAATGGATAAAAGCTACATAACATAAGTAGAGACTCATCATAAACTTAGTTAAGTGGTATTTAAAATATTCATTAAATTAATATAGATATATATATATATATATATATATATATATATATATATATATATATATATAGAGAGAGAGAGAGAGAGAGAGAGAGAGATATAGAGAGAGAGAGATAGAGAGATAGAGAGATAGAGAGAGAGAGAGAGGGGTTATATTTACTCCAGGAGCAAGTTATTATAACTTACTCCAAATCTAGACCATTGATTCTTCTCAATCTAATGGTTAAAAATAATAAGTAATAGTTTTCTCTCTCCATATTTAATTACTTATTATTTTTAACCACTAAATTGAAAAGAATCAATGGTCTAGATTTGGAGTAAGTTATAATAACTTACTCTTGGAGTAAATATAACCCTCTTTAATGGTATCGATTTGGAGTAAGTATATATATATATATATATATATATATATATATATATATATATATATATATATATATATATATATATATATATATATTCTTACTCCAGAAGTAAGTTATCAAGACTTACTTCACATCTTGACCATTAATTCTTTTCAACCTAATGGTTAAAATTAATAAGTGATTAAATGTGGAGAGAGAAAACTAATACTTATTAATTTTAACCATTAGGTTGAGAAGAATTAATGGTCAAGATATGCAGTAAGTCTTGATAACTTACTCTTGGAGTAAGAATATCCCTCCTCCTATACACACACACACACACTTATATATATATATATATATATATATATATATATATATATATATATATATATATATATATATATATATATGAAAACCACAAAAAACATCCATGTAAAAGTACAAAGTAACTTAATATCATCACCAACACTTATCAAATTTTCTCTTCATCTCACAACCATTTCCTTGAGCACATCATCTTGAAAATAGATCTTCATCCTCTTTAACTTTTCTTAATCACTTAAAAACACATTTATGCAATCATATTTTATCTTATGGGCCAGCCTTAAGCCCATTTGGCCCGACCCATAAAAAACATAGGTCCGATGGGCTGACCAAAAAAGATAGGGTCGTGTTTTTGTAAGATATTTTGCGGTCCGACCCGCGTTAAATTATTAATTGGGTCAGGCCCATTTTTACAACTCTACTCATGAGTATGACAACATAAAATTACATAGGATCGTCAAATTCAGGATTCTCAACAAAATCCATTAATTCTATTGGAGGTTAATGACTCATTTACCCTACCCCTCATGTATAAGCCATATTTTTTAATCAAAATATAAATTTATTGATAGACTCAAAAATCTCAATACAAGCAAGTGATCCAAAGGATCCAACTATCTAAGGTTCAAAGCTACAAACAACAACCATCAAGGTAGAAGAAGGTAACCTATATGGTCTATGAATTCAGGGTTAACTCAACATCTAAAAACAACATCATCCATAATCTTATGAATGACTCCTTGTTGCTCCATTTGCTTGCCAAAACACACTTGGTTCCTATACAACCAACATTCATGGACTGTCTCCGTGAAAGCACACTGCACAATTCTATTTCGCCACCCTTTTTTCTTGCAAACTGAAATAATCCACAAAAGATCCTCTTTCCATCCTTTTGGGTTGTGGGGATCTCCAATCCACCTCAAGATGCTTTTCCAAACATTATGCATTGTCTGGCAGATGAAAAATAAATGATCTTGAGTATCAAGTAACTTGCGAAAACAATAGTCATTGCTAGACAGTAAACCAAACACATTAGTCTCTCCTTTGTTGCTAATTTAGAATGGCACGCCATCCATAAGGTGTGCATTTCTTTAGGCCTTGTCATGTTCCCATACATCACAGATCTCCAAAATACATTGTGGTTGTCTCCTAGTAGGCCAAGGTAAACATCCTTCTTGTGGAATTTCCTACTGCCCAGCATGGTTTTCCACTCCGGGAGTTGCTCAATATCACTCTGATCTTTTACATATTCTTCATGATCCCCCAAAATTGTTACCATTATCATAGGTAACTGTTGCACCCCAAAATTTGTCCTCTTTATTTGAGCTATAAGTTAATAATGACGTTTATTTCGTCATTCAAAAATTGAAGAAAATCAATGAAAAGTTCTGGTGGTTTTAAAGAAGCGCAATGTGAAAAATGGTTTAAACAGTGAAAATATGAAAAATTCACAAGTATTATCTGGAAGGTGGTATGGGTGGAGTTACCGCGAGGCCTCGACTGTTTCGATGATATCTACAATTTTTGTGTTCGGCTCGGAATACAGTTCTTTGAGGAAGGTTGTCAGATTTACAAATTACTAGAGATTTCGCAGTGAAAAATGGTGCTGAATGTATGGTTTCGGGCCTCGGAAAATTCATATCTCATAATATGTTCGTCGGATTCGCTCGAAAATTTAACTAGAGCTCCATGTTATCATTATCGAGATTTCATATGTTCGGACCGAAGGCCAATTGTGCACTGAAAATTCCCAACATGTTGAAGAATGTCGCAATCTTTCGGTAAAAAGTGCGTTTTCGAGTATGTCGCGCCAAGGTTGAAAATTCATAGCTTCTTCGATTTTTATCGTACGAAGTCCATTACAGCGGCATTTTCTCAGAAATTTTGTTAGCTTCGATTCCTCGTAACACATGCTTGTTCAGATTTTGAGCCGAAGATGGAGTTTTATCGAATTCTTTGAGTGGTACTCACAAAATTCTGCACAGTCGCGCCAGATGAATCGGCGTTTCTCGTCATTCAAACGCGCGTAATTTCATCATCGCTTATCGGATTGAGACGATTCTCGCGGCTACGAGTCACGAATTTGGTCATCTTCGCAATGGAATTGGTTTCGTTCCGGAATTCAGAGCTGAACTGAGTTTCCTTAAAAAATGAGCCAAAAAAGAGATAATTAAGGGCATTTTGGACGTTCCTCACTCACACTATATAAGTTATTTTCCTTCACATTCTCTCATAACTTCGATTCACCAATTTTTTTACAAACACTTTCTCTCAATTCTCTCTCAACTTTCAAAGATCAAAACCACAAATTCTATAAAACTTTCATC
Source organism: Vicia villosa (assembly GCF_029867415.1). Lineage (NCBI taxonomy): Eukaryota > Viridiplantae > Streptophyta > Magnoliopsida > Fabales > Fabaceae > Vicia > Vicia villosa. The sequence continues at coordinate 121,487,381 of NC_081184.1, read as the reverse complement.
AATATTCATCAACCTTCTTCAAGAATCAAGGGCGACATGGATTGAAAATCAAGATCTCGAGTTCGGATTCGCCTCTATCTCCATTAGCTCATGCGCATCACTCTCTTATTTCTCTCCGGATTCGCTTTTCGATTTCGTTCGTGTTCGCGTCGCGTTCGTGTCACGTCCGTGTTCGCGCGTCGGTTTAGATTTTCATCCGGTAAGCCTTGAACCTTGAATTAAGTGCTCAATTGTTGATGTTAACATGATTTGAATGCTAGATCTAGTTGTTTATTATGCTTAATTGATGTTGATGATGATTAAATGTTAGATTCATTTATACTTTTCTTACAAATTGCACGTTGATACAAGTTTGGTGCACTATGTGTTCGATCTAATGCTCGCACGAACTTATTATTTGATAATCAATGATGTTTACTTGAAGTATATGTGGATTGATGCCTAATTGTGGTGGTTTGATGTTCATAACGTTGTGCAAATCGAGTTTAATTCGTGCTTGATCATAATTCTTGATGGATGCATGTTTGAAGTGCTTGGAATGTTGATTTTGCTGTTTTTTTACTCTGTGCTCAGCGTAACCGGTTACGCTTCAGGCCGTAACCGGTTACGAACCCGTGTTTGCCTTGTTATGCTGTTTTTGTGAATAGCGTAACCGGTTACGCTCCAGGACGTAACCGATTACAAGCTTGTTTTTTGCCTATACTTTTGCTTTATGTGTACAGCGTAACCAGTTACGCTCCTGGCCGTAACCGGTTACGAACCCGTGTTTTTCCCTCCTTTTGCTTCTGTTCGCAGCGTAACCGGTTATGCTCCAGTTCGTAACCGGTTACGACTGTGTGTTTTGTTTCTAACTTCAAAATTTCATATATTTTGACTCGTAACCCCGTTTCGCGCGTTCTTTGTATCATTGAAAAGATTGTAAAATGTACTTTCTGATGGATTGATTTATCTTTCTGAATTTTATGTCCTTCATGATTGTATTTTGGCTCGCTTCCGGTGTGTTTTTATGCGCGTTTACTCGTGTGTGATTGTCGTTTCGTTGTGATGTGTGTTTGACGTGTTTTCTTATACTTTCTTGCGTATGTCATCTCCGTTCTGTTTTGGTTACATATTTCATATTTCCGCATCTTATATTGTTATCCATTTTCGGTTTAGCTTGTGGTACAATAACGCAATTCCGATTGCGATATATTGTTATCTCTAACTTATGTGCTAGTGTGCGAGGTTTATGGACGGTCACCGATCGATGCTTTTTATGTGAGTGTCCCGCTTTACTTACGGGATACGATTTCATTCACTCCCTTTGTGTTCTCATTCTGGAGACACGTCTCTATTACTTTATATCTTCTTATTTGGTTAGCTTGTTCCTCTTGCATGTGTATTGTGATTATGCTCGACGCGCATGTCGACCTTTGTGTGCTTTCATGGCTAATCGGCGTGCTGTCTATTTGATTTTGCTTTGCTAGCTCACTCGCGGGATCCTGTGTCCTTGCTATCTTCGCTTTAGTTTACGGATCATCATCCGTTCGGTATTGATTCCGTTTCATTTTATTTCTATCGCACTTTATCGCTTTCTCGCATCATCCTTTAACATGAGAAGTAGGACCTAGACATGCATCTGGCCAAGCCCTCGAAAGAGGCTCTGTTTTTGTTGGTGTGTTTATATTTGTGCTTTGCGGCAGGGAGTCACGGTGTAATATGGCACTCCGTTAAGTCCTCATAGAAGGCATGCAGAAAGGGTTAGCAATCAACGCCCGCCCAGTCTCATCGAGTCCGTTCGGTATGCGCACGCTACGCGTCGCTTGCTTCCGAACCAGCTCAAGATCTTGTTATCGAGTATGTCAGGAAAATGGTTCATGCAACCGGACTCCCGCACTTCCTATATCTCACGTTGATCGACGTTGACGCTCAGTGTACGCACGCACCGTTTTCCTTTCAGATCCGTGACAACTTGGTTGCTGAGAGGGACTCGCTCCTCTTGTCTATGGCCCGATCATTTTTGCGAGGTCTAATGCTTGGTTGACTCGGGTGATTCGCTCCCCTTGGCTATGGCGGGACCGCTTTTCTACCACTCGGCCAGTGTCGTGGGTTTTGTTTGATTAACGAGCGGAGCTCGTTTGTGTGATACTTTGGTTTGCCTTCCCTTTTCCTCGTAGGTTGCTAGTTTAGTTTATACCTGTATCCTTTGTATGATAACATTAGGTAGCAAGCTTTCCCCCTTAGCTTAGGTTTTCCTCATGAATTCTTTAAAACACAAACCAACTCTTTGATTTTCTTTTCTTAAGAGCTTGTTATTTCCGCTCCATTCCCAAGCATAAGCCTCCAAAGGTCGAGCAGCGGAGTGCGAATGTAACTCATTCACCTAAAAAACAAAAAACAAACAGAAACTAGTTAGCCGAGCTACGGTACCTCTGATTCCTCAAAAAGGATACATAGGCAGCGGGGCAGGGTCCGTGCGAGTATAACTCTTTCTTTTCCCTACATTCTGCATTCAATTTAGTCCAGATTAGCGTAGATTTGTTACACACCCATAGTTTTAGACACAGGCGTGGATATCATCGAGTACGATGGGCGCGAGAGGTGCTAACACCTTCCCCTCGCGTAACCGACTCCCTTACCCTTTATCTATGGTCGTGAGATCGTTGTTTTATTTCGTGGTTTGCTGGCATTCCCTTTCTTTTCTGGATAAATATGTTAGTGGCGACTCTGTTAATTTTTGCGGTAGCGACAGTAACGCTTCACTGATTCTCACTTGGAACCAACTACTCACACTCAATCCCTACAATAGGATTGAGGCTCACCAAAATGGACCACCATCCAAACACCATGATGTATGATACATAATAGACATGCAACAACAACAAAAACAACAATGTACAATGACCTTCACCTTAGTTAATGTACCACACCAATGCTGGCCCCCATACACCAACCACACGCTATAAACATCCTGCAACAACACTATAATAATATAGCAAGCAACAACAATGTATTCACGCATATTCCACACCGTACCATACAACACCGTCACACGTCATTTAAATCATTTTAAGAAAGTGAAATTATTTTTAAATGAAAGTACATTGCATCAGCTTTCTAATGCTTCGAACGGGGCCTCAATCAAACACCCGAAGCTCAATTTATGAATTTATGAAGTTTTACAAAATTATGTCAGAACAACGGTAACTGATTACGCCATAACCCGTAGCCGGTTACGGCCTCGAAAATAGCCCAAAAACTCATTTTTTCAAGTGGTAACCGGTTACGCCAAACCTCGTAACCGGTTACAAACTCGAAACCAGTCTGTAAACCCATTTTTCAATAGCGTAACCGGTTACACCAAAACTCGTAACCAATTACGCCTGTAATAGAATCACTTTTCTGCTGCTTTTGACACGAAAATAACTTTTTCAACCATCCCATAACCCCAAATTCTCATACAATTCATATGCTCAAGTTTTAGATTCTGATTCCTATTCAAATACATCGATAACAACATTCTAATAGCACCCAATTCATCAAATGCATCACATAATTGCATAATCACACAAATCAACTCAACACACAACAACATATCATGATCATACAATTATAAAGTTCATAACATTGTGAAGAAACATTCCAACAAGAACAATCAAAATCCCAACCCACAAATCATTATGCAAACCCTTATAGAATTAGAACCCCGCCCTTACTTTGGTATTTTTTGCAATGAGTTCTTCAACCTCTAACAATGGAGTCTTCCCTTGAGCCATAGCTTTCTCTCTACTCTTTCTCCTCATTTCTTCTCTTTTTCACGTACTAACACTTCTACCTCACCAATTCCTTATTTCTCTTATTATAATAGTATTATTATTAATCCAAACAAAATAAATAAATAATATTCCAACTAATTATATATTTAATTCAATTACTACTAATATTTTATCTAAATAATTTATAATTTAAATAATTATAGTGATAACACTCTCCTTCCACTTCATGTTTCTACACTTTTGCTCACACACCCCCAACACCTCTATTTATAGTTTCTAAGGTTACCACCCTACACCGAAGGGTCCTCTAACACACCGAAACACCAAACAACACACAATTTAATTACAAGGAATTAATTAAATTAATCGGGGTGTTATACGGGCAGGCGAGTCTCCTTGTTTCATGCCCATCTAAATACTGATCTCCTCAGTTGGTGACCCATTAACCAAATTAGCCATATTCTCAGAGAACATAAGGACATTCCAGCTAACAGAGTCATAGACTTTTTCTAAATCAACCTTGAAAACAAGACACCTTTATTGGTTTTCTCAACAAGGCCAACTAGCTCATTCACAACTACAATGCCATCAACCAAAAGACGTCCTTTCAATTTTTTTGATTGGTTAGACGATATAAGTTTATCTATGACTTTTGCTAATATATAAACCACAACCTTCTTCATCAATTTATAGAGAGATATTTGACCAAGGAAATAGGACAAAAGTCTCCCAAACTAGTATGTGAATCCATCTTAGGATATGAGTGACAAAAATAGAGGAGAAATTACAGGGGAGAGATGCCATGCAGTAAAAATGTTCAAACATAAACAAAAAATTTCTCGAAGCAGAGGCCAATTTTTTTTGAAGAAGGAGAAGTTAAAACTATCAAGGTTAGGGCTCTTATTTACAACACAATGGAAGACCGCAAGATCAATCTCTATGAATAAAAGGAAAATTGAGGGAAATATTATTTATTGAAGAAAGAGATGAAAAATTGACCCCATCCAAGTGCGATCAACCGTAGGTTCCAAAAATTACCGAGTGAAAAATCTAGCCACCTCAAACCTAATCTCATCCACTCCCTCCAACCAAGAGTCTCTGTTCGGAAAAATATCAAGTGTGCTATTTTCACCGATGTAGTAATAATAGGGGTTAATACCAAGTATCGATCTCGAGGGCGGCGTAGGAAATATGAGTTATTATAATTACTTGATTGAACAAAAGAACATGAAGAGTTTTGGTGATTGTTGTGAAATAATGATTAACGACAACAAATTAAAAACAAAGCGTAAAATTGACTTGTTGAACGATATGAGAGACCATGCTAGGCAAGGTGTATGAATTGCCTTGCACCAACCTTTAATCTTTATTTACGAAATATCAGTGTGCATGAACCATTACCGAATCTCAAGAGTAATTTTCCCTAATTCCTTAGCGGAAAACCTTTGATACTCATCTTGTATCCTAATTCCTTAGTCATTCAAGATGTTATCTAGCAATATATAATTTATCAAGAATATTATGGTTAATACGGTGAATCCTTATTCCTAAGCAATAACAACCATAATATTGTTGTGCAAACATCGATAAGGAGGTTTGTTCGACCTAAACCTTAATCGTAAATCAAAATCTATTGGTCTGATAGATAAAGCATTAAACATTTTGCACAATCAAATAGGTTCACACACATAATGATTTCATAACGTAAAGGAAATTAGGTTCAATACAATAGTATTTCAGGGACACCCCCTAGCATTGGGGGGTTTAGCCGCTCATAATATTCAAAGAAAATACAAATAGAAGATTAGACATTACAAGAAATTTGGATTGCTTCGATCTTTAATCGCGATTGCTCTTGAAAATCTCCATTCTCCGAAACCCTTGAGAGATCTATTCTTTCTTCTGCAATTCTTCCGTACGATCAAAAAGTGTCTTTATCTTTCTCCAAAAGAAGCCTAATAGCCTCAGATCACTTACAGTTGCAATAAATACCAAAAATACCCTTCGGGACCACAAAACAACTCTTAAAGAAAAATCAACACAAAACATCGCACTGGCTAACACGGGCCGTGTCAGGCAACACAATTGGCCGTGTTGGCCCCTTGGATATGGTAATTCACTTTTGAGTCCGAGACTTGCTGACACGGGTCGTGTCAGCTGACACGGGCACCCGTGTCAGCCTTCTGCCAAGCCTTAAAAACTCCTTTTCTGATCCTCTCCTGACACGGACACCCGTGTCAGGCTTCTGTGATGTTCAAAATTCACTTCTAGGAAACTCTGTTCAAAATTCACTTCAAAATCTTGATATCTTCTTTTAGGCTTTGTTTGGATTGTTGGAACCGGATGGAGTGGAGCGGAATTAGATGAAAAAAATGATATTCCATTGTTTGGATAATTTAAAAACAGATCAAACTAGGGATGGCAAATAGACCCAAACACGCGGGGTCCACCCACACCCGAACCCAAGTCAACGGGTGAAAACTCGAGTTGACTGAGTTTGGGTTCGGGTGTCACCCGATATTTCGGGTACGGGTTTGGGTAGTGTGAAACCCGCACATGAAACTCACACCCGCTTATATATATATATATATATATATATATATATATATATATATATATATATATATATATATATATATATATATATATGGAGCATATCAAGTGAGAGCATTTTTAAATGAGAGATGAGAGAAAGAAATATCAACTATTGAATTCATCAAGAGAGAGAAATTAATAGCCTCATTAATGTATTAACATTCTCTCTCTTGATGAATCCAATGGTTGATATTTCTTCCTCTCATCTCTCATTTAAAAATGCTCCCTATATATATATATATGAAAAATATATTTTATGTATTTTGTTACGGGTTTGGGTTTGGGTGAAAAAACCCGAACCCAACGGGTGTGGGCGTGAGTGTCATTTTGCCACCCGAACACCCTTTGGGTTTGGGTTTGGGTTTGGGTTCGGGTGCCGATTTCGGTGCGGGTTTGGGTAGTGTAAAACCCGCACCAACCCGACCCGTTGCCATCCCTAGATGGAACAGAGCGGAATAGAGTGGTATGGATTCCATTCCATCACTTACCATCATTTTTCTTACCCTCTGATTTGGGCGGAATGAACAACTTACCTTATTCCGTCCTAAAATTTCCAAACAATGGAATGATATCTTCGTTCTGCTCCGCTCCAATCCGCTTCATTTCACTCTGCTCCGCTCCATTCCGCTTCGTTGATTTTATAATATCCAAACATAGCCTTAAGGTATCACTACGAAGGATTAGGTTATAAAAAATTTCCTAATTAATTCTTAAATCTAGTAGCTTATAATTTAGTCATGATTGTTGTGTTTTTTTTTTCATGTAGATTGATGTTATTATCAAAATTATAATTCAAACTAAAGAGAAGACAAAAATGCGTCAAAAGTATCATAATCAGAGTGTATTATAACATGTTTTCCTATTGAACAACATCCTATTCAAGTTGCTCTAACATGAGATTGAATTGAGTTATCTATCAAGTATGCAACAACCAAAACTGACAATGACTCCTACAACATCAAACCAAAACTGACAATGATTCTTATATTCTACAACATCAAACCAAAACTGACAATGATTCTTATATTCTACAACATCATAGCAAAGTTAATGATAGTCGTATAGTAAGATGGATAGTCGATTAAGAGTTAATTCTTTGCTCTTGTAAAGAGTTTCAATTTTCTCGAATACTATAAAGACAAATCGTTCAGGAGAATGCAAATTTAAATCATAAATAGAACAAATACCAATCAGATTAATCAAACCCCAACCCTCAGAACTAGGGGACTAATAACAAAAGAAAAAGGTCCCACATCTATGTAAACCTTATTTACACTATAAGTTACAATTATTAATCTCATAAAACACAACACCTATATCATGATTATGAAGAGGACATATTCTTATTCATATATTGTTGCTATATCCTCAGCTTGTTTTTACATTTTTACATATCTTTTACAAGTGAAGAGATGGCACAGCTCCATCCTGTTGTAGCTATAACTAGTACTTTTCTTTCTTCTTTGTTAGAATAATCTACACTGTCTATACTGTACATCAAGTCATCAAGTTTTTCTGGCTCATCATTTTTTTATAAGAGATTTTACACACTTTCATGATGGTGATGATGCCACTGTAATCCAATAATTTTGTATGCATAAACTATTTGGAGTACCAATGATCCTTGACCAAACCCATTCTTTCCCCTCTCCAATTTGTATCTCTGCCAACTGCCACAAGTAATTATGTTAGCTATAGCAAATTTTGATTTAGCATTACTAATCTTTCTTCCAGATAATGATTTCTTATCACATTATACTATCTTAATTTTTAATCGTCACCTTTGTTGAAGAAATCAATTTTTATTCGTCGTTTTCAAAGTTCAATGTAACATTAATTATGTTGAAAATCACAATGAACTAAGGTTCTTACCCTGCCATCTCTAAGTTCAAATATGGCAGAATCAGCTGAAAATGGAATTGGTCTTGTAGATCTCACCTGTATTATATAAGATTCAAAATCAATTTCATCTCATTAATTTTAAGATTAAATGTATTATTAATCCTAATAAAATTTATGTTTTTGCATTTTAGTCAAACTAACACTTACCTTAGGATCACAATTCAAGATTGATAATTCACCAAGATTCTCCTGCTCTTTTTTAGTATCTTCATCATTGAATTCTCCTTCTCTATCTTCTGCTTCAATAGTTTTATCTCCTAAAGTAGGGAAACCGCAATCCTTCCACTTCCATGCATTTTTCTCCATATATCTAAGGTACACTCTTCCATCTGAACCAATCAAAAGTAACTGATTCCCTTCAAAGCTAGGACCAGGTGAGCCAACAAGTGTTACACCTTTATAAGGTGTTCCATGTTCTATCCAGTTCCATTCGTGCCATGTATTCCAGTTGTACTCAACTAGGCCACCATCTCTTGAAAGCATGAAGATGGAGCCTGTGAGTGATTTTGACATTGGTCTTATAACTGTTCCAGGAAAATTTGATAGAATCAAATGCTGAGATTGGTAATGTTCATGCCATAAATCATTTACTTTGTTGTATTGGTATAAGCGTCCGTTTCTTCCTGTGACGAAGATTATGTTATCCCTGAACAATTCCTGATCAACTATGTTTGCAACTTTGACATTTGGAGGATTTTTGCAATCCTTCCATTTGAATTTCCTCATGTAAACCTATGTAGAACATGTAAACATTTAAATTTTCGTTTTTGGCATATGTAGCATGTATATCTGCATTCGATATCTAGTATTCTAAGAAATTTAAAAGTAGATAACTTGCATTGCAAGTATTTCTCATCATGCATCTGTTTACCTACCGTGAACTGCATTAGTCGTCCATTTTTGCTCACAAAGAAGAGTGAATCCTCAGTAGTAACCCTCCTTGCTATACCTGGTAATCTATCCCATGGTTGACCTCCAACAACAATATTTTTACCTCTTCTCATATCAGTGCAATTCTTCCATGCTATTTCATTTCCACTCCATTCTCTAAGAAGCACACTCCCAAAAGTATCAACCATGAATAAACTTCCATTATAGTTCCCTACTATACCATTCATTTCGGTAGAGCTATCATGTTTCAGCCATATCCAAACACTCTCAATACAAACATGTTCAAAAATCAAACCATCACTTGTCACCAAGAAAAATGACTTGCCTTCATACATCAACCGCAGGCGAAAATTACTACTAATCCAATCATCAGGAAGGTTGTATTTGTTTTCTTCTAAAGAACTAATCAGTTCATTTCCTATTCCTAGAGATAAATAATAGTGATTTTCTTGGCTCTGTTTTCTTCTACCTGTTACTGAACTTGTGATTCCTGAATCTTTTGACTCATCTTTTATACCTGTCATACAATTCCGTGGTCCGCGCTCTTCTGTGCAATATTCTGCATTCCATCCTTCACTCTCTGGTGCATCTAATATGGACCAAACATATTTGGTTGATGATGTTTTTCTTCTAAAGTTTTGTGGCATTGATGGTCCTGCACTCTCACCACCTAGTCCTGCTAGATGTAATTCTGCAACTCTACCATCATCTAGTATAAAGAGGATCCTTCCAACCTGTAATGGTAAGCCTGATTTACCTCTTGCCACTTTTGCATATAAGGGGTGCTGATGACTTATCCATTCTCCTCCGGGAAATTGATTATTTGGAGAAGTGCCTGTGTTCATGTAAGAATTCAATATCTAGAATGTAATGAATAATTTGAAGAATAAAACTTAGGTACAGTGCTATAGACATTGTGTCTTCTGTTCTCCAATAAGTTAATAACATAATTGTTGGTATCTGTCATGGATAAAGTTAAATAGGTTATGCATAATTAGATAACTGACCTAATTGTTTTGGAATTTGATACTCAAAAACAGATCCAACAGAAGTAGTGAAGAATAAAGAAATGGAAGTTTCACTAGAATCATCTCTCAAAGATGGTGTAATAGATGTCAAATTTTGATGTGGTGGATTTCCATGGACTATCCATTTCCACTTCCTTTGATGTAATCTTCTCTCCACTAAAGTGCCTTCCTATATAATAATCAAATATTTTAGAAAAAATGGTGTCATAGCAATAAATTCTTAAATATCTCCATTAAAATTGAATTCTACATAATGTCAAGATAACTATGTAGTACCGGACACGTGCTGGTACGTGTAGGACACTGATACAAGTGGAAGCACTTAATTTTTCTATTTTCTCAAATTATTACCAGTGTTGACGTGTCAATGCTTCATAGTAAGTTACATATGCTCAAGATACACAAGTAATTTACAAAGTTAATTTAATCTTGAAACATTTCCTATTTGATATCATGGTTTTACTTTACATTTACAATTTTGATACTTATGCTTATAGTACCTTGGTTAAAAGAAACAGTGATTCAGAATGATCACCAATTAATCCATGTAAAGTGCACCCCTTAGATGGTATCAAAGATGAAACTTGTGCCTTTTTTTCTTTCCATATGTGCTTCTTCCATGAAGGTTTTGATTTACTGTTATATTCATAAAGATCTCCAGCAGAACTACATCACCACATGGCAGTTTATAACATTAAAATTTGAGCAATAAATTTCAATTTCGTTCTCTATATCTTCAACTTGCAAGTCAAAATACTTCAAGCAACGCAAACATTTTACGCACAACCAGACACATACCTTATCGTGTATACTACTTCTCGTGAAGAAGCAATATCAGCTATTGCTGCAACATTTGCTCCACCTGGTTGGCCATGATTTATCCACCTGTTCTATATGTATGGCAAAATAAGGCCTGGATTAGTAATATTTGCTTAGTATTATCGAACTTCAATATGAATGTTTATTTCAAAACTTGAATTTTTACCTTGGAGGCTCAACCTCTGCGAGCTCTACCAACGTTCCTTTCTTTGTACAGAAATAACATCTTCTGTTGACAAATCAACAAACACATACAAGGCATTAAGAGAGATCAACAACAGGTTTTAGCAATGATGGAATACAATTATATCTTGTTCCGTAGTGGAACCAGAATTGATTCGGTAAGTAATGATCTAAGTAGTTGAATTTACCGAAACATCCATTGAAGCTCAAACTAAAATTTAACTGGGGGTACTCACTTCCTATCATCTGACACCACACCGGATTTTATAAATATCGAATCAGTATCCGAGATTTGATCGAGTGTATGCGTGAACTCAATCCAAACTGGTTGTGAGGTTTCACCAAGCTGCACATGCATCTGCCAAACAAAAAACATAATAGTTAGTCAATAATCAAGATCAGAAGCGCTTATCATATAAGTGCTTATGTATAGGATAACTGTAACCTGATACAAATTTCCTGATTCAGATAGAGCAAGAAACTTCTGAGAAATGATAAAAACTGCAACTGCACGTCCATGTGAAATAGGTAAATCATGAGGAGCAATCACCCATTCAAGTCCATTCCAAAACCTCTCATAGATGAATCCACTTTCACCAATGATCCACACAGAACTATCAGACATTTTTGTCAAAGAAATTCTCTTTCTCAAAGGCAGAATCACTTCCAACTCATGTTCTTGCTCCAATCTTTCTTCACTTTTATCAACACATGGAACCAAATCACATGGTAGTTTGACTTCAATCCATCTATCATCTATTTCACTAAACTTCCAAAACCTATCAGTTTTCTGCTCGAATTTTCGATTGCTTTGTCGAAAAAACTGATACGGATAACATGAAGTGGAAACATCAAGTATACTAAATCTCATAGACAGGACTAACCATATGCCATATATCAAATGAAACGTTGACATGGCAGTAGCATGGGAGGATGGTGAAAAAAGAGACACAGAGATGAAACAGAAAGTCCTAGATATTAGGATTTTGTATGCTTTCCTAAGGGCAGAGTTGGTGTAAGAGGTAGGAAAAAGTAGTTTTGTTTTGTGATGAAGGAATAATTTGATTCATATTATTTGAGAAGGGTATGTTTGTGGGACAGTATATGGTATGGACAAGCTGTGGTTGAAGGTACTGAGATTCTCAGATTCTATATAACTACCTCTTCAGATGTTTTTTTAGAAACAGTATATTCTCTGCACGTAACTGCATAGACTAATCCTATGTAACCAGAGAGGGCCAATTGCCTGAGTTCGAATTCATGACCATTTGTTCACAATATTGATGTTATATTTAATTATTTGATTGACATTTAGGTGGAATAAGTAAGAAAAATTGTGTGGTGGTTGGTTAGCATTAGTAAAGAAACGGCATTAAGATTCGTGAGTATGACTAGGAATGGGATTAGATTCCACTAACTTGACACGATGCTGCAACTACTACTGAGTAGATATTCATCGTTGGATCTTCAGAAAAGCATGTCATTCGATGGCTCTGATTTTCTAAGCTTTTGACTCCGTGAATATTAAAAGAAAATTGTATTAGTTTCGTATCATGCTGGTTTTGTCTATGGTAGCTAGGTGGCTAACTACACAGATGCCATTAATTTTATTTACAATTGAAAACGACATTCATCGTTTCATTTTACAAATTAGAATCATATCTCCTATATTTTATGCTTCTATCTTTCACGTAATGATTTTCTTTTTGAGAGTAATGTCTTTTGTTCAGAGCCAAAAGCTCAAGAAGACCATCAAACGGTAAGGATATGTTTGAATTGATGAAATGGAATTGAGTGGAGTAGTATTTAATTAGATTTTGTTGTTTGGATTTATAAATAATGGACGAAGCGGAATGGAATATGATGAAATCTATTCCATTCTATTTCATCAAATTCTTCAATTTTCATTGCATCTAATTTGAGATGTATGCAATGAAATGAACTAAATTGTTTTATTCTGCTCCGTCAAATTATAAAATATACACAAGCAACAGAATGTAATCTTAATCCATTCTGTCCCGCTCTACTCCATTCCATCACGTTCCATTCTGCCCCGCTCTGTTCTAGTCCATCAATCCAAACATAGCCTAAAACGTATGGAGCAAGTGATCCTTCATTCATCAGACAATTCAACGCTCTGACACGTTTACCATCGAGGATAGGCCCCGAAGTTGCCACCCTGCAACCAACATTGAAGACATATAACTCCTCTGTCTAATCCTGGAGGAAGGAGTTGTAGCCATATACCCCCAGAGATTCGTCGTCCTCATCATTCTCAAGCACGATATCTCTGAAGAAAGGAAAGATTCAATAAAGACCTTCCAATTCTAGAGTGGAAAAGCAACCCGATGTTTGCCCACATCCTCGATATCAGGATTCCGATGTCATTAGAGAAACCTCCAAAGCTACTGAGCTATGATGGAATCAGAGATCCAGACAAACATGTTGAGCATGTAGATAACCGACCGAATTATTACCACGCCCAGTGGGTAGTAAAGTGAAAACTCTCCGCACTAACCCTGACTAGAGTCACAATGACGTGGTTTAAGACCCAATTGGACGAGAATGTAGATCCGTGAAAGGACCATTGTGACGATTTCACCGCCTAGTTTACTGCTAAAAAATGGTAACCTACGATCATGGTCGTACTCAATGGGGTTACCCATCGAAAGAAGGAAACCATGTGCAAGAAAATTGACTGTTTCACAAAATTGGCAGTAGCAGTGAAGACATAGATGATTGGCTTAAGTATTGGATGTTTAAGAAGGGATTGAGGCTAAGATGCATGTTCCGAGAAAACTAGGGCTTGGGGGAGCTTGTAGTCTAAGTGATTTACTGAATATGGAACAATCCTATATAAATAATGAAGAAGAGATCATGCCCGAAAAAGGAAAGAAAGGTCGAGGAGCAGGGAATGTCGGATATAATCGGGCACCAAAAATAGATAGTGTCCATCGTAGAGAAGAAGGGGATCACAAGCCCCAATCTAGGTTCATCGTAGAGAAGAAGGGGATCACAAGCCCCAATCTAGGTTCATCGCATACACTCCATTAAAAACTTTAAGGAAAAAATATGAAAGAATCTGGGAACACTGAGCTCAAGGAAGTTGGGATCAGAAATCTCTACCCAGTCAAAGAATCATCTAAGAAAGGCAATTCTTAATATATTCATTTCTACAAGAGTCACAACCACGACAAAACTTATTGCATCTATCTTAAAGATGAAAAAAAAAAGTTCATTAAAAAGAGGAAAATTCCTAAGTACACCTGAGATGATGATCGAAAGGGAGGCCGAGATAATAAGAGAGGGTGTAGGTTCTGAGAATATTCTCCCAAGAATAAGCATTCCCCTTATAGAGAAACCTTTCCAAGAAAGCTATTGAAGTTGTCACTAAAGCCAAAGAGGGGGGGTGGGATACAACAACATTGTAGAAGAGGAAGACCAAAAATGGAAACACAAATACATCACATTCATTAGTGATGGTCTTCCAAGATCAAAGAGCCCCTCTAAATGGATGATGAAGAGAAAAATTGCTAAGTTTATGACCTTAAACAAAAAAGAGGAGGAAACTTAGATCAAGGAACTAAAAATTCATATCCTAGGATTTCATGACAGTGAAAGGTAGGAGGAGTCCTAAACAAGATACGTCCTCTGGTGATAAAAATTACCATCGCCAATTTTGATGTATCTCGAGTGCTCATTGATGGCGGAAGTTTTTGCGATATCATGTACTCAAGCCTCTTTGAAAAGTTAGGGTTGAAAAAGGAAAAGTTATAACCCTATGAAGGATCCTACCTGCAAGCTTTCAATGGTACAATAACCTGATCCTGGATATATGTCAAACTGATGGTCACCCAAGAGAAGGAAAAGACACCACAACAGTAGATTCGTAATTTCTGGTGGTTTCCTGCAAAACCATCTATAATTGTATTATGGACAGACCCTTCCCACCAAATTTAAACATAGTAGCTTCCATGCTCCATCTCAACCATCAGAAACCATACCACAAAATTCACAACCCTCCACAACCACTATAATTAAACAAACTCCACCACAGATTCCTGAACCACTTTTGTCCCAAATTCTTCAACCATAAACAGAAGACTCACCTTCACCACTACAACCTGAACTCTCATCCCTTAAGATGAGATTCAAATAACTGCTTATGATATCCAAACCATTTCTTCTTACCCATCCTTTCCTAAGGCCAATATTCTTCCACCACCCAAATCAACTCTCAATGAATTATTATTAAATTTTGAAAATGAAGCAAATGCCCATTTACGCTCTTTGACACAAGTTTGCACATATTGTGTAAATCCTACTGAGAGTGATGCACTATGGACTGACTTCAGAATATGGGTCATATATCATTCTCTTGAGATGAAGGATACTTGTTTCAAATCACCCTACATGAAATTTCGTGAAATACTTTCTGGCTTTACAAAGTTTATGGGGTATGTGAAACCAAAGTTCCTTCCTTCAACAAAAGTTGAGTAACCCTTGGTTGTCTTTAACTAAGAGACTCAGGTTGAAGAACCTTCTGATCAAAAGATTTTGTCTCCAACTTTTAATGTTTCAGCTTCAGAACCCACTGCTGATATCGTGACTCCTTTTGGGATAGATAAGTCATCTGCTCCTGGTTCTGAAGAAATGCCTCAGTTATATTGAAGACCTTGGAAGAGATCAAGAAGTAAATTGAAGTTGTTAGAACGCGTCTGGACAAGCAAGATGAGTTGTTCAGGCTCAATCTGAAACCAAATATAAGCTGGAGTTTATGATGTCTACTTTGTTGTCAAGACTGCCATCCCCACCATAAACCATTTTTTTACCTTTTTAGTTTATGCTTTCAATTTTTAACATTTTGTGTCTTTATCCTTTTCATTAATGAAAGTTTATTTTAGTTTATTTATTTAGGAGTTTTTTGATTGATGACAAAGGGGGAGAAGTATAGATGATTTTAATATACCTATTTTCTAATGCTTATCCCATACATATGTTTTGATATATTATGCCTTTGTTCTAACAATGTTTGACTGATCACGAACTCTGAAAAAATCCACTGAACATTTCTAATTAGGAAATTCAAATGATCATTTAACAGAAATCAGAAATAAATTATGAAGATATATCATGTTCTGAGTTCAGGAGTCATTAACTAGACCTTTGATAAAAGGAAGTCCAACTAGACTCTGTTATCAACTGACTCTGATACCTCATGTGTTCTGATAGCAAGCCAGACTCTGAGATAAAGAACCAAGCATGTCTAATCAGGCTCTAAGATAGTGTATCCATGCCCTGAGATGACGAACAGGGCAATTCCAATCAAATTCTGACAAGTGTTTTAATCAGGAAAGTATTCCTTTCATGCAGATTAAAATGTTTTATGTATTAAAATTATTTTATGAGTCTTGAACTCAGGGGGGGTCCTTTGAACAAGCTGAGATAATTTTTGATAGTATAAAACTCAGGGGGAGATTTCTAGTTCACTCTGGCATGTTTTATGTGATTAAACCAAGTAAAAATTGTTTATCAAAATACATGGTTTTGTCATCATTAATAAGGGGGAGATTGTAAGAACAAAATTTGGTTCTTCATTTGGCCTTTAGTTTTGATGATAACAATATATTGTTTATGAAAGAAAAATTTTGTACCCTAATATTTTTGTCTAGTGTGTAGTTGAATGTTAACAGGTTCCGACTCTAAAGAAGTGACATGTGACGTCGTCAGTTTTTGAACTCAACACACTCTTACTCTGAAAAGATAACAAAGTGCGCATTACAAAGAAAATTCAAGCTACAAAATTCTCTTTGACAACGCTTTTGAAAGAATGCCCATCAAATGGCTTCTGACTCTAACTCTAATAAAAAAGCTTCTGAAGATTTTCAAGCTCTGACATTGTGCACAACACAAGTTATGAAGATTTTGAAAACCAAGTTATAAAGACTCTGAAGACAAGGTTCTGAACACTATCTTACAACTTTTGATCCTTCTAAACATGCTTCATCAACACGCATTCTGAAGCCTCTAAAGTTTAAAAGATAAGATCAAAAAGATTTTACATGAGTACATAGTACATGGTATAAGATCAAATATTCCTTCCACTACACTGATTTTATGGAGAAAGGACAATACTATTATACCATTTTCCTCCCATTTTCTACTGACCGTTATGCAATGATACAACTAAGAAATTGTGGAATTCCATCTTCACCCTTAAACGAATCTTTCTTTTGCTATATAAAGAAGACTTGGAAGAATGGAAAATAAGAACTATGCACAACAATCTTCTGAACAAGAATCAAGCAAGGAACTTTTATTCATACACTTGCTCTCAAACACTTATGTGTTATTCGTTGTATTTCAATTTGTGTAATCAACTTTATATAAACAACTTTGTACACTGATAAGTGCATTTCGATACACGATCTTCTACTATGTACTTATGCATTTCTCTAGTTTTTTTTATTAATTTTACTATTTTATTGTGTTTTTAGATTTAAGTTTATTTTTGCCCTTAATTTATTTTTGTATTTTATTTTCGGCATTAATAGTTATTTGATACATTTTCACTGGGCATACTATAACTTGAGCTACGAGATTCTCTTTTGCGCGTTCTGATATGCATTGGAAATCTAAGAGAAAGAGCTATAAGTTTTATGTTGAAGTCAAAATCTGACTCGGAGTGCAGAAGTCTCAAATAATTCGTTGAAGCTCCAAACTTGAGAAATATTTAGTTTTGAGCCATTTTTTTATGTTTTCCGACCAGGTTGGGTAAGAACCCGAATTCTTTGTTTTTCCAAAAGTTAGTAGCCACGACTACTTTTCATGGACATGATATTCACAAAATTATTAAGATTTTTCACAAAAAAATACACTTTGTACGATTCATGGAAAACTAATTACCAAGGATCGATCTGCTGTAACTGTATCTCTATTGCCTTTAAGGTTTTTTTATATAATTTTCAAGTAATTTCAATTATATCTATAATTTTGATTGCTTACTTTAGTTACCATTGTTTGTTTAATTCAACTGCATGTTTATAAAATAGGATTTATTTATTTTGATTAATATGTGTTTCTGTTAATCGCAACCGTTTGCGAAATCCGTTTGCTTAATTTGGAATTTTGGATCACATATTATATGTTAGTTTCAATCATGCTTGTTATTGTTGTTGTAATCGAAAGGGAATGAAATCCACTTAGGGCTTTGATAATATATTAATCGATGATAAGTTAGAGAACAAACAATGGATTGATTCATTTTAGCTTATTTGATAATCACTTGTTTACATTATTTTCTTAATCGAAACAAACCCCCCATAATCATTTTAGTAAGTTAATAATAGTCCAAGAGTCAATGAGATATGATACATCGAATGTCGCATCCTTTTTACTATGTTTTATCTACAATCTCGTTTTTGACCAGTGTGCAACAGCGGATCATAAACACACATTTGTATCTCAAATTTTGAGTTAATTCTCTTCCTTGAGAGACTAGGATATAGTCAGATTTCTCAAGAAGAAATTGACAGTAGGTCTTTGTGGTTATAATCAAGTTTGGTTATAGTGGATTAAGTCCTTGTGAGAAGGCGAAATCACCTTGACAAGTGGACTAGAGGTAGCTTCGTTAACAGCGAACCAGGATAAAATATTGTTAATTATTTTTATTCTAAGTTCTTTGTTTGTATATCTTGGTTAGCAAAAAGTTTTCATTCTTGAAACCCAATTCAAACAACTCATTTCTTGTGTTTCCTTAACCTTCAAGTGTTTCTCATTCTTCTTAAATACCTCTAAAGGTCTTTCAATTTTTATCTTTCAATCATGATAATTCTTCTTTCTGCATCTCTAAGTTTCTCTCGTTAGGATTTCAACACTTCTTCCCTCAAGCGTCTCCCGTACAACAAAAAGGATGAAAATGTCTTTTAAGCGTGTTAGTATGGACATTGTATGTTCTCAAAAACCTGTTGCATTTCCAAGAAATAGAGGAAAGCACTATGTTCCCTCAAGACACACTACATTATGGAACACATTGTTTCCCCCACTACTATTGACTCATACTAAGAATACAATTTTCAATTCAATCAGAGAAAACACATGAGTTAATGACAGATCTATTGAGATACCATTTCCTTGTAAGAAATATGCTCTTCTTTTTCACATCATTCACAAGAAAATACTTACCTTTAAAGACAAAACTATTTTTGTTAGACGATAACACTGATCTAGAAGGGGGGTTGAATAGACCACTTGAGTTTTATTAGTGAGTATTTTTAAAAAAATTGTTTTACAAAAACCACGAAGGCTTCCCGGATCACAATCGTCTAAACGATCCGTTATTGGTAAGATCGGATATGCGAAACCAAATGGAACAATTTAGATGAGCTAAGAATCAGTACACTTTATAGTTGATCGTTTAAAAATAATGTCACTTGTTAATGAACACTCCCAATGACTTGTTAAGGAGAATAAAGCAAAACTAGAAACAAGCTAATTTGTGTGTGATCAAATTATCAAACACTTGGTGTACAAAACACCTGAAGCTCAATTTTGCCAAATTGTTGTGTAGTGTTTAAACAATTACAGTCAAAATGATTGCAATTATTTATACAAAATCTAATTAAGCACTACATTTTAAGAAAAATAGTTATCACGTTTGATATCACACAAATCACTACAAACAATATAAAGCGATAGAGAGAGAAAATCAACACTAGATTTTTTTAGGATGTTCCCCTTATCATCCTCGCGTAGGGTACGTCAGCCCCCAATTATAAATCTAGTGAAGTTCTAGTATCAGATATGAGATGTCACGACACAAATATTTGTTAATGAAATTTAAAGAACAAGATAGCAGCAATAATAAAAACTTAGTGCAGAAAGATAAACAACACAAGAAATTGTTTGTTGGTGATTTTAGTATCATCAATGTAATTTTGGTAGTAATGTGATTTACTGAAGGGCGATGCAATTATGCGTTAAGCTTGAAACGAGTTAGGGTAGTGCGGAGTGCACGCTCGTGGAGCCAAACGTACAATTGAATACGAATAATAGAAACGGGGTTCCAAGGGGCGGAGCCCCTGGCGGGGTGCGTATCACCACTTTCTATATAAGGAGTCTTTTGGTCTCGATTTGTAACACGAAAAATCATATACTTCCTCTACATTCTGATCTGTTCTCCATTGTCAGAAACATATTGATTCTTCAAGAATTATCCCCGCAAAGATTTCGTGAACCCAGACAAGTATAGGGTCGAAATACTTTGTTCGAAAAGTGAACGAACACGATTCTTGAAGATATCCAGGATTATCACACCTATCTCTAACATTGTTTACCCAGTTCGGAACAACCTTCCTACTATGAGAACTACCAGAGATGAAATCAATATACAATAGTATCAATTCGAAGTTAAATTCCCTTGTTTACACAAAGCCGATCCTTCTATCAAATCAGTTTCAATGTTGAATTTATAGACAGTAACTATTTTAATCATGGAAACTATAAATACAACCAGATTTTTGAAAGAAACACAATCATTGAAATCTAGGAATATATTTCAATGCATTTACTCACCCTGTCTAATTATTTTGTGGATAGTGTTTTGTCCTTGTAATCATATGATACTCCTATATTTATCGATAGCAAGTGAGAGTATGTTAGAACATATAGAGTAGACTTGTATGGTTACTCTCCTCTCTTGTATTTGAATTCTTTTAGTAATTTAAACTCTCTTTCTCGACGATTTTTTTTATATCTTCCTTTGAGACTCATCATCATGCATCTTTTTTTTCCAAATCCTTTGTAATAATTCTCTTAAAAATTGAAAATGATGAAGCTACTAAATTTGTGACCCCTCTAAATAATTTTTCTATCAACTATTTTTTTTTATATGTATTTGCAACAGATAAATTACAATGCGCACTCTATTACTCAACATTCTACCATTTCTTTGTATATGGAGTTGTTTCTCTCCATTGTTTTGGGACTACCCCCCTTCAATATTTTGGGACTCTTCCTCCTCACTGTTTTGAAACTGTTTCTCTTTAATATTTTCTTGAATTTCATTTTGAATTTCCTCATTTCTTGTATAATTCTCTTAATAATTCACATTAAAGTAAAACATTTTCACTTTAAAGTTTTTAATAGTTGTAAAAAAAATAATTAGCCTATTCAGACTGACATCATAGCTCCACATAAATTTGATTTTAGAAAATAGTTTAGTGCCCCCGTAAAATGATGAGGAAGAAGTTGCATGTGGCACACGTAATTCTTTATAATTAATTATATAAGAATGTGAAATGGAAGTACACATTGTTGTTCATAATTCAATTGAGCTTGTGTCATCACCACAGTATCAAATTTTTTCTTAATGAGTTTCTAATTAAAAAAATCTTTTGAGCTTTCAGACAACTTGTACTTTTGCATGAAGACATGTTTGATTTATATTTTAGTTATTGATTGTATAAGATTAAAAACGACACGTTTGATTGCACATAGGGGTTAAGTGACAAGAGTAAATAAGTTGCCAATAGAGACTTCAGAAGTGTTTTGTACGAGTTGGAAATAACATTAATGGACAGACAAATAAGCATAAACATTTGTCTTTTAACTCATTTTCCATAGATATATTACTACTATGAAGTGTTTGACACTCAACCAATGTTGGATTATCTATTACAGAAAGAGACTTGTGGGCTCATAAATAATAGTATGAAATTATGGATGGAGTTGGTCAACATATATTAAAACAAGGGATAAACATCGCAAATGATCAACTTGATTAGGGAGGTTAACCACAAAAGTTAACATACTAGTACTTGATAATTGAATGGTTACATGTGTTATATGGAGCTCAGTATTTCTTCAAAAATTCTCTAACAATAATTTTTTACCAAATTGTGAATAGGAACAAGCACTACAACACGGAAGGCCTACGAAAGCGCTTATTTTGGGCTTTAAAAGCGCTTTAAAGCGCTGTGAAAGCCAGCGCTGGCGTAGGTAACAAAAGCGCTTCTAAAAGCGCTCTGGTAGACCCCCCTATAAGAGCGCTTTTCTGGAAAAAGCGCTCTGGTATCCCCCCTATTAGAGCGCTTTTTCTGGAAAAAACGCTCTGATAGCCCCCCCTATAAGAGCGCTTTTCCAAAAGCGCTTTCGTAGGTTGCGTTTTTTATTTTATTTTTTATGCTTTTTTTTTATAAACCTATTATTTTTATAATTTCTAAACCTGCATTTATGGCAGCATTCTTTCATGAACCTGTAATTTACCATTGTTATCCCATAAACCTATAATTTACAATCGTAATCCCATTATTTCAGTAATCTCATTATTTCAACAAAGAAGCGATTTCGATTATATACTAAACATGCATTATAATTATACCATTGTAATTAATCCAAAATATATATACACCGATTCACATATTTCTAACATGAAAACAACTAAACCAATTCACATGACATTATAACAATAAGAAAATCATCCCTAAACAACTAAATCAACTAAATCGGTCCTAGTCCTGCAAAGTCTGAACATCTTCAAATGACTGAAAATCTTCACAATCTGCAAAATAAAAATAATATAATCAAAATAAGATTATTATTATATAAAGGCTCTAAAATAAGAAGGTAAAGAGTAGAACGAGTATATATATATATATATATATATATATATATATATATATATATATATATATATATATATATATATATATATATATATATATATATATATATATATATATCGTGTAAAAAGAATAATCAAATTAAATATATCAATAAATACAAATTAATTTATTAATATTTAGGACTTTATATATCTAACTTGAATACATGGAATGGAATATCATTTATTGTAAATTAGTTCAACAAATTTTGTACATAAAGTTTACCTTAAATTTAACACAGCCACGTCATATAGCCCAGAGGGATAAAGCAATATAGATCACTAACAATAATCCTGTCACAGACACCCTCAAGAACAACATTAGCTACATGTTATTGATAGGAACACTATTAGAAACTCAACCAACAGCATGTCAAACAATTACAGAATTTGAGAAGTTGTTACCAAATTGATCAAAAGAGCCCAGTATCCTTGTGAGCTTTCTACTATCTCTTAGCAATATAAGAAGTTTCTCTGCAACAACAATTAATGTAAAGTTCACAACCAATTGACAGGAAAAATTAGACACAAATAAAAGTTGAATATTAATTTCTATGACAAATAATACATGACAACTAGTTACTACTACTTACCCTTCAGCGTTTTCCTTCATCTTTGAGCTATGCTATATCTACACTTATTTTCCTACACTTGTATATTACACCGTATATTTTAACACAGATAGATACTTGTGCACAGAAATTAAGATAGAATAAATTAATAAAAAATGAATTGTATACCTTGTATGTAGAAAATTACGGTGTTGGTGTAAGCTAGGGGTGTATGTTTACTCAATCAATAAATGTTGCAATAATGAGAAGGGGTTGTTGGACTAGAAATTTGAAGGTTTTGTTGGACTTAACCTGCATCGCCTCATTTCTATCCAAGTTGTATTGTGTCACAGAATATGAATCAAATAACTGTACCCCGAAGGATCCTGCCACAGAAGACTTCGGGGTACAATTACTTGATTCACATTCTGTGGAACATAATCGGTAGGGGCACATTGTGTTCTATCCTTTACCAGTCCATCCACTGTTTGAAGCTCAACCTACAATAGAAAAACATGATTATTACTAACTACATATAGAAAATCTTGAATCATGTAAAAGTTGATGAAACAGATATCCCTTGTAGGTCTCATTATCAATAACATCTTCTACTTACTTGATACATGTCTTCAATACTCTAAATCACTGATAAAAACCTAACAAAAGCGCTTTATAACAGTTTAATAGCTCAGATTGTCATTTAAAATGATTAGTTTGTCATTTATAAAAGTTTAATAGCTCAGTTTATTTTATGATTGTCATCTATGGCTAGTTAAAAGTAGAATGTTAATTTCCAGATACATTATATTGAAAAAAAATTAGAATGTGAAAGCTAAAAGAGTTCAAAAGTTCCCTAGAAATGAATGTTCTCAACACGTTCCACATTGGAACTCGTAATAGTGGCTAATAAAACAAAAAGTCCTATGCTTTATGTCCAGAAAAGATCATGTAAAAAGCGATTAATCCTGGAGGCCCTTTAAATCAATTCATACTAAATTAAAAAGTGTATAAAACTATAGATAATACATCTATAGATGTAAATACTAACTTCACGGATCTAATGAAACTTTTATTCCAAAAACAAATTACTTGAGTTTTTTTTTTCTGCATAAAAACCTAACAAACTTTGTCTTCAATACTCTAAATCACACTAATAAATATAATCCCTTGTAGGTCTCATTATCAATAACATCTTCTACTTACTTGATACATGTCTTCAATACTCTAAATCACTGATAAAAACCTAACAAACTTTGTCTTCAATACTCTAAATCACACTGATAAAACCTAAATCACTGATAAATTAAAAAAGCCCCAATAATATTAACTATAACCCTAAATAAAATTTTGTATTTTTGAAAGCAAACAATGAAAAAAAGGAAAATTTCCGGCACAAAACCCTAACCTGAACAGAGAAGAGACGGTTGAAGGGTGGCGATGGAGTGAGGAAGGCGGTGGCGGAGTCGGTTGAAGGCTGGAGAGGGAGTGAGGACGGCGGAGCAACGAAAGGAAGAAGAAGGTTCTCGTGTTTTGGATCTGAAACAAAACGCGTGTGTTTGTAAAAGATATAATTTTTTAAATGGGCTACCAGAGCGCTTTTCAAAAGCGCTTTAATAACACCCCCTACCAGAGCGCTTTTATCCCAAAAGCGCTTTCGTAGCACCCACCCTATAAGAGCGCTTTTAAAAGCGCTTTCATAACCCCCTACCAGAGCGCTTTTTAAAAGCGCTCTCATACCCCCCCCCTACCAGAGCGCTTTTTGAAAGCGCTCTCATAACCCCCCCTACCAGAGCGCTTTTTTTGCATCATTTTCCCTTGTTTATTAATTTTGTTTTTAGCGAGCCCTACGAGAGCGCTTTTGCTAAAAGCGCTTTAGTAGCTGCGCTGCTACAGCTTAAATTTGGCGTAGTGAAGACAGCTTTTTGTACACAAGAGATACTACCGGTATAGTATTTAATTATGCCCTCTAGCCTCACAAACACATCATCAATTTTTTTTGTATACCATGAACTCTACGGAACGCACAGGGGAAAAGCAACAGAAAACGCACCTCATACGAAACAACTTCGGCATTATCACAAAAGGGGTCATATTCTGCCTCTGCTATTTTTGCATTGATGGAGTTTTTGCCATGCATAATGTCATGAAAGAAAAGCTTTAATGGTATGATTACAATTACAATGCTATATGTCACAAAAATGCTATAATGGTAATTGGAAGTTATGGAATTGGTCCTACACTTTTTCACAAGGGACTTAATGCTGCATATCAACTAAAACTTTAAGAGCAATTGACAACAAAATTTGGCACAGTTTTGAAAACAATTGGTATGGTCTACCTCTTTCATTGTATTATATAATAATGTGTTTTCAACTCATGCAGAAAAGTGGATTCCATACTAAGAAAGGCAAAAGTAGGTCACATTCACTAATAAGGATCCCTGACTTTAACACGGTGACTTTGGAACAATTTCTTCCATTGGATTAATCCTGTGAATCAAACCATGTCACGATTGTTATTTCTAAATTTTTTTTTTTTAAAGAAAATTGAATGGCAAAATATCTAAATTTGGAAAAAGATATGTTTCGAATCTCCTTCGACTTCAAGTTTCCATCACCGTTGTGACGACAATAGACGCTGAACTCTGATCTATGACACTGATTGCTTTAATTTTTATTCATTTTTGAATTTTCTCCATTGTTCCCTTCTTTTGATTGTACTATAAACAATATGCATGGCCATTGATTGTAGTTAGAAACTAAAGACCTAAATTTTACCCCTTTTCATTGAAAACCAGTATCCATATAAATGTTAGATAATCTCACATCACACTGTACTTCCATCTCTAGATCCATTGATATGCCATATTTTCTAACTCTTTTATCTTGGATACACCATATACCTCAGCTCCATTGTTCTTTGAAAGAAAAATTCAACAGAATAAAAAACATTGTTTTTTGAAAGAAAAATATTCAACATAAAAAGAAATATTTTTGCAGCGATGAAGGTCAATAACATCCAGAAGCTCGACAGATGACAGTGGCATGCAGGTAGAAGGAGCGCAACGAGTCAAGGCCAAATAGTTGAGTCTGATATGGGGCGTGAACTCGTTGTTAGTAACGTTTTGTGGTGATGCTTGCTTGAATCATTTCTGATCATGATTATTTAAGATTTACTTTTAAAAATAAAATTAAAAAGCATGATTCGTGTCTCTATATATATGATACACAATTGATCCAATTCATGAAATTGGTCCAAAGTCATCCTAACTTTCCCGCGTTAAAGTCGGGGGATCCGTATCCCACATTCACATCCTAGAAAAGGCTACAGTATCTGATAGGAATCAGATCTTCACAAATGCATTACAGTACTTTCCAAGAGAACGCTGTTAGAATGAGCTTGAAGAACCTGAAAAATAAGTTTCTACTGGAACAAGAATCATAAATGATAAATCTAATGCCCCCCTTCCACCACTTTTAAGAACAATGCAGGAAAAGAAACCAAAAAGAATATGAGCATATTCTAATTCCTCTTCCACATTATCAAACAAGGTAAAACACTGAAATTCTAGATACTTGTAACATTAACAACCACCAACTCATAGCATGTTTATTGTAAGAAAAAAAACTGATACCATGTCTGTATATCCGTCCAAAACCATGCCACTACCAGACTAACATTCATGCAGTAACAAGAAAATTCTGCTAAAAAATTGTACATTGGAATGTGTGTAACTCATAATAAACAGATACAGAAACACACTACCAATCTTCAGATAATCAAAATCCACCGGATTAAATTCCAAGGTATATATACTAGAGTCGAACTAAAGAGAGCAAAGTAGAGCACATGTATTAACAAATGGTCCGGATCAAATTTTTTTAACTTCAGGACCACTTGCAGTAAAAGAAACCGTTTTTGTGAGCTTGAATCATCAATAGTCACAAAATCAATTCCAATTACTATGGCATCACAAAATTTATAAGTATTAAAAAGCCCGTATTTTATATTACTCCTCAAAGATGCAGGTTATCTTAATTTTCGGAAGTATGTATTTGCGAATCAGATATGGTCCACTTTAAGAGTTAATCTGAAATAGAGAAGTTACAAAACTTTCTTTAACAGCAGAGATGGAAGGATAAATGTTAAGATTAAAACAAACAAATAGAACAGCTGTTGGGAAGAAGGGAAAAAATATTCATATTTTTAATCATGTCCATTAATTGAAAAATGTGTACGTATTATACACTTTCTAATATAAAGCTAAGCACTTAAAATTCGACCAGATCTGCAACAGAAAATTATGTACATAAAAAAGAATGCTTACCAATCATGTTATCACCACTTTATGAAGAAAACCACAAAAACTGTACATCAAAAAGAATTATATTGTTTTTCTATTGATCCTTTGTCTTTCTTATTCTGTTTACAAGAGATTCTATTGATTTTTGGACTCTAGTTCCTTCTGTTTGCATCACCGCTTGAGATGCCTCGTGTAGATTTTGAATCCCACGACCCAAACTAGCAATTGAAGGGGCGGCAGGGAGTGATTCAATAGCGCATTCAATCCCATCACCATACAAAAGCAAGCCTGTGCAAGTTCCGATGCTGCCTGCAAATGTAGCCCACGGCAAGAAGCCAATACGCTGCAACTTTCGCTTCCTCATTATTTCATAGAATGCCGTCCTCATAGCAGAAACACTGTTTTTTTCAACAGAGGCTATAACACTGTGAGTAACAACTCTAATCTTTTCAGCAGATGCAGCTGCCTTCATGAAACCCGATGTTTTGGCCCCAGAAGTTGCAAAGCCGGGTGCCACAACTTTAGATGGACCAACTGCAACACTCAGTATTTTCTGCAATTGGCTGAGAATAATCTTGAGTGAAGTTGGAATTTTGAAAGTAACAACCTTGGTCAGTGTCGACATGGGGACTACCTTGGTCAGAGATGAAGCTCCTAAAACTGCTGTTGCTCCAGCCCCAACTGCCACCACAGGTCTATCTGCTAACAACCGCTTCCTTTCACCATTATTTAAACTAACCCCTTCACCTGTGATCAATTCTCCAACAATCTCTTTAACTTCATCAGGAAGAGGAGTATCCCAGTGTTTCCTAATACCCGCCAAGACACCAGCATCAACTATTGCCACAATGGTTTTAAACTTATCTGTCTGACTACGAATAGACTGTGCAAACAGCACTTGTGACTTCTCATCAACCTCAAGCTCCGAGAACTCAACCTTATCCGACTTTGAAACACCTTTCCCCTCAATTGGCCTCAACCCCTTATTATTCAAAGCTATTCTAAGCCCCTCAACCGCAATCCTAAAAGTATAAACCTCAGAAACCGTTCTAGTATCAAGAACCTCCCCTCTATTCACATCCACCAACATCTTCTGCACATGCGCCAACGCATTCCCCATCGACGGCAAATCCGAAAACATATCATGCAAGTCCTCAAGCAAAGGATAAACAGACTTCGCAAAAGCAGGAGTATCATAACTAGTCGCCGGCTTAATTTCCACCGAACCCACCCCAGAAACAGACTCATTTTTACTATTACCAATCAAAAGAGGATCCATACAGCCAGATAAACCCTCTGCCAACACCATCCTAATATCTTTATTAACAGAAAATCTCCTCGCCAAAGACCCCGCAGTTTGCTGCTGAGGAACCAAACTATTCACAATACTCATAAATCTGTTTCCACCATCAACTCCACCAGAATTATTACTATCACTATCATTGTTGTTACTCCAATAAGAACTCCCTAACGGCGATTGAACAACAACGAAATCCGAACCAACATCCTGAGCAGCCTTTTTAGCCGCCAACAAAGGACCATTAAACCCAGTCCCAAAAATCTCCCTAAGAACAAAATCCCCCGCAACACTCTCATACTTATCCCTACCAATTTTATCAACAAAACACCGTCTAACAACACCAAAAGAAGAAGTAGGTACCGGAACATCAAAGTCTTCATCATCATCATCATCTAAAGGGGAAAAACCACCAGCACCGGCTTGAACAATAACGGCGTCGGGTTTGATTTCATTGATGAGAGATTGCGCGTCGAAAGACGATCGTTCGGATAGGTTGAGGGATGAGAGAATGTAAATTAGGGATTGGGTTTTGGGATCGCGTAATGCGAATACGAATTGTTTGGTGTGATCGGGGAGGTTGAGTTTGTTTACGAGTTGTTTGGAGGATTTGAGGTCGGTGGATTTGAAGGAGGAGAATGGCCATAGGTTTTGGAGATTCCATAATAACGTAATCGCCATTGTTGAGGTTTTGAGTGTGTGGATTTTGTGAAAGGAGGAAGAGGAAATTTTCAGCAGCTTGTTTGTTTCCAGGCACTACGAAATAGTAGGGAATTTTAGCCCCAGTTGCAACTAGTAACTTACATTATTAACATATTTAAAATAAATACATGATAGTAATTAAATAATACGATTTGAAAAAATGAAATTATTTTAAAGAAATGGAAATAACATTTAGCATTTTAACATATAAAGAAGTGGTTATTAAAATGATTTTATTATAATTTATTTATTTTTATTTTTAATTTTATAATTATGTGTCAAAATACTTCATTTAATTGGATGACGGTGGAAAGTTACTTTATACTAACAATACATTCTAAGTAATCTCTTATTTTAAAATGAATTTTATTTATTAAAACAACGATTATTTTAAAAATAAAAGAAGTGTAATGATTAATTTATGAGAAAAAAGGATATATATATATATATATATATATATATATATATATATATATATATATATATATATATATATATATATATATATATATATATATATATATATATATATATATATATATATATGTAAAATAATTTTTCACCGTCAACCAGTCACGACCATGATAAGTGTCACTTAAGTGTCAAGTGACACTGTTATTTTTAAAAAGTTATGTGACATGGCTGATTGATGAATCCCAATTGAATGATAATATAAAATTATTTTACATTATCAATCACTATCTTTAGTCTTTTAATTTATTTATTTTGAGCGGGTTTGATTAAAGACTAGTTAGATATAATATTTAATGATAGCAGTGTTTTTTATTTTTCACATTCATGAAAAGGTAGTTTATCTATAATTCTTTCACACAATTTCAGAGTTGTTTATGACTTTTAATTTTTTTTTAATAAAGCATATTTGTATTAATTCAAAAAAAACTAATCACAAACACGGCGATATGTAGATCCAGCCCTTAAGTCGATTCACCCTCTCGGAAATCACCACCTATAACATCAACTTAGCTATATGAGCTCTAAGTTTTCTACTATACCACTCTCTATATACAATCATATCAATGATATTTGCTCTTATCCTTATTTGATCTATACTATTTTCAAAGCTTCTATTGTTCCTATAATTCCACAAACTATATATAGTTTCAACAGCTGCCAGTTTTAGAAGCGCAACTTTCCACCCTTTTCTTCGAACCATGTTGCACGAGCCACCCTAATGCATAATTCCAAATAAAATATCTTTTTATTTGATAATATTAAGAACGGTATGTATAGCACATGTAAGCTAAAAAAACAATTACTAGGATTATATAGATATGGCAACAGAGTGAGGCAAGTCGATTTTCAGCATTACCATTCATGTTTATGTATTTTTATATTTGCTCGTCTTCAAAATCAACCAAGGATGATTATTGAATACTCGTTCCCGTCTCCAATGAGGATAAGTTTTTTCGTCCGGCCCTAACATTTTAAATTTGAGAAGGTCTGACAAGGTGGGTGCAGGGTTAGTTTCAACATCTTTTCCCTTACTTTGTCTCTGTTTTTAAATTTTGGATTTTTCCTGCTCTACTCTGTTTTAAAATTCAAGTTTTCCTCCACCCACCCTTCCTCTAATTTAATAATGTTTTCTAATATGATATCAGATAGCTAGGTCGATCAATGATAGAGACTCCTTAATTGGTATCGCCTCCCTCCTCCGCTCAGGTGTCTACCACTTCGGTGCTAGAAACATTGCCTCTGATAAATGAATCACGACGATTACATTTCTCTCTCAAAATCGCGTAGAAGCTTGATGAAATGAACTTTCATTTATGGCACCAACAAGTGGAACTGTACATCAACGCGTTTGATCTCACAAATCTGGTGGTTCTCGGGTTCCGCTGTGACACGTTTAATCATGTGTACTTTGCATGGATTCCAAAAGATCGGATGCTACTCTCGTGACTTCAACCCATGTTATCTAATAAAATCCTTTCAAGTGTTATTGGTTGTTCTCATGCTCATCAACTATGGGAACATCTTTTCTCCTATTTTCAAAAGGAAACGAGTGCTCGTGCTCATCACCTTAGCATTGAATTGTGTATGATTCAACTTGACTCTCTGTTCAAGATTATCTCTTTAAGATTCGCTTAATTATGGACGCATTAGCCTCCATCGGAGATCATATTCCAACCTCTCACCATATCGATGTAATTCTTGAAGAACTGATTACTTAATATGCAGCTATGGTATCTGTTGTTGAAAGTAAATTTGGAGCTATGGATATTGACGAGGTTGAGATTCTTCTTCACCTTGCACATGAACTCAAACTTGCCAAATTCGAGAAACAAACAATTCCCTTAGAGTGTGTTTGGATGGAGTATTTTAATGAGGGAAAGTAATGTTTTGAGGGAATTTAAAATGATTTGACCAAAATCCATTGTTTGGATACAAAAATGAATAATTGTTAAAATGATGGAAATTTATAGAGTATTTCATCTAAGTTAAATTTAATCATTTTGAAATGACACCAAAAACCAAAGAATTTGAAATTCCTCTCATGTTCCATAAAATGTATTTGTTATTATTACTTCTTCAAATTTTACAAATTGGTCCTCATATTTTCCAAAATTATAAAATTGACCCCAAAAATTTTTAAAAATTTGCAAATTGGTCCTTAATAATTTTTAAAATTTAAAATTTGGTACTTCAAATTTTTAAAAATTGCAATTTGGTCCCTACTTTTTCAATTTTTTAATTTGGTCCAAAAAATTTATATTTTATAAAAAAATCACCCAAAAAATCAAACAATGAATTACCTTAATACTTCATCCAAACAAAATAATTTAAAATGAATGGATTTCAATTGAATCATTTGAATTGCTTTGAATTTTAAATTCCCTTAAAATTTTTAATTACCTCATCCAAACACACTATTATAGTGTGTTTGGATGAAGAATTTTAATGAGGTAATGTAATGTTTTGAGGGAATTTAAAATGATTTGCACAAAATTTATTGTTTGGATACAAAAATGAAGAATTGTTAAATGATGGAAATTTATGGAGTATTTTATCTAAGTTAAATTTAATCATTTTGAAATGACACCAAAAACCAAAGAATTTGAAATTCCTTCATACTCCATAAAATGTATTTGTTACTATTATTTCTTCAAAATTTACAAATTGGTCCTCATATTTTCCAAAATTATAAAATTGATCCTAATTTTTTTTTAAAAATTGCAAATTGGTTCTTAATAATTTTTAATATTTACAATATGGTCCTTCAAATTTTTGAAAATTGCAATTTGGTCCTTATTTTTCAATTTTTTAATTTGGTCCAAAAAATTATATTTTATAAAAAATGACCTCAAAAATCTAACAATGAATTACATTAATACTTCATCCAAACAAAATAATTTAAAATGAATGAATTTCAATTGAATAATTTGAATTTTAAATTCCTTTAAAATTTCTAATCACCTCATCCAAACACACTCTTAGGCTTTGTTTGCGAGTTTGGAGAGAAAGGGAGGGGAGAACTTTGAAAAATAGGAAGAATTGGGTGAAAAGGATATAAAGATTTAGAATAGGAGATTATGGAGGATTTGATTTTATTCATAACACCAAAAATCCTCTAATATGAAAAAACTCAAAAATTGTATTGAAAGAGAGTTTTAGAAGGATTACATAAATTTTTTAAATATCTTTTACGTTGTTATAGTGTATCTGAAAATTAAAAATTTAGTAATGATAATGACTCTTTTATCATTCTAAATAAAATCATTTTTTCAAAAAATGTTACATATTTTGCTATATTTTTTTAAAATTTCAATTTCAGAAACCTTTTCATCTCTTCCCCCTCCAAACTCGCAAACAAAATCTTAATCTGACTCATGTGGCTCCTCAAGCAACAACAGCGGTGGAGGAATCAACCTCTCATGTGGCTCCTCAAGCAACAACAGCGGTGGAGGAATCAACCTCTCATGTGGCTCTCCTCAAGCAACAACAGCTGTGGAGGAATCAACCTCTCATAAGGAGGCTGCTTTCCTATCCTCCTTGAATTACATCCCTATCCTCCTTGAATTACATCCTTTTTTTAAAATTAGTTCTTAAGATATACTCATTGTTAAGGTACTCTTAAGGCAACAAGATCTTGTAAATACCTAATGTACATGCATAGAGCCTTGATAGTACATACTCCTACATAGTGCAAATATAACCGTAAACATTTAATGTTCATTGATCAAGTGAGCATAACTTGTATACCAAATTTATTCATATTTCTTCTAAGAAATAACAGTAATAATTTATGCTGAATAAACAATGGGCAAAATGTCAAGGCCGCCAAGAAAATGATAATAGATATAAAGAATAAGGACCCTTTATAAAACAATCAATAGATTACACTTTTTCTTTCAATCCCTCCAGGATCAGCTTCAAATTCAACAAATCAACCCTTTTTTGCAATTTCAAACTTTAAGGAACT
This sequence comes from Vicia villosa, assembly GCF_029867415.1. Classification (NCBI taxonomy): domain Eukaryota; kingdom Viridiplantae; phylum Streptophyta; class Magnoliopsida; order Fabales; family Fabaceae; genus Vicia; species Vicia villosa. Next base: position 121,453,252 of record NC_081184.1, on the reverse strand, counting down.
CAACATTATATAGCAAACAACACCAACAGGTATTTCAATTGTAGCTTTCCTGAACCAGAGTCAAGAATCACCCATTGAAACTTCCCTGGGAAGAACGAATTCTAAAACTTCACTATTGCAGGAACAATAAATATTACAAAAATTTGGCTTACAAATCACCTAATAAAATACAACAATTTGATCCTGATAAGGAGTTCGGTTGAAAAAGAATAAACAAACTTCGGGTGCGGCCACTTGAAAAAAGCTCTGATAATACAACCTACCATACATGTGTAACCAATTGAGTGTTGAAACTTATAATCTAGGATGTTAACTTTTAAAAAAGCCAGGTCCAGCTCGAGAAAGAAGCTCTTCACCTGCATCCTTACCAATCTTCATCATATCTTCATAAGTATAAGGACTAATTCTAGAAGTTTCAAGCACTGCACATACGGAGTTTAGGTTAGGAAACTTATAATATGTAGGAAACTAGAAAGCAAAATAAAATGTATTGCAAACATGTGCATACCACGGGTTCCATCAGGGGAAGCAACTAATCCTCTAAATAAGCAATTGCCATCCTTATCTCTGCTAGCATAACCTGCAATAGGCGTTCGGCAAGACCCGTCCAAAGTTGTAAGGAAGGCTCTTTCGCAGGAAATTGCTAGTCTTGTTTCTTCATGATTCAGCGAAGCAAGATATTCTGCCTGCAAAAACCGGACAACCAAATACTATAAAACTAAACTGCACAACTATATCCATAGGAAACCCTTAACTCCTTAAATTGAAATATTTCAATGCAATAGCTCTTCATCAATATAAAAATCAGCCTACGCAAAATTTTGGTATGATACTATAGCTCACAAAATATATTTATACATTAAACTGAGAAAATTTAAACAAAAACGTGTTTTCATCAAGTTCATGGAATATAGTTGAACACTCACCATTTTATCATCATTACTTCTACATGCTATTCCAATTGCACCTTGGGCAACAGCTGGAAGCATATCATCAATTGATAGGGTTGAAGTTACATTTTCTGTCATATTTAATCGTTTCAGTCCAGCCAAAGCCAATAAGGTAGCTTTAACAACCCCTTCACTGAGTTTTCTAAGCCTTGTTTGAACATTGCCACGGAAATTATCTTGCACCTGAGATTATAATTATAGGTTAAACAAAAATCAACTAGATTCAATCAGTACTCCAAACAACTAAAATGACAGAAACACTAGCTTACACTTAGAGATGGATATCTGTGAAGGATTTGTGACTTTCGTCTAAGTGAAGCAGTACCAATAACACTTCCAGCCGGTAGATCAGCTAGTGAAGCCGCACTCAATGATATAAATGCATCTCTAACATCCTCTCGTGGAAGGTTACACGGCAAAATAGTTTTCTCAGGTAAGTATGTAGGAACATCTTTCATTGAATGAACAGCAATGTCAATGTCCCCATTTATGAGTGCTTCATCTATTTCTTTTGTGAACAATCCCTTCCCGCCTATGTCTGCAAGCGGTTGCGATTGTATTTTGTCACCGGTTGTTTTAATAATCACAATTTGAATAGCTCCTTCTTCAGCTAACTCCGTATGTGATGCTATGAGTTTGTCTCTGGTCTCGTACGCTTGGGCCAGAGCTAGTGGACTGCTCTAAATATAAATATACGAATTCGTTAAACCAACTACGAAACCTTTCATAATCATCTAGCTAACAATAATAGAATAAATAAAAACAAAACAAATATTCCATAACAGAATAAACCAAAGATGAGTCTTCTTTTCTTTTAAACAATTAATTGTATCTTGAAAATCACTTATTATCTACCACGAACAGTCGAACACGATGATTTCGAGCATTTCATTCATTATTTCATTTATCCCTTTCTATAATCATCCTCTAAGGAAGGTTTCTAAGGGAAGTTTAGATCTGTTGGGATTCTGTACATGCATTAAATTAAACACAAGAAGGTTAAGTAAAATACTGATAAAACGCAAAATCCTAACATGATGAACCATGCATCTTGCATAAAACAAAACCCCTTTTGTTCTGAAATTCACAAATTTACAACAAACAAAGCAAAATCAAATTTTGGCAATAAGTACAATCACCAAATGTCAATAACACCTTATTATCTAAGTCAACATGCTAAACAGCTTCATCAAACACAGTTTAACCTAACATAGCATAGACCCATTTAACTAAACACTATAAAAATGCAAAATTTAATTAAAGTTGATTCATTTACTCCAATACAAAAAGAACCCAGAAGCAGAAACGAGTAAATTACCTTCCTCTGGTACCAATTCTGACAAGAGCGGTCTTATTCTGCTGGGTTTGTTGCTCGACGGCAAGGGAAGCCCTGATGCGACATTTGAAGAAAGGCACTTTTTTGAAAGATGAGAAAGGGAAAGAGGAACTGAGAAGGGACAGGGACGGATTGGAAGATGAAGATGGAAGAGAAAATACGGAAGAGGAAGAAAGGGTCATCTCCATTTGGGTGTGAAGCAGTGCAGAGTTTGGAGTTGAAGAAGTGAATTGGGATTTTAAATGTGTGATATGATCTTAAGATAGAGCTTTATTATTTGACAAGATCTTCAAGATAGAACTTGTGGTCCCCACCTTACCCTATTACTTACATTACCTTGTTATTACTATGTCTTAAAATTTTGATGATGGGGAAATTTTGATTTTTGCAACTCTTGAATCACACAAGTATTGTAGATTCTGTCTCTTGAAAATAGTTGATAGAGTAAATGAAAAATAAACAAGTAAATGTAAATGAAAGTTGAAATTATTATTATTAATAATTATTTTATGATTTTTTTTAATAAATAGATAAAATAATCATTCAAATTACTATTAGAATTTGTCAATATATATGTAATTAAAGTAGATGGTCTAATTGGCCGCACTTCATTAATTTTTTTTATGAAGTTCATTGTATTTCATATTCATATTTATATAGAAGATGATTATTGATATTATAATATTATGGGTGAGTGAGATATCTCATCTAGTATTTAATAATAGATGAGTACAAGTTCTTTGTTCATAGTTTAGTATTTACCAACAACATTTTTTTTTCTCATGATACTTCATAGGTAAGTTTTTCCTCCTCAAGCAATATTTTAATTTTTTTATAATGATTCACTTGTAAGATTTTTACTTGCTTCTTAGTGACAGATTTAGCTTGCGATCCACGTGTCATCGGTTATTCCTCATTTTTTTTCTCATAATATTTTATTGGTAAGATTTTTTTCTGGAGTTTCGTCTAGTCTTTTTAGAGCTTCGTCCAGTCTTCTTGAAGTTTCATTCAGTTTTTACATTTTCCTAGAGTTTCGTCCAGTTATATTTATATTTCATTTTCCTAGAGCTTCGTCCAGTTATATCTCATTTTTCTGGAGCTTCATCCAGTCTTCTTGGAGCTTCGTCCAGTTTTCTCATTTTTCTAGAGTTTCGTCCAGTTATATCTCATTTTCCTAGAGTTTCGTCCAATTATATCTCATTTTTCTGGAGCTTCGTCCAATTATATCTCATTTTCTTGGAGCTTCGTCCAGATATCTTATTTTCTTGGAGCTTCGTCCAGTTATCTCTCATTTTCCTATAGCTGCGTCCAGTTATCTCTCATTTTTCTGGAGCTTCGTCTAGTTATATCTCATTTTCCTAGAGCTTCGTCTGGTTATATCTCATTTTCCCGGAGCTTCGTCCAACTTTCTTGGAGCTTCGTCCAGTTATCTCTAACTTTCTTAGAGCTTCGTCCAGTTATCTTTAACTTTTCTGGAGCTTCTCTAACATTTCTAGAGCTTCGTCTAGTTATCTCTAATTTTCCCGGAGCTTCGTCCAATTATCTCTAACTTTCCTGGAGCTTCGTCCAGTTATCTCTAATTTTCTTGGAGCTTCATCCAATTATCTCTAACTTTCCAGGAGCTTCGTCCAGTTATCTCTAATTTTCATGGAGCCTCGTCCAGATGTTTTTAATCTTCTTGGAGCTTCGTCCAGATGTCTTTAATTATACTGACCCTGCCCAGATATTTTCTATTCTCTGGCCTCTCCATAATCGTTTCATCACCTTTGGTCCGTCCAAATCACTTTGATCACCTCCGGTCTCGCCCATAACATTTTACCCTACTCTCTTTGACGTCCTCACTACATCGAAGTAGGGGACCAATCCCATGTCATTCTAAGTTCTACCAAGGCAAAAAAATCAAGACTCGAAGGTACAACAGCAAACTGCGGATGGGTTCTTGCCCACATATCCTCAACAAGTTGGTCATTCATACATTTCTTCCTCTTACAGGACAAAATCAGGGTCTTCCCGTGTTTAATTATCCACCACCACAAACGTGCGAAGACTTTGTCTTTCGTCATCTCAAGTCGAAGGATAATTAAATAGGGGCAATTGTCATACCCCAATTTTGTCTAAGTATTTTACCATTATATAGTTTTTGTTCCATTTTATTTCGAATAAATAAGTTGGCACAACTGATAAGACTTAAGGAGTTGCAAGCCTGATATTCCAGTTTCTATTCCCACCTTTCCCACTTTTGACATTTTTTTCTTTTATTTGTTTCTAATTTTATTTCTTTTATTTTATTTTACATTTTATTAAAAAAATCACAAAATATCATAAAATTACATTTTGTATCATTTTAATTTTTAATTGTTTTTGTTTTTTATTTAATGACAAATATCTTTTTGATAAATAATCAAAATACATCTTTTTCAACCCTTTCAATTTTAGTTTGTGTTCTTATTTGTAGATAAATTATTATTTTTTATTCTTAATTATTATTAATAAAAAATATACAAAAAATGTACATGTTATTTTATTAAAACTGATTTAACTTTTTTTTTGGTTTTCGTTAGACTTTAATTAGTTTAGATTAATCAATTAGATTAATGTTAATTAGTTTTGATTAAAGATTTTGTTAATTAAGTTAACTTTATTTTTTGGTTATCAGAAGTATAAAATAAAATATAAGTATTTTCATCTTATTAAGTTTAATTTAATTAATAAAAAGTAGTAAAAAAAATCTTTTTATTTTATTAATAAATAATAACAAAAATAATTTGTGAATAATTACTCATAACTAAATTCTCATTCACTGACCTGTACAAAAAAATCCTCTGATTAAAAATTAAATAAAAGATCAATAAAAAATTTTCTTTTCACACTTTAAAATCTATTCAACTAGTCAAATTTTCTATTTTAATCTAATTCAATTCAAAATTCACTTTTGTTCTCGAGCGTTAATTTAATTCAAGACAAGCATTTTCAAAACTAAAAGCAATCAGCCAAACATCACTCGAACTACAAAGATTCTGAATTTCTCATTGCTCGATGAGGATACGTAGGCATAAGGCTATGAAACTTTAGCGAGTCCCTTAACCTTCGACTAATTTCTTTTTCCTAGTTTAAACCATGTAAATATCTCTCTTTTGTAAATATATCATTATAAATAAAATAAAGCTCACCAGAAATAGGTAAGTGTAGCGGTAAAAATGTGACTCGACGCGTTTTCACGCATTCGAAGTACAACAGAGTCGCCACCAAATTTTATTTATTCCAAAAGGAAAGGGAAAATATCGATAAAACCCACGAATAAAAAGGAAATGGATAAGATGGTCATCGCAACCAAATTAGGGTTCGGGAGTCGGTTAAGCAAGGGGAAGGTATTAGCACCCCTCACCTCCATCGTACTCGATGGGACCCATTTAGTTAGTCTTGTGATCGATTGTTAGCTTATTATTTACTTGCGTTATTTATTAGGTTGGAAAGAAGAAAGGAACAAAAAAGGTTTTTTATTATTGTGCTCGCCAAGACATTTGTATCTTGTGCCTATGTATTCCCTAGTGCAATGGGAAAGTCAGAGCAATCGTAGTTCGAGCTAAAACTCCAAGTTGGTTGATTGATTTTAGCGAGAGGTACTCGATCGCATTCAAATGGAAATACTACGCGCACATGGATATGAGATCACTACAAGAATGGATGACTAAATCAAGGATAAAACAAGATTTTGGCCATCATCGCATTCGAGCGGAAGATATTCGATCTTCACATGTGGAAGTATGTTCGCATTTTAAAATTGAATAAGTGTCTCGTTTATAAAAAAGATTTTGAAGTTAAAAGGTATGAATAAATTGAAGTTGTTTGTTAAGAGAAATCAAACATTTAAACAAAGGCTTAACGGCCATCGCCTAAATGCTTGAAAGAGAAAATTGCACAAGTACGTACAACCCCCTCGTAGGTGACGAAAAGAATTCTCGCTAGGGAGAGAGAAAGATATGATTTAGTGAATCAAAATTGTTGTAAAAAGGTGAGATGAATTGAGTTTGAAAGATCTTTAGTTGGACTCAAGCGTTCAAACAAAAGCTTAACGGTCATCGCCTAAACGCTTGAAAGAGAAAATTGTACAAGTACGTACAACCCCCTCGTGGGTGATAAAAATGATTCGCGCTAAGGCGAGAGAAAGAAAATTAATTGGGTCCAAGTATTTAAACAAAAGCTTAACGGTCATCGCTTAAAATACTTGAAAGAGAACTCGCTAAATCAAGTTTTAAAAAGTCTTTAACGGAGTCTACGCGCTCAAACAATGGCTTAACGGCCATCGCCTAAACGCTTGAAGAACAACTTGTACAAGTACGTACAAACCCTTCTTTATTATCCATTATAGACTTAAAATAAATTAATTAAAAGAAAGTGTTTTTGTAAAAAAGAAAGGATGAATTAAATCGAATTTTATGGAGCTTTTAATGGAGTCTAAACATCCAAACAATGGCTTAACGGCCATCGCCTAAATGCTTAAAGAACAATTTGTACAAGTACGTACAAACCCTTCTACTCCAATTAAAACTCAAAACTCGATTCAATAAAAAAACATTTGTGTAGAGAAGAAACTCGACGTTGGATCGAGAGAAATTAATTGTGACTACTTGACGTTGGACCAAAGTTTATTGATTTTTGGATTGAGATTAATCTAATATTTTTGATATTTTATATATTAAAAGGACAAAATAAAAATTAATCAACACTTCTTAATACAACCAATTATATTATAACATGTGACTGCATTTAACTAATAAAACAAGAAAGTGGAACAATACATATTTGAATACATGTACACTAAAACAAAACACATATTAATGCATATTAGTGAAAACAAAAATGGTCAAGAACAGTAACTGTAACCGACAATTAAAACTCCACAAGGAAATGAAGCAGAGAGATATCAAGTCATCTTCCTTTATTTTTTCTTTAAGAACAAATCAACACACAATGACAACCACAAACTCAAATTCAAAAACTCTAAAAAACAACACAAAAATCTTTTGATAAACCAAATAGAGTATTCAAACAAAACACATGAAAGTTAAGAGTCAATAGAAAAAAAGATACCAACGAGAGCAACTTGGAGAGTGTCGGAGTTGCGTTGTCGCTAGAGGTTGTAGCTTTGATGTGTGCACGATGCTCACTATGATACGGTGACGTAATCGACATCTTGGAACCGCAACATCTCACTTGAAACAAAACTCACCACCTGCACATGAAAAACAACAACAAACTGCATCCGAAGAAAACGAAAAAAAAACTTAGCGAAACCGAATCTAACAAGACACAGTTATGAGAGCAAAATCAGAATGAGTTGGTTTATACGGTTTCATCAATATTGTGTTTGTTGTGCTTGTATGGTGGGAGAATAATATGCAGGAACTGCAATATGAGAAGGTTGTATGGTTCTTATCAAGCTTAAAGTCTCAAGAAAAAGTGTTCAAAAATGTGGAGAGTAAGATGCAAGGTGGCGGCCCGTTTGTGGTCAATGAGCCCATCCTCTTAAGAGCATCTTCAATGGTGCAATCTATTATTTGGTTCTTTGTGGGACCCATTAGTCCACATCATCTTGAAGCAACTCATTCCAATTTTCACTTCAATTGTGTAATTTTAAAAAACTCATATTGGGTTTCACAATTTTACTTCAATTTTACTTTGTTGAACAATAGCTACATTTTTTATAATATTTTAATGCAAAGGACCGTTGCATTGCACACTACCAGCTGCATGTGTGGCGGACTGCTTGCTTGAAAAATTTTTGACAGCCGGAGGACGGGACTGAAAAATACATGCGTTGGAGATGGTCTAAACGCACATACAGCTCCATATATAGTGACATTCTAGGGTTTTTTAGGTCAAACAAAAAATGTGGGCTTTAAGGAATAAAATGAAAAGTGGGCCTAGACTACAATTTCTAAATGCACTTAAATTTCTACTTATTTTTATTTATTTTTTTTATCAATAATAAACTAAAATAAAATAACATTAATACTAATAAATAAAATTAATCTAAAACTATTTTTAATATTTTTTATAAATGAAATTAAATTAAAAATTAAAACTAGCGAAAATGCAAATGAAACTATTTTTGTTGACTTTAATAAAAAGTCAATTTTTTTTCAAAATATACGAAAAAAATGCTACGATTGAACTATGAATGCACACAAAATACGAGCGCGATTGTCATACCCCAAAATTTGCCCAATCAAATCTACATCTTTTAATTCATCAAGGATCAAAATTAAGAGTCATGGGGTTTGACATTCCTATTGTCAAACCCGCTCTCTTATAAAATATCCTGAGATAAAATAGGGTGCAATTAACAGGTGCTTTGGGATCCAAACCTCGGGGCCCAATTATTACATGGGTTTTATCCTTTTTTGGAGATCATAGTTCTTTTACTAACATTTGTTTTTATTAATTTTATTATTACTAATTATTAGTATTAATATTATTAATTTTACTAATTAATTGTTGTTAATATTAGAATTGTCATTAGGGATTTTATTAGTGTTATTATTAGGATTAGTATTAATGTAAATATTATTATAATTAGGACTTTATAGTTTTTTTATAATTGAATTAATTGGGCAATAGGCCCATTAGGTGTAGAAAAACCTAATTTGACTAATATAAAAAAGGATTGATTTTGACAATTAGGGGAGGCCACCAATTCTAACCCGTAATACATAGTATCTGCCTCCTTTTCCCGTACGAGCTTTTGGCTGTCACAATTTCATAAACTCAAACCCTGCTTCAATTGTATCATGATGTTGCTACCATAAGCCAAGTTAACAACAACAACTTGTAAATATTTTTCACAATAACTTTCACAAACCAATCCTTATTCACAACATTTTCTTACGTGAAAAAGACCATTTGTTCTTAACTTTCTAACTTTTTCTTATTTTTTTTATATACATCCATTACCCATTACAAAAGATCTAACCACACAACCTGTAACCAAACACAAGCTTTGTCTAAAACGCCACGCGAATCATCTCCAAACACGGCTCACAATCAATCTGCAAACTCATGAAAAAAAAATTAGCTTCAAGCTTGACAATTCACCAACAACAATCATTATTATAATGGTGGCAAGCCATCAAAGTACCAAATTGAATTTTCCTCTATAACTATGTTGCTTGTTTTGGTTTGTTACAGGAAAATAAAAGATGGCATTTCAATGAGGTACAATCAAGAACAATGCAAAGTGAAAATGGTTTGTTGCTGTGGTTTGCGATTTATATAAAAGAAGGGAACCGACTCCACAGATCTCCGCCGCACGCATCTCGCATCACCGCCGAACCCACACCGCCGGATCCACACCACCGCCCATTCGCGATTCCGATTCGCACACTCACGATCCCGATTCCGTCCGCTAATCTGCATCAAACACTTTTAATTCTATTGCAATTCATAAATTATCCTGATTGATAATAATTTCTGTGTGTTTTTTAGGAAAGATCCATGAGAAAGATGAAGATGGAGCGCAAAGCTCTTTGGGTTCTTTTGCTTGGATTCTCGGGTTTTGTTTTATTTAAATTGCATTGGCATTATAAACTTAACAAGTTGTAATCGTAGCAGGAATGGCAAAGGACTCCCTTGTGAACCATGGAGAACCTGGGTTCAATACCCGGTGGAGACGCTTGTTTTTAACAATTCTTACTTGCAGGTTCCCATGTGGCCAATCCATGCGCTCCTACCGTGAGTCCTCACTGATCATCCGTTGGATCAATGCTAGGCCATATCCAACGTTCCCAGGAGATGCAGGTGTATCATGAACTTTAAGGAGCACCACACAGGGTTGCTATCCAGGTTTCTATGTATTTATTTTATTTAATTAGGTTAGGATAAAATTAGGATTAGACTAATATTAGGATTTAGGATTTTTCTCCGATTATTTCGATTATATCGATCTAATCTATTTAATTAATATTAATATTAAATCACAAAAAACCTTAGAAAGGTTTATTCATCCGTTAGGTTTTGCCCAATCCCATTTGGCAAAGAATATTAACCTTCGATTAATTCTCTCCTCGACCCGACTAAACCTATTAGTCACATTAGACGAGAGATAAAAATAATAAAACATTAATCTTCGATTAATTCTCTCCTCGACCCGACTAAATCTATTAGTCGCATTAGACGAGAGATAAAAATACATAAAATTCAAAACACATTTAATTTGCTGTCCGCGACGATCAATCTATCGATCTGAGTAACCAGCAATGCTCCTCAATCCGTTAGCTATACTGACCAAATCTATTGGTCACTGCATCTAACGGTGACATATCAAACCAGGGTTGTACGCCCAAAACATCTAAAAAACACTAAACCACGATACTACGGATTTTCATCCCTTCAATTGCGATTTTCAAATCACAACCTCTAAAACTACGACAGGCCATTCAAAAAGCCTTCAAACACTTTCATAATCAATTCTAAGGCGTACAACCCTGTGCCCGAACTACGTTGACTCTGATTCTCCATAAGGAGATACGTAGGCACTTGGATAACCAAGGCGAGTCCCCCACCCTAAAATCTCAATTCCCTTACAATCTCAATTTTGCCCTTTTCAATTCCTTAGCTATTAAACCTTAACTTTTAGCCATAAAACTTGATCCTTAGATTCAAAGCCAATAGGAAAGGGTTGAGGGTGCCTAACACCTTCCCTCGACCTGATTATAATAACTTACCCTGAATCTCATATCTGCGTAGGGTTTCCTATTCGCCCTTCAGAAAAGGTGGCGACTCTAAACCTTCATTTTTAGGGCAGGTTGCTACAGCTGGCGACTCTGCTGGGGAATACGCTATAGGTGAATTATTATGCTCCTAAGGCTTGAGAGGGTTTAGGTTTAGGTTTGTGGCAAACGGTTTAGGTTTTTGGCGAAATTTTCAGGGTTTGGCTAATTCGCCATTTTTAGGGTTTATGGTTTTTTTATATAAATATTTAAATTTATTTATTTATTTATTCGCCATTACATTTATTTACCGCAATTCAATTAAATGTTTATTTATTTGAATATGTGTTATTTTATCGCATTTCGGGATATATAAATTGCTGTTAAACCTAAGCGTGGGAATTATAATAATGACCAGAGGGGAATTACATCGCCTACGAGTCTTATTATAATTCCACTCAGAGTGGGTTGAATATCCGGAAAGGTCTGATACGAGGCTTGACCTTGTTGAGGGCTGGACTTGGTATTTGGCTGATCTCTCTGGGAACCTACCCCAAAAACTCGAACCTCATGGACCAACGAGTTGTTCCAAAATCCAAAGAGACAAAAAGTCTCGGCGGCTACGAACGACCCCATGAGACCTTCTAGAACATACCAATGGGAAGGGTAAGCACCCTAAGCCGTTACGTCGAACCTATGAACCTAGGGCTTATGTGCTTATGTGCTTATTATGTGGTTGCAATTTATATACTGCGAATGTCTTGCGTGTTAATTTTGCAGGTACTCCTACGCGTTCCCTGGCCTGCAGGGACCCTATTTCCAAAACCATGTCCTTCCCACGAAGGACACCTCCATTTACGCACGTTGATTGGCCTCACGATGGCCATGAGACCTAGTAACTGTCATGAACGGTCACTCTACGCTTGTATCTACACACTCCCTAACCTGTGGGGAGTTTCCTTTTATATCTTTGTATTTTATAACTACGTGTCCTTCCCACGAAGGACATCTTCGTTTACGCACGTCGATTGGCCTCTCGATGGCCATGCGATCCAGTGACTACTTTGAACAGTCACCATGTGCTTACATATACGCGTTCCCTAGCTTGTAGGGATTATATTTCTAAAAACGCATCCTTCATACGAAGGACATCTTTGTTAGCATACGTCAATTGGCCTCTCGATGGCCATGCGGTTCGGTGATCATCTTAAACGGTCACCCAGTGCTTACTCCTACGTATTCCCTAGCCTATAAGGATTTTCTTTTACATCCATGTGTTTTCACAACGACGCGTCCTTCCCCTAAGGACAACTTCATTAGCATGCGTTTGATTGGCTTCTCGATGGCTATGAGATCTAGTGACTGTCCTGAACGGTCACTCCATGCTTGTTTCCACGCACCCTCTAACTTGTAGGGTTTGGATTTCCATCTATATATCTTTCATCCCTAGCCTGTAGGGACTTCACTTCATCCAATATCGTCCTTATATAGGTTGTGTTCCGCATAAAGAACCTCCCCACTAAGGACAACTTCACTGGTACACGTTGATTGGCCTCTCGATAGCCATGAGACTTGGTGACTGTCTTGAACGGTCACCAGCCGCTACCTTCTACATACTCCATAATCTAAGGGACTTCCATGGGCGTGTCATAACATCTATCTTGCAAGGATTTCACTAGGGTCTAATGTCGCCTCTAAGGCTATCCCTAGTATCATATGTTACGCGTCTACTTTGCATACAAGGAGTTATGATACGAGGAGTCTCTCGCAGACGCATGCATTTGCATTTTCATGCATTCATACATCTACATTTGCATTTCTATCTTCGCCCGCATCCACGCTTTCCGTGCTAGCCGATTTCCCGAGACTCATGGAGAAAAAACCCGAAGGATCGTAAACTATGGAGAAAGGAGAATAAAATATTAGCTTGACCCTACAAAGAAAAAAAGGGATGTCTTTCACCACGCCAGCCGCATATCCAGGCCTTGTCATAATAGGATTATAAATATAATAAAGGTTCTCATCGAGCAAGGATTAGTTCAACAAAGAGTTCCCTCATAGATACACTCAAGATGTATCTAGTCATAAAGGGGTTCATCTAGAACATATCAAATTTACAAGGACGCTCTACGATAACCTAGGGGCAAGGGTCAGTCCAACTGGGGCAATACCCTGAATAAAGATGCATGACTACGATGGAGAGAATGCGACATATGTCAACCCCACACCAAGGGGAAAAAGGGTCATAGGTGATACTATCCTTAGGAAAAGCAAAAGAGGTTCAGTCAAAGGAAACTCATTAAGTTCCGATATGACGAAAACCCACCGCTAACGATTTATTCCTAACAGGTTTGACATGTCCAAGGAGAACTCGAGGTTACCCTTCACTTCTACAAGTTCATCAACTAAGGAGTAAAACGAGGTCGATGGATTTACAAAGGAGATTGTCCCTGAGATTAATAGGTGTTTATCATGTCAGAACTTCAACCCTAACGATCGCTAAGTGTTACTCAGGATAAAAGTTGTACCTTCGGATTAGCGATTCTAATGGGATGACCAAGCAGGTTTTGGAGACAATTCATTTTCTCAATAATATGAGTGTCCACTCACACACTTCTATTCTATTCTCAATTTTAAATCTATGGTGATTAACAAACTTAAGGGAGAATGACGAATACAAATAACTAAGTCCAGCTAAACATATGCTTTCAAGGTAAGACCGAGCCGAGGATGTACAGGCATTGTTTCCATTCCCAAACAGTGGAGATATAAGGATGTTAATCCCTCGTCACCCCCTCGAGCCAGGAGTTGGAGTTTTCTTCTACTTTTTAAATAAACCTTGATTTCAACCAGGGGCAGGGTAGATTTCAATTAATTCAATGGTGTATTTTGGTTGTCAAGAGAATCACTCAATCCAAGCAAAGGATCAAGCAAAGCAAAGGTTCAAGCATATTTTCTTCCTCGCATTCATCAAAGATTGAGGAAGTAATGGAGATAACATTCACAACAATCTTCTTCCTCATTACATCATTCAAGATCGAGGAAGTATCAAAGGCGAAGCTTACAAATCAAAATCGACATGGCAGTCACAGTATTCAATATCCAAAAAAATCAATATCTCAAAAGGAGCTTTCAAAAGAAAAACGCCCGCTAAGTCAAAACAAAAATTCCATGAAAGAAAACAAAAATGACTTAGGCAAAAATGAGGGCATCCCGATGGACCAAACTCAAAAGAGTTGGTTCATGCAAAAATAAGGGATAAAAAACAAAGGTGAAATACAAAGGATAAACTTGTGACTGCTAAATCATCAATGCTTGGATCTCTACTAAGGCTTTTGGTTAAACATAAAAAAAAAACGATTCTCTTACAAACAAAGCGCGTTCATTGAATTAGGCGAATTTTAGGATCTGGAGAACATCAAGGAGAAAGGGGTGGGTTAAATAAATTTTGAGCCTTATATCCATTGTTTCTTAAAACATGAACCAGGCCAAGTTACAACATTTAAAAGTCCTAATTGAGGCAAGGTTAACCATGAAAGCATGTTAAGCAGGATTTGTTATACTGACTCCTATGTTTGTTAAAACTATCTCTAACCAATGTGCTTCTTCAAGCATTCTTTCCAAAACCATCCAGTCCTAATTCATAACGGACTTCGATTTCAAAACTTGCATACGCATTCCATTGGAGCTACTTCTCAAAAAGTACAACACCATCTACGAGTATACACTTAGCATCGAGGAAATCTCGAAATGGGTTAATCAAAGGTGATCATTTCTAATAAAGACCCTGGAGTCGGGGGAACCACGTCTAGGGGGTTCTCCTAAACAGGGGAAAACTTTCAAGGATCGCAGGGGCATACAATCAAAGATCCTATTTACTAGGGGCATTTTTCCTAAGGTTCAATCGACTCGGGGCACATCTCGAAGCAATCTCAAACAGGGGCATGTCAAACATGGGAAGAATTCAAATTCAAAGGATAGAACACCATGGATAACCTTCCATAACCTGGAGATCAGGGGCACACCCTTAAACGTCGAAGCATATGACAAGGCTATTCCCTGGGGCACTTCCTTCAAAAGCATCTTTCTCCATGAAAATACTGGGGCAATGGATATCAAATCCGCAAGACACACAACAAAAGGAAAAAGGCGTTCTCGCACTTTACAACATCGAACAAATCTTTCTCCTAACTACGATCTTCCGAGCTCAAACAAAACAGGTGTTGGGAAATCGCGCTAGCATCACACCCCATCCTAGCAAACAGACCTGCAACTCCAGCGAACTATATACGCTTTGGTTATTAATAACCTACCATTGGAGCATCACACAAATACATACAAATCACGCATTACATACGTTGGTTGATACATTACACCGTAACTCTTTATGTGGTCTTCTTTAAGACAAATTTCAACCCTTTCTAAGAACCTTTTCAGGTAGTCGTCTTTAAAGACATTCTTCATTCCTTGCTAAGAACTTTTTCAGGCGATCTTCTTTAAGACAAATTTCTATCTACTCTAAGAGCCTTTACAGGTGGTTTTCTCTAAGACAAATTGCTACCATTTCGATAAATCATTTCAGATAGTCTTCTTTAAGACAAACATTCACTTCCATTCCAAAAAGACCTTTTCAGGTAATCTTACAGAAGACATTACTTCGTTCCACTCATTACGTCAACCAAACATACGCATAAGCATAAGCATACATAAACATTACAAAGCCAACATAAGCATAGTCAGGGTATAAGTGCAAGCATGGAATAAAACAAGTTCAATGGGTTTGAGGAGATAAAACCATGGGATTGCATCATCATTGCATACATTCATCAGTATACATACAACATATACATGTGTAAGCATTCACACATACGCATTATACAAACAACATGGGCATGTGCATAACGCATAAGCATGATGCATACGCATTTACAAAACAAAGTTCTACATAGGTAAATTTCGCGATAACACTCGCGGATAACCCTATTGGCGGTACAGGTAAATTCTGCGATAACACTCGCAGATAACCCTGGTGACATAGGTAAATTTCGCGATAACACTCGCGAATAACCCTATTGGTGGTACAGGTAAATTCTGCGATAACACTCGCAGATAACCCTGGTGACATAGGTAAATTTCGCGATAACACTCGCGAATAACCCTATTGGTGGTACAGGTAAATTCTGCGATAACACTCGCAGATAACCCTGGTGACATAGGTAAATTTCGCGATAACACTCGCGAATAACCCTATTGGTGGTACATGTAAATTCTGCGATAACACTCGCAAATAACCCTGGTGACATAGGTAAATTTCGCGATAACACTCGCGAATAACCCTATTGGTGACACAGGTAAATTCTGCGATAATATTCGCAGATAACCCTGTTGGTGCAGGTGAACTTGCTAGAACTATAGCAAGCAATTCTATTGGGGTCCACAAACTGCAGAAACTTACTAGAACTATAGTAAGTGGGGGTTCACAAACTACGGAAACTTTCTAGAACTATAGTAAGTGGGGGTTCACAAACTGCGGAAGCTTGCTGACCATAGCAAGCCAATTACACAACCAACAGAAGGTCCTCGCTATTCCTTTTCAGGAACCTTTCCAGGAAGTCTTCTTCAAGACGTATTCCATCCTTTCTAGGAGCTTTTCCAGACATACAAGATTTTTCAAGCAATTCCTCAACTGGGTTTATCACGTTAGTCCCTCGGCAGTGATATTCTCCAAAACTTCAACAAACAATCAAAGGTGCTATCTTTCTTTTCAGAATTACTAACATACTTCGATTAACGTAACTAACAATCATGCATCATTTCAACTAACTAACCTCATTCATACATAATGCATATACATGCATCACTCTCATTTATTTTGAGAGGCTCATCGCATCATACATTGCATTGCATAAATTTCAGGTTGCCTTTTTAGGCCGTGCTGCAAAAAAAACACAGTGGTCCCTTTCCAAAGCGTTTGCTCCGCACTCTGAAAAACGGTATTCACCTCGGATGGCATCTGTAAGCCCATCTCCTACGGAACTTCTTCCCATGCAAATTTCAGGGCATTTCAGTGTTCAATCATCTTCTACCTTTAGATCACGATAGGCAGACGTGCCTATCCGACTCTTTAGGTTTAAGAAGATTGAACAGGGGCAGCTGTCATACCCCAAAATTTGCCCAATCAAATCTACATCTTTTAATTCATCAAGGATCAAAATTAAGAGTCATGGGGTTTGACATTCCTATTGTCAAACCCGCTCTCTTATAAAATATCCTGAGACAAAATAGGGTGCAATTAACAGGTGCTTTGGGATCCAAACCTCGGGGCCCAATTATTACATGGGTTTTATCCTTTTTTGGAGATCATAGTTCTTTTACTAACATTTGTTTTTATTAATTTTATTATTACTAATTATTAGTATTAATATTATTAATTTTACTAATTAATTGTTGTTAATATTAGAATTGTCATTAGGGATTTTATTAGTGTTATTATTAGGATTAGTATTAATGTAAATATTATTATAATTAGGACTTTATAGTTTTTTTATAATTGAATTAATTGGGCAATAGGCCCATTAGGTGTAGAAAAACCTAATTTGACTAATATAAAAAAGGATTGATTTTGACAATTAGGGGAGGCCACCAATTCTAACCCGTAATACATAGTATCTGCCTCCTTTTCCCGTACGAGCTTTTGGCTGTCACAATTTCATAAACTCAAACCCTGCTTCAATTGTATCATGATGTTGCTACCATAAGCCAAGTTAACAACAACAACTTGTAAATATTTTTCACAATAACTTTCACAAACCAATCCTTATTCACAACATTTTCTTACGTGAAAAAGACCATTTGTTCTTAACTTTCTAACTTTTTCTTATTTTTTTATATACATCCATTACCCATTACAAAATATCTAACCACACAACCTGTAACCAAACACAAGCTTTGTCTAAAACGCCACGCGAATCATCTCCAAACACGGCTCACAATCAATCTGCAAACTCATGAAAAAAAATTAGCTTCAAGCTTGACAATTCACCAACAACAATCATTATTATAATGGTGGCAAGCCATCAAAGTACCAAATTGAATTTTCCTCTATAACTATGTTGCTTGTTTTGGTTTGTTACAGGAAAATAAAAGATGGCATTTCAATGAGGTACAATCAAGAACAATGCAAAGTGAAAATGGTTTGTTGCTGTGGTTTGCGATTTATATAAAAGAAGGGAACCGACTCCACAGATCTCCGCCGCACGCATCTCGCATCACCGCCGAACCCACACCGCCGGATCCACACCACCGCCCATTCGCGATTCCGATTCGCACACTCACGATCCCGATTCCGTCCGCTAATCTGCATCAAACACTTTTAATTCTATTGCAATTCATAAATTATCCTGATTGATAATAATTTCTGTGTGTTTTTTAGGAAAGATCCATGAGAAAGATGAAGATGGAGCGCAAAGCTCTTTGGGTTCTTTTGCTTGGATTCTCGGGTTTTGTTTTATTTAAATTGCATTGGCATTATAAACTTAACAAGTTGTAATCGTAGCAGGAATGGCAAAGGACTCCCTTGTGAACCATGGAGAACCTGGGTTCAATACCCGGTGGAGACGCTTGTTTTTAACAATTCTTACTTGCAGGTTCCCATGTGGCCAATCCATGCGCTCCTACCGTGAGTCCTCACTGATCATCCGTTGGATCAATGCTAGGCCATATCCAACGTTCCCAGGAGATGCAGGTGTATCATGAACTTTAAGGAGCACCACACAGGGTTGCTATCCAGGTTTCTATGTATTTATTTTATTTAATTAGGTTAGGATAAAATTAGGATTAGACTAATATTAGGATTTAGGATTTTTCTCCGATTATTTCGATTATATCGATCTAATCTATTTAATTAATATTAATATTAAATCACAAAAAACCTTAGAAAGGTTTATTCATCCGTTAGGTTTTGCCCAATCCCATTTGGCAAAGAATATTAACCTTCGATTAATTCTCTCCTCGACCCGACTAAACCTATTAGTCACATTAGACGAGAGATAAAAATAATAAAACATTAATCTTCGATTAATTCTCTCCTCGACCCGACTAAATCTATTAGTCGCATTAGACGAGAGATAAAAATACATAAAATTCAAAACACATTTAATTTGCTGTCCGCGACGATCAATCTATCGATCTGAGTAACCAGCAATGCTCCTCAATCCGTTAGCTATACTGACCAAATCTATTGGTCACTGCATCTAACGGTGACATATCAAACCAGGGTTGTACGCCCAAAACATCTAAAAAACACTAAACCACGATACTACGGATTTTCATCCCTTCAATTGCGATTTTCAAATCACAACCTCTAAAACTACGACAGGCCATTCAAAAAGCCTTCAAACACTTTCATAATCAATTCTAAGGCGTACAACCCTGTGCCCGAACTACGTTGACTTTGATTCTCCATAAGGAGATACGTAGGCACTTGGATAACCAAGGCGAGTCCCCCACCCTAAAATCTCAATTCCCTTACAATCTCAATTTTGCCCTTTTCAATTCCTTAGCTATTAAACCTTAACTTTTAGCCATAAAACTTGATCCTTAGATTCAAAGCCAATAGGAAAGGGTTGAGGGTGCCTAACACCTTCCCTCGACCTGATTATAATAACTTACCCTGAATCTCATATCTGCGTAGGGTTTCCTATTCGCCCTTCAGAATAGGTGGCGACTCTAAACCTTCATTTTTAGGGCAGGTTGCTACAGCGATGTGTCTCAATAAATGAAATGCATAGGGCAAAAATTGGGGTACGACAGATGCCCCTATTTAAGTTTCTTCTATCGAAGATGTGAAGAGACTTAAATACAAAGTATACAATTGTTGCCCTTATGACATGAATGCAATGGACACTTTTTTTATATGATATAAGAAAAACAGACTCTGTGGGAATAAGACTTGAAACAAATAATCACACCAAAGACATTCAAGAGTAAAACGTGAATGAAATCGGAGAGGAAAAATAATCAACAAAGGTAATCAGGGTAAAGCATGTTTGAACATCGGGAAAAGAATATATGAAATGCCCAAGATAAAACATGAACGAAGCTGTATTAAATGACAATCAAGGTAAAACATGATTGGAGAATATCAACAGACAATCAAGGTAAAACATGAATGAAGAACATCAAAAAATAATCAAGGTAAAACATGATTAAAGAATATCAAATGACAATCAAGGTAAAACATGATTGAAGAATATCAAATGACAATCAAGGTAAAACATGATTGAAGAATATCAAATGACAATCAAGGTAAAACATGATTGAAGAATATCAAATGACAATCAAGGTAAAACATGATTGGAGAATATCTAAGGACAATCAAGGTAAAACATGATTGAAAAACATCAAGATAAAACATGATCGAAGACAACCAAGATAAAACATGACTGACTCAAGTGTTAGATAGCAACCAAGATAAAACATGATCGAAGACAACCAAGATAAAACATGACTGACTCAAGTGTTAGATAGCAACCAAGATAAAACATGATCGAAGACAACCAAGATAAAACATGACTGAAGAACATCAAGATAAAACATGATTGGGGAACATCAAGAGAATCAAGATAAAACATGATTAAACTTTAAGAAGAAAACATCAGAAACATTCAAGGTAAAACATGAACAAAACCAAAGACAATTAAGATAAAACAGGATTGGACTTCGAGAAGAAAATGTCAGGGACACTCAAGGTAAAACATGAATGAAGAGAAGTTTGACAAATGCCAAGTAAGTTGGATTTAGACCATAAGGTAAGATGTTAAAAACAACAGGACTTGGGAAAATGCGCATGAGTATGCATGATATATAATTCTTTCAATGAATGATGAATGCAATGCAAATGGTTATGATAACCGAGGTAGAATCTTTTGTGAGGGTAGATTGGAATTCTGATTCCTCAACACAAGAACATTGTCAACTCTGTTATGTCACACTGATGATCCTTTTGAGAAGGATTGCTAAACTGCTTGGGGATTGCTGAAAAAGATTGCCCCTAATTGACTGATTGTTAACTGATCATTGCTTCATTTCTTTGACATGAATGTCGGGAACACATGCCCCAGTATAAGTCTTGAATAACGGGATCTTGAAGTAATGTGCCCCTGATAGGACCACTGATCAAGTTTCTCAACTGTTTGAACTCTCTAAAAGATGAGTACTTGCAAATAAAATGTTCATTAAAAAATGGTAATCTTAATGCAATGCTCAAAGCATATTTTGAAATCAAAGTCATTTATTGGAATGATGCTATTGATATACAGCAAAGGAAACAAAGGTCCAAACATAGCGATCTAGACATTTAAAGTGAAATATGAAGAAAAGGTATGGTAAAACAAACAATTAGGTCTTTTGAAGGTTGTAACGTGGCTTGGTTCACGGTTTCAGAAACAAAGGATATAGGCTAAAAGTATATTTGTACCCACCCCATTCTTCGTGATGATCTTCAATCTTGCGCCCAGTTAGTTATGCATTCAGGTTCCAAAAAGATTTTGGAATTGCACCTATTCATATGATGATGGTTTAAAGGCCAAGGAATATTTGAGATGGCAGTCATTTCTTCCTTTTGATACACAACTTTTAATTGTTGTTCAAGGAACTTATTAACTTCTCTTTTTCTTTTGATATCCCTAACTTTTGCCTGAACAGTTCCATTTGAGATCAAAGTTCAGCGGGATGCCCCAATTTTGCCTAAGTCTCCTTCATAGGTTTTGACTTAGTGGGCTCTTTTTTTAAAAATATTTTTGGTATTGGAAAGATAGTGAATGCCTTGGGAATGATTAATGATAGCCATCTTGGTCACTTTTGATTGAAACTCTTATTAAAAGGTATACTTAATGATTTTCTTGAAATTGAATGCATAAACAAATTAATTGAGAGCTACCCTGCCCCAGATTAAAATTGTGGGTTTTCATACAGAAAGAAATACCAACTTCTAGGCTCAAAGGGGTTGACAAGGGATTAACTCCTTATTTCTCCAGTGTTTAGGGATTGAAACAATGCCTGTACATCATCAGCAAAGTTTTATTTGAAAGCATACAATTCAAATGGATTAACTCCTTATTTCTCCAGTGTTTAGGGATTGATGACGTGGTGTTGATGTTTACATGCACGATTAAGAGAGGACCAATGTGTATGTATTACGATGTTGTTGTTGTGTATTGTGAATCATGCATCCATGGTGTCGTAATTTCAGTTCTAATTATGATGTGGCCCCGATCCTATGATGGCAGTTTGAGCGCGGGTAGCTAATTTCCTATGGTGGAGAATTAATGAAGTGTTACATGCAATGGCGGTAATGATTTTTGTGATGTGCTCTGGTTCAAGAGTGAATCAGATCCTATGGTGGAGGATCCTGTATCTCATGGTGGTGGAAAAGGGAGCGAAAGGAACCCATGTTTTCATATATTGGCACCACATGCATTGAGTCAGTGTTGTTGCATAACATTCTATGTGGCATCGCATAATTGTGTTGATGCTATGTGATTTGATGATACTTGTATTTGTTATGTGATTTATATGTGAGCTTTATGATGGAAGTTGTATATGAATTACTGTGATGATTAGGGTGTGAGTATGTCATCATAAAAATAAAAAATACAAGCACTAAATTATTCTGGGCTGCCTTCCAATAGCGCTATTTTTAAGTCTTATAACCCGACTTGAAATAGAGAATTTAATCATGCGGGCCTATGGGAGCCCTCGTGTTACTTAAAGGAGCATCGTGGTAAGTTTTCACTTTTGACCATTCACTTTCAACATCTCCCCTGTTTTTTTATTCAAGAGGTCCACAACCCCATTAGTATAAATTTTCACCAGCTTAAAGGGGTTTGACCATCTAGATTTCAATTTACCAGGGAAGAATTTCAACCTTGAGTAGAACAAGAGGACATTTTCCCTTCTACTAGTTCTTTTTTCTGACATTTACTCTCATGCCATTTCTTGATCTTTTCTTTGTACAACTCATCATTCTCATAACAGAAAAATTTATGCTCTTCCAATTTATTGAGTTGTAACATCCTTGCTTTCCCAACATCTTGCAAGTTGAAATTCAATTTCTTAACAACCCAGAAGGCTTTGAGTTGCAATTCAATGGGTAGGTGGCAAGCCTTGCCATAAAAAAGTATATAGGGAGACATTTCTAAAAGTGTTTTAAAACAGTTATGTAGGCCCAAAAAGTATCATCCATATGTTTCGACCAATCCTTTTTAGAAGGGTTAACCACATTTTCTAGAATTCTTTTTATCTCCTTATTAGGCAATTCAACTTTCTCACTACTTTAAGGGTGGTAGGAAGTAGCAACCCTGTGTTTAAACCTATATTTTTTAATCAAATATTTAAAATGTTTATTACAAAAATGGGTTCCTTCATCACGGATGATGGCTCTAGGTGTGCCATGTCTAGATAAAATATTTTTGATAAAAAATGTGATCCCAACCTTAGAATAGTTAGTCGGGGTTGATAATGCCTCTAACCCCCTGGAGACATAATCAACAGATATAAGGACATATAAATTTCCAAAGGATTGGGGAAATAGTCCCATGAAGTCAATCTCCTACATGTCAAACAGTTCAATTTCTAAGAAATTGGTGAATGACATTTCTTGCCTCATGGAAATGTTCTTTATCCTTTGGCATTTATCACAAGTTTTAACAAATCCATTAGCATCATTAAATATATACAACAAAAAATAACATGATTGTAAAACCTTAGAAGCAATTCTGGTTCCTCCAAAGTGTCCACCATAGGGTGCATTGTGGTATGTTGGTAAGATCTAACGCGCATCTGAGTAATCCATACCTCTCCTCAAGAGTTGATCAACACATTTCTTGTCAGGAGTTATTCATCCCAGTAGCAATTATTTGAATCATAGAAAAACCTTTTTCCTTTGCTGAGAATTGAGTTCTAGAGGGACATACCCACTTACCAAATAATTCACAATATCTATATACCAGGGTGTCATGATAGAAGTCATCATAAGCAGTTGTTGTTAGAACAAGATTTGTTTTTACAATAAGTCTCTATGTTTTGACGATAACAATACATCTTTTTTGTATGTAAGAATTTAGTTTCTAATTGTTTCTTGAGTGTGTAGATACTGTGTTCTAAGAGATTCTGGATTACTATCCGTGAAGAATCATCAGAAACAAGCAAGGTGACTCATATATTATTTTTGCAGTTGAAGAAACATCAGTAGCTCTACAAGAATACTAAATGATCATCATAAGTGAATTTACTGTGTGCTTCTCATATAAGTTGTTGCTTCAGAAGTCATAAGTAATCAGAAGGAAGAATTCCGTCAGAACTTATGCTCCATGATCGGAAATCAACATACAAGATTGAGCTTTCAAGTCAAGTTCAGAAGCTGAGATTTGTTCACCAGAAAAGCTGTTGCTTCTAACTCTGAAGATAAAGTCAAAGATTCTAAATACATCAAAGGTCAAACATTGAATACAACATCAGACTCAAGGGTGTGCTGAAGATCATAACTGAGCTTATCAAGCAAACGATCAGACACCATGATTCAAGAATCAGAAGCGCTTTCAAAAATGAAATAACTTGTTTTCAGATTGGCTGTTGCCTATGTATATGGAAAACAATGTTCCTATTCTTAATGGATTATGAAAAAAAATATGGATAATCTATAACATCACAAGACCACTCCAGATCAGAAGTCGAGTATCGCTTTTTAGAACAGCTACTACTACCAGAAAGATGAATACAAGTTGATCTCTTCCAAGCTTACTACTTCAGAACTAGAAGTACATTATTTGAAGATAAGATCAAAGAATTTAGTCAATAAGAAAATATTTCATTACAAATTCAAATGCACGTACTATTTCACAGAAGCTGACTCCCACCAACTTACATCATATCAAGCTACAGGATAAAGGAAAGTACTACCTATAGTAATGCTTGATTCTATCCGTTGGGAACTAGCCGTTGGAAGTCAAAAGACCTTCTTATCATCCAACATCTCTTTTGAGAACTATGTAAGAAGATCAAATGATCCAACAAAGGTTGACGACATTGATAATACCTATGTTATTCACATCACATCTATTGATTCAAATGAAGCAGATGTAGCCATTGATGTTGTTGGTATCACTATTAATATCATTGCTATTAATATTACAGCTGGTGTTCATACTGCTATAACGGTTGTTGTCTTTGTAGTGATCAATTGTTGTTTGGCTTGAATGGAACTCAACCAACACAGATTGACAAGAACAAATATATGAAAAAAGATGACAATGCTTAGAAGTTGATGTTAAGAAGCATAAGTCATAAAGAGAAACTGAAGCACATGTCAATTAAAAATTCTAATAGGACAATTAGTTGATGCTAATGCCTAAGTTGATATGCAGAAGCTGGTAAGAATATGAAGAAGAAGATTCTACAAGATGCTAATCAACTATCATCATATACATCTTGGAAGAAATCAGAAGAAGCAAGGAGTTGTTGCTCGTAACTTGCTCAACAATGAAGATGAAGAAGAAGACCACTACAACATGCTATCCAACATACTATTATATACATCTTTATAGAATAATGTAATGAGCACAAGAGTTGTTGCTCGTATTGTGTTATAGGTTAGAATTCTTCATGTAAATTGTTTTAACATATGAGTTGTTGCTCAGAACTATGTTAAACAATACGTGCTTAATTGATTGTGTAATCTGCTTAGAAGAAGCACTCATGTTAACACAAGTTAATCAACTAAATGTTGAGGATACCTTGAGAGAACGGGTGAAGGTCTGAAGCTCGAGAAGATAATGGTTGCGATCATTGTGAAAATCGTTATAAGAGACCAAGTTTGGTCTGATCTTATTGGGTCAGTGATAATCATATCTCAAAGAGGATCGAGTGAAGATCAGACTCTTGTGAGATCAAATATAGATATCACTGTGGAGAAAATCCTCTTGAATGACTTAATAGTCAGATTCCCGATAGAGGTCAATGAATTTTATATCTGTTAAATCAGATAATTGAACATGCCATTGTAGTTAGTCACAGGCGGTTGCCCGTGCAAGGTTGTTAGTCACCGGTGGTTGCCCGTGCAACGTTGTTAGTCACTTGCGGTTGCTTATGCATTGTACTGTGAGTCATCGGTGCTTGCCCGTGCAATTGTAATCAGTTTGGTTATAGTGGACTAAGACCTTGGATAAGGCAAAATTACCTTGACAGGTGGAGTGGGTTAGTTTGAGAATTTCTCAAGTGAACCAGGATATATCATATGTTATTTACTTCTGTTTATTATCTTCCAATTTTCAGAAGCTCTAAGAAGATTCGTGTTTCAAAGAAGGCTAAATGCTTTTGAGAAACGCTAAGCTTCTAATGAACAACAACTACTCAGCTTCTGTGCAAAAGTTTTCAGAAAGGGAAAAATATTAAAAACCCAATTAAAACCCACATTTTTGTGTTTTTCTCCACCTTCAGTTGTTCATCAGGAAATTCCTCCCTAATATTATTTTTTTATGCCTCTGGTCATCATCTGTAAGTCTTGACAAATGGTCAGCCACCACGTTTTCTACTCCCATTTTGTCTCTGAATTCCAGATTAAATTCTTATAGCAACAACATCCTTTTTATTAAACTTGGATTTGCATCCTCAATAATGAGATATTTGATTGTTGCATGGTAAATGTAGACCACAACTTTGGTGTCCACCAAGTATAATCTGAATCAATCAAATGCAAGGGTAACTTCCAAAATCTCCTTTTGAGTATTTGTGTAGTTACTCTAGGCCTTTATTAGCGTATTGTTGTTATACCCCAAATTTGTCCTACCCCTCACTCAATTTATTTGACTTATAGTTTTTGATTCATTTGCATATGTTCTTATCAATTCATTCAAATAGGTCATGCATTTAACATATCATTCCTCACATTTTACATAACACAGTCACCAGGTCAAGGTTCAATGATTTTCGTTCTAAACAGCTCAAGTTGAGTTTTTTGAAGCAGGTTATCTAGTGATTATCCAGGTTTATTTTTATGTATTTGTTTATGGTATGGATCATCTCTTTATTTAAGATTAATGGTTGTAAAAAAATCACTTAATTTAGAAAATTGTTAGAATTTGAAGAAAAGGGCACAATGGAAATAAAAGAGAATATTTCATTCATTCATTCATGGAAATTCATGTTATAATAATTTTTTTGAGACTCAATTCAATGGGATAGATTACATGGAAAGAGGAGGATAAATTACACAATTTTGGTTCGGTTGACTTTTTTGGTCAATTGTTGACTTCTGATCAACTTTCGACTATAGACTCGATTTTGACCCTTGAGTATTCCTAGACCTATGCCACAATGATTTGGCATGGTATTCATCATCACTCTCAAGAAAATATGAAATTACATCATTATGTTTACATGAGACAATTTTCAACAAAGTGCAAAAGTTTCATGGACTTCTCTTCAATCACCAATGTGGCCCCGACTTTATTTCTCTACTCGAATGGACGTCTCACTGCAAGGACAATTGGAATCAAGTTAGTCTCTATGGATCATGAGCATAAGTTGTTAAAAGTTCAAAAGACAATATGAGAAAAATGGTATTTTTGACTTGACAAAAATTCGCCATAGTAAGGTTTGTTTTTGCAACACTCCCCAATTTTTCGCAAGCTAAAAAATCAGAGTTTAATCATTCAATAAAAGCTATTCCAAAAAGAAGCATTCAAAAGCATGGTTTAATTCATGAAAATCCAAAGCAAAAATTGTGAAATTCAAATGCAAATTCAAGGCAAAATTCAAGTTATAATCAAGTGACCATTCACATTACATTTAGACTAGGTACTTATGCTAAACCCCAACATGTCTTGCTACTAACTAACTCCAACTTCCTTAGAGTCCACAAACTAACACAAACTATAACCAATTTTCTAACAAAACTCCATCATTGATAAACCCTTGATCCAATGGTCAAAATGAAGGTTGAGAAAACACAAGAAAGGGGGGTTTGAATTGGATTTTCAAAAACTTTTCTTTTAGAAAAACTATTCACCAAAACAAATGAGATAGACAATATGAGAAAGAGGAATGACACTTTCTGTTTATACAAGTTCACCTTAGAAGAAGTTAATCTTGTCCACCCTCCAAGGTGATTTCATCTTAGAAAAGGACTTAATCCACTAATCTTAAAAGATTATAAACAACCTCTAAGAGTCTAGAAAGACACATTATCCCTCTCAAGTATTCATACTAACAACCTAGTCACTTGAGGAAAAAAATTTCAACAAATTTACAGTTGAAAGTGTTTACAAATAATGCTTCTAAATAAGAAAATGAAGCAATGTTTAAGAACAAATTATTACACAAATAATTAGAAATAACTCTTTGTGTTTGAAATTCTCTAGAAATAAATTTATCACAATGGAGAGTTTAGAACAGTATCTCTCAAGTTTTCTTTCTCTTGTTTTTCTTTTATGTTGAAGTTTTATATGCAGTTGTTGAATAATAGTTGAGTAATAGTTCTACAACTTCTTCAATGGTGAGTGCCTCTATATATAGTCCCAAAAAGTAGACTGTTGAGAAGGATAAGATGTTGCTTTCCTTGCCAGTTGACATAATGGCTCAAATGTGATTTGTAACGCCCCGAAAATTATTTCTAATTATTTAATTTAAATAGGATAATTATTTAATTGGAATAATTGATGTTATGAGAATTATTGAGAAATATTGGAAATATAGCTATTGGGCTCGTGTGGTGGTTAATGAAAAGGGAGGTGTTAACTTATTAAGCCCATTAACCAAAGTTATTCTATTTTTTAATAAAATAGAAGGAGTTGTGGAATAGAGAAGGTTACAACATTTGGGAAAAGAGTTTAACAAGTATGGTTACATGATTGTGGGAGATATAGAGAACACAAAAATTGGGGTCGTACATACGTCCTTACTCCTTGCAGTAGTGGAGAAAGTAATGTATTATTGTACCATTTTGCTTCTAGCGCGAGTTTCTAATCTGTCCTTCTTAAAAATATACTTCTGATATGAAGTAGTGAGAGCATATAAGAGATCAAGTAACATGATTATCCTAAGAGTATTTGAGTCTTCAGAGTCAAAATCTTGTCTTCAGAGTTGAACACAACAACTTATCTAAATGACACATCTTAATTTAAGCAAAATCTTATCTGAGCTTTGAAATCTTAGAAACACTTGAAAACCCTTTTCTAACGAACATTCAACATTCTCCAGGACTGTTGATGTTACTTCAGAAATGGATGAATAGTTCTTCTATGGTGTGTCAGCGCTGATTCTGATGATCTTTTAGATAGCAATCCATAATTAATCAAAATAATTTATCTACACACTCAAGAAGCTATTAGACTACAAAATTGTTGCATATAAAATATATGTATTATTATCATCAAAACTAAAGATTGAATGCAGAACCAAATCTTATTCTAACAATCTCTCCATTTTTTATGATGACAAAACCATGAATTTTGATGAACAATTTTACAAGATAATATCATAAAAAATATCAGAGTTAGATAGAGAAAACTTCCCCTGAGATGTAGAAGCTCCCCTTGAGTCAAATAAGGGTAAGAGCCTTGTTGAACTTATCAAAGTTTAATTTTAGTAGAAACATTCACTTATTAGAACTCCAGAACTTGACATGTCAAAGCATGTTTTTTCTCAGAACTTGATTTATAAAAACTTTAGTTAATCAGATCTTGCAATATCAGAGCATGATCGATCAGATCTTATCTTATCAAATATTTCTGAACAACATAAATTTTCTCAAAACTTGATTTTATCAGATATATATGAGCAACATAATTTCTTTATCTTATCTTTATCAGGATTTAATTCATTCACTTGATTAAGCATGTTCCTAAAAATCATATTAAAAACTCTTTACATACTTTAAGTTAGAAAATGTAAGCAGTGAGATTTTTAGAGATTTAGATATGAAACAAAATCATAATTATGTTTCTCCTCCTTTTTGTCAGAATTCAAAAGTTAAGAGTTTTAATTGATTTTTAATAGTTAAGCACACGTTTATGATGAGAACAAAGGACAAGACCAACGTAACGAGCAAACTTTCATTGATAATGAAGAACGAGTACAACCAAAACACAAAAAATAATAGGAAAAACATAATTAACTTAGAAAACAATGAAACATAGGAACTTAAAATTAACAAGATAACTTTATGCTTCAAATATTTCATAACTAACTGACTCAAGAGCATCTTTCGGTCCAACCGATCGAACAAAACTGACTATTCATGCCTTGTAGAAAAGTACAGAGAGAAGTCTCCTAAAAGGAATGAAGGACTTATGTCTGCCTCTAGAGACAATAATAGATTCCTTCAGATAGTTGAAGAAAGTTTGGGTCATGTCGACATTGACATCGGAGAGCTGAGAGTAAATGAATAGTCTATCATCATGTGTTAGAATGTTCAAGTTATCTCTTCTAGGACAGAAGTTGGTAGAAGAAGGCGAAACCAAATTTTTGCAAAGGGAAGTGGCTTTACAGGATTTGTGGTCTCATATATGGAAGATGACACGTCATGGATAGAGATGAGCTTCTCGATGAAATTATATTTGAGACTAAAATGTTCCAAAGTGATACCACAAGGATCAAGGCAGCTAATGGCTTGCGCAATGGAGGTAGGAGTGATCACAATCAGATATCCAAAAACATGAAAATAGATGGATTTCTCATGCATACTCATATAAATATATTTCAAGAACTCTTTGACCAGAATAGGATAAATTGGTCCATGCAGCATAGCAAAATATCCAGCCCACCCTTGAGTAAGAATACTCGAAGCTATGTTAAATCTAACAGCCATTACCAGAGAAACTTCATGAATGACCTCAAGGATTTCCTCATTACCAGCGAATGTTTTGGAAGCCATTATGAACAAATTTGTAGGAGGACTGAAGATGTGATTGACAAGAGAATTAATTTGTGACAAAACCAATAAGACTTGAGATTCTCAAAGTAGTAAATGACAGATCTTGGAACTAGAGAGAATAATGGAATACCCATCACTTCTAAAACAATTGTCAGGGAAATAAATGCAATAAGACAAAGGAGTCGAGAAAATGGAAGGTTGTGCTTAACCACATTTATTTTCAATTAAAGAGTGTCTCAACATTTTCATAAATAACATGGAGGGAGAAACAAAT
Source organism: Vicia villosa (assembly GCF_029867415.1). Classification (NCBI taxonomy): domain Eukaryota; kingdom Viridiplantae; phylum Streptophyta; class Magnoliopsida; order Fabales; family Fabaceae; genus Vicia; species Vicia villosa. Next base: position 121,422,054 of record NC_081184.1, on the reverse strand, counting down.
ACATTAAGATTTTATCTATTCTCAAAATGTTTTCCCGCTGCTCGAGGTGCTCTTTAAATAATGTATTTATGATTTAAGTTGACAGAAGTCAAAATCATAACCATATATTTGAAAATACACGTGTTAATATTCTTATAGTCAAAAAACCCAGAAGGTTTCCGACGTGAGATATTTATGACTATGACAACTTCTAACTTGTAGAAGTATCTTTGAAAGAAATGTGCATCTAGTCATAATCTTATTTTTCTCAGAAGCATTTAAACACATATCAGAGAAATTCATTCTGGACAGAGTTCTATCCACCATTCTTCAACAATTCATAATCGTTCTCTAGTTTCTAATCTTCAACACCTTTCCACCATTTGCATCACCTTCACCAAAGCTCACTTTTCATCATCATTTAGGATTTCACATTGAAATCCTAAACTTGGTGTAGCTTAACCCCAAGCATTCAACAAGTCATCTATAATCTACATCAAGATTTGACATCAAGCATGCAACAAGTTCTATCCTATTTCCATCTATTTCAACAATTCAAGAATAATCACATTCATCTATCAAAGATTCATATTTTATCGATTTTCAATCATCTTCAATCTATTTTCATCTTATCATCAAACAAAAATTATTTGGAAGTTTAAAGAACGACCTCTTGAAGTTTTTCGGGTTTTTTTTTCTTAATTTTGTCGATGAAATTCAACAACAACCAGAACAAATCTCCACTCTGTCGATAAGCCTTGAACCTTCACCTTCTCCATGCCATAGCCATGAATTTGTTAAAGAATGATTGAGAAAATGAAAATGTGAAACAATTATATTATTTTAGGCTAAAATTAATGCTAAATTAATTCAATTAGATTAATTTAACATTAATTTTAGTCTAATTCTAAAATTTAGCATATATTAGCTTTTGCGACTAATCATTTTTAACATAAAAATCATTTTTTTTTTTTACATAAACTTTTTGAAAATCAACCAAACCACAAGACCAATGCAAACCTATCATATATTCGTGTTACTCATTTAATTTCATGCAAGTTAGACTCTTGAATCACTTAATTTGGCCAAGATTTGATCATTTTCCATCACCTTCAAGAACCCAAAAACTCACCATTCTATAATTTTAAAATGCAACCAAACCAGAAAATTAAGAAAAACTAAGCATTTAAATGTGTTTCTCATTCAATTTCATGCAAGAAGCACTTTTGGATCATTGAATTTGGTTAAGAATTGAGGTTTTTACACTTACCTAAAAGCTTGAAAAATCCATTAATGGAGGATGGAAAAGATGAAGATGGAACCACAACACAACCACTACCACCATGGGGAGGGGAATGCCACCGCCATGGGAGCCTTTCCGGTGCCCCCATCCGGCGCCACGATGGCCTCCGGCCACCACCTTTGGCCATGGGCGTGGAGCTCATGCTCCTTGTCCTTTTCTTTTACGTGAAAGATGATGGGGGAGGGGAAGAAGACGGCCGGACCGGTCCTGTCCGGTTCAACCGGCCGGTCAGCCGGTTCAAGGGGTTTAGTTTTATTATTATTTTATGTTATTAATTTCTTTTTATTTTTTGTTTAAATTGCATCCCATTTTTTTCTATTGTTTTACTTTATGCACCCATCTTCTCTTCTTTTTTCTGCACTATTTAATTGGATAATTGGGCCAGACTTAATTTTTACTTCCAGCAGCCCATTAACTCTATTTTCTCTATTTTTACATCCATATTAATATTAACATGATAATTTCTTAATAGAGCCCAATGGAATAAAAATCCTGCTGAGAACTCCAAAATACCTTTTCGGATATGCATCTCCAAAAATACCCAAAAAAAAAAGAATTTTGGTTAATTCGGAAATGCATCTTTGAAAACACAAAAAAAAAATTGAGATTTTGGTTAATTTGGATATGCATATCCGAAAAAACCTCTGATAATAAAAAACTCAAAAATTATCAGAGGTTTTTTCGGATATACATATCCGAAAAAATCTCAAAAAATTGAAAAGTTAATTAATTCGGATATCTTAAAATTGATATAATTTATAAGTTATGAATAATAATAATAATTATTCTGTTTATATTTCTATTCTAATTCCAATTATAAATTAAAAAATAAAACACATAAAAAATTTCATTATTTTGAATAAATTTTATATTATTAATTAATAAAATTAAAATTAATACACAACAATTATAATTATGATTATATAAAAAATAAATACATTAATAATTATTCAACCAAAATTTAAAATAAAAGAGATCAAGTAAGAATAAAATTGTTTCCTACTTTATTTATAGTTTAATATAAATTTCAAATTACATAGTTTTTCAAAATAATAAATAAAAATCACAAATATAAAAATTATTTTAATAAATAACTATGGTAAAAAATCATTTATATATAAAATAATTTTTAACTTTAAAATTGTTTTGGAAATTTTTGTTTATAAAATGAATTTTTTTAACTATAAAATTGTTTTTGAAAATTAGTTTATGAAATAATTTTTTGGCTTAATTACAATTTTGGTCCCCTATTTTATCTGATTCACGAAATTGGTCCCCCTATTTTAAATTTAAACAGTTTTGGTCCTCCTGTTTTAAATTTAAACAGTTTCGGTCCCCTTATTTTAAATTTTAAACAGTTTTGGTCTCCTTTTCATACTTTTGCACTTAAAATTAACGATATTTTCATGTTATAAATAACAAGTTACTTGTGAAACATGACAAATCATCGTATATAAACATATTGTTGTACTTTATACATTAAAATATAAGTTAAAAAATAAAAAATCTCATCGATTTTCTATAAAAACACATGAAAGGGGGACCAAAACTGTTAGAATTTAAAATAGGGGGACTAAAAGTGTTTGAATTTGAAATAGGGGGACTAATTTCGTGAATTAGGCAAAATTGGGGGACCAAAACTGTAATTTAGCCTAAATTTTTTATGTTTCATAAAAAATAATAAATAAATATCTTTATTATTATTATTATTATTGTTATTATTAATTTTATATATAAAAATAATGTGTTGATTTAAATATTTATTAGGTTAATATTATTATTATATCTTAATTATAATGATATATATTTAATAATATATTTTAATTAATATAATTAATTATACTATGAATTATATTGATTCATCTTGATTTTAATTTTTTAATAAGTATTGAGTTCTTTCGGATATGCATAGCCGAAAAATTCTAAGACAAAAAATTAGAATATTTCGGGTATTCATCTCCGAAGACACCCCTTTTCTAAAAAAAAGTGTCTTTGAAAATGCATTGAAATCACAATTTTTCTAAAAAAAACAGTGTCTTCAGATATACACTTCCGAAATAACCTTTTTTTAATAAAAAAATCCATTTAAAGATGTACTTCCGAAATATAAGAGCGTTTTTGAAATTTCGTCGCAAATTTTAAAAAATGTATGAGGGTCTGTAAAGAAATTGTCTGCTAACATAACACTTGTTTTAATCTCTAGCCCTTTTTAAATATCATTCTAATATAAGTTCCTAACAAAAAAAATTTAGGACCAAAATAACCTTAGACTTAGAATAATCTTTTTTTAGAATTTTGGTGATTAATTAGTGGGTAGAAATTAGATTTTTTAGTTTCGCTTCCATCTTGTTTTTTTTTCTCTTAATGATAGTTGCTTGGACTTTTTGCCTGGTTTATCTTGCTAGAAATATATAGTAAATTGATATATAATTTTGTATGCTTCCTTTAAGCTTCTTTTAGTTTAATTAATCAAGTTTTATTTACTTGATTAATTATATTAAAATGGTATTTTTTTTATCCACAAACCAAAAACCTTTAACATGATAACAATAGGTAGCTTCCCCTTGAAATCTTAACTCTAGGTGCATTATGCATGCTACCACTAAGTAGAAATTCCCACTTCTTTTTAGATCTTTCTTTTTCTCAAATTAAAAGAAAAACTTCTTTTTTTTGCAAATAAACATAAAAAATACAATAAAAATACGATGCGTATTGTATGTCACAAGCCTTAAGTAGATGGGGAAGGGTGAGCGGGAGTATTCCTTAACTCACCTTAGAGTATATTAGTGACAGTGGTGTATTGAGACCGAGAGTTTTTTGTACCGTGAGAGGGAATGGGGGGTTTGGTGAGAGTTTCAGATTCTGAAACTCTCACCAAACCCCCCCATTCCCTCTCACGGTACAAAAAACTCTCGGTCTCAATACACCACTGTCACTAATTCCCACCTTCACAAACTTTACCTTCACAAACCTTTTATTATGTCATAAACCTGCATCTTTGTACACAGGACGATTGGTCTAGTTGTACAAAGTATTCACTTGTATCTCATAGCCTTTAGTACAATACGTATGACAAACAATTTCATAAATAAAGGATGAAAAAGGGGTTGGTGGTGTATTACTTACCGACCCCCACATGTCTAGATACCTGCAGCTTTGGGGACCATCTACCATGTGTCTCCTACAATCAACTTTTACAAATTCAAACCTTTTTTTTATTAGGGCTTCTCCTTCAAACCTTTTCAAAAAAGACATGTGCTTCCTTTTTACCGCAAACAGGTAACGCGTAAGTCTCCATACAACGAGTGACAAACCCTAATTGCTAGAATGCGAAAGTAACATCGCCTAATAAAACCAACCAATAAATAAACATTTTCTAAAATAAATACGGAGCTCTGATTTCTTCATTGCACTATGAGGATACGTAGGCACAAGGTTCAGGAAATCCTAGCGAGTTCACTAATTTAAAACCTTATTTCCTCCCTTCTTAGCAAGTATACTCTTAGTTTAATAACACCCTTAGAAACAAACAAACAAAGTGGATCCCGTTGAGTACAATAAATGTGAGGGGTTCTAATACCTTCCCCTTGCATAACCGACTTCCGTACCCGAGTTTTGGTTGCGAGACCATCTTGTCCATCCTTTTGGGCTTTTCTCGATGTTCCCCTTCCCTTTGGGATAAATAAAGTTCAATTGTGACTCTGTGTTTTTTTGTGTAGCGAGAATTGCTAGCATAATAAATGGTCTGGAACACCTTATCATGCCTCTGCCCAAGAACAAATTCATTAGCAGAGTCACTTACATCACACATGAGTTCAAATGGCTTGGACCAGTTAGGTGCTTTAACAATTGGTGCATATATCAATGCCTTTTTCAAAGCATTGGAAGTTTTTTCACATTCAGCATTGAAGACTTATGGCACATCATGTTGCAACATTTGACATATAGGTTTTGTAATTTTTGAATACCTCCTATAGAATCCAACATGACCAAGAAAGATTCTTATGCCCTTAATATACAAGGGTGCATGTAGCTTTTCAATGACTTCAATCTTGGCTTTATCAACCTCCAACCCCACCTTAAAAATTCTATGGCCTAAGAATATACCTTTTTTTACCATAAAGTGACAATTCTCCCAATTTGACACTGTCATACCTCAAAATTTGCCCTCATATATTTGCGAATGTCATTTTGTTCCGAATAAGTGACATGGGCTAGTCGGTAAGACGGTGAGGCTTACGAATACAATGTCCTGGGTTCGAATCCCACTTTGACAATTTTCCTTTTTTATTTGCTCCTAACTTTTGTTTTAATTTTATTTTCATTTAATTAAAAATCTCAAAAAAATCTTTTTTTATCATTTTTATTTTAATTTTCGTAATTAATTAAATATTTATTTTTAATAGTCAATTTTTCATTTTTTGTTTATTTTTAGTCAAAATATTATAACATAAAAAAAGTTTTGATTTTTATTTCTAACATATTTTACAACTTGAGGAACAAGCAAATTACTTTAGAAAGAATTAATTTGATTGATTATTTCCTAAGTAATTATTTGAATCTCAATTAACTTTTTCCTATTTTGTTAACCTATTTTTCTTGTATATATATAACAAACATTTGCTCTATGTGAGGGGACGAATCCTAACCTATTTTTCACTCCCCCACTTTGCTTTCACAAAAACGGTGTTACCATAAAAACTAACAAATAACCCTACTTTTCCATTCCCCTCACGAACAACTTGCACTAAACTTTACTTTGCTTCATTAGCTTGCCGATAAATATCACAACGTTCTTACAAATCTTACCATCACTAACAATTGTTTGTTTTTACAGCATCATACTATATTAGCATAATTCAATTTGTATTGCAGGCAAAGAAAAAGAGTAAGAATGATTAAATAAGAGAAGAGGAAATCGGAAGTGTCGCCCATCATCATCAATTCGCAAAGAACTTCAAATCATTCAAATCACAAATCCGACGCGAAACCGCTGAGCCGTTGTATCGCATGTGACCCCCAGAAGCTTCCGACAGATCCGTGAATCGCGTTCAGCCACAACATCATCATGCCGCCGCGAACCCTCCAATCGCGTAGCCACCACCAGAACGGCGAACAACAGACGGCAGCATCCGACGAAGCAGTCCCACACAGCGACCACCGCCGACAGCCTTCCACCCTCTGTGAGTTATCTTTTTTTTATTTGATTTGTTTTCATGAGTTAAGGCTTTTGATGTGATAAATGGTTGCTATGTTTTTTTTACGGTTTGGTTTAAAATATGGAGAAGAAGATGGGGAATTTTAAGATATTGATAAACTTAAAAAATGGAGTTTTTTGGAAAGTTGGAAAGGTAGATCCACGAGTAAGAAGAAGAAAGACCATTTTTTGTGTTTAGTAACTTTGGTTACTTCTAATTCTATATGCTGTATTGTTTTTTTTTAATTTTGTTGTTGTTGTTAATTTAACACATGTCAATTAATCATTGGAGGATTGATTTAATTTAAAGAGTCAAAGTATGTTTTTTAAGTGCCATCAGCATGTGAAAGGTGGGGGCGGTACCCCTTGTTAATATTCCCTTGAAATTTTTCTTTTATTATTATAATGAGTTTGGTCTAATTAAGGTTATCATAGATTAAAAAAAAAAGAACAGAGCATGTGTTAATTGATTTATAGTTATCTATTAGTTTTCTATCTATTTTAAAATTTACATTTTGTTAAAGTTGTATCATAAGTTATTTAGTTTGTTCGATTAATAATTTCCCTTAAATATAAACTCTAAAAATAATAATAATAATAATAATAATGTTATTGTTAAGTTTTTTAGAATTTAATATGATTAGTATTTAGATTTATATTTGTTCATATTTTTACCGTCTTCTCATACATTATTTCGTGTTTTCTTCCTCCCACTTTCTTGTTTATTGCGAGGTACATTCGAACTGTTTATCTATTATCGTGGATATTCGGGATCTCAAGGACCTCCGACTACCAACCATATCAGATCAAATTCAAAGCTAAGTTCTAACCTTCCTTATTTAAATATTTTTGCCTGTTATTTTATTTGATTAGGGTTTAATTCCCGCTGTCAATGAACTCCTCCTACACTTACTTCTTTTTTTTTCTTTTGCCAATTCTTTAATGGTCAGGGTTAATGCTTAATGCTCAAGGCAAATCTTTGCCATCAACCTTCATTAATCAAAAGCTAAGTGCCTATTTATTTGTTTATTTATTTTTAATTTCTTTATCCTTTTTTTTATTTTTTAGGGTTAGCTTTGTTCGCCTCCGAACCGATAATGCAGTCACCCTATTTTTGTTTGCCATTTTTCCCACCTTTTCAGGGTTTGTCAAATTTCCAAAGCTACGAATATCGGTAACCCTAAACCCTGATCTCAATTATTACTTGTTTCAAATCTATTTGCTTTATTTTATCCCGCTGGTTTCAATTTCCCTCTCCCTCCGCTGGTTTCAATTTCCCTCTCCCGTTATTGCTTTAATTATTAATGGTTTTGGTTAGTAATTTTAGGGAGTGATAACTTTGAATTGAATCTAGAATCACTAATTTTACAAGATAAATGTCATCGAAGTTAACCACGTGATTGTTGCACCCACGCACTCTTTTGGGGTAACCTCTCTGTTGCCTGTTGCCTTGTTGCCTTGTTGCCTTGTGTTTTTTTGCAGAATAGCCATGTCCCTCGAATACGAGGATACCTCAGCCATGTTGCCTCGAGTAAATACAAAGGTCATACGACCCTAATGATGCTGCCTTCGATACGCTAATATGACCTCGACCCTCGGAAGTTGCCTACGGAAAAGGCTGAGGTATCCTCTGGTTGCCTAAACGAAAAGGCTATTCTGATCCTTCCCTTTAGACTACCTGCCTTCTCTATGGTATGGGTCAGTCTTATGGCGAAGGATATTTCGACGACCCTTCAACCTCCAAATGAAAGGCTTCCTGCCCTCTATGGCATGGATAGACCCTTTCACCCGGAAAGGCTAAAAGAACATTTTTCATCTAACCAGGTAATTGCCCCTAATTGCTTTGCCTTGCCCTAAAAATATTTTCCTTACACTTTTTCTAAACACTCTTAAGGCTACGCTCATTTACGAGCTAAAGTCCTTGTTTCTTCATCTTCTATACATTTCTAAACTTTTGGTTTCAAAACGAGCAAAGCAATTAAGAGCCCATGGAAAACCATAGATGCAAAGGGTGCCTTACACCTTCCCTTTGCATAAATTACCCCCGAACTCAGATTTCTTTAAAAGGTTTTTTTCTGTTTCTTTTAGCCTTTCTAACTTGTTTGGATAAAATAAAAGTCGGTGGCGACTCTTGCTTACCGTACATTTTCGATTATAAAAAGTCAGTTCACCGTATTACAGACACCAAATTTCTCTCTCCACACTTTGTTAGTACCAACTCCAGGTTTTCCAAGTATCTTTGAAATGACTCTCCAAAGACTAAAAAGTCATCCATAAATACTTCCCCAAAACTATCTATGAGATCAGAGAAGATGGCCATCATGCATCTTTGAAATGTTATAGGAGCATTACACAAGACAAATGGCATCCTTCTATATGCAAGGGATCCATAGGGACATATGAATGTAGTCCTCTCTTGGTCTTTAGGGGCTATTACAATCTGATTATAGCCTGAATATTCATCAAGAAAACAATAAAACTTTTTTCCAGTTAGCCTATCAAGCATTTGGCCAATAAAGAGAATAGGGAAATAGTTTGTCCATGTAGCCTTGCTTAAATTCCCGTAATCCATACAAATCCTCCAACCAGTAACTTCTCTTGAAGGAATCAACTATTTCTTCTCATTCTAAATTACAGTTATACCACCTCTCTTTGGAACACATTGAATATAATTCACTCACACATTGTTAACAATGAGGTAGATAATACATGCATCTAGCCATTTAATGATCTCCTTCTTCACTAGATCCTTCATGATGAGATTCAATATTATTAGGCACTCTATGATGTTTTGGGCATTCTATTGCAGAAGTATTTTATGCATGCATATGGTAGGACTGATCCCTTTGGTGTCAGATATTTTCCAAGCAGTTTCTTTCTTGTGCCTCTTCAGAAGTGTTAGAATTTGACATTTTTGCTCATCAGATAGAACAGCAGCAATGATAACATGCAACTTTTGTCCTGCCTCTAGGTAAGCATATTGTAAGTGTGCACGAAGTTGTTTGAATTCCAATTCAGGGGGTTTCTTTATGGATGCGACATTGTGTTCCACCAAATCAGCTATAATATTCAGAGTCTCGAAGTGTTTTACTCTTTCTTCACTTGGGAAGTGAGGTCCACACATGATAACTTCTCTTACCAATGTAATCTTATCTTCCTTCCCTGATTCTTGTTCCAACTCATCCTAGCTTTTAGTTATTTACTAGTGAACAAGGGAATCCAAACTAGAGATTAATGAGTAATAAGCTAAGTCATCTTCCGGATAATTTAATGGATTAAGGACATTGCATACCATTTGCTATCCATTTAATCTCATATTATCCCTTTTCAACATCTATCAAAGTTCTTCAGTAGAAAGAAATGACCGTCCCAAAAGAATGAGAGTGTCTTCCTGATCAGTGCATTTTGATGCACATTTCTTTATGTTTATACTTATGTATTTCCATACTTTACCTTGGTTATTTTTCTATTTTAATGTGTTTTTATAAATCAGTTTATTTTTGCACTTATTTGATTTTCGCACTCTATTTTCAGCATTAGTAGTCTGCACTAAAATGATCATAACTGGAGCTTCGGGAATTGGATCGACGCGTTCTAATAATCGTCGGAAATCTAAGAGAAAGAGCTACATCTTTCATTTTGGAGTAAAAGGCAAATTCGAAATGCATAGTTCCCATAATTTCGTTGAAGTTTCAGTCATTAGAATAATTTGTTTTTGGATCATTACTTTATGGGCTTGGGTTATCTTTTTGACCCAGTTTGAGTTAGTAAAAAAGAAAACCTTATTTTGTTTTATTAGGGTTGACAGCCGCTAGAATAATTTAGACCTTTTTTTTGCCACAAATTTTACTATTGCTTTCATGATTAGAATGAAGAACTAATTTCCGAAGGCAAATCCTGCTGCTTATGGATTCCATTGCTTTGAGGTTATTCTAATACTAATTTAAATTCGATTTCTGTTCAATTCTTTTCTATGAAATCATTTGCTTAATTTGATTATAATTGTTTGCTTAATTCGATTTTTGTTTATAGGATAGAATTGATTAAATTCGATTGTATGCATGTTCCTAAATTTAATTGCGTGTTATCGTTTGCTTAATTCGTTAACTCGTCATATTCTTAACCGTTTGCTTAATTCGGTAAACAGGAACATAACTCATATAATTTTGATAAGCGCTTGTCTGATTAATCTCATAATCGAATAAGATCGAAGCCGTTTAGGGATTGGTGTTATTATAACCGATGATAAGTCGGAACCCGAATCAGTAGGATTAGCCGTTTAGGGATTGGTTTTACCATGGGTTGATCAAGAAGCTAAAGAGATTTTACCACGAGCTGATCTCAAACCTAAATAAAGGCTTGATCACACAGTCCCAAACCAAAGGTTTTTACGTGTTTAGAGGCTAACCAACAAATAATTCCTAAATGGATACTATTCAACCAAGGTGTATACAAAAGATTCCCTTGGTGAATTTTACAATTGTACCCTTCCAGAATTACAACTTATCCTCATTCACAAAAGAACTTTCTCGTAGAAGCACTTCGGCTAAAATACTAGTGAGAGAAAGTAAAATAAATGTTTAGAGAGAGAGGGAGAGAGAATGAGAAGTGTCAAAACACGGTTCTGGATAATTTCAAATGAGGGAAGGTGTAACACCCTAATCCTCGACTTAACATAATTACGATAATATAATAAATAAACTCCACAATTAGAGTGCTACTCGTGATCCACAAATCAAAACAAACACAAACCAAGTAATCTTTTTTTAAAATACACAGTGGAAAACAATCATGTTTGACATCATAGTTTCATCGATTCGCATAAATGCCAAAAAAGACTTAACATCTTCAAAATAGCATAGAAGCGGGAAATAAAATAAAGAATAACCCATTCCCTCACAGTTACATATCATAGTGACTCCACTACGACTCAAACAAATAAGAAACTAAGGAGGCATAACCTTCCTCTACCTCAAGCAGCTGCTCCTTATCCTGCTCGCATGTACTCAATAGGAGCATAGACACCATAATTAAACAAAAAGGGGTGAGAATACACTCAAAATATGTTAGTGGTGTAAAATAAAGAAAGGATAGGATAATTCACATAATCATCACACAGACGTACTAATCACAACAAATCACCAATCACATCACGAATTCTCAACCAATCAACAACACCATGAATAAATTATTAGATATGCAAACATATATGCAAATGTACTCCTCAACTGAATCTATATGCATGTGGTCCCATTTATGGACAACACATACCCATTTCGCTTTTGATTCCATCTTGGAACCATAGCACACCAAAATCACTACTAATCACCATATAGTAACACTTCACTAATCCCTCACTGAAATTAGCTACTCGCTCCCGATTCACACCATAAGACCAAAGCACACCAAAATTTCTACTAATCACCATATAGTAACACTTCACTAATCCCTCACTGGAATTAGCTACTCGCTCCCAATCCACACCATAGGACTAAAGCACACCAAACTAAACCGAAGTTCGTGCACCACGGCACATGATTTCAAAAATAATATGCAAATACACATATGTACAATCAACCCCTTTTTTGACCTTGTACATCGCCAATAAGGCCACCTCAATTCAACAAATATAAGACACACACACATTCAACAATGCAACATTACCAAATTCATCGCCATTCATAACATACAAACAGATTCACCAATTAACCATCATATAATTATGCACTTACAACAATAATACATAATTAATCATCATATAATTATGCACTTACAACAATAATACATAATTAATCATCATATAATTATACACTTACAACACATAGTAAATTTACCACATATCATTAACAACATCACTAAACAACATTACATACATTCCATATAATTGCTATGCCATTTAAATAGTAACATTTAAGTAATTCAATTATTATTCAACAACGATTATCAATTGCTCTTCAACAACCATTTCTCATTGAAATATCATCGAGGAGAATTTTATCCACCACAACAATTAAGCTTCTTTAATCATCATTAACTGTTAATGACATTACACCTTAATTAAAATAGTATATTCACGTCCTTAAATTCATATTTAGGCTCTTAAGGCATCATTATGAGATAATACTACATGTTAGCTTTCCAAAGCTTCAAACCGCGTCTCAAACGGTGTTACAAAACTCAAGTTATGGTATTTTTCATTAGAGGGAAGTCATGAGGGCTTAGGGAAGTCATACAAAACTGAGTTTTTACCCATGGCCAGTTCGTCGTTAAGTCCAAAAACTTGCGGGGAAATGCCTGAAATTTATTTTTTTGCATTTTCCCACCATTGGAGGACCTATGGATCTCTGATTTTGATTTCCTAAAAACAAGAACGCTAAAAAAAATATACACTTCGATTATCCACTAACATCTCACTAGTATAACACAAATTTTTGCATTTTAATTAACCCACTAAGCACTTATTATACACCTAACAAACTAAATTATCATGAGTTCAAGTTTAAAATCAAAATTCAACAACATATCAAGGGCAATCTTCAATTTTAAAATTTATTTCAAAATTTCATATATAAATTTCAATATGTAACAGAGCACGAAAATATACATCAAACATGATAGTTGTCATGAACTTATCATTAACACATACAAGGTTCATAAACATAACAATGGTGGAATGAAACCTATCAGAGGGTGAGGAACCTTCACTATCCCATCATGAAATAAACCCATTGAAGAGAAATCCCCCCTTACCTTATAATTCCAGCAAAAGCACATTCCAGCTCTAACAATGGATGTTTTTCCTTCTCATAAGCCTTTTCCCCCCTTTTGTCCATTTCTCTTAAAACTCCAAAAATATGTACTGACAACTCTGAGGTTCCCAAAACTCCTTTTTATTTTAAAAACCCTAATTATCTTCTTTTGCTATCCATTTTTCATCCTTACTTATTTTCATGATCACCAAAGTAGTGTTATGCTCCAAGAATTAGCAACTACTAGTCATATGTCCCAAGAAAAATACTATAGTTGTGTTATGCTCGTTGCACTCTAAATTTCCCGAAGTTGTGATTAACGCTTTGAATGGGTTAGTGATATTATTTTCAATACTCATATTTAACTTTAGAATTGAATAGTTTTTATTCATGTTTAATTTTAATCGACATGTGTAGAGCGATGGAGGAATTTAATGCGGGCAAAAAGAATCTTATTGGTCAAAAGCCATGCTATGTTAAACCAAAAGTAAGTTTATTACTTGTGGTTTTTGACATTATATTATTTGTGTGTATTAGTGTGAAATAAATAAATCAAAATTATTTTTAGTGGTGAAAATAACCTGACAATTATTCTTGTGGATACTATGTTATGGGAAATATGCTCCATATTGTCTCTAGATGCTTTACAAATGGATGGATGAAGAATAAGGTATTAGCTTATTCCATATATACACGCATATGTATACTTATAAGTTAAGATTGTTATTTTTAGCTTATCAAACTTTAAATTTTGATCTAATTATAGAAGGTTAGCAACCAAACACCATACTCGAAAGAAGAAATTGATGACATTCGATCATGTTGGGCCAATTTATTCTTATCTTGTTATGAATCTCTACAACAACAATAGTTATTCTTGGTTGCGGTAATCTTAATTTATATATGAACATAAGTTTTGTCATTTTGATATGAAAATATGTAAATGTCAAATATGTGTATTCTGTCTTGATGATAAAAACATGTAAATTTGTATATTTTGTTTAAAATGATATGATATATTCCAATTATGTTACATATTTTATAGTTTCTTTTGTGTAAGAAATAATACATGCAGGTTAATAGATTTATAATGATATGATACAAACTAGTGAAAATGATTCAGAAAAAATACACGCCAGTGAAATTGGTACAAATACAGAAAAAAATGAGATTAAACCCCTTGGTTATCACATAAAGTCGAGGTAAAAGAATAACTTATTACCTTGGATTTTAAATAAAAACGAAAGGTATATGACGTGTGCAATAAAATTTAAAAAATAAAAATATGCAGTTCCTTGGGATCGAACCTATGACCGTTTAACACTTTAACCTCGATGTTTAAAACACCGAGGTGTTAAGTGCTAGCTTTTCATGTCGTCCTTCATTACCTCGCCTGGGTATCCAAGATTAAATGCATTTCGCGATCGACGTTACAAGTGTTATTTGTAGTAGTGTCCAACCAAGTAGTAAAACTGAGAATATAGCAGTCGAGTCTTCTCCTTCAATGGTAGATCTAAGTGGTCACTCCTCGTTCCATAAACGGTTGATTCAAGCGGTTAGTCTTCCTTACACGAGAATCTTGGAGAGGTTATTCTTCAAGCTACTAAACAAACTTTAAAAGCTTTTATCACGTCTGAGTTCATGAACCTTAAACCTTAGGTTTTACACGGGCTAACCTGTAACCTGGATGATTTTAATATCGAGCTAATCTCAAATCTTATTCAAGCTTTTACCAAGGGCTAAGCTTTAACCTAATATTGGTTTTACCACTGGCTGACCAAGAACCTAAAGAGATTTTACCACAGACTGATCTCGAACCTAAACAAGGGCATGATCACACATCTCCCAAACCAAATATTTTTATAGGTTTATCTTTTAACCCACAAATAATCCTTAAATGGATAATATTCAACCAAGGTGTATACAAAATATTCCCTTGGTGAATTTTATAGTTCTTCACTTCCAAAATTAGAACTTATCCTCACTTACAAAAGAAATTTCTCGTAGAATTACATTGTATTGGTAAATTCTTTTTTGGGTCATGAAAGTGGTTTTTCCTCTACGTGGATCGTACATCAGTATTTGGTTATAGCCAAATGACGCGTCCATGAAGGACAAAAGTTTGTATATAAAGGAGTTATCAACTAAATTATTTATGCTTTGGAGCGGGAAAGAATCTTTAGGGAATGCCTTGTTCAAGTTAGATTAGTCAACATAAATTGTCCACTTCCCAAAGGCTTTTTTGACTAGCACCAAAATAGATAACCATTTTCTATACTTTAGTTCGAAAATGCAATTGGCATCTAATAACTATTGGACGATCTTCGCAATTGCTTCCACCTTTTCGGGGACTGTTATCTTCGTCTTTGTGATATGTACCAGGTGTCAGGATCTACATTCAACTGGTGGCATGTCACACATGAATCTATCCCTGACATCTTGTGGTGGGGGGACAATGAAGATATTGGGATTAGCTTTCAAATAATTTACCAATCTCTCATTGATTGCGGTGGGTAAGTCGACTCAAATCTATACAATTATCAAAGGGTTGTTATCCGACTGGATAGTCTCAAAATTTCCATCCAGGATTAGTCTCATGTTTTTAGCTTTAACCCCATTCACAAGCTCTAATTCGTTGTTCGGCGGATGCTCTTCATTGCAAGCGTCGAGGTTGGCTATGCTTGTCGCCTGACTATTCTCCTTAACTATTTTCCTTAGATGATGGAGGCAGCAAGATGTTTCTTCATAATCGCTTGTATCTAACGAGTTTTAAGGGGCCAACTTTGATTATGACAAATTTATCAAATTCGTCATGATACTTCAACATTAAGTGTACTAGGAATGCTACAGGGTCTGGTGTTGCTAGGAACAATCATCCTAGGATTCCGTTATGCGCACTTTCACATGATGTCACAAGAAAGCGAACGCTTACCGTCCTTTTCCACTCCTTTCCCCCAAGGATACTAGTAGATAGATATGTCTGCACGAAAAAATGGAGGAATTTTTAAAAGCAAGCAAACTTTTCTCTTTGCAGTATTTCATATCTTGCAATCTTAAACCTAGCCTAGAGAGAATTTCAAGGTAGATCAAATTAAAGGAGCTTCTGTTGTTCACCAGAACTCTAGAGATGGAATGATTAGCAATGATAGTAGTAATGATTAGAGGAAGATTGGTATTAAAGTTTCCACATGCTTTCTCCTTATCAATAAACCTTATGGTCGGTCTTTCATCGTCTCGTTCGTCGAACAAAGATGAGAACTTGTTAGAGGATGGTGGGAAAGATTCGACTTTATTCGATGGGTCTCCTTTAATGCTATCAGTGGGGAGAACTAGATTAAGTCTCAATTCATGAACCTTCGGGATCAAATCCATTTGATCGCGAGTGTCAAATTTAATGGAGATCTAAAATGGAAAGATTTGATCGTGGAATTTCATAGGAATAAAATGTTATTTCCCAAAGACGGTGACACTTTTTTGTTCCGGAACCAGAACTGTTGATGCATTTCTGTAGGGAGGCGTGTAGTGTTCTGTTGAGATGGTGTGGGTGGGTTTGCAATGTTAGCACTCTAACGCCCCATGTCATTTTGAGAATAGTGAAAAATGGAGTGAAATTTTGAATTAGAAAATCATACATTTTTTGGCACCAAGGTGAGTATTTAGAGGATATTTTGTATTGGGCTTTTAGGATCTTTTGGGCCTTAGACCGGTTTGGAACACTTTATTTTAAGGCACAAGTAAATTTCATTGTCGCACCACGACTATATCACACATGACGATTACATTCAACCTTATTTGGAGCATGTCGTATTTGGTCATGTTATCAAATTCACATCCTACGCAATTGATGCTAAGTTTATCACCACTCTCCTAGAACGATGGCGACACGAGACACTCATTTTCCATCTTCCAACCGGTGAATGTACCATAACACTCGAGGACATGTATATGTTATTGGGTTTACCTATTGATGGTAAGGTAGTAAATGAGTTTAACCAACGTAGATGAGTCAATATAAGAGAAATAGTTGGATACTTTGTTGACACAAGATGATAAGTGGGGTCAAAATATTAAACTTACGTGACTTAAAAATTTAAACAATCATATGATATTAACCAAAATATTTATCGAGCAAAAATATTAATTAAAGATAGAATTTATATCATGCTACTAATAGGTGTATTTTTATTTCCAGATACTTCGAGTTGTAGTGTACATATTATGTATTTATCCTTTGTTAGGAAATATGGATAAATAAGATCATATAGTTGGGGTTTCGCTTGTTTGGCGTGTCTGTATAGATCTTTATATACAATTACAAAGGTAGGTCTATCTAATTTTGTTGGATGTGTCATATTTCTCCAAGCATGGGGTTGGTTGAGAGTGACGTCCTTTGCTCCTGTAAATTGTCGCAACTTTAGATCCCCATATGCAACAATGTAAGTTTTTAACCTCATAAATAGTTCTATTTACTTAATTTATACTATTAACTCTAAATTGTTTATTTTGATTTTTGACTTATGAAAGATGTCCTTAATAATCCATCATGACTTATCAATATCTCTTAGATCACCTGGGACCAAGTGATGTATCACAACTAAACTATTCATTTCATAATAATTTATTTTTAGTGTTAACTTTTTTTAAACTAACAAATACATTTTCTGTAATAGTTTATTTGAAGGTCAAATCTAGGGCTAGAAGATCATCATGAAAGGAATGAAGATTATGCAACCGTTTGGACTACAACAACACCGATTATCATGTTCACTATTATGGATAAATACCATAGTAATCGTGTGAAACTTTAGTTTGGCATGTATCAAGAAATCCTATATCCTCCGAGGTGATTTAAAAAATACCACAACAGTAAAGTCTCGGACCAATGGATCTACGACAATTGGAAAAACTACGCCGAGTGTCATTAATAGAGACACCACCACAACGTTGTCCTACGAATTTGTAATGTCAACTGAATCTAAACCAACTCCTCATTACATGTACCGACATAGGTCGGTTACAATTGTGATTCTGTTCGAACCTGGATACCTGGTTGAGCTACGTCAACATGCATCATCCTTAAATGCCCAACAAAACCAACAAATCACTAAAACTCATCTCACAATCCAACAAAATTACCAACCCACAAATACTGAAACTCAAAACCAATACATGCTACACACAATAAAAAAAACCTAGGGCATATCCCATTCTACAAATAACAACCACAAGATTTTTAAATTTCAGATATGGGAAAAGAAACTATAGTTTCATGTCCTAACACTATTCAATGTCATCCCTACAAGTACTTGAGGAGATTCGAAGAAGACTTATACGACATACAAAAGAAATTCGTCCGTGCGAAATCGGTTACCACTTTAATCAATCATGTCACAATTAGGGATGACAATGGATACCCATGGGTACAGATACTAGTCTCCTGCTACCCATCAATTTAATAAAAATGATATCCATATCCGTCCCATACCCGTGTGGATATCTGCCGGGTGGGTATCCGTGATATTTTAAATATCCGCGGGTATTTACGGATACCCATTGATACTTTTTTTAATTGAAATTTACTAATTTTTTATATATTTAATAGAAAATTTATCTTTTTATTAATAGAAAAGTATGTGTTATACATTTACTATATTAAATTAAAAAACATCTTATAATGAATTTTGATGTAGAATGTGAGAAAATGTTAAAAGAATATTTAAGTATACTAATTGATATTAAAAAGATATTCAAGTATATTAATTTTAAAAGGATATTTAAGTAATTTTAATCACTATTAACAGATATAGATACCCGCGGATATGGATACCATCAAATCCGTATCCGTACCCGTAAGTAAACGGGTAACTAAATATCCGTTTATAATATCCGTGGATACCCGTTAAGCTATCCAACTTGTGCCCGTGACGGATTTTATCCGCGAATATGATTTTTTTTCCATCCCTAGTCACAATCAA
Source organism: Vicia villosa (assembly GCF_029867415.1). Taxonomy (NCBI): domain Eukaryota; kingdom Viridiplantae; phylum Streptophyta; class Magnoliopsida; order Fabales; family Fabaceae; genus Vicia; species Vicia villosa. The sequence goes on along the minus strand of NC_081184.1, from coordinate 121,402,851 downwards.
TATGTAATTTAACTTTAATTATACTACATTAACATTTTATTTATATTAAAATTATAAAAAAAATATAGTAGTTCATTTAAATTCAATTAGTGCAATCTATAAAAAAGAAAATTTCTTTAGCCACCTCCCTATGGGGGTCACTCCCTGCGAAAACCCCACTTTACCCTGCTTCGGAAATGAACTTCCGAAATATTTTTTTTTCTAAATTTTTCCAGACTTCGGAAGTGCATCTCCGAAAAAATCCCAAAAATTGGGATTTTGATTAATTCGGAGATGCATCTCTGAAAAAAAAAAATCCCAAAAATTAATTTTAGGATATTAATTAATTCACATATCATAAATTTGATATAATTTATAGGTAATGAATGATAATTATTATATATTTTGATATAATTTATGAGTTATGAATAATAATTATTATATATTTCTATTTTGATTCATATTTTAAAATTTAAAATAATTTTAATTAAAAAAATTGAAGTAATTTCACTTACAAAATGAGTTATAATTTTTTATTTATATATTTATATTAATTATTATATATTTTAAAAAAAATTAAAAAAATGAGTGTTTTAATTTATATATTTATATAATAAATATAATAATTATTATATATTTATAAAAATTATTATATATTTATATATTTATATAATAATTATTATATATTAATTATAAATATATTTATATATTTATATAATAATTAAAAAAATTAAAAAATGAGTGTTTTAATTTATAATAATTATTATATATTTATATATTTCACTTACAAAATTAATAATTATTATTATATATTTATATATTTTTATTCTGATTCATAATTAAAAATGAGTTATAATTATTTATTTAGTTTAAAAAAATTAAAAAAAGATTTTGTCTTAATTTTATTTAATGAAAAAATTTTATATTTAATTCTATATAAGTTTGTATAATTCAAAATTTACTTAATGTTTTTGATTTATATAAGTTAGTAAAATAATTTTTTACTTTAAAACTGTTTAGGAAATTGATTCACCTTGATTTTATACCTATTAATTGTATTGATTCACCTTGATTTTAATTTTTTAATAATTATTCAATTCTTTCGGAAGTGTATATCCGAAACATTCCAAGACCAATTTGGTCTTGGAATATTTCGGATATGCATCTCCGAAAACACCCCTCCCATATTTTCGGAAATGCATCTCCGAAAACTAAAAAAAATGGGATGTTTTCGGAAATGCATATCCGAAGATACCCCCTCCCATATTTTCGGAAATGCATATCCGAAAACTCAAAAAAGGGGTGTTTTCGGAAATGCATCTTCGAAAACACATTTTTTTCAATAAAAGTACGTTTTCGGAAATGTATTTCCGAAAAAAAGGGTATTTTGGTAAATTCGCCAGAGGTGTCTAAAAAGGTTAGGAGGTGAGTAAAGAAATTTTCATAAAAAATAGGAGAATAGGCCAATTGATTTGATACGGTTTGACTTCTTCCGTACTTCTTCCAAACATGTCGCTCGCGCAAATTAGATCTATATGAGGTCTTATTTTAAAAAAATGGATATTTTAAAATTAAAATTGAAATGTTAGGTATTTGGAAAATAAAATTATGTAATATAGATATTGAGGTAACAAATTCCCTATTTTTACTAGCCAAAAGAAAAGAAGAAAAAAAAACCGATTTATTTTACCAAAAACTGAAAATGAAATAACAGGACATTAAATTTTGCATATTTTTTTGCACTTTATGTGTCAGTCCCCCATCCTATATTTATTGCAAGGTCAAACTAAACAAAGATAGGTAAGCAAGAAAATTGTACATATATAACTGATTCCAATGTTTAGCAGAGTTAAATGTGATGGGACAAGCATGCAAAAAAGCAGAAAAATTAACATCAATAGTTGAACAAATCTGTGTACTGTATTTTATCTTTATAGGATTTTGTTGTTGAGATTAATTCAAAACTGTATAGTTTTCTTTGTTTTAGTTAAGCTACTATTGGTTAGTTATCCTAGCTGGCAGGTGTGTGTGTGTCACTTATAAATAGCCAACATTATGTAAATAAACTGGTTACACTTGTTAATAGAAGCTTTGAGACTTTTCTCTATTACCTTACTCTCTCCCAACTCTTATTGCTGCGCATAATCTTTTCAACACAAATCTGTGTTCTAACAATTGGCATCTAGAGCCTGGTTTCGATATCAAGGATACTGTGAAGTGATAGCTTATGGTCAGAAAAGATGAATAGCAACGGTCTTGGATCAAATATTTTGGTTCTTGATAGCAAGAACTGGGATCGATGGAGTGCACTGATGAGATCTCTGTTTGGAGCACAAGAAGTGAGTGATATTGTGCAGAGTGGCTACGAGGATTTGGTGGTAAATCCAACCGATGCACAGAGAAATGCATTCAAAGAAGCCAAGAAAAAAGACTGTAAAGCCTTGTTTTACATCCAGCAGAATGTCGATAATCAACACTTCGAGAAGATATCAAAAGCAACAAGATCCAAAGAAGCGTGGGACATCTTAGAAAGCTATTACAATGGTGGAGAAAAGGTGAAACAAGTGAAGCTGCAATCCTACAGAAGAAAGTATGAGATGATGCAGATGGAGGAAGATCAAAAAGTAAGTGACTACTTCTCGAAGCTAATTGCCATTGTAAATCAAATGAAAACCTGTGGGGACAATATTACAGATCAAATGGTAGTAGAAAAGGTACTGAGATCTTTGAGTCAAAAGTTCGATTTCATAGTTGTAGCTATCCAAGAAGCAAAGGATGTGAAAACAATGAAGATCGAAGAATTGCAAAATTCACTAGAAGCACATGAACTCCTGGTGTTTGATAGAAGTTCTGAGAGATCAATTCAACAAGCCCTTCAAGTTCAGACCTGCAAGAAAGAAGGAAATCAGAAGGATTTCAGAAGAAAAGGAAAAGGCAAGCCAAGCTGGTCCAAGAGTGGAAAGAACAAGGGTGAGGACAAAGCTGAATCTTCAAAAGGAGGAGGCTTTGGCAGAAATCAGAACAAGAAGAAGGACTTTGACAAAAGCAAGGTGAAGTGCTTCAACTGTGAGAAGCATGGACATTTTGCTGATGAATGTTGGTTCAAAAAGGAATCAGTTGAAGAAGCAAATTTGGCCCATGGAGATGAATCTGGTACAGTGCTGCTGATGGCCACAACCAGTGATGAAAGAATTAAGAATGAGGAGTGGTTTCTTGATTCAGGTTGTTCAAACCATATGACCTCACATAGAGAATGGCTGACAAAGTTTGATACAAGCAAGAAGACAAGTATCAAACTTGCTAACAACAATTGCCTTGAGGCAGAAGGCAGTGGAAATATAGTGATTAAAGGAAATAATGGCAAGAGAGTCATTATTGAGGATGTGATGTATGTTCCTGAGATGAAGTGTAATCTCATGAGCATTGGTCAACTAGTGGAGAAGGGATTCTCAGTAACCATGGATGGTAATTCTCTGAAGCTGTTTGATTCAAGGAAGAACTTGGTGCTCAAATCAAACATGTCAAAGAATAGAACATATAGGTGCAACATATCAAGTGAAAACATGATGTGTCTGTCAGCTGCAGTAAGTGAAAATGCTGAAGAATTATGGCACAAAAGGTATGGCCACTTAAACTTTAGAAGTCTTAGTGAATTGAATTCTAAAGAACTGGTGTATGGCCTGCCAAGACTGAATGTCAGAAAAACCATCTGTGAAGTGTGTGTTAAGAGTAAGCAAAGTAGAGGTCCATTTGTACCTGAAGCACCAAAGAGAGCTAATGTGGCACTGCAAGTAGTCCACTCAGACATCTGTGGACCATTTGAAGTGTTTTCATTAGGGGGAAGCAGATACTTTATCACATTTGTTGATGAATTCACAAGGATGATATGGCTGTATACAATTAAGCTAAAGAGTGAGGCTTTAGAGGTATTCAGAAAGTTCAAAGTCTTAATAGAAAAAGAAAGTGACAAGTCTATTAAGATCTTAAGAACTGATGGAGGAGGGGAATACACCTCAAAAGAATTTGAAGCTTTCTGCACCAATCAGGGAATTATGCATGAAGTAACAGCACCATATACACCTCAGCATAATGGATTAGCTGAAAGGAGGAACAGAACTTTACTGAACATGGCAAGGAGTATGATCAAGCAAAAGAATCTACCACATAAATTTTGGGGGGAAGCAGTAACTACAGCTGCTTACATCCTAAACAAATGTCCTACAAAGAAGCTGAAATTGAAAGTACCAGAGGAAGCTTGGTGTGGAAGAAAACCCAGTGTGAAGCATTTCAAAGTTTTTGGATCCCTGTGCTATAAGCATGTACCAGATGCTAGAAGAAGCAAACTTGAAGATAAAAGTGAAATCATGATACTTATAGGCTATCACCCCACAGGTGCCTATAAGCTCTATAACCCTGCAACTGGAAAGGTACATGTCAGTAGAGATGTGATTGTGAATGAAGCTGAAAAGTGGAGATGGGAAGAGGAACCAGTGTACAGTGGAGAAAACCAACAAAATTGCATTTATCCTGACTCAAGTGATGAATCAGAAAATGAAGAAGTGGACAACGATGATACAGGTGATTCAGAAAATGAAGAAGTGGAACTGAATAATGAAAATGAACATGTAGAGGTAGAAGGTACTATGAGACCTGAAAGAATCAGACATGCTCCAAGGAGGTTGAATGACTGTGAAGTAATTTCAGATAATGCAGTAAATGATGAAGGTGATATTATTCACTTTGCATTATTAGCTGACTCTGAACCTATCAATTATGAAGAAGCATTGAAGATAGATGCTTGGAAGAAGGCCATGGTGGATGAGCTCAATTCAATTGAGAAGAATCACACATGGGAGCTAGTTAACTTGCCAGACAAGAAAAAGAAAATAGATGTAAAGTGGGTGTTTAAGTTGAAATTAAATCCTGATGGAACAATTTCAAAACACAAGGCCAGGTTGGTAGCTAGAGGCTTCTTGCAAAAACATGGTATAGATTATAATGAGGTGTTTGCCCCTGTTGCGAGGCTTGAAACTGTGAGATTAGTAGTGGCCCTAGCTTGTAAAAGAAGATGGTCACTTCATCATCTAGATGTCAAATCAGCCTTCTTAAATGGTCCACTTGAAGAGGTTGTGTTTGTGTCACAGCCCCCTGGGTTTGAAATACAAGGCAAGGAGAAAATGGTGTATAGACTTCATAAGGCCCTGTATGGCTTAAAACAGGCCCCTCGAGCCTGGAACAGAAGGATTGACCAGTTCCTAACTCAAATAGGTTTTACAAAGTGCACAGTAGAATTTGGTGTATATGTGAAAAATGCAAAAGAAGAAGAAGTCATGATAATCTGCCTATATGTGGATGACCTTCTAATCACTGGAAGCAAAATAGCAAACATTGAGAAAGTGAAAAACAAACTGAAGTCTGAATTTGAGATGACTGACTTGGGTGAACTCTCATTCTTCCTTGGTATGGAATTTATGAAGACAAAGACAGGATTACTGATGCACCAGCAGAAGTACATTGGTGAGTTACTTGAGAAGTTTGAAATGAGTAAGTGCAACTCAACCTCAAATCCATCAGAGACAAACTCAAAGATTGATGAGTGCAGTGATGAAGAGAGAGTGGATCCAACACTGTTTAGACAAATAGTTGGTTCACTAAGATACCTGTGCAATAGCAGACCCGATATATGCTACTCAGTCAGTGTGATTAGCAAATTCATGCAGGATCCAAGAAAAACTCACTTGATGGCTGCTAAAAGGATACTTAGGTACATAAAAGGCACAAAGGAGTTTGGCTTGTTGTTCCCAAGTGGAAACAAAAGTGAAAGGGATGAACTAATTGGGTACTCGGATAGTGATTGGTGTGGAGACATCATAGATAGAAGGAGCACTTCTGGCTATGTCTTCAAGTTCAATGAGGTTAGCATATCATGGTGTACCAAGAAGCAACAGGTGACTGCACTCTCATCCTGTGAAGCAGAGTATATTGCAGGGACATTTGCAACATGTCAAGCAATGTGGCTGAATTCAGTAATGAAGGAGTTAAGGTGTGAAGTGATGAAGCCTCTCATACTCAGAATTGACAACAAGTCGGCTATTAGTCTTACGAAGAATCCAATCTCACATGGCAGGAGTAAACACATTGATACAAGATTCCATTTCATTAGAGAACAAGTAAATAATGGGATGGTTGAAGTGCAGTATTGTCCAACTGAAGTGCAGCTAGCAGATGGTTTCACAAAGGCTCTAAAGCTTGACAGATTTGAGTTCTTGAGAAACAAGCTTGGTGTTATAAGTGCTAAACAGTTATGAATTAAGGGGAAGTGTTGAGATTAATTCAAAACTGTATAGTTTTCTTTGTTTTAGTTAAGCTACTATTGGTTAGTTATCCTAGCTGGCAGGTGTGTGTGTGTCACTTATAAATAGCCAACATTATGTAAATAAACTGGTTACACTTGTTAATAGAAGCTTTGAGACTTTTCTCTATTACCTTACTCTCTCCCAACTCTTATTGCTGCGCATAATCTTTTCAACACAAATCTGTGTTCTAACATTTGTTTCCTGAAAAGGAAGCTAGTCCAAATGAGGGGAAGTCACACTGCTACCCTAGATATACCTACCACAATCACACATTGTTTCATACACATAAATGAATGTGTTCAAAAGTAGGTTTGCAGTTCAAGATAAAGTGTCTTAAAGTAAAATGTCATTTTCATTACCTTTTTTACTTTTATTTATTTATTTATTTATATTAGGTCACTTCATTGCTCTAGCTATAATATATAGTTGCAAATAATCTGGTATTGGCCACTTAAGAAGAAAAACTCATCTAGTGTTGAAGACAAACAAAAAGGTGTCTTTTATTTCTCCATACAATCTTAGTCTTGTTTCATGTTCATGCATGTTTTTATACATGCATGTTCTTTTTATGTGATTTGTTTCTTTATTGTATATTCTTCTTGTTCTTGTAGCTGTGTCTTATGTTTGTTATGTGCAGTAGCAAGGGAAGTCATATGGAAGGAGGTAGCTCAAAGTTGTCACAGTTGGAAGTGTTACAAAAAGAGCATGATGAAAAAAACTCCAAAATTCAAGAGTTGAAGAAACAGATTGAGTTAACAAAGCAGCGTTTGGAAAAGAAAGAGATGATGACAGGAGACAAAATGGGAAGTTTCAATGCCTTAAGCAACAAGTATAACAGTTTGAGGGAGGAATACAATGCAATGCTATTTGAAAAATCAAGAGAATCAAATTAGTTTTATCTCTAAACTTGTTATATTAGTCTCAAGATTTAGTTTTCATTGTTACTCTCTCAGATCTCATATATAAACAAATATTTTTATTTAGATTTATTTAATAAATCTAAATAATAAATATTTATTTATATGAAACTATAGAGAGTATTATTGGTAAAGTTTGTATATGTAGTCAATGCTATCTATATAAAATAAAAAAGTTTAAAATATTGTTTCTACATATTCGAAATTAAAATTCAATTGATGTAAGATTGAGTGTAGTATCTTTTAACATTAATAATCATCATCAGCATGATGAATGCATTAAACTAGATTGTCATTATGAAAACAAACTTAAAGAGTTCACGTGGATTTCAAACTTCAACAAAATTAGACGTGCATCATTCATTCAAGTAGAGCATCATCATAATCATGTAACAAACATATTAAAAAAGGAATCACATAACCCATAAATTCAATTAGGCATGCATTCAAATTCACAATCCCTAACCCCATAACATGCGTTTTTTCCCATTTATCTCAAGCTAAGTTTCTAACTAATATAACCCACCTTGAGAAAAACCTGATAATGGAGAAGAATAAAGAAGATGATGAAGAATTGAAGAGGTCCAAGTTGCCGTAAATTTAGTTCATTCTTGAATGTCAACAAACAACCAAAATTGAGGAACTTCTCCTTCCTCATCTCTGAGGCGCCCTCTCTCACTCTTTCAGTAGCCTCATGGTCGGAGCTACAACTCAGCAAGTCCGGGCACGCGCCCGGACTCAACCCCTCTTTTCGTTGTAAACTCTCTCATTTAGTAATCGTTTTTTAGACAATACCAGGGGTAAAATTAGTAATTTTTAGACAAAATTAAGAAAAAAAATTAATAAAAATAGGATGTGAAATTTTTGGACAAAATCAAGGGCAAAATTTTTAAACAAAATCAAAGACAAAATTAGTAGAAAAAGGGTATAAAATTAGTAAAAACAAGGTGTACAATTTTTGCCCAGGCTCCATAAAATTTCTGGCTCCACCATAGCCTCCTTTAAATTTTAATGATGAAGAATTAAAGATGTGTTGTAAAAGTTTCTTAGATCGTGAATGTTTATTTTAGGGGTGACACGGGCTGCCCGCTCTATCTTATGCCCAACGGGCCACGACCTCAACCCAACCTTGTCATTTTATGACGAGTGCGCGGGCTGGTCCAGTAGACCACGATCAATTTTACCACCCCTAATTTATTTCATAAACACTCTCAGACTCTCCAACAATAAGTTTTCATTAATTAATTTTAGATTTAAATACATTTTTGTTCTTATTTTAAAAGATAAATTTTAATCTCTCAATCTTAAAAATTAATTTTTTGGTTCTCCGGTTTTACATTTTCTATGTGTTTTGGTCCCAACTCATTTTAATGAAGTCACAACGCTTAAGTTAATAAAATTAATATAACACATGAACAAAATTGTCTCCAAAATATAATACATTCATTAAATTATTTATAAAGACACTTTCTAGTTAACAATACCGATTTTACAATAGAGTGAAAGACCAAAACTAAAAAACATTGAAACTTGACAATCAAAATGTTAGTTAAACAAGCTAAAGAATACTCACAAATAATGAACGACTAATTATGATGTTGTAAGTTGTGCATTTAATTCATTTGATCAACGTGAGGTTACGATTATGAGACTTTTTTTTATAGGCGATTATGAGACTTGTTGGTTAAGTAATGGTCTCAGCCTAACTACCTAACTAATTAACTAACTTGTTAAACCATTAACACCATTAACACCAAACAAAATTTAAGTATCTTATCCGTCCTGCATTCTTCTCCTTCACAACAATATTTTTTTTAGGTGTCTGAGTATTTTCTTTATAGCTACTAGATGAGATTTTCTAGACTCACTCGTAATCCTGCTAATGATGTTGCATAGCGGATGTCAGGTCTGCTAATTCATAAATTCTTGAATGAGTCTAGAATTTTCTTATACATGTTTGACTCTACCTTTCTTTTCTCTATGTATTATTAAGTTTTTCATTTATTTCAAATAGTTTTTTGAATGTGTTGCAATCAATCGTTTACTTCCATACATATTTATGTTGATGCATTACTACGCCTTCCTTGAACATTACAAATTTCATGCCCAAAAAATATGAAAGCCTATTATTGTTCCTTTTGGACTGGATGCATAATGCAAAACAACATAAAGTATACACGATGTTTTGGTAAAGAAAGGACACATGTGAGACATGATGTTCCAACTTGTGTGCAATATCTAGCCCTAGATAGCATGCCAAGTTTGCTGCAACTTGGAGTGAATTTACTGATTGGGTTTCAATTAGATTTGTTGCTATCTTTTAGAAATATGTGATTGTGATTTGTTTGACTGTTTGATTGAAGATCAAATCAATTTAATTGAAGATTTAAATTTGAATTTGAATTAAAAACAAATTATATCTTTTGTTGGAGGCTTTTGTGTAAATGCAAGCTTCTCAAGCATAGTGTGTTTTGATGAAGACAATATGGACATCAAGCTTTTATAAAGGATGTGCAAAAAGAATTTCAAGTATCAAGCAAAAATACATCATTTCAAAGTCTTGAAGAAATTGTGAAGATTCAAGAATCAAGCTAAAATGTCAAAGGTATAAACAATACTCACTTTGACATATAATTGTTCACAAATATTTTTTCATGCATATCATAAACATACTACAAAGTGTCATCCCTCAAAAGAACATTTAAAACCTTTTTTAAAGTTAAATTTCAAAATAAAGGTTTTAGGAACCGGGTTGTCCCTATGGGGAACCGGTTCCCAACATTCTCAGTTTTCAGCTCTCTGTGGTTTACTATGGGGAACCGGGTTGTCCCTAGGTGGGAACCGGTTCCTCAGTTCAAAATTTGAATTTTTCTGCTGTAACGTTCAGCAGGAACCGGGTTGTCCTAGGCAGGAACCGGTTCCTACTGAACCAGTGTGTTTTTTCATTGCATGATCTTATTCAAACGAATCCATTTTCTTACCACTTGATCATTGCATTGTTTCATGGAAAAATAACCATTCAAAGAGGTGTTTAACACATTATAAATACTACATATTTCAGAATCATTATTCACCTTCTTCATTAACAATTCATAAACCATATATTCTTCATCTTTCAATATTTCCAAGTGTTCATCAAATCTTATTTTCAAGTGAAACTTTCTATACACATTTTCATTGAGAAATCCATTCAAAGTTTCATGCATACATTGTGAACACTTATATTCATTTTGAGAATTGTTTATTTGAAGAAGAAGATCAATCCAAGATTGATATTTCTCTACAAACTTCTACTCAAATTATACTTAGAAATTATATCTTATTTTTCAGGATTGTTGAAAATAAGATTGTATTGTTTCCTTACTATCCAGGATTGTTGGAAGTAAGTGGTGTGTTTGAAGAGGATTGTTCTTCATTCACATTAGTGTTGTTTGATCTTAAAGGTGTTAAGAACCTTTGATCACCCTATAGGTTAGATAGTAGGCATAGGCTTGTACAATAATTCTAACTATAGTGAAATCTCTTTCGTGTTTGAAAGGGGACTGGAGTACTCTCGGATTGTGAGGGGAACCAGTATATATCGTTGTGTTCTTTATCTTTCCGTATTTACCGCTTTCATCACCATTACCAAGATAAAGATACAAACCATCAAAAGCCTTCAAACACTTAACCAAAAATAAGTACAAGTATTCTAAAAACCGTATAAATCTTTGAAAAACCTAATTCACCCCCCTCTTAGGCGCGCTCTGATACCAAATGTAAGTATAAGAGTGCGCCTAAGAGGGGGGGGGGGGGGTGAATTAGGTTTTTCAAAGATTTATACGGTTTTTAGAATACTTGTACTTATTTTTGGTTAAGTGTTTGAAGGCTTTTGATGGTTTGTATCTTTATCTTGGTAATGGTGATGAAAGCGGTAAATACGGAAATCTCCCTGACTTCCCTAATCACAGCTTCAATTTTCCGGCTAGACTAGCTAATGCAGGGGTCGCTAATTTTGTGCTTGACCATGGTGATTATTACCCGGATTTGGTTAGAGAATTTTACCATAATCTTAGGATAGTGACCGATGAGTTTGATGATTTCACGTTGTTGTCTGAAGTTTCAAATAAAGAAATATGTTTAGATGTTGAGGAATTTGGAAGAGTGTTAGGAATTCCATCTCAGGGCTTAGTACTCCTTCAAGGTAATATTCCGGAGGATTGGCAACCGTATAGTAAGATTGATGTTTTTGTGGATATGTGCCGACCAACTCAACGCGACACGGTTCGCCAACAGCTGGCTACCAAGTTTAACATGTTCGGTTCAAGCTTATCGGTGAGTGATAGGATGCTCCATCTTATCATTTCTTATGTTTTATTTCCAAAGAATTCTAACCATTCTAGGGTCAATGAGTTCGAGTTGATGGTTTTGCATGCTCTAAGACGTGGCATTGAAGTCAATTGGGCTCTTTCAATTATGCGCCACATGCAGCTTATGGATTCCCTTAAAGGAGGCTTACCTTATGCAAGGGCCATCTCTCATATTATTCGGAATGCTGGTGTTCTCCTCCAAAGGGAACCAAAGAAAAATATGGATGAACAAGAGTGTGCTATCACCACCGCTACCGCTCTTAAAAATACAGGAATAGTTACGGATCGTGAAGGTAGATTCGTTTACAAAGTTGATTTTGAGCCAACCGTGCCACAAGTTCCTCAACCTCCCGAAGGTGGATACACAATGGATATGATGTTTGCCAAGCTTTGTTCTATTCAAACATCTATTGATAACAACAAGCGGGAGAATAATTATGAGCATAACCTTATGAGAAGACAAATGCAGGAAATTCAACGGACTCAAAGGCGTATCTTGGCTCATTATGAGGGAGAGGAAGGAAGTGAAGAAGAAGATGAACAAGAGGATGATGATGAAGAACAAATGGATGAAAGTGACTAAATTATGTGCTTTAATTTCTATGTTATGTTTTCTTTCTATTATTAGTTTTTATTTATGTTTTCTAGACTTTGTTCCATTTATGTTTCGTGATGTTTAGGACTATTTGTGTTTGTGTTGTAATCGTAAAAAAAAACTACGTTTCGTATCGTTTAAATCATGTTATGTTTGTAGTATTTCATTTTGTGTTATCTTTGTGGTATTTCACATTGTGTTATATTTCATATACTTTTTCTCTTTTTCCCCATCCTTTTTGATAATAACTGTTAGGAGTAAATTAATGGTAAATTCATGTGTTAATATAAGTGATTTCTTCTCTAAACCAATGCAAAAATGTGATGAATCCATAGGTTTTTATTAAGAATTGAACTGAATAAGTTTAGTTCGTGCGTAAAGCAAATCGAATCACTTGTGGGTGTTATTGTTGCAGGTTTTGAGCTGAATAAGAACTTAAGAAGAACATGAGGAAGAAAGAAAGATGGAAGTCTCAAAGGCTGAATAAAAAGATGGAAAGTACAAAGGGCGCGCCGCGAGAGTTCCTAGGCGCGCCGCGAAAATACTTCTGTTTGAGGGCGCGCCGCGCCAGCCCGTTGCCGCGCCGCGGCCTCGGCGTTAAAAGCCCAAAAGTTCTGTTTTAAAGCCCTAGTTTTCCAAGTGGTTAGAGAGACTTTTTGGGGAGCGAAATTAGGAGAGCTATCTGATTCTGAAGCTGAGAACAACAATTGAAGGTGGATTCTTTACCAATCGAAGACATTCCATTGATGAAGATGAATTCCTCCATTGATTCTTGTATGTTCTTCATGTCTATGGAGAGCTAAATCCCTCTTGTTGAGTCTAAGGTAGTAGTTAACCTATGAATATACATTACCATTGATTAATCCCTGTGAACAATTGTTTGAATTTATTATCAATAAGAAACCTTGCTTTTAATTTACATCATTGTTGAATCTTTGATCGAAAGAAAGGATTTAACTTTTGCCCTAGGTTACTATATTGATTCAATTGCAATTTGCAGAGATGGAATTGTAATTGGGTTTTCATAATTATCGTTCTTAATTACTATTATCGTTATTGTGATTTGGAGAGATCGAATCTCATACCGGTAAAAGTTATCTAATTTGATTTGCAGACATGGAATCTTATTTGAGGATAAGTGAAGATAATGATTCAAAGGATTGTTCTATTGTGAATTAATTGATAATTGTATAGGATTAGGTTGATGAACCCTAAAGAATCAACATCTTTCTTTATTTGTTAACACAAAGTCCTTTACTTGCTTTTATTTTATTATTTGCTTTTGATATTATTATTAGTATAAAACAAACCAAACCAAATTTCTTAACTCAAAATAAACAACTATAGAACGGCAGTGATATTAACCAATCCCTGTGGATACGATATATTACAGAAAATATTTACCCACAAATACTTTCAACAAATTGGCGCCGTTGCCGGGGATTGGTGTCAATATTGCATGCATTGCAATAGTTCTTATTTTGAGTTTTAGTTTTTATTTTCTCTATTTGGTTGTTTCACGTGTTTGCTAGTTTTGCAGAAGATTGTGTATGTGCAACAAAGTTTCTAGCGATCAACTTCTTTTTGATCCCGAGATCGAAAGGACCGCTAGGAGGTTAAATAGCAAAGCACGAAAAAGAGCGAACATAGCAAAAGCAAGAGACAACGCAACCGCGACATCGTCACAACAACTTGAAACCATTGACGAGCCGCAAGAAGGATTCTTCTTTCACGAACTATTCACAGAGGAAGAACCAGAAGTTTTTATACAACCTACTGTTGGCAACATGGCTGCTAATGGTCCATGTGCTAATAGTCCAAGACTCAATCCTCAGTTCGCGAGAACTGCCGCCAACGGGCGACCGACAGAACTGAAGACCGGTATCATACAATTGATTTGTGCAAGTCCTTTCGCCGGATTGGACCATGAAGACCCGTACACGCATCTTACTCGATTCTATGAGTTAGCGGGTACTACGGGTGTCGCTCAAGCTGATGAGGAAGCATTATTTAAGAGGTTGTTCCCACACTCTTTGCTATCTAAGGCAAAGGATTGGTATCTGGATCAACCCGAGGTAGTGATGACAAATTGGAACACATTGGAAGAAAAATTTCTGGAAAGGTTTTACTCTCAAAACCGATTCTTCGAAGCAAAAACAGCAATAGCAGTATTTTCTCAAGGTAGTAATGAATCTTTGAATGAAGCATGGGAAAGGTATAAAGCTATGTTGAGAAAGTGCAAAGGACACGGTTTTTCAGACGTTGACCAAATCCATATGTTCCGTAACGGTCTCACAGCTACAAACAAGACACTTTTGGACGCCACAGCTGGTGGTTCTCTCATGTCCAAAACACCTGAAGAAGCTACTCAGATAATAGAGCGAATGGCTCTAAATGATCGTCAAGGCAATCATGATCGAACGGTAAGAGATAAGAAACCCGGAATATTAGAGTTGAACAACAGTGATGCTCTACTTGCTCAGAACAAATTGCTAACTTCACAAGTGGAACTTTTGACACAACAAATGTCTAAATTACCACAACAGATCAAGGAGCTGAACTGGGTATCTAATTCATATCAAGTTGCTAAGTGCGAATTGTGCAAGGGAGATCATCAAACAGGATTCTGTCCACCAGTGCAAGAAGAAGAAGTGAATTACATGAACAATAACCAAGGACAAAGGCAGAATCAATATCAGAACCAGCCATACCAACAAGGTTATCCACCAAGATATAACAATCAAGGGTACCAACAAAGGCCACCGAATCAAGGGTATCAACAACAAGCATTCCAACCATACACTCAACCACCGCAACAACAGCAAGGAGGACAATCCAAGTTGGAGGAGACAGTGAATCAGTTCATTCAAACATCAGTAATAAATCAGAAGAATCAAGAAGCGGCTATAAAGAGTTTAGAAACCCAAGTGGGCCAACTTGCTAAGCAGATTGCAACTCATCAATCAAATGCAACTTTCTCGGCCAACACTCAAGAGAACCCAAGAGAACATTGCAAAGCAGTGGTAACAAGGTCTGGACAAAAAGGTGGCAAGGATGAAACGAAAACTAATGAGGTTGAAGACGATAAAGAAAAAGAAGATGAAAAACATGATGGAGAAGATGAAGAATATGAAATTATTAGAAAGGGGGATGAAGAGGAAGATTTGAGTAGAGAAGTCAAGAAGGAGAAATTAAAAAGAAGGAGTGCTAAAGATAAGATGGCGAACAACACGATTCCAAGTCAACATTTGCCATATCCTCATGCTCCTTCAAAGAAAGACAACGCTAGACAATATGCCAGGTTTATGGAAATTTTTAAGCAACTACAAATTAATATTCCATTCTCTGAAGCTATTGCCCAAATGCCAAAATATGCGAAATTCATGAAAGATATCTTGACAAAGAAGAAAAGACCGGAAGAAGAAGAGGTTGTTATACTTGATGCACAATGTAGTGCTATCATATCGCGTCTTCCTCAAAAGGCGAGAGATCCTGGAAGAGTCACTTTACCGGTTACAATAGGGAATCAAAATATTGGGAATGGATTGATTGATCTCGGATCCAGCATAAATTTAATTCCGTTATCAATAGTAAAGCGGCTGGGAAATATTGAGATGAAAGCAACAAGAATGACTCTGCAACTAGCTGACAAGTCTACCACTCTCCCATATGGAATTGCACAAGACATGTTAGTGAAAGTTGACAAATTTTTGTTTCCGGTAGATTTTGTGGTAATCGATATGGAAGAAGATAAAGACTCACCTATCATTCTTGGAAGACCATTCATGAAAACAGCCCGGATGATGATTGACATCGACGACGGTATAATGAAGCTAAGAGTCCAAGATGAAGAGGTATGTTTTAACCTCTTTGATGCCATGAAACAACCCAAAGACAAGAATGATTGTTTTCGCATGGATGTAACTGAAACAAGTGTCGAAGAAGTAGCAAGCCAAATTCATCTTTCTAACCCTTTAGAGAGGTCTCTTGTTGAGTCATTTAATGTACTCACTCAAGAAGAAGAAAAAGAAATTGAGTTGTTTCTAAAAGAATTAGAGAAAGGTGGCAACACATCCAACAAAGAAGACAAAGTGGAGGATTTGGAGCTGAAAAAAGAAGTGAAAGAGTCGAAGTTAGAATTAAAAGTGCTTCCAACTCATTTGAAATATGTATTTTTAGATGAAGAAGGAAGAAAGCCGGTCGTTATTAGCTCAAAGTTAAATGCGACCGAAGAGGCAAGACTCATACAAATCCTTCAAAAGAATAAAGCAGCAATCGGATGGGTATTGGCAGATTTGAAAGGTATCAGCCCCGCATATTGCATGCACAAGATTATGTTAGAAGAAGACTTCAAACCAGTGGCCCAACCACAACGAAGACTGAACCCAACAATGAAAGAGGTAGTAAGGAAAGAGGTAATCAAACTCCTTGAAGCAGGAATGATTTACCCCATTTCTGATAGTGCATGGGTAAGTCCGGTACAAGTTGTTCCAAAGAAGGGAGGCATGACGGTAATCCGGAATGACAAGAATGAACTCATACCATCTAGAACTGTGACCGGGTGGCGCATGTGCATAGATTACCGGAGACTCAATAAAGCAACAAGAAAAGACCACTTTCCATTACCATTCATGGATCAAATGCTTGAGAGATTATCGGGGCAGAATTACTATTGCTTTCTGGATGGATATTCCGGATACAATCAAATCGTAGTCAACCCAGAAGATCATGAGAAGACAGCATTTACATGTCCATTTGGAATCTTCGCATATAGGAGGATGCCATTTGGACTATGCAATGCCCCAGCAACCTTTCAACGATGCATGCAAGCCATATTCTCTGACCTTATTGAAAAGAGTATTGAGGTATTCATGGATGACTTTTCAGTGTTCGGAAAGACATTTGATACGTGCTTGAATAATCTGGACGTGGCACTTGAAAGGTGTATTGAGACCAACTTGATTCTTAATTGGGAGAAGTGCCATTTTATGGTAACAGAAGGAATCGTACTCGGACACAAAGTATCTTCAAGGGGACTTGAAGTAGACCAAGCCAAGGTGGAGGTAATTTCAAAACTCCCACCTCCAATCAATGTCAAAGGAGTACGAAGCTTTTTAGGTCATGCAGGATTCTACAGAAGGTTTGTTAAAGATTTTTCCAAGATTGCCAAGCCTTTGAGTAATCTACTCAACCAAGGTACGTGTTTTAATTTTGATGAATCTTGTGTTAAAGCCTTCAATGACCTGAAAGAAAGGCTAGCTACCGCACCTGTGATAGTAGCACCAGATTGGAAAAACCATTTTGAACTGATGTGTGATGCTAGCGACTATGCCATAGGTGCGGTGTTAGGCCAACGGAAAGGAAAAGTTTTTCATGTCATACACTATGCAAGCAAGGTGCTAAATGACGCTCAAGTCAACTATGCTACCACAGAAAAAGAATTTTTAGCTATAGTGTATGCTCTTGAAAAATTCAGATCCTATCTCATTGGGTCAAAAGTGGTGATTTATACTGACCATGCAGCAATAAAATATTTGCTCACCAAACCGGATTCGAAGCAAAGACTCATTCGTTGGGTCCTTCTCTTACAAGAATTTGACATAGAAATCCGGGATAAAAAAGGGTCAGAGAATGTGGTAGCAGACCATTTATCTCGGTTGGTCAATGTAAATGTCACCAACCAAGAAGCTGAAATAAATGAGACATTCCCGGATGAACAACTTTTTGAAATACAAACAAGACCATGGTTCGCCGATTTGGCTAATCATAAAGCAACCGGTATGATACCGGAGGACTTTGACTGGAACAAAAAGAAAAAGTTGTTAGCCGATGCAAAGTACTATGTGTGGGACGACCCATACTTGTTCAAGATAGGTAAGGATGGAATTCTAAGAAGATGTGTGACTGAAGAAGAAGCCCAACAAATCTTGTGGCATTGTCATAATTCACCAAGTGGTGGTCATTTTAATGGATGGAGGACAGCAACAAAGGTCCTCCAATCCGGATTTTTCTGGCCAACAATTTTTAAAGACGCCCATTACCATGCAAAGAGTTGTGACAAATGCCAAAGAGTTGGAGGGATAAGCAAACGGGATGAGATGCCACTTCAAACCATCATTGAAATAGAAGTTTTTGATTGTTGGGGCATTGATTTTATGGGGCCATTTCTTCCCTCTTTTGCTAACGAATATATTTTAGTTGCAGTAGATTATGTTTCCAAGTGGGTTGAAGCCATCGCTACACCAAAGGCGGATGCCAAAACAGTGCTAAAATTTTTAAATCGTAACATATTCACACGTTTTGGCATGCCTAGAGTGATCATAAGCGATAGTGGATCTCATTTTGTTAATGAACAGGTGGCAAAAGTGCTGGACAAATATCATATCAACCACAAGATAGCTTCGCCTTATCATCCCCAAACCAACGGGCAAGCAGAGATTTCCAATCGAGCAATCAAGAACATTCTCGAGAAGACAGTGTCAGAATCCCGTAAAGACTGGTCGGTAAGGATAGATGATGCCTTGTGGGCATATAGGACAGCATACAAAGCACCAACGGGTGCATCGCCTTTTCAAATGGTTTACGGTAAGGCATGTCATCTACCGGTGGAGGTAGAGCACAAAGCACTATGGGCCCTTCGTTTCTTCAATAGAGATGATAGTTTGGCGTATAAGAAGAGGAAGAATCAACTCTATGAACTTGAGGAATTCAGGTACCTAGCATATGAGTCTAATAAAATGTATAAGGAAAACATGAAAAGGTACCATGGTAAGAGAATCAAGAAGAAAGAGTTCAAGGTAGGCGACCTTGTATTACTATTCAACTCCAGACTCAAGCTCTTCCCAGGCAAATTGAAGTCTAAGTGGTCAGGACCGTTTATAATCAAGGAAATTAAACCCTACGGGGCCATTACTATTGAAGATGGTAAGACCAAAGACAGTTGGACCGTTAATGGAGAACGGTTAAAAAGCTACCTTGGGGGAGAGTTTGATAGAGAAGTATGCACAATCTCCCTGTTGAACTCCTAGTCAAAGGGGTTTAACCGTCGAGCCATGCGACGTTAAACGAAGCGCTTGTTGGGAGGCAACCCAACAGAGTAAGCATCTTTCAATTTAAGTAATTTTCTTTTATCTTTTTAGTTTATTCAGTTATCATCAATCAGTGCCATCAGCACAAGGGAAGTTGCAAAAGAGCGAAGTGGGGGAACAAGGAACAAAAGAAATTTTTTTTAAAAAGGATCGCGCCGCGGGCGTTAAGCGCGCGCCGCGACGCAAAACAGAAGTATTTGCGCGCCGCGGAGGTACGCTTGCGCGCCGCGGTACAAGGCTAAAAATAGGTTTTATTTTGAAAACCCTCACTTCCCCCTCATTCTATCTTTTACAACTTCCAAGTCCAAAAGCGCAACCTCCGGTTCAGAGCTCCAATCAATCACCCAGTTCGCTATTTTTGCCCATCATTACTCAATCTACAGCAAGGTATGTTCCTCACTCTCCACTCTTGTGTTCTAGCCGCTGTGTTTCACTTGAAGGTAACCCTAAATCATGAGGTATTAAGAATTAAATGATATTTGTGTGAACCCTAGGGTAGAAGACATTGTTTGATTGTCCAATTGCTCTGCTATGGTCTGACTAAGGGCGTTAGGACCTTCAAAGAAGGTTCAGTGCAGGGAAGGAACCCTTAGATGCGCCGCAGCCGCGCCGCGGGAAACCGCAGTCGCGCCGCGGCTGGAGATTGTTGACAAATTTTGTTTTGTTTATTTAACCCTCTATGCTGCTCTGTCATTGTTTGTGATAATTGCAGATGAATCCAGCCAAGAGAGTGCGCACCAAGTCCACAAGCTCTGGTCCCAGAGGATCCCGTGCTACTGCAAACCAAGCTGATAGATTTCTAGGTCGGGCCCAAGCAGACAGGTTCAAGAATCTGGGTTCCCGCACCATTTTAACTGAGAAAGTGGTTGTCCCCTTAGGACAAGGAGGGGGTCCTTTTGCTGCTATGTGGGATTTTCTTGAGAATAGGAACTGGCAACGTGTGTTCGAACCACACACCGTCATTGACTATGACATAGTAAAGGAATTCTATGCAAACGCTATCAAAACCACTGATGAATCAGTAGCCTACACATATCAATCCTATGTAAGAGGAAAAACTGTGGCATTTGATAGAGCTTCAATTAATGAATTTTTAGGGGAACCCCTCCAATTGACGGACAATGAGAGGTGTTTCTACAGACAAAATGTAACTAACTGCGTCAATCTTGTGGAGCTGATGTCTGAAACAATTTGTATTCCAGGGAGAGGACCAGAGCTTAGCCGGCAAGGAAATCCAACCCACTACAACAGGAAGGATCTGAGCATTCATGCAAGGGGCATTTTATCAGTGATCCTGTACAACATCAGGCCAAGGACACATGTTACCACGGTTCCGCTCGAATTGGCATTCCTGATAACCGCCATCATGACCGAGAACACTGTTGATGTTGCCTTCATTCTTTCGAATGAACTGCGCCGAGCTGCATTGAGTGACACACAACATGGCATTAATGCCAAATGTGTGTTGCCACTACCTGGATTGATTATGGGGCTTTGTAAAGAAGCCGGAGTGGAAATTCCTGGACAGGGACATCACGTTATTAACACTTTTATTGATGATGTTTATATTGACAGGTTTTGTGCAAAGCCATACTACAGGGATCAAGCAACCGATCCTCCTCCAGCTGGACCTTCTGTTTCTGCAGCACCCCCTCAGGGTAGTGCAGCCCCTTTTGACCCTCTGGTAGCCCATCATTATTATTCTGCTATGTTTGAAGCAAATCAGAGGTCCCAGATCTTTCTGCATGATGCTATGCAGCAACAATTCAGGAACCTGTCTGTAGCTCCTGAAGAGAGAACTTTCCCAACCAGGGAAAGCTACTTCACTTACTGTGGTTGGCCGGAGACCAACCCTTTTCCTGTTGGGGGGGATGCAGGTACGGGTACAGGTGCAGATGCAGGTGGTACTGCTGGGGCTAATAACCAAGGCCAGGATAATGAGGCGGATATTGATGATGATATTGATGCCATGTTTGTTTGAGATTTGAGAGGAGATGTACGAGTGAGTGAAAAAAAATTGTGTTGTGTTGGTAATTGAGTTGATGATAAGACTGCTGTTTTTTTTTCCTGTTTATCTGATCTAGACTCTAGTGAACCGTAGTGGTCACTATGACTTGTTTTGTTTGAATTAAGTTATGGTAAGTTTTGCAATTCGTTGTTTCTTTCAGTTTTAGTTTTTTTTCCCAGTTAGAGTAAGTAGTCCCATAACAAAGCGAGAACATCAAGCGAAGTAGCAACAATGAAGCAACATGTATGAAAGTGGTAGTAAGTGAATGTTCAAAATTTTTGAGTTTCACTCTCTTTTTTCAGTAAGTAACAAAGCAGGTATGAATTTTTGAACTCAAACTCTTAATGTGTGCAATGAAACTTAAGGTGTTAGTAAATTCTTGTCAGAAGTTCTTTATGGTACATTGTTTATTGGATCAGCTTAGCCTTAACCATTGTGAGGAAAGCTTTCCATTGTTTACTATATGCAGGAGACCATCAATTATTTTGACGTGTTTGTATCATGCTAAACCGGTTGTTGCATCGTCTGTGGAAATCTGTGAAAGTGATTTAGGCACTTGTTTGAATCCGAGAGTTCTTTTAGCCTATTCCAATGAAAAAACTTATTTGCTTCTGTGAGAGTGTGATCCTTTGCTAACCATTCTTTGAGCCTGAGGTCAAGGTAAGTATCATAATATGCACCAAGGAAAATACCTGGTGAGTTTTGATCTCAATAAAAAGTTTTGTTTTGGACCATCAACCATAAAATTTGGTGATGTGTTTTCTCTTTGACCTTTTTAGAAAGTAGGGGAGCATTCATATAATCTGAATACAGGTTGATCTCCAAGTTGGGGAGAGTCACATTCAAAAGAAGAGTAAGTACTTATGGTAATCGGTGAAAGATAAAAGAAGTCGTAGCTTGAAAAAAAAGAGAAGTAACAACGTTAGAATATAACGGTTGGTGAAAAAAAAAAGTGAAAAAGAAAAACCAAGCTACGAATGAAAAAAGATGGACAGGTAAAGGAAGTAGAGTTTTAGAGAAAAAGAAATAAGTTATGAATTGGATGCTTCCCTATATTAGGAATAACCCTTGATTATCTTCTTTTCTTTGAATCTAAACCACATTACAACCATAGAAAGACCTTCTGATTCTCAGATTCCACAAGACTTGATGCGAGAAATTTGGTGAACGTATGATATGGATCTTTGTTGATTTAATTGTTTGGATGAGTGTTTAACCCCTCTTTTATTCATCATACTTTTTGATGAGAGTGATTAGTGCTGATTCAATTACAATTGTGTAGTGTTTTGAACTTCTGGAGGTAATTTGCTTTCAACGTTTGTTTCATGTGTATATTCTGAGTTTGCAGGTAGAAGAGGAGTATTTGACTTAGTTACTGGATTGAACCACTTGAGAAAAACTTTTTGAAAAACTTGTTGCTTGATTGTCGGTAAACTTTGCTGGAGGTAAGTAATTTTGTTTAGGGACAAACAAAACTCTAAGTTGGGGAGAGTTTGTTAGGAGTAAATTAATGGTAAATTCATGTGTTAATATAAGTGATTTCTTCTCTAAACCAATGCAAAAATGTGATGAATCCATAGGTTTTTATTAAGAATTGAACTGAATAAGTTTAGTTCGTGCGTAAAGCAAATCGAATCACTTGTGGGTGTTATTGTTGCAGGTTTTGAGCTGAATAAGAACTTAAGAAGAACATGAGGAAGAAAGAAAGCTGGAAGTCTCAAAGGCTGAAGAAAAAGATGGAAAGTACAAAGGGCGCGCCGCGAGAGTTCCTAGGCGCGCCGAGAAAATACTTCTGTTTGAGGGCGCGCCGCGCCAGCCCGTTGCCGCGCCGCGGCCTCGGCGTTAAAAGCCCAAAAGTTCTGTTTTAAAGCCCTAGTTTTCCAAGTGGTTAGAGAGACTTTTTGGGGAGCGAAATTAGGAGAGCTATCTGATTCTGAAGCTGAGAACAACAATTGAAGGTGGATTCTTTACCAATCGAAGACATTCCATTGATGAAGATGAATTCCTCCATTGATTCTTGTATGTTCTTCATGTCTATGGAGAGCTAAATCCCTCTTGTTGAGTCTAAGGTAGTAGTTAACCTATGAATATACATTACCATTGATTAATCCCTGTGAACAATTGTTTGAATTTATTATCAATAAGAAACCTTGCTTTTAATTTACATCATTGTTGAATCTTTGATCGAAAGAAAGGATTTAACTTTTGCCCTAGGTTACTATATTGATTCAATTGCAATTTGCAGAGATGGAATTGTAATTGGGTTTTCATAATTATCGTTCTTAATTACTATTATCGTTATTGTGATTTGGAGAGATCGAATCTCATACCGGTAAAAGTTATCTAATTTGATTTGCAGACATGGAATCTTATTTGAGGATAAGTGAAGATAATGATTCAAAGGATTGTTCTATTGTGAATTAATTGATAATTGTATAGGATTAGGTTGATGAACCCTAAAGACTCAACATCTTTCTTTATTTGTTAACACAAAGTCCTTTACTTGCTTTTATTTTATTATTTGCTTTTGATATTATTATTAGTATAAAACAAACCAAACCAAATTTCTTAACTCAAAATAAACAACTATAGAACGGCAGTGATATTAACCAATCCCTGTGGATACGATATATTACAGAAAATATTTACCCACAAATACTTTCAACAATAACAAAGGGGGAGAAGAATATGCATGTGTTTTTGTTGTTGTTTTGTTTCAAAGAAAAATGCAGGCCATTGTTAAAATTATCAAATAAAACTCATCACCATAAATCAAGGAATCATGGATTTAGGGGGAGTCTCTAACATAGGGGGAGCCTTGCATTGTTCAACATAATTTCAAAAGCACAAAACAACTTTTTCAAAACATTTTCAAGACTTGGTTGTCATCATCAAAAAGGGGGAGAATGTAAATGCAAGCTTCTCAAGCATAGTGTGTTTTGATGAAGACAATATGGACATCAAGCTTTTATAAAGGATGTGCAAAAAGAATTTCAAGTATCAAGCAAAAATACATCATTTCAAAGTCTTGAAGAAATTGTGAAGATTCAAGAATCAAGCTAAAATGTCAAAGGTATAAACAATACTCACTTTGACATATAATTGTTCACAAATATATTTTCATGCATATCATAAACATACTACAAAGTGTCATCCCTCAAAAGAACATTTAAAACCTTTTTTAAAGTTAAATTTCAAAATAAAGGTTTTAGAAACCGGGTTGTCCCTATGGGGAACCGGTTCCCAACATTCTCAATTTTCAGCTCTCTGTGGTTTACTATGGGGAACCGGGTTGTCCCTAGGTGGGAACCGGTTCCTCAGTTCAAAATTTGAATTTTTCTGCTGTAACGTTCAGCAGGAACCGGGTTGTCCTAGGCAGGAACCGGTTCCTACTGAACCAGTGTGTTTTTTCATTGCATGATCTTATTCAAACGAATCCATTTTCTTACCACTTGATCATTGCATTGTTTCATGGAAAAATAACCATTCAAAGAGGTGTTTAACACATTATAAATACTACATATTTCAGAATCATTATTCACCTTCTTCATTAACAATTCATAAACCATATATTCTTCATCTTTCAATATTTCCAAGTGTTCATCAAATCTTATTTTCAAGTGAAACTTTCTATACACATTTTCATTGAGAAATCCATTCAAAGTTTCATGCATACATTGTGAACACTTATATTCATTTTGAGAATTGTTTATTTGAAGAAGAAGATCAATCCAAGATTGATATTGCTCTACAAACTTCTACTCAAATTATACTTAGAAATTATATCTTATTTTTCAGGATTGTTGAAAATAAGATTGTATTGTTTCCTTACTATCCAGGATTGTTGGAAGTAAGTGGTGTGTTTGAAGAGGATTGTTCTTCATTCACATTAGTGTTGTTTGATCTTAAAGGTGTTAAGAACCTTTGATCACCCTATAGGTTAGATAGTAGGCATAGGCTTGTACAATAATTCTAACTATAGTGAAATCTCTTTCGTGTTTGAAAGGGGACTGGAGTACTCTCGGATTGTGAGGGGAACCAGTATATATCGTTGTGTTCTTTATTTTTCCGTATTTACCGCTTTCATCACCATTACCAAGATAAAGATACAAACCATCAAAAGCCTTCAAACACTTAACCAAAAATAAGTACAAGTATTCTAAAAACCGTATAAATCTTTGAAAAACCTAATTCACCCCCCCTCTTAGGCACGCTCTGATACCAAATGTAAGTATAAGAGTGCGCCTAAGAGGGGGGGGGGGTGAATTAGGTTTTTCAAAGATTTATACGGTTTTTAGAATACTTGTACTTATTTTTGGTTAAGTGTTTGAAGGCTTTTGATGGTTTGTATCTTTATCTTGTTAATGGTGATGAAAGCGGTAAATACGGAAATCTCCCTGACTTCCCTAATCACAGCTTCAATTTTCCGGCTAGACTAGCTAATGCAGGGGTCGCTAGTTTTGTGCTTGACCATGGTGATTATTACCCGGATTTGGTTAGAGAATTTTACCATAATCTTAGGATAGTGACCGATGAGTTTGATGATTTCACGTTGTTGTCTGAAGTTTCAAATAAAGAAATATGTTTAGATGTTGAGGAATTTGGAAGAGTGTTAGGAATTCCATCTCAGGGCTTAGTACTCCTTCAAGGTAATATTCCGGAGGATTGGCAACCGTATAGTAAGATTGATGTTTTTGTGGATATGTGCCGACCAACTCAACGCGACACGGTTCGCCAACAGCTGGCTACCAAGTTTAACATGTTCGGTTCAAGCTTATCGGTGAGTGATAGGATGCTCCATCTTATCATTGCTTATGTTTTATTTCCAAAGAATTCTAACCATTCTAGGGTCAATGAGTTCGAGTTGATGGTTTTGCATGCTCTAAGACGTGGCATTGAAGTCAATTGGGCTCTTTCAATTATGCGCCACATGCAGCTTATGGCTTCCCTTAAAGGAGGCTTACCTTATGCAAGGGCCATCTCTCATATTATTCGGAATGCTGGTGTTCTCCTCCAAAGGGAACCAAAGAAAAATATGGATGAACAAGAGTGTGCTATCACCACCGCTACCGCTCTTAAAAATACATGAATAGTTACGGATCGTGAAGGTAGATTCGTTTACAAAGTTGATTTTGAGCCAACCGTGCCACAAGTTCCTCAACCTCCCGAAGGTGGATACACAATGGATATGATGTTTGCCAAGCTTTGTTCTATTCAAACATCTATTGATAACAACAAGCGGGAGAATAATTATGAGCATAACCTTATGAGAAGACAAATGCAGGAAATTCAACGGACTCAAAGGCGTATCTTGGCTCATTATGAGGGAGAGGAAGGAAGTGAAGAAGAAGATGAACAAGAGGATGATGATGAAGAACAAATGGATGAAAGTGACTAAATTATGTGCTTTAATTTCTATGTTATGTTTTCTTTCTATTATTAGTTTTTATTTATGTTTTCTAGACTTTGTTCCATTTATGTTTCGTGATGTTTAGGACTATTTGGGTTTGTGTTGTAATCGTAAAAAAAAACTACGTTTCGTATCGTTTAAATCATGTTATGTTTGTAGTATTTCATTTTGTGTTATCTTTGTGGTATTTCACATTGTGTTATATTTCATATACTTTTTCTCTTTTTCCCCATCCTTTTTGATAATAACAAAGGGGGAGAAGAATATGCATGTGTTTTTGTTGTTGTTTTGTTTCAAAGAAAAATGCAGGCCATTGTTAAAATTATCAAATAAAACTCATCACCATAAATCAAGGAATCATGGATTTAGGGGGAGTCTCTAACATAGGGGGAGCCTTGCATTGTTCAACATAATTTCAAAAGCAAAAAACAACTTTTTCAAAACATTTTCAAGACTTGGTTGTCATCATCAAAAAGGGGGAGAATGTAAATGCAAGCTTCTCAAGCATAGTGTGTTTTGATGAAGACAATATGGACATCAAGCTTTTATAAAGGATGTGCAAAAAGAATTTCAAGTATCAAGCAAAAATACATCATTTCAAAGTCTTGAAGAAATTGTGAAGATTCAAGAATCAAGCTAAAATGTCAAAGGTATAAACAATACTCACTTTGACATATAATTGTTCACAAATATATTTTCATGCATATCATAAACATACTACAAAGTGTCATCCCTCAAAAGAACATTTAAAACCTTTTTTAAAGTTAAATTTCAAAATAAAGGTTTTAGGAACCGGGTTGTCCCTATGGGGAACCGGTTCCCAACATTCTCAGTTTTCAGCTCTCTGTGGTTTACTATGGGGAACCGGGTTGTCCCTAGGTGGGAACCGGTTCCTCAGTTCAAAATTTGAATTTTTCTGCTGTAACGTTCAGCAGGAACCGGGTTGTCCTAGGCAGGAACCGGTTCCTACTGAACCAGTGTGTTTTTTCATTGCATGATCTTATTCAAACGAATCCATTTTCTTACCACTTGATCATTGCATTGTTTCATGGAAAAATAACCATTCAAAGAGGTGTTTAACACATTATAAATACTACATATTTCAGAATCATTATTCACCTTCTTCATTAACAATTCATAAACCATATATTCTTCATCTTTCAATATTTCCAAGTGTTCATCAAATCTTATTTTCAAGTGAAACTTTCTATACACATTTTCATTGAGAAATCCATTCAAAGTTTCATGCATACATTGTGAACACTTATATTCATTTTGAGAATTGTTTATTTGAAGAAGAAGATCAATCCAAGATTGATATTGCTCTACAAACTTCTACTCAAATTATACTTAGAAATTATATCTTATTTTTCAGGATTGTTGAAAATAAGATTGTATTGTTTCCTTACTATCCAGGATTGTTGGAAGTAAGTGGTGTGTTTGAAGAGGATTGTTCCTCATTCACATTAGTGTTGTTTGATCTTAAAGGTGTTAAGAACCTTTGATCACCCTATAGGTTCGATAGTAGGCATAGGCTTGTACAATAATTCTAACTATAGTGAAATCTCTTTCGTGTTTGAAAGGGGACTGGAGTACTCTCGGATTGTGAGGGGAACCAGTATATATCGTTGTGTTCTTTATCTTTTCGTATTTACCGCTTTCATCACCATTACCAAGATAAAGATACAAACCATCAAAAGCCTTCAAACACTTAACCAAAAATAAGTACAAGTATTCTAAAAACCGTATAAATCTTTGAAAAACCTAATTCACCCCCCATTCTTAGGCGCACTCTTATACTTACATTTTGTAGAACAAATCAAATCCAACTTAATCTTCTATAATTCTAGACAATATCTCAACTCACATCCAAAAGAGAATTGCCAAAAATTGCATTGTTATTTAATGACTCATTTCACATATTTGGATTCTTGATTTCCCACCACTATGAAGTCAAATATTGAAGTCAAATATCTCATCACCTTTTCAACCACATTTTGATCATAAATAGCCTCACCACAGGTCTTCACTTGATTCACCACTGCAACTAACTTAGAGAAGTAACCACTTATATTTTCACCTTCTTCCATCTACACCAGCTCATACACCCTTCTAAACATTGAAGCTTCTTTTGCTCCACATTTTCCTCACCATCATGGCATTTGTCTAGGATATCCTATGCCTTTTTTTTTATTTTATCACCTCGAGATCTTTTCAAAATGACGAGCGTTTATATTTTGTTGAATTTAGAATAAAACTTTACAACTTTTCTTCTTTGAATCTTTGAATGTAGCCCTTTGTGCAGTTGAAGGTTCTGCTCCCAGTTTTTCATAGTATTTTTGCATAATTTCATCTAAACACTCCATCTTTCACAAATGCTTCAATCAAGAACCAAAATGTTAGATGGAAATTTATCATTTATATTAATGATTGCTCAAAAGCACTAAATTCACGCACCACTCTATGTTTTTGATAACCGCTTATAAGTTTCTTGGTTTGCAAGCAAGCTAAAGAACACTCACAAATAATGAAAGATAAATTATAAATAGAGTTCTTTAGTTCATTTGCAACTCACTCCAGAATTCACATTCAAATTCTCTCTTCTCTCTCTCTCTCTGCTTCATCTAAATATTTTCTTTTTATGTTTTTGAGTGGCTCAAAGGGCCATCATCGACTGGATTAATTCCAAATACTACGACTGGTTATAATACCATCTGAAGGTATATCTCTTTGAATGATTCATCACAATGCAAGTGATAATCGTATTTTCTGAACAAGCTGTTTTATCCTGGAGACGTCGTTGAAACTCGAACTACTTTGCATAATTATTGGCAGTATGGAAAAACATCTTAAAGAAAGCGACCTAGTACGCGACTCGTCCCGACAATTTTATTTGTGGAAATATTTTCAAAAACCGGATCTAACAATTTTAAGACGATTTTCTAACTGCCATGTCTACTGAGGAAATTATCGGTATTATTGCGGCTTCTACTGTCTCTGATAAACCATTTAAGATGAAATTTTTCTTAACGTTGAAAAAGGTTGCCCACTGTCATACCCCAAAATTTTCCCATAACATTTCAAGATATCTAGGCTCAAGCAGCCTCCTCAGGCTCATATGATATCCAATTGCAAGCATGTTCACTCTCCTCCTAAACAATAAGGACCAAAACTAGGGTTTTGTTTCTTTCCAAGAAAAATCAACTTATGATACCTCAATTGGACTTCATGGTCTCTCATATGCTTCAAAGGGTCCCCACCTCAAGTTTCAAGCTCTGATTGCTCAATCAACAACTCAAATAGTCAACAGTCGACTAGTTTGATCTAAAAGTCAACAGTGGTCAAAGTACAGTCAAAACTCCTGATTTTTTGTCAACAACCTTATTTTGAAGTATCATTCACCATTTGATCAAGGATTGATCATGGTTCATCAAGAAAAGATCAGAAATCAACAAATCCAAAAGTTTCTAAATTAGGGTTTTCATCGGAGAAAGTCAATCCAACTTTGACCACCCATAACTTTCACATGGTACATCAGAAATTTCCCATCCAAAGCTCATTTGGAAGGAAATTGAATTCACTACAACTTTGTATCTCACATGCCAAGTCTAAAAATGCTTCATTTGAGAGATATGGATCAAAATATTACAGGTCCTTTTTGGAAGTCAACCAAAAGCAGTTTTTTGTCAAAGCAAATATCATCAAGATAAAATCTCCAAATGAAAAAAAGCTTCCAAAGTGGATTATAGAGGATATCTTGAGGTTTCCAAAAAGTCCTAGAACCCCTCCATATCTTAAAAATTGAGGGAGATATGCCTTGTCAAAGTTGGACAATTTTGAGAAGAAAAATGTGAAATAAAAGGCTCCAAAATGAATATTTTTGCAAAGGGACCCAATATTTCTTGGCCCAATCTTCACTCTCAAGTTATCCAAGGCCATAAAATTCAATTGCCATGAAATTGTTTGATTTATTATGAATTTTTATTCATTTAAAAATGATTAAAATTAAATAAATCAAAGATATGGTTTAAGGGATCAATTTGAATCAAATCCAATCATCATTTACTCCCATATTCCATACAATTTCGTGCTCCCCAAGATTGATCGAAAAATATGGGAATTTGGCAAATTTAGAAAGATTGAAAATTATATTTTCAACCAAATTTTTCAAATTGGCAAACAAGGATTCAAGGAGATTTTATCAAAGTTTGTTAACCTAATTTCATCACATATATATATATATATATATATGCAATTCGTTTTTGGAATTACAGTTGGAACCAAGGCGTTTTGAAGGTTCTATCACGTCCCCGGGGCTTCAGTGAAGGATTTATATTCATTCCCCAAGCTTGCCACACTCGGAATTGCTCCCAATACCTCACGGTTTGCACTCTCCTTTCATGAATCATATTCTGTAATTTATGCATCATAAACGTGCTTTCATTATATGTACGTGTTTGTATGAATCTGTAGAATGCGTTTGAATCATTTAAATCGAGTTTTGAAGCATATATGGAGAACTGCCATTGTTAGGTTTCGTTTTCTTCAAATTAGGGATCCATAGATAGGGGCGATTGCAGGCCAAATTAACAGGTTAATTAGGTTCATAAGGCCGATTAGAATCAATCTGGGCATTCGTTTTGCGTTTTTGGTTTGTCTTCTTGCAGGTGCCATGTTCTTGAATTTCGCTACGAAGGTTTGTTCATGAAGCCGTAGCAAAAGTCTGGTTGACAGTCGTAGCTAAATCCATGGACAAAAGAGATGAAGAAGGTGATTACTTGGTAGTCCGCTACATGACGGATTCGAACTGATTTGGGCGCGCGTTTCATCCCCTCTGAATAATTTATTCATATATTACTTATTGCATGTGATGCACTAACAGCAAAGTGTTGCAGCCTTGTTGGTCAAAAGGAAAAAGCTATAATCAGGGGACCTGGGTTCGATCCCTCCCTGGGACGTTAATTTTGCATATTATTTCTTTGGTTGATATCACTTGCAGATCCAGCGTTACTAGGGTGTGCACGCGTACGGTGCGCCACCAGCCATCAGCCCCAGGATTTCTTCCATTGCAGATCCAATGTCTCATAATGCATAGGCGCACCATAGAACCTCAGCACTCAACCACATGGAATCAAAAGCTGAGTTTTTTTCTAATTCTTTTTTATTTTAATTACATTTATTTTCTTATTTTCTTTTTGTTTACATCTTAATTATTATTTATAGTTTTTTTATTTTATCTTAATAAATTATTTTATTATAACACATTATAATTATTTATTTTATCGAAAGTTCGAGTTTTCACAATTGTTCTATTATTATTTAAAATTCAATATTATTTTCAAATAAACTTTTTTATCAATTAAATAATTAGGATTACATCCAATAATTATTTAGTTGATATGTTGATTCGAACTCTCGATTTTTCTCCGTAACTTTGGTATTATTTCAATTAGTTTATTATTTTATTAACCAGGGTTAATTCGTACCCTAATCAGGATTTACGAAGATCACACCTACACTGAAATTTTTTCTCGTTGTGTAATTTTTTAGGGTTAGCACCAGGATTTCCTCCGACTACGAACCATATCAGATCAAAGCTAAGTCCCTGATTCTATTCATTTAAATATTTATTTTTGCCCTTTCCATTTAAATATTCATTTTTGCCTTTAATTTAATTATTTATTTTTGCCTCGTTAATTTAAAATTAGGGTTTTATATTCAATATCAATGAACTGGCCATACACTCACCCTTTTGTGTTTGTTTTTCCTTTTCCAAATTTTCAGGGTTAGCCAACCGTCAAAGCCCGATTAGTCGGTAACTCTAAAACCTAGCCTAATTTATTTTTCTTTCTTTTAAATTATTACTTGCGTCAGACCTATTGCACTGTTGGTTCTATTATTCCTTTTTTCCCCATCCCCATAGTATTATGTATCTGCTTCGAGGTTGTATTGTGTGGCCTTGAAGGCACTTAAATCTGTCATATTATATTACTGCGTGGTTAGTAATTCTAGGGAGTGTAACCTTGAATTGAACTTAGAATCACCTAATTACAAGATAATATAATTGAATCTGATCACGTGATTGTTGCACCCACGCACCTTTTATGGTACCCCTCTTGTTGCCTGTTGCCTGTTGCCTGTTGCCTTGTGTTTTTCAGTGCAGAATAGCCAAGTCCCTCGAATACGAGGATACCTCAGCAATGTTGCCTTCAATTCATTCAGATCATAAGTCCCTAATGATGCTGCCTTTGATTCGCTAATATGATCTCGTCCCTCGAAGTTGCCTACGAAGTGCTGAGGTATCCTCCGGTTGCCTAAAAGTAAATGGCTATTCTGATCCTTCCCTTAGACTACCTGCCTCTCTATGGCTAGGGACAGTCTTGTGGCGAACGATAATTCGACGACCCTTCAACCTCCAAATAAAAGGACTTCCCTGCCCTCCTATGGTATGGATAGCCCTGAAAGGATAAAAGAACATTTTTCATCTAACCAGGTAATTTGCCCCTAATTGCTTTGCTCTGGTTTAAAAATCTTTTTCTTACACTTTTTCATAAACCTTTAAAAAGGCTACGCTCATTTTACGAGCTAAAGTCCTTATTTCTTCTTCTTCTACATTTCTGAACTTTTGGTTTCAAAGAGCAAAGCAATTAAGAGCCCATGGAAAACCATGGATGCAAAGGGTGCCTTACACCTTCCCTTTGCATAAATTACCCCCCGAACTCAGTTTTCATTTAAAAGGTTTTTCCTGTTCTTTTAGCCTTTCTGTTAGTTTGGATAAATAAAAGTCGGTGGCGACTCTTGCTATCCGCACATTTTCTTTAAAGTCAGTTCACCGTATTACACCCACGTTCTGACAGAGGATATCCCTGTCGCTCCTTTTGGATCAATCGAACTAACTAATGGTAAGTCAATTTCAAAATCAGACGGGACTCCTAAACCGTCTGAATTAGACTGTGGTGCAAAAGCTAAAGCCTGTAGGTGTTTTCATGTTGGCTGCATTTGTGGTAAAACATACCTGGGTGTTTAATGTCTTGACCAATGTCATGGCATGCTTTATATGGTGTTATGCAGGTTGCATATGTTTAAGCTAATATAGATTTTGTCAGTGAATGTCATGACCGATATCATGACATCCATGTTTGACAGCATGAGCTATTATGTTTTACTATTATGTTTCCTGATTTCTCTCAATCTACAATTTAGGAAACATTTTATTATGTGCTGAATATGTCTCCTAGAAGATTTCAATAACAACACACTCTGTAATAACCTGATGACGTATAAATTAGGTTAACTTGGTTAACCCTAATTTGGTTATTGGAAAGCTCGAGACCCAAGAGCTGCATATAAGAAGACTGCATTCCTAATTTGGAACGCAGAGCAATTTGTTAATTGTGAAGAAACGTAGTTCTGTATCTGTGTGTTTAGTCTCTTGTACTCTAAGCAATTGTCTTTTGATGATTGTATTGGAATAGGTTGTTTTTGTACTTTGTCACTCTAAGCTTTTAAGCACGAGTGTGTGTCTCTTGATTGAAGCTTTTAAGCAGATCAAGGTGTGTTTTGAAGTGTGTCTTCTCTCTTATTTTATTAATGCCTGTTTGTAATCACTGCTGTGATTGAGGGGGAGTGAGTGGAGATACTCAGGTCTAGGATTAAATTGGAATTGCATTGGGTAGGTCTTAAGTGAGGAGTTGTAAACGGGGGAGTTTAACTCTGAATTAATACTGCTTATATTGGATTCCCTCCCTGGCTTGGTATCCCTTAGAGTAGGTATTGTTGTATACCGAACTGGGTGAACAATTCGCTGTGTTCTTTACTGTTTTTATGCTTTTATGTTTTAAAGTATTATTCTGTGTGATTGTGGATGTCATAACATCCAGTACGACATCGTGTGTGAGTTACTAGAATTTTCAATTGGCATCAGAGCAGGCACCCCCCGCCTGTTTACATCAGGGTGAGATCTAGGGACAACAAAATTCTGGTACTATGGAGAAGGAATTGTTAGTGTTTGGGAATAGACCACCCATTCTGGATG
The DNA here is from genome assembly GCF_029867415.1 of Vicia villosa. Classification (NCBI taxonomy): domain Eukaryota; kingdom Viridiplantae; phylum Streptophyta; class Magnoliopsida; order Fabales; family Fabaceae; genus Vicia; species Vicia villosa. The sequence continues at coordinate 121,368,114 of NC_081184.1, read as the reverse complement.
GTTCTAACTATGACTACTGGAAACCTCGTATGGTAGCTGTCATAAAGTCTGTGGACAACAAGGCCTGGAGAGTTTTGGAAAACGGATGGAAACATCCTGAGAAGGTAATGGAAGATGGAACCACTGTCCTAATTCCTGAAGAACAATGGAGAAAAACTGAGGAAGATCTAGCTTTGGGCAACTCCAAGGCACTAAATGCCTTGTTCAATGGAATTGACAAGAACATATTCAGACTTGTGCATCACTGTGATCTAACTAAAGAAGTTTTGGATATTCTTAAAACAACTCATAAAGGCACATCCATGGTGAATATGTATAAACTTCAAATGCTTACCACCAAGTTTGAAAATCTCAAGATGAAAGAGGATGAGACCATTCATGAGTTCTACATGAATATCCTTGAGATTGCAAATACCTCAGGAGCCTTAGGAGAAAAAATGTCTGAATAAAAGCTGGTAAGAAAGATTCTTAGATCACTTCCTAAAAGATTTGCTATAAAGGTGACTGCTATAGAAGAAGCTCAAGACATCAACAACCTGAAGATGGACGAACTCATTGGTTCTCTACAAACCTTTGAGATGAGTATTTGTGATTCTATTGAAAAGAAGAACAAAAGCATAGCTTTTGTTTCCAACACTGAAGATAATTCAAGAGAAAGCAATGGTGGAAGTGATGAAAATTTATCAGAAGCCATAGCCATGCTTGGAAAACAATTCAACAGTTTCATTAAAAGGGTTGATTAGTAGTCCAGACCCAATGTCAAGAACATTCCCAATGACATCAGCAAGACCTATGATCCTAGCAGAAGATTCAAAGCTCAAGAGAAGCCCAATCAAGGAAAAGGGGTTCAGTGTCATGGATGTGAAGGATATGGACGCATTAGAGCTGAATGTCCTACCTATCTCAAGGAGAAAAAGAAAGGGATGTTTGTCACTTGGTCTGATGAAGACTCTGACAATGAGTCTAACAAGAAACTGCAAAACATGTCATAGTTCTAACAAGTGTCTATGCATCTGATGATGATTCCAGTGATGATGAGCTAACCTTTGACGAGCTTTCTGCCTCATACAAGAAGTTGTGTATCAAGAATGCTGAAGTCTGCAAACAAGTGGAGGAGCAAAAATTAACCATAAAGGAGCTGGAAACATAGAAGAATAAACATTTTGCAACAATAGACTCTCTCAGTATTGAAATGAGCATGTTAAACTATAAATATCTTACTGATTAATGGAACTGACACTCTGGAAGAAATTGTGGAGATTGGGCAAGGAGCAGGAGATATGTATGGGGTAGGATTTGTGGCTAAAGCGGAATTCACTTCTGGAATCAGGAGATCAAAACATGAAGCTTGCTTGACAAATCTGATGTCAGCACCAATGTCACAACATCAAGGAAACAGAAGAAAGAGCCATACAAAGAACAAATTCCAAAGATGGAGGTGTCACTACTGTGAAAGATTTGGTCACATAAAGCCATTATGTTTTAGACTTGTTGGATATCCCAACCAAACACATCAAGCCAAACCTAAACATGATGTTCTTAATAAGAAACAAAAGTGGATGTCTAAGAATGTTGCTCTATGTCATACCCCAAAATTTGCCCATACTATTTCTCTTGTATAAGTTCAAATCAATACACAAGGCTCCTAGACACACTCTCCTATACAAGGCTCTGAAACTAGGGTTTGACTTATTCAAAGGAAAATCAGTGAATCAATGACTCCAAAGCATCTCATATGGCTAAATACACTTCACACTATCTCTATAACAAGTATCAAAGCCTATCTCAAAGTTCTGGTCATTCAAAAGTTCAGAAGATCAACAGTCGACTGGGTAACCTATAAAGACAACTGTGGTCAAAGTAAAGTCAAAACTCCTGATTTTTTTGTCAAGATCCTCATATTGAAGTATCATTCATCATTTGATCAAGAATTGATCATGGTTCATCAAGGAAAGATAAAAAATCAACAAATCAAAAAGTTTCTAAATCAGGGTTTTGTATAGAAAAAGTCAACTAAACTTTGACCAGCCATAACTCTCACATGGAACATCAGAAATTTCCCATCCAAAGCTCATGTTGAAGGAAATTTAATTCTGTACAATTTTGTCTCTCACATGCCAAGTCTAAAAATGCTTCATTTGAGAGATATGGGCCAAAATATTATAGGTCCTTCTCAAAAATCAACAAAAAGACACTTTTTTCAAAAGGACATAAAATGAGTATGGAATATCATTTTGATGTGAGACCAAAGACACTGGTTAGAGGACTCTTTAAGGTTTCTAAAAAGTCCTAGAACACTTCCATACCTCAAAAATTGAAAGAGATAGGCCTTGTCAAAGTTGGACTATTTTTGAGGGGAAAATGTGAAGAAAAGGGCTCCAAAATGAATCTTTTTGCAAAAAGACCCAATCTTCTTTGATTCAATCTTGCACCCCAAGATATCTAGAAGCTTCAATATCAAGGCCACGAAAATATTTGATTTGTTTGATTTATTTTGATTTTTATTTCAATTAAAAAAGAATTAAAATCATATAAATTAAAGGAAAATCAAATATTTGGTAAAAGATATGATTTGGAACCAATTTAATCACCAATAATATCTCAAAACCAATATAATTTCGTGCACATTAAAATTAGAGAAAATTGATTCAATTTTGGACAAATTAAGAAACATATTCCAATCATATTTTCTCTAAATGGCAATCTATGATTCAATTGGATTTTCCTCAAAGATAGTAGCCCTAAATCAGTCCCTATAAATGCCCAAACGTATTCAGAAGCAGGGGGTTCGGTTTTGGACAAGGATTGCCACTCAAAAAAGCTGTAAAAAGACTTAAGAACACCAAGAAAAATCCAAATCGGTTTTGAGGTTTGAGGGAAATTCATACACCTTTGGATGCTCAGAAACAATCCTTGGAGGTCCAGGAAGCATTCCCCATCAGTCTCGAAGCTTGTGGAAGCCAGAATCACGCGCGCAAGGCATCACGGTTTGCTCAATGTTTTGGTTTCGATTATGCTAAAATCTTGCATCATGAACAAGTTTTAATTATATATTCATGTTTAGAATGATATGTGCAAGCTATCTGAATGATTCAATTCGAGTTTTAGCGCAGGATCGAAGCTCCACCATTGTAGGGTTCGGAGCTCCCTATTTTGGGGGTTTTAGTTACAGGTCGAATTGGGCAAAAACGCAGGTGCCGTCGTGCTCGGGAGATGATTTCGAGTTGATTCACGGTTTTATTTTTTGTTTATAAGCCGTTATTCATTAATATTGAAGATCCCGGTCCTATAGCCATGGCTGTAAGAACCGTAGCCATAGCTCTTCTAAAACGACAGGCACTTGGAGAAGATGAAGATGTGTCAACGTCCGATTGATCCAATTCAAAATCCCCAGACGGCGCGCGTGTTTTCAGTAAGCTTGTTTGTTTTCATATATCAATGTATGGACTCATGTATTTAACAAAGCGTGTAGCTGGCACAGTTGGTAAGTGTCTTCTTGGGAAACAGAAGCGCGCGGGTTCGACCCATGTGTCCCCATATTATTTTTTCTATAAAATACAAGCTTCTTGATCCCATGCATAAAGGGTACAGGACTCCACCATAGATCCTCACCTCAAAGCCTCAGGATCTATTCAGCACCAAATCCAACGCACGCCATGATGAAGGTTCACCAAGGACCTCCACTAACGCGCCACACTAAGTCTTAAGCTGAGTTTTTCTTAATTTTTTATTTAATTTTAATTATGCAACATTATTTTGTGTGTTTTATTTCTAGTTTTTATATTTCTTTTTTTTAAAAAAAAAAACTCCTTTTAATAAAATCATTCTAAATTTGTTTTTGTCTCACAAAGGCATAAAAATAAAAAGGGTTTTATTTAATTTATTTATTAAATGTTTTTGACGTATATGATTATTTAATTTAAATTATTCAATTAATTATAAAGATTTTTGTTAAATGGTTAAAAATAAGCGTTTAGAATATTTAATCAAAACCTAGTTTCTGTCGATTTAATTAATTAGGTTGAAAATCAATAATTAATTAAATTCGATTTCTACTCAATTTGCACTCGATTTAATATTTACGAGAATTAACCCTACACTGAAAATATTTCTTTTTCTGTGTCTTTTTCAAGGTTGACTTTTCAAATGCACTCCGACTACGCGCCTCGCCTTCTACGAAGCTAAGTTCCGACTTTACCCTTCTTTATTATTTTATCATTTAAGTATTCATTTGCCTTATAGTGTTAAAAACCTCGAAAGTCAATGGACTATTTTACACTCACGTGCCTTGCCTTTTTGCCTTTTCAGGGTTAATCTCGAAGTTACCTCCGACCAACCATATCAGATCAAATGCAAAGCTAAGTTGCTTTTTATTTATTTATTTAAATCCTTTATCTTTTGGCTTCCTTTAGGGTTAACCCTAATTGCCAATGAATCGATAATGCACTCACCCCTTCGTATTTTGTTTCCTTTTGTCAATTTTTCAGGGTTCGCCAACCGTCAAAGCTCTCATAGTCGGTAACTCTAAAACTCTAACCTCTTCTATTTTTTCTTATAATTATTACTTATGTCAAACCCTATTAAGGGATCCGCTGGTTACAATTTCCCTTCCCCATATCTGTTTTGATTATATTATTTAAATGCGTGGTTAGTAATCCTAGGGAGTGCAACCTTTGAATTGAATATAGAATCACTAAATTTACAAGATAATATATTTGAATATAATCATGTGATTGGTGCACACACGCACGCTTTTGGGTAACCCTCTCTGTTGCCTTGCTGCCTGCTGCCTGCTGCCTGCTGCCTGTTGCCTGTTGCTTGTTGCCTTTGTGTCTTGCAGAATAAGCCTCGTCCCTCGAATTCGAGGATACCTCAGCCATGTTGCCTATAAAAAGGTCACGACCCTAATGATGCTGCCTTCGATACACAAATGACCTCGACCCTCGGATGTTGCCTACGGAAAAAGGCTGAGGTATCTTCTGGCTGCCTACGAAAATGGCTTATTCTGATCCTTGCCTTAGACTACCTGCCCTTCTATGGCATGGGACAGTCTTATGGCAAAGGATGCTTCGATGACCCTTCAACCTCCAAACGAAAGGCTTCCTGCCCTCTTATGGCAAGGATAGACCCTTTCATTCTGAAAGGCTAAAAAGAGACCTATCATCTGAGTTTAAGGTAATTGCCCTTAATTGCCTTGCAATGCTCAAACCTTTTTATTATATTCTTTCTCATAATTTTTCAAAAGGGCAACGCTTATTCACAAGCTAAAGTCCCTATTTCTTTCATCTACATTTTCTAAACAAACGAGCAAGCAAAGCAATTAAGAGCCCATGGAAAACCATGGATGCAAAGGGTGCCTTACACCTTCCCTTTGCATAAATTACCCCCCGAACTTAGATTTCTTTAAAAAGGTTTTTTTTCTGTTTCTTTTTGCCTTTCTGAATTTGTTTGGATAAAATAAAAGTCGGTGGCGACTCTTGCTTAACCGCGACATTTTCAATTACAAAAGTCAGTTCACCGTATTACAGAACTGGCGACTCTGCTGGGGAGTTCTTCGAATAAAAGAGGGGTTACCTTAAAAGTTTAGGATTCACTGTAAATGTTTTCTATTGTTTGCTTTGTTTGTTTTATTTTTCAGGGTTGTTTTGGGAATTAACTGAAGGACGACTCCTACACCCGGATTCAAGTACACTTAAGATTAGGAGTGGCATAGTCATGGCGACCTCTTTCACATATGTGGGAGATGAGTCAATATGAAGTTCACACTTGAGTTAGGACTCCATAGCATATGCACACCTTTCTCAAATGAGGGGGGTCTATGTATGTGTCTGTGGGTGCGCCGGAGCTCAAGGACCTTTAGTTACCCTTAACCCATCCTGGCCTTTAGGAACGTAGTGGGGGGACTACTCTTGACAAATGTTAAGAACTAGTCGCTACCCGATGCTACAATTCAGATAGGTTCTCTCTCAAAGTATCATTGCATGGTGCGAATGCATCATGTCCGAGGGTGCTTTAGAAGGACTGACAATTCTGGATAACTTGTAGAACCTGTTGCTGAAATCTCCTTATCCATAGAAATACCCTTGGGAAGGACACCTGATCATACCCCATGCAAGCCTTAAGCCAAAAATTGTGTGACTTGCTTGTGCTTGCTACTAACCTTCGTTTCCTCGCAGGTTTTGTTGAAAGGACTTGTTTGTCCTTACTAATCTCACACTGCGCCTAATGAACTACATTCGCATAACATCATGACATCATGACATCATAAGCATAACATGGCTTAACTAACCCTTTCAAGGATCTTAGGAATTTAGGGCGCACAATTTCAGGTGCTTTTGTCAAGGACTGAATTCCTATCTAGGGGCAAGAGGATTTATTTTCCTCTGGCCATGTACCTTCCAAGTTATAGACTCAGTACCTAATCAAGGGGAAAGAGGATTTATTTTCCTCTGGCCACGTACCTTCCAGTTCAGAAGTATCCCGAATCAGAGGCGATGACCCACTCGATATGGTGAGCTTGATTCTCAAAGTGGGGCACTCACAGACGAAAGTCAGATTTCTTCAGACAAAGACGCGACTAAATCATTTTCTAAATATTGCTAACTAAATTTCCAAAGATCCTTGAAAACATTTCATTTGCATTCATAGCATCGCATAACAGGTTTCCTATGATGGATTTCTCATCCTTCCTTGCTGTTTATTTCACGCATCATAACTCTCGAACAATCAGTCAAGGATCTCCAAGCTCAAAACACTGCGTTCCAAGAATTGATTCTGAACTCACCCAAGGGGCAAGAAGAATTGAAGGCGCTCCTATTCTTGGGGTACAATTACAATGCGAGATGCGCTTATTATTCGAACAATCCTGGTTATGGTGTAAAGGATGGTAGACCGCTGAAGCGTGCGATTAAAGATTTAATCATGACACTCAAATCTGAAAAGACCACGACAATGAAGTCACGACAACTGAGTCACGATAATGGAATCACGACAACTGAGTCACGATAATGGAATCACGACAACTGAGTCACGACAACAAAGTCACGACAACTGAGTCACGATAATGGAATCACGACAACTGAGTCACGACAACAAAGTCACGACAACTGAGTCACGATAATGGAATCACGACAACTGAGTCACGACAACAAAGTCACGACAACTGAGTCACGATAATGGAATCACGACAACTGAGTCACGATAATGGAATCACGACAACTGAGTCACGATAATGGAATCACGACAACGAAGTCACGACAACTGAGTCACGATAATGGAATCACGACAACTGAGTCACGATAATGGAATCACGACAACTGAGTCACGATAATGGAATCACGACAACTGAGTCACAACAATCAATTCACTCATATGATCCAGACGCTCAGGGCAATCGAACCAACAAATTCTAACACCTACATTCCTAACTATAAACCCAATGCGAGGTGCGCGTACCATTCCAACATTCCTGGTCATTTCACAAACAATTGCTGGACATTGAAGAATAAGATTCAAGATCTGATCAATGATGGAGAAATCAAAATCAAACCTCCTGAAACTCCTGTGATGATCACCGCTCCTATGCCTAGTCATGACAAGACTGATTGACGTCTAGACGGACGAACTTTTGGATCATTAGATCTACTTTCGTTTGCAAGTCTTTGTTCTGTTTGTTTAAACATTTGAATCATGATAGACATTATCTGTTTTAATAATCATCATCAGTGCATTGCATATGCTTGTCTTGAATAAATTATTTCGTTATCACTCATTCAAACTGCATCTTTACTTTGCATATGTTTTATGATACTCAACTCCTGCTAAAGTTGTATACCTTTTGAGGGAGGATGACGAAAACGATACCGCAGTCTCATACAGTATGCTTTTGAGCGGACTATGCTGACGATGTACAGGCATTGTTTCAATTCCTAAACAGTGGAGATATAAGGATGATAATCCCTCGTTAACCCCTTTGAGCTTAAGAAGTAGAAGTTTCTTTCTTGTGCTAATTAAAACCCTTGATCATAACCTGGGGCAGGGTAGTTCTCAGTTAATTTGGTTGTGCATTCTATTTTAAGAGAATCATTCAGTACACCTTTCAACAAAGGTTTCAATCGCAAGCGTTCATCCGCTCACATCAAAGAAGTGTTGGAGATGTCAATCAAAAGACAATAACGGTTCATCAATCATCAAACAAGGCAGTCAATATCTTTCAAAAAAAAAAAGAGAAAAATGGAAAAAACACATATACAAAGAAAATCCTGCTAAGTCAAAAATCAAAAAGAAGACTTAGGCAAAAAATCAAGGCATCCCGCTGACTGTAAGCTCAAAATAGACAGTTCAGGCAAAAGTTAGGGATATAAAAAAGATGAAAGAAGAGAAGTTAATAAATTCCTGAACAACACAATATTGTGACTACCAAAAGGAATAAGTGACCGCCATCTCAAAAAGTTCTCTCTGCTTGTGAACCATCATCATTATCAAAGGTGCAAATCCAAAAGTCTCTTGGAACCTGAATGCATAAGTTGAATCAACTGAGCTTAGGATTGAAGATCATCACGAAGAGGGGTGGGTACAATCAAATTTTGAGCCTTTATCCTTTGCTTCTTAAACCGTGAACTAAGCCACGTTACAACCCTTGAAAGTCCTAATTGAAGCATGGTTAGTTCGAAAGCATACTGTCACCAAAAGGGTATCCCGACTCCTTAAGGTTTACTACAATGATACCCTGTTTTTTACAAACATCATGTTTTTATAAATATCATGATTTTACATCTCCAGTTTTAATGTTTTTCAAAAACTCAAGACAGACGTATGCATTGCATCTCATGAATTCATTATTAAACATATTCTGCTACATAATTTCAAATGTTAGCATCAGAATAAATTTACACAAGGTATGGCTAATGACTAAAAGTTATCCCGACAAACAAAATTACTCCAAGAAGCCATGTCTCTTACGTATACAAGAGGCATGACATGTTTTGTCCAATCAATCTGGGGCAATCAAGTCAAGATTCCGAGAGTCTCTCATGGATGCCCGAACAATCAGGGGCATGCATCCAAGTATATCTAAAGCTACTCCCCAATCAACGTGAGACATTGTCATGAGCCTATGATTACTGGGGGCATATCGCCCATAGTGAACATCTCATAAAGTCCTCGCGAGGCGAATCTTTCCAAAGTTCCTGCTAACTGGGGCAAATCTATGCAAGTCCAGTTCATCATCTTGATCAATACTCAGTGGCGTGTCCTGAATCAAGTAGTAAGTTACTATGATACTAGGGGCAACTTTCAAGACACCCACATCTCCCCACAGAGCCACGTTCATAAGATCATATCCCCACCGATTATCATTAAGAAGATATTTTCAAACATACTCGTCCCGACAAAGACATGGCTCCCCAACAGAGCTTATATCTTCAACACTACCAGTCATCCAACATGTTGCTCTTCTCCAACATGGTTTATTAATATCCCCAAATCAGGGTACATCAAGTCATTGATCATCTCCAAGCAGAAATCATAAATTCCCAGCTGAGCATCTTCAAGACAAGATCAGACAGTACAATTACAAGGACATAAAGATCTACTTTCTTAATCAAAGACAACATAAATCATATTCACATATCATATGTCATAAACATATTCATACATTACATACATTACCTCGTAATGAACTCATACATAACATGCAAAAGCTCTCGTTTATTTTGAGGGATTCATTACATAACCCATGCATCATGACATTGCATAAAGATTAACCTTACCTTTTTCAGAATACAGATACCGACAAATGAACGAAATCTCCAACTTTCCAAGATCTAATTCAGCTACTACGAATGGTACTGACACGATCAACGCTCGAAGATCTAATTCATTTACCACGAACGGTAATGACACGATCACTTTCAAAGTCTAATTCAGCTACTACGAACAGTACTGACACGACAAAAGATCTAATTCGGTTACTACGAACGGTACTGACACGGTCAACTCTCAGAGATCTAATTCTATCATCACGAACGGTGTAGACACGATCACTGACCTTCTCAGTCTAATTCAGCTACTACGAACGGTACTGACACGACAGAAGATCTAATTCAGATACTACGAACGGTACTGACACGATCAGATTTCAGAGGTCTAATTCTATCATCACGAACGGTGTAGACACGATCACTGACGTCCACGGTCTAATTCAGTTACTACGAACGGTGCTGACACGACAAGAGAGTCTAATTCTATCATCACGAACGATGTAGACACGATTATCTCTCCAAAAGATCTAATTCATTTACTACGAACGGTAATGACACGATCAACGCGCAAACGACATTTCTCAAACTTCAACTACCAGATGGCATCCACAAGCCCATCTCCGACAAAAGTCCCTACTTCAAATAGGGCAAATTTCTTGGTATTCTTATGTTCAATCATCTTCCACCTTCAGATACCGACTGGCTCGCAGACCACTCTACATCTTCAGGTTTAAGATAATTGAACAGGGGCAGCTGTCATACCCCAAAATTTGCCCATACTATTTCTCTTGTATAAGTTCAAATCAATACACAAGGCTCCTAGACACACTCTCCTATACAAGGCTCTGAAACTAGGGTTTGACTTATTCAAAGGAAAATCAGTGAATCAATGACTCCAAAGCATCTCATATGGCTAAATACACTTCACACTATCTCTATAACAAGTATCAAAGCCTATCTCAAAGTTCTGGTCATTCAAAAGTTCAGAAGATCAACAGTCGACTGGGTAACCTATAAAGACAACTGTGGTCAAAGTAAAGTCAAAACTCCTGATTTTTTTGTCAAGATCCTCATATTGAAGTATCATTCATCATTTGATCAAGAATTGATCATGGTTCATCAAGGAAAGATCAAAAATCAACAAATAAAAAAGTTTCTAAATCAGGGTTTTGTATAGAAAAAGTCAACTAAACTTTGACCAGCCATAACTCTCACATGGAACATCAGAAATTTCCCATCCAAAGCTCATGTTGAAGGAAATTTAATTCTGTACAATTTTGTCTCTCACATGCCAAGTCTAAAAATGCTTCATTTGAGAGATATGGGCCAAAATATTATAGGTCCTTCTCAAAAATCAACAAAAAGACACTTTTTTCAAAAGGACATAAAATGAGTATGGAATATCATTTTGATGTGAGACCAAAGACACTGGTTAGAGGACTCTTTAAGGTTTCTAAAAAGTCCTAGAACACTTCCATACCTCAAAAATTGAAAGAGATAGGCCTTGTCAAAGTTGGACTATTTTTGAGGGGAAAATGTGAAGAAAAGGGCTCCAAAATGAATCTTTTTGCAAAAAGACCCAATCTTCTTTGATTCAATCTTGCACCCCAAGATATCTAGAAGCTTCAATATCAAGGCCACGAAAATATTTGATTTGTTTGATTTATTTTGATTTTTATTTCAATTAAAAAAGAATTAAAATCATATAAATTAAAGGAAAATCAAATATTTGGTAAAAGATATGATTTGGAACCAATTTAATCACCAATAATATCTCAAAACCAATATAATTTCGTGCACATTAAAATTAGAGAAAATTGATTCAATTTTGGACAAATTAAGAAACATATTCCAATCATATTTTCTCTAAATGGCAATCTATGATTCAATTGGATTTTCCTCAAAGATAGTAGCCCTAAATCAGTCCCTATAAATGCCCAAACGTATTCAGAAGCAGGGGGTTCGGTTTTGGACAAGGATTGCCACTCAAAAAAGCTGTAAAAAGACTTAAGAACACCAAGAAAAATCCAAATCGGTTTTGAGGTTTGAGGGAAATTCATACACCTTTGGATGCTCAGAAACAATCCTTGGAGGTCCAGGAAGCATTCCCCATCAGTCTCGAAGCTTGTGGAAGCCAGAATCACGCGCGCAAGGCATCACGGTTTGCTCAATGTTTTGGTTTCGATTATGCTAAAATCTTGCATCATGAACAAGTTTTAATTATATATTCATGTTTAGAATGATATGTGCAAGCTATCTGAATGATTCAATTCGAGTTTTAGCGCAGGATCGAAGCTCCACCATTGTAGGGTTCGGAGCTCCCTATTTTGGGGGTTTTAGTTACAGGTCGAATTGGGCAAAAACGCAGGTGCCGTCGTGCTCGGGAGATGATTTCGAGTTGATTCACGGTTTTATTTTTTGTTTATAAGCCGTTATTCATTAATATTGAAGATCCCGGTCCTATAGCCATGGCTGTAAGAACCGTAGCCATAGCTCTTCTAAAACGACAGGCACTTGGAGAAGATGAAGATGTGTCAACGTCCGATTGATCCAATTCAAAATCCCCAGACGGCGCGCGTGTTTTCAGTAAGCTTGTTTGTTTTCATATATCAATGTATGGACTCATGTATTTAACAAAGCGTGTAGCTGGCACAGTTGGTAAGTGTCTTCTTGGGAAACAGAAGCGCGCGGGTTCGACCCATGTGTCCCCATATTATTTTTTCTATAAAATACAAGCTTCTTGATCCCATGCATAAAGGGTACAGGACTCCACCATAGATCCTCACCTCAAAGCCTCAGGATCTATTCAGCACCAAATCCAACGCACGCCATGATGAAGGTTCACCAAGGACCTCCACTAACGCGCCACACTAAGTCTTAAGCTGAGTTTTTCTTAATTTTTTATTTAATTTTAATTATGCAACATTATTTTGTGTGTTTTATTTCTAGTTTTTATATTTCTTTTTTTTTAAAAAAAAAAACTCCTTTTAATAAAATCATTCTAAATTTGTTTTTGTCTCACAAAGGCATAAAAATAAAAAGGGTTTTATTTAATTTATTTATTAAATGTTTTTGACGTATATGATTATTTAATTTAAATTATTCAATTAATTATAAAGATTTTTGTTAAATGGTTAAAAATAAGCGTTTAGAATATTTAATCAAAACCTAGTTTCTGTCGATTTAATTAATTAGGTTGAAAATCAATAATTAATTAAATTCGATTTCTACTCAATTTGCACTCGATTTAATATTTACGAGAATTAACCCTACACTGAAAATATTTCTTTTTCTGTGTCTTTTTCAAGGTTGACTTTTCAAATGCACTCCGACTACGCGCCTCGCCTTCTACGAAGCTAAGTTCCGACTTTACCCTTCTTTATTATTTTATCATTTAAGTATTCATTTGCCTTATAGTGTTAAAAACCTCGAAAGTCAATGGACTATTTTACACTCACGTGCCTTGCCTTTTTGCCTTTTCAGGGTTAATCTCGAAGTTACCTCCGACCAACCATATCAGATCAAATGCAAAGCTAAGTTGCTTTTTATTTATTTATTTAAATCCTTTATCTTTTGGCTTCCTTTAGGGTTAACCCTAATTGCCAATGAATCGATAATGCACTCACCCCTTCGTATTTTGTTTCCTTTTGTCAATTTTTCAGGGTTCGCCAACCGTCAAAGCTCTCATAGTCGGTAACTCTAAAACTCTAACCTCTTCTATTTTTTCTTATAATTATTACTTATGTCAAACCCTATTAAGGGATCCGCTGGTTACAATTTCCCTTCCCCATATCTGTTTTGATTATATTATTTAAATGCGTGGTTAGTAATCCTAGGGAGTGCAGCCTTTGAATTGAATATAGAATCACTAAATTTACAAGATAATATATTTGAATATAATCATGTGATTGGTGCACACACGCACGCTTTTGGGTAACCCTCTCTGTTGCCTTGCTGCCTGCTGCCTGCTGCCTGCTGCCTGTTGCCTGTTGCTTGTTGCCTTTGTGTCTTGCAGAATAAGCCTCGTCCCTCGAATTCGAGGATACCTCAGCCATGTTGCCTATAAAAAGGTCACGACCCTAATGATGCTGCCTTCGATACACAAATGACCTCGACCCTCGGATGTTGCCTACGGAAAAAGGCTGAGGTATCTTCTGGCTGCCTACGAAAATGGCTTATTCTGATCCTTGCCTTAGACTACCTGCCCTTCTATGGCATGGGACAGTCTTATGGCAAAGGATGCTTCGATGACCCTTCAACCTCCAAACGAAAGGCTTCCTGCCCTCTTATGGCAAGGATAGACCCTTTCATTCTGAAAGGCTAAAAAGAGACCTATCATCTGAGTTTAAGGTAATTGCCCTTAATTGCCTTGCAATGCTCAAACCTTTTTATTATATTCTTTCTCATAATTTTTCAAAAGGGCAACGCTTATTCACAAGCTAAAGTCCCTATTTCTTTCATCTACATTTTCTAAACAAACGAGCAAGCAAAGCAATTAAGAGCCCATGGAAAACCATGGATGCAAAGGGTGCCTTACACCTTCCCTTTGCATAAATTACCCCCCGAACTTAGATTTCTTTAAAAAGGTTTTTTTTCTGTTTCTTTTTGCCTTTCTGAATTTGTTTGGATAAAATAAAAGTCGGTGGCGACTCTTGCTTAACCGCGACATTTTCAATTATAAAAGTCAGTTCACCGTATTACACTCTAGTAGCACACACTTCTCTAAGAATGCTTGCCAATGAAGACTTGTACCTTGACAGTGGTTGCTCAAATCATATGACTGGGAGAAAGAACTTATTAGTGGACATCAAATTGATGGAACCAGTTATGTGACTCTTGGTGATGGAGAAATAAGAGAAGTCAAAGGTGTTGGCAAGTTAGGATGTCTTGGTGTTCCTAATCTGAATAATGTCCTACTTGTACAAGGACTGGCTACAAATCTTATAAGTATCAGCCAACTGTGTGATGAAGGGTTTAATGTCAGGTTCACTAAAGAAGAATGCATTGTCACAAATGGAGAAAATGAAGAAGTCATGAAGTGATTTAGGTCTAAGGATAATTGCTACCTATGGGAGCCTAACACCTCAAACTACCCCTCTGCCTACTCCATGATCAGAGAAGAAATCAAGGTTGACTGTCAAGAAGCTGATGAATATGATGAATCTGACGAAGAATCATATGTTGGAGAGCTCACCATCAGTGAAATGGCTGCTGGCTTTACTGAGACATGTCTAATGAATGAGAAACTGTATGCAAAAGTACGGGAATATAGGAATACTAATAGATTCCTACTAGAAGAAATAGTAACTCTCATGGAAGAGTTTGCTGATCTGGAAAGAAAGTAAGAAGACACAAGATCTAACGAACAAGCAACCAGGAAGATTGATGTCCTGAAAGAAACTGAGCCAACTATCTCAGGAGCATGTGAGAATATCACAACAGATGTCTTAACATCAAAATTTTCTAATGAGTCAAATGTAAGCAATGAATCAAAAAGCTCCTCTAGTTGCAATGTCAGAGAGAATGCTGTAACATCGGTTGGCAACATTATGAAACTTCAGATCATCAAAAATTATGTGGCTACTGATCTTCCTATTGCTGATGGTACTACCAAGACCGTAGATGAAAATCACTCATAAAAAGTGAAGGGTATGTTAGGTATTTGCCTCCATACAGACTTATAGCAATTAATCCTATTAGGGGATTACACTTTGGGCTTTTTAAATATCCATTATTTGAAACTTCCCCTATTTAGCTTCTGTGTCAAGTTCCCTCCTACTCCTATTTTTCTATAAAAGACGGCAATTTACTTTATTGGTTTCAATAATACCTTTCTGAATTTGAACCGCTCCGACGCACCTCACAATCTTGTCACAAGAAGCTCTCTGAAGGATCTCAAGATGTCCCAACAACCGAATGCTTCCTCCCCAAAGAAAGTGTCTCCCATCTTCGACTCTGCAACACCTAATGAGTCAACTAACCCTAATCAGGCTCTCAATGTATCTCCTCTGAGGATGATTAGTGCTGATGATTTAACTACTACAAAGCTAAGAACATCGCATACAAGAAGAACTTACTAAATAAGGAACAAGATATGCTCATAACTCCATAGCCAAGATTGTCAAAAAGATTTTGGATGAAAATCATCAGGTCCCTAGGATATCTTTCCCTTTACAAACCGTGATTCCTGATCCTCCCAAGAGCAAAAGTAATGATAACGATGTTCACACTGCTGGTAGTGAGATTCACATGACTAAAGAGGAGAACAATGAAGAGGTTCAAGAAGATGCTGATAACACCAATGTCACTAAGGATGTCAATGACATCGGAAATTCTGAAGCTGATGATAGTCCAAGAGCAGATGCTGGAACAGGTATAAATGTTTTGGATTTAGATGAGTACTCTGACAATGATTTGGTTGCTACTGTGAACTCTAGTGTAGCCAAAAGACTCATAACTAGGAGAAAAGGCAAAGCTGTGATTCAAAATTCTCCTGTGAAGAAAGATGATGTTAAAAGCCCTTCCAAAGACTTTGTCAAGAAGAAGAGTACCTCTGCAGGACCTATAAAGACTAGAGTTGTGGCTAAAAGTGTTGGTGTTGGTCACTCAAAATCTTGGAGCAAAGTTGTTCCAAAGAAGAGGAAGGCAAGAGCTGTTGAAGAATCCGAGTCTGATGTTGAAGTGAATGTCCATGACATTCCATTAAAGAAGAAGCCCACAACTAGCAAGCTTGCTGCTAGTGTACCTGAAGTTCCCATTGACAATGTATCCTTTCACTTTGCTGCAAGTGCAAATAGGTGGAAATTTGTGTATCAAAAGAGACTGGCCCTTGAGAGGGAATTGGCTCAAAATGCTCATGAATGTAAGGACATAATGGACTTGATTAAGGCTGCTGGCCTAATAAAAACTGTTGTCCATCTGAGTAAATGCTATGAAATGCTGGTGAAAGAATTCATAGTAAACCTCTATGAAGAGTGTGCTAACAAGAGATCTAAGGAATTCAGAAAAGTTTTTGTAAGAGGAAAATGTGTTAACTTCTCGTCCACTGTGATCAATAACCTATTGGGAAGGTCTGATGAAGCTCAACCTAAGCTTGGAATCTCTGATAACAAGGTATGCCAAGTTATCACTGCAAACCAAGTCAGGAGCTGGCCCTTGAAAGGGAAATTGTCTGCTAGTAGACTAAGCATGAAATATGCAATGATGCATAAGATAAGGGCTGCTAATTGGGTGCCAACAAATCACAAGTCTATTGTCTCAACTGTCCTTGGAAGATTAATGAAACAACTTCAAAACATAAACAAAACACTTCATCCCGATGTTACAGAATCAGAGCACACCACTAATAAATAAAGCTACAAATAAAAAAACATCCAATGGAGATCAACATCAAATCTCCTAGAAACCTTTGGAATTAAAATGACTTAATAGAGAAACTAGAGAGCCATGATGAAAATCCAACTCCACTACAAACCAAATGAACACACTACTCCAAATCTTAGTAGTGATCAGGAAATACAAGAATAAATGATCTGAATCTTTGACGTTCAAGATAAAAGAGGACAATCCAAGATAAAAGCCCTAACAACCACTTATCGCCTTGCAAAATTCGCCCTTGTTGGATGCCCAATCAACAACAATTGCCACCCAAATATTAACATTTTCCTAGGAGCCTTTTATTTCCACAAACTCTTAAATAAATAAGCCATTGATTCATCCATCATAAATCTAACAAAATTAACCTCTTGCAGACGCAAGTACGCCGACCTAACAGAAAAACCATGACTAGATCACCACCAAACAAAAGAATCCACCAGAATAGGATTTGGCTTCACAACCTGTAGAATTTTCAACAAAAAATCTAAGCTAGCCTCATCATCTTTGGAATTATGAAAAGCCTCCAAACCGAAATTCCACACCTGATTACCGTGCAGCCAAAAACCAACACTAGAAACTTTAAAATTTGGAACAGTAACATGATCAAAGAGGCTATGGAATTGGGTACCCAAAGGGCTAGGACCAGTCTAATAAATCAATATTTTTCCCATTTCCAAGCTTCCAAGGGGTATCCCACCAAACAAATATCCTTGTACCAAAGGGAAGCTTTGGAACCGCTTGAAGCTAAAAGGGGATCGAGCAGTAATGCTTTTGGATCATTGTACCTGTAGCAGCATAAATCAGACCAGATGATATTATTATCATTCAAAATTTTACATTTCCATTTGCATACGAGGGCTAAATTGAATTTTCCACAATGCTTGACTCTGAGACCACCTTCCCCCTTAGTCAAACAAAATTTTCCCAACTTATCCAATTTATCTTCTTCTTGATTGCCTCCTCCCCACTGGAACACATGCGGCAACATCAAAATATCCTTGATAATGACCTTGGGAGCCTTGAAGAAAGATAAAAATAAACGGGAAAATAAAACAAAATACCATTAAGCAACATTACCATTCCTCTAATAGACAAGAATCTATTCTGCCACACTTCCAGCCTTCTTCTAATTTTCGATACAATCAGCTTTCAAACCTCCGTTCGTCTAGGATTAATCCAAATCAGAATACCAAGAAACAAGAAAAGCGGAGCTCCCACACCACAAGCCATAAAATAAGATGTCCCTAATAAGAATGCATTATTTAAATATTAACCATAAAATTTTCTTTTGAACAAGTTCACCAACAACCCTGCCACCAACTCAAAACTTCTAAGCTGAGCTTTGATGGTCTACTGGTTATTCTAAGAATCATCAATTATTAGCACAATATCTTCAACAAATTATGCATCAAACCGCTAAACCTTGTGCCACCATTAAAAAGAGAAAGGGAGATAATGAGTCTCGTTGTCGTAAACCTTTAGAACTTGTAAAATCCATAGTTGGACTTCCATTCACAAGAACGAACATTGAACTAATAAAAACTTGAGCTTCCATCCAAGCTAACCACTTTGATTCAAACCCCTATCTCCTCTTTACATACATAAGATACTCCCAAGAGATACAATTATAGGTCATCTCAATTTTTTTTTTGGCATAACCCACTAACTCATTGATGGCCAAAACCCCATCAAGCATTTGTCTATTAGAAGCAAAAGTTGAATGGCAATTAGAGATCAACTTCTACATAACCTTTTTCAATCTAAAGGATAAAATCTTAGCTAGAATTCTATAGGTTCTCCCAATCAAACAAATAGGCGTATAATAATCCAGAGATTGCTGATTATCGACCTTGGGAAATAGGGCAAGAAACGAAGTCGTTAGAATTTTGGGTAAAGAAGACTTGAAGAAAAATTCATTCACAAATCTAAGAAAATATCCCAACAAGATTTAAAGAAGGCAAGGTTAAATCCATTCGGCCCAGGACTTTTCTCTCCATTACTAGATCACATCACCTCCTTAATCTCATCAAACGAAAAAAGGAACTTATAGAGTGTTACCCTCCTCTTGACCTTATCCACCTACTTAACCCACCCAACATTAGAATTAAACCCTAACAAATTATTCCTTATAAATTTATAATTCATAACTTTGTGGAAGAATTTGGAATACACATCCCATTTCAGCTACCCATTTGTGCAAGGCCTTTTGACTCAGAATACTCTCTTTAACTTGCAAAGATTCCTAGACTTTACTAGACGTTACTGAGCTCATGTCAACCATCAAATTCAAAACTTTCATACCATCAACCTCAACCAAACTATTCAACTCAATAAGCTCAGTGACCATAGAATCAACCTCCAAATCAAGGATACCAAAAAATTCTTTATTCCATCTTCTAAGACGGCCTTTAAGGATCTTCAACTTTTCGTTTATGACAAAATCAGGCGAACCTGTTATAGGAATCGAGTTCAAAGTTTTCTCCATAAAAGGCAAGAAATCCTTATGAAGTAACCAACAATTAAAAAACTTAAAAGGCGTAGGCCCTCGTTCTTTTCTTTCCCTTTGATCCAAATGGGGAAATGATTGAAATATCTCGAGAAACAACCTCTTTCCCTTATATCTTCCATTATATAAAAAGACCATTTGACAATTGGAATCTGTCAAGCGGACTCATAGCCTTGCCATCCAATCTAAACCAAGTGAACTTACTCCCCATGGCAAGAACATCTACAACCTCCAAAGTTTTTCAATGAACCCATTAAACTCGCACAATGTTGTCGTTTTTATCTTTATCTTTAGTGTTGTTTTTTCGTTCATAGTGCCCTCTTGATGCTTTAAGTTATTCGTTTATCTCATGTTATAACATTTTAGCTTTTTATTATATATATATATATATATATCAGTAATTTGAAAAGGATAAATTAATTTGGGTTAAATAAGTTTTTGGTCCCTATAAATATTGTAGTTTCATTTTTAGTCCCTCCCTGAGTTTTGGCAACGGTTTTAGCTGGTTTTGGCAACAGTTTTTTTGTAAAAACCGTTGCCTAAAGACAGGGAGGGACTAAAAATGAAAACTACAATATTTATAGGGACCAAAAACTTATTTAACCCAATTAATTTTGGCTTAATGTATCCTTTGATCCCTTAACTTAATTTCAAGTTTCACTTTAGTCCTTTATTTAATAAACGTTTATTTTAAGTCCCTTAAGTGCACTTTCGTTAGCCATTTTTGTCATGTCCTTTAAATTTTGTGAACTTCCATTAGATTGTGCATGTGTAGCACTCTAGCTAGGTATTTTTTTATCTGACATAAAATTATTTTATTACATATTAATTTAATTTTATAAAAAGAATGCAAGTTGTATTTCATTTTCACTCTCTTTATTAAAAAAAAACCTATAAGAGAAAACCCAATCCACCACCATTCCCTTTCTTTCCCTGCTCCCCCTCTTCAACCTCAACCTAATCAATCCACCTTCTAATCCCAACATCCGTGCACGTCTAATGGCTCTTCTCGTAGAACTAATTGGCCTTAGTACACAAAACGGGGATTAAAGTGATGCTACTGTAGCGGCCAAGTCTGGTGTATGTTCTGAAGGTGAAGAAAACACTATAAGGGGGGGTTGAATATGGTTTTCACTCTTTGAAAGTTTCTTGATTCTTAACATCTTAATGTTAATTGGTGCTTTATAAGAACAATGCGAAAGCATAAGAGTAAAGAACACACGATATATCCTGGTTCACTTGAGAAACCCTCAAGCTAATCCAGTCAACCCTTCCGAGGTGATTTCTCCTTGAACACAAGGACTTAATCCACTATAACCAAACTGATTACAGTTGCATGGACAATAGCCGGTGACTAACCTTGCACAAGCTACTGTGAGTGACTAACTACAATGCACGGGCAACCACCATGACTAACAACCTTGCACAGGAAACTCCTGTGACTAACAACAGTGACATGTTCAGTGATCTGATTCAACAGATATAAAATTCACTGACCCTGCACAAACCACCGCTTGTGACTAACCAACAATGACATGTTCAGTGATCCGATTCAACACATATAACATTCATTGACCCCTTTAGATTTTTGACTTTCACTCGGTCTTCTAAGAGGATTTCCCACAATGACCGCAACCAATGTCTTCTTGAGCTTCTGACCTTCACTTGGTCTCACAAGGTACAATCAAACAACTGTTTGAAGGTGTGTTCGTTTACAATAAAGTTCTTCTACACAAGCAAGAGTAAACTCAATTAAGTACATCAGAAGATCCTAATACACACTAAGAATATTACATTGTATTGTGGCTCGATGTGTGGTCTTCTTTTCTTCAAGTAGCTTCTTATAGATTACAGCCTAAAGCTCTTAAAATTCTAACATCTTATTCTTCATCAGCTTCTGATAGCTTGGATGGACTTGATAAACATCATAAGGAAGAACATCTTCGTCTTGGATCTTCTGAGAACACTTCGGACAACAGCTCAAGTTCTCTTTTCTACAATGATCATTTCAATGCATAATAATCGTGCTGTGGATTCTTATTGATTCAGATCTATGATCATCTTGTAACTAACAACTTGATGCAAAATCCATTAAGAGGTAGTTGTTCTTGTTGTTGTTATAATGGTTGGTGGTTTTGGCTGTGTTCCATTGATGACAACACCAACAACTTTTATCTTCAAAACATCTTCATCTTAAATAGCCAAGGGAAATAGACCCGTTGAAAAAGAGCTGGTGAGAACCAGCTGGCTATGGATGAAGAGTCGTTACATAATGATGCTGAGTAGTACAACCATGTCTATCCTTTTCCTTAATTCACGCTGATGGAGAGATAATGGTATAAAGCGTTCATGTACTTTGTACTTTATCATTGCTAACGGTAACATTTGTCTTCTCAACTTCAGAGGCTTCTGATGGTAGATATTTAAAGCATAAATGGAAGAGAAACATCATTTCATGATCAGGTCTTCAGTCTTAAGAATTTGTCCACTTAGGAACCTTGTTGTTGAAGCTGCAGCCCTTATCTTGAGAACTCATTCTTCAGAGCTTTAGGTCTTCAGAATCACGTCTTTAGAGTCTTCGGCACTTGGTCTTTAGAATTCTTTTTTATCAGAAACCAAATCTTCAGAACTTCAATCTTCATAACCTTCAGCCTTCAGAATCTTCAGCACTTATTCCTTCAGAAGATTATACGTTCAGAATCTCCACTAGCGTCCGAATCAAAATCACTTCTCAGAACAAAATCTATAAGATCATTGCAACAACAATATCAGATGTCCTAAGATCTTTTTGATTGTGATCAGATACAGAAGCATACCCGCTTCTCCAAAATGTTTGTGACTTGTGTTACACATACTAACTCACATATGATCTTTAGTATTCATCTTGATGGTGTTTATTTAATCTGATAACTTTTATGAACACACATCAGAATACAAATAGTTCTTTTCACAAATACTCCATTCTTACATGTTCTTGATGCGCCGTTCTTAGAGGATGATGCTAGTTCTGGGAACTCCAAATGTGAACCTGCTAAGCATTCATAGACTCGGGCTCAGAAGGAGTTTGTTTGTAAGAGAACTGATGTTTAAGAGCACCGATGTTTATAAAGCTAACTCCAAATATGAAATTTGTTGGTAAGCCAACTCCAGCAATTATAAAGAATCAATGTTAAAAGTAAAACTGACTTAAATACTTAATAGTTTCATGGTGAATGAGAATACTGAACTGCTTCTTTAAGTTGTAAATTTTAAAGAATTTGATGCGTTAGTTATATTAGCTAGTGTTTATGATTTTGTTTGATGTCATCATCATTAACTATTTTGTGAATCTTTTTTCATTCTAATAATCCATTGTATCCATTACAGCCGTCAATGACACTGTTTCTTTTTGAATAAGTCTTATATATGTTATGGGTTGAAACAAGGGAAATAGGTGAGTAAGTCTTGTATATGTTATGGGTTGAAATAGGGGAAACATGTGAATAAGTCTTGTATATGTTATGAGTTGAAACAGGGGAAACAAGTGAATAAGTCTTGTATATGTTATGGTTGAAACAAGGGAAACAAGTGAATAAATATTGTATATGTTATGGGTTGAAACAAGGGAAACAAGTGAATAAGTCTTGTAATTGTAAGCATTTCCGAACTGGGAAAATAACATTAGGGGTTAATAGCATTTATGTTGTTTACATTATTATTTAGTGAAATTTTTAATACATGAGAATATGATCTTATAAAACACATATATTGTCGACAAAACATTATTCACATATTCCAGTTGTTTCGGAATTGTATTTTCATTATATTGTCCTTGTAGCTCTGGTTCCTTTAATTTTTCTAGCAAGTTTTGCTCAAATTAAAGCATGTTTGGAAAACTATAAAAATTGCAAGTAAGTGTATCATTTGAAATGTTTCAAGAAATATTGATTTTAGCATTAATACATTGACATAAGTGTAAATAACTTCCATGTTTTTCACTGCATAACAATAGGTATGATATTATAGATACATGAAAGATAGACTTACTTTAGAGAAAGTGAATGCAGTCGTCACAAATATGGCGTCTTGTACGGAAAAAAAATTTAAATAACCAGGTTTAATAAAAAAATTACAGAAAAAACCAAGTTTTCGGGGTATTTACCAAACTGTCTAGGTTTGGGACCGACTGGAAGTGAATGCGCCAAATGAAATCGCATAATAGTGTTGGAAATAGGTGAATGCGCCAAACCATTTGGCACACACTAAATTAGGGTGTGTTTGCGCCAAATGGAATGGCACATTAGGCTATCATTTTTGCCCTAATAGCCAAACCATTTGGCGCATTAGGGTCTTTCCTTTTTTTTTTATTTTTATTTTTCATTTTTTTTTCATTTTTTTTAGTTAAGTTATGTTAATATATATTTTTAAAATTCCAATTTTTTTTATTAGTTAAGTTATATATATATATATATATATATATATATATATATATATATATATATATATATATAAATTTTCAAAATATTCTTTTAGTCTTAAAAATGTAGTGTGTAACACCCTGGATTTCCGCTTACCCCGCAGGGCTTCCGGCCTACCAAGCATGTCACCAGCTTAATCAATAATCCCCCCTAGGTCCGCTTATCGGCTGCCCAGGAAATATTGTTTTTGCCTTCCGCAGGAATCGAACCATGTACCTAGGGGTTAAGTACATATTCATAGCAATTCCTGCTACCACTTGAGCTATATGGTCAATTGGTAGCAGGAATTGCTATGAATATGTACTTAACCCCTAGGTACATGGTTCGATTCCTGCGGGAGGCAAAAACAATATTTCCTGGGCAGCCGATAAGCGGACCTAGGGGGGATTATTGATTAAGCCGGTAACATGCTCGGTTGGCCGACACGGTTGATGCGTGCAGCGGATATCGGGGTGTTACATAGTGCACAAAACGTAAATTGACATTTGTCAATCGAAAATGTAACATCGGTTTCAATATATTAAAGAAACGAAACATCGATTACAAATAATTAGAGAAACGATACATCAACACAATTGATTAAAGAATATACAACAAAATGATCAATGGCGTCCATCACCAAGATAGCCATCCGTTCCGCACCCTGGTCTTGTTATCACACATTTACCGCGATCGTTGATCCCGCCGCGAATATTAGCACCACCCCTTTCCCTAGCTCTACCCCTACCCCTGCCCCTTTGTGCTTCTTGCTGGGTTTGTGTCACTGGGCCTGGAAGTGGGATGTCTCGTGGGTCGCTGTCTATGAATTCATCCACGCCCCCATAATTTTCCGGAAAACGGCTGTTGTAAAGTCGGTTACCCATCCCCTCAAACGTGTTAAGTCGTGGTGGTTGAGTGGGTTGGAAAAAGACTTCAGGTTCGTAGCATCCAACAGCACTGGAACTACCCTGATTAAAGCCGAATTGGTTTGACGGTGTTGCATAGCCGGAGGGGGTGCCACAGTGAGAGGATTTACCATGAGGACCATCGTCGGGACTTAGATGAAGGCTTGATGAACCGGGCATAAGGTTTTGGCCGAAAGACCTTGTTGACCCTGCAAACGCTGCAAATCCAAATGGTTGTGATTGGGTCTGATATTGGTCCGCGGAATGATGGTGGTCTTCATATTCTTGTAATGGTTGAGACTGGGATTGGAAAATATTTGGTTGTCGGTAGTTGCGGGCGGAACGGGATGGAGTACTGAAAAGATTTTGTTGTTGCTGCTGGATTTGTTGTTGTTGTAGTTGTTATTGTTGTAGTTGTGGTTTCTGTAGTTGTTGGCGTTGTTGTAGGCGTTGTTGTTGTCGTTGTTGTTGCTGTAGTTGTTGTTGTTGTTGTTCCTCTTCAGGTTGTTGTTGTTGGGGTAAGATGTAGTTGTGTGCACGAGGATCAATTAAATAGAACGGAGCTGCAATAAACAAGTTAGGGGATGTAGCTGTACGATACCAACTCATGTACTCGGGGGACGGTTTCATTTCATGGTCACTGACGGGGAAGTTTAGGACATATTGGCGACGGTCCTTCCACATCTGGCGGTGATCGGGTGCAAAATCCTTCCAGTTTTGGTGTGTCCATTGATGGTTAACTCGTCTGATGTGCCACACTCCCAAGTGAAGCAACTGGAAAACTCATCGAAACAAATACAATGAAGTCACCATCGAACATATATTTATCCTACAATAAGGAATGGAAAATATCGAAGAAAACCAAAAAAACATGCAATGGTCTCAGAGAAAGGGTAAGGGTGTCTGTTACGTGAGGGGAAGGTATTAGCACCCCTCACGTCTGTGGTACTCCACAGGATCCATTCTTGCTAATTTTCTAATCTAAGGGTATGTGTGTGTGTATCATGCTATGTGTAAAAGGAAACATGCAATGGAAGATATACAAATAAGAGGAAACATGCAAATAATAGGAAAATAAGATAAGAAGAAAAAGGCCGAACAAAATAAAGGAAAAGAGAAAAGATCGAACAAAATAAAGAAAAAGAGAAAAGTCCGCTCGCTAGGGTGTTCGTACCCTGTGCCTACGTACCTCCAATGTGCAATGGAGAAATCAGAGCGCCGTAGTTCGGCCCAAAAGTTTATGTTTCTATCTCAATTCACGTCTCCTAGAGAAACGGAACCGAGCACCCTAAGGGAGCATGCAAACAAGGAGCGTCACAAAGACCCTAGCAAACATGGCATGTGAACAGGCATCACAAATAAGAACATGCGAACAGGCATCGCAAATAGGAAACAGACGTGTAACAGGCATACACGAATGTGAGTGTGTGAACAGGCATCACAAGTGATAATGCGAACAGGCATCGTAAACAACATGTAACAGGCATACATGTGCAAGTGTGAACAAGCATCACAAAGATATCATACGAACAGGCATCGCAGATAAGAAGATAGTGAACAAGCATCACAAAGATATCATACTAACAGGCATAGCAGATACAAAGATAGTGAACCAGCATCACAAAGATATCATACTAACAGGCATAGCAGATAAGGAGATAGTGAACAAGCATCACAAACATAAGGCATACAATCGAGCTCCGCTCGAGAAACAAACAAACTACCGAAGTAGTAAACAATGCAAATGCAACACACAAACGAGCTCAACTCGTAAAGCAAGCAAACTACCGAAGTAGTGACCATGGGGACAGGGGAAGTGCTTTAGCTAGCGGGGAAAGCCACCCGAAGCTGCTATCAACGGGGAAAGCCACCCGAGATAGATACACTAAAGACTCTTAGCTAACGGGGAAAGCCACCCGAAGCTGCTATCAACGGGGAAAGCCACCCGAGATAGATACACTAAAGACTCTTAGCTAACGGGGAAAGCCACCCGAAGCTACTATCACCGAGGAAAGCCACTCGAGATAAACACGCCACAATCTGTTAGCTAACGGGGAAAGCCACCCGAAGCTACTGTCAACGGGGAAAGCCACCCGAGACAGGGATACCACAGAATGTTAGCTAACGGGGAAAGCCACCCGAAGCTATTGTCAACGGGGAAAGCCACCCGAGACAGGCGGAAAGTAAAAAAAGAAGCGAGGAATAATAAACAAGCAAAAACAGAGCCTCTTTCGAGGGCTTGGCCAGATGAATGTCTACCCTACTTCTCATGGCAAATATGATGCTGCATGCCTACCCTACTTCTCATGGCAAGATATGGTGCGCAAAAGAGTAAAAGGGACAAAGGGGATACCGAGCGGATAGCAAATCCGCAGAGAGCTAGCAACGCAAGCAAAACTAAGAAACTTCACGTAATCTAACATCCAGCAGAGCCAGGAGTCCAGCATAAGCGTCAAAGCGATGCAGTGTGAAAATAAATCACAACCACTATGTGGTGCGTATCAGACACAACCACACAAGCTACCTGCGAGAAACACAATCCAGACAATACGAGAATATACATCTCAATGGATGAGAGATCAGGAATAAGTTTGTGTCCCACAAATAAAGTGGAACACAACGCAATCGATTCGCAATCGAACTCTCTCAAAGTACCTTGCACAAGCTAGCACACTTATCAGAAATAACAAGGAAATGCGAACAAAGTCGCTTAATCGGATTATGAAACAAAATAGAAGTAAAATTCTAATTAAATTCTAAGAATAAAATCTAACAAGAATATTATTTTTCATGGCATTTTCATCTAAAGCAAATAGAACAAAACTATGTACAAAATACTAAATCTAACACGGAAAATAGTACATGTTTTTATTATCTTTTTATCATGCAAAATCTTGCAAAATAATGTGATTTTAAAACCTACAGAATCAATCAAATTAAAATCTAACAACAATCCTATTGTTTTTTATAGCATGTTCAATCATTAACTAGAACCAAAATTATGTAACAAAATTACTAAATTTCAACAAGAAAATAGTGAGCTCAGGGGAGTTTATCATGAAAAAACTAGTGGTGTATACAGGAATTGCGCAGGGCCCAAGATGAATGGCCCATCAGAAATTATTGTGGCAAAAACAAAAGGAGGAGCAAGCTTGGACCAAGGGGTATAGCGCCAGAAACAGTGAATTTAAGCCCAACAGATTAGTCCAATCCACATTCAGATCTTATTATCCAATACCTTGTGCTAATAAAAATCAATTAGTTCCACTTAACAGTAATTAATTCAGATTTATCCACCATTAATCTCATGCTAATCCACATTTTATTAACATTAATGTTCAGATTAAACAAAAATTGAAAGAGGAATTAGGGTATTACGCTCGTGGCTTCAGCTTGGCATCGCTCTCGACCTCTCTCACCCTCCTTCAACAATGGCGACGGCGGCCAGAACTCAACCTCATCCGACGAGGACTCCATCTCCGATTAAGAACTCCGATCGGTCCTCTCTTCCTCTCCACCGTGAATCAGAAGACATGACAATCACTCTCAGCCTTCTCTCAATCTCTCGTCGCTCATCATTCCGATTTGACAAAGAAAATCCGGTGCTTCTTCGCTCGCGACTCCGACGGCGAGAAATTCAGAGACATCAGGTATGAATAAGCTTTAGCCGTCTTGCTTCGAAATTTCGTTCTCTCCTTCCATTTTTCTAAGGTGTTGTCTTTGTATGAAGATGATGAGCGTTGTTCTTGATGTTCTGCAAATGTGAACTTCAGATCGGTGAATATTGGAGATCATTGATGATGGATTATGCAGAGTGTTGATTGAAGTTGCAGCGAAGATTGCTGCAAATCAATGAATATTGTTGAAGATCTTCTCAATTCAGTGATGATGGCGTGAGGTTGTTGTCGTAATTAAAGATGTTGCTGATTTTCAATTCCGTTTTCTGCCGGTTCTTGGATGAAGAAGCAAATTGAAGCGTGAAGGAAATGGAGGATTCGGTTAGAGATTGATGAAGATGAATTCAGAGAGAGAGAGAGAGTTTGTTACGTTTTCGGTTATCGATTTTGTTATTCTGTTTCCCTCTTTCTGTTACGTTTCGTGGTGATGAAGATTGAAGAGAATCGTTTTTGAGAATTGAGGTGTGATGAAGGAGGAGTTGAAGAGGATTCCAGAAGTGATGAAGATTATTGAGGCTACATTGATTCTGTTTGGTAAATCTTGGATGATTGAAGGATGAAGGTTGAAGATGATAAAGATTGGAAAGGATT
Organism: Vicia villosa; assembly: GCF_029867415.1. Lineage (NCBI taxonomy): Eukaryota > Viridiplantae > Streptophyta > Magnoliopsida > Fabales > Fabaceae > Vicia > Vicia villosa. The sequence goes on along the minus strand of NC_081184.1, from coordinate 121,338,861 downwards.
CAAGAGAGGCTTGATGATGAAGAGATGAAGATTTCAGAGAGTTTGTTACAAGTTTTGTTACTGTTTTTCGATTCACCCTTTTTCTGTTATAGCAATTCTGATATATATGTGAAGCTTCTAAAACCGATTTTCAACTTTGGCTCAGTTTTTCCAATTGTGCAGTAAGTTTCGGTTTTACTTGATATGTGTATCCGGTTTATTCATGATGCATAGTCTATTGGGAACCGATTTCTCTTTAATTCGAACCGGTTTGGGTTTTGTTTATGTCCTTTTGTGCAGGATTGGCTCTGATGCAGCTCATGGGCTAGGTTTGCCATTGTGTAAGGCAGCCGATTTCGATGTTAAGCTGCAAGTTTGGAATTGTAAGGCTTGGCGGATTGAAGCTGATTTTTTTAATCCAAATTTGTTTGAGATGGACCTTGGTATAAATGTAATGGGCTTTGGACTTCACTTGAATTTTTTTGTAATTTAATTGTTTTCATAATGAATGGTATGGACTCTTGTATAATGATGAACTTTGAATGACATTTGTTTGATTCTTGAATTTTGGATGAACATGAACAAGTTTGAATAAAGGATGAATACTTTTGAAGTCTATGCCCGGAACTAACTCTTGACAAATTATGAGCTTAACACCTTTGATGCTATTAGAACACCTTAGCAAACATGAGTGAATATTCCAACGTAATCTTCAATTTTCAATGAAAACTTCACCTTCAACATTCAAATCATAAGTGAATTGTAGAGCGAGTAACAAGTATTTGAACTCAAAACAACATCTTAATCACAATGAATCCACAAAACATATTTTGTACCATGGCTAATATCTTGACTCGCACAACAACCAATTGGAGGAAACCTTTGCACCGAAATTGGCTTTAAAATATCAAAAACTCTTTATTATTTTCTCGATTTTTGAACGACGAAATAAACGTCGTTGATAACTTATAGCATGGTGAAGAGGGCAAATTTTGGGGTGCAACACCAAGTCAACTGGAGGGTCGGGTATACGTTGACGCATTCCGAACTGTAGCATGACCCGGTCACTTTGATGCATTTCTATGATGTTGTAACGGATTAGGCAACACTTTGTGGTCCAAATTTATGCATCCTGAGCTCTAGGCTCATACTCGCATTCGAGATACGGTCGCCATATGAACTGCATGCATAAGAGTTATACATTATTTCGGGAAAATATTTATAAAAAATACACTTATAAAAGAGAAAAAGATTAGAGATAATACCTGATGGGGTCCTAGGTGATCAATCAGCTGGCGGTACATTGTGATATTTGACCGCGGATTTAGTGTGAAGTCCATTTTTTTCACACAAAATCTACAACGTAAATATAATGATTTAGTTAGAGTGGAGTAGATTGTGTATGAAAAATATGGTATACTAAAAACTTACCTCAGTGCATACGGAAAGGTCCAACTGCCATTGTTAACCGGGGCCAGTATGGGCATCCTCCACCACCCCCACACCTGCACCAACAGGGCGCATCTATAGAATGTGCAAGAATCAGCTTTTGAGTTCTTGCACAGGGATTGGTACACCGTAGCCAGCACTGCAGACCCCCAGCTATATAGACCAACTCTAGTAAAATCCATTAGTAAACGAAGATACATAAAATTAACAGTGTTACCAGTGCTATCTGGGAACAAAACGTTTCCAATTAGCAAGAGTAGGTAGCACCTAGTTTTCTGAAGTATGGTCTCTTGGGGAGACGCATCATCCAACTGAAACCGATCATAATAAAGCCTTAGCCTCTTAAGGTTAATACCTTACCCCCTAGCACCAACTTCTCCCTCTATCAAGTCTATGCCAATTGCCTGAAAGCATAAGGAATTTGCCTGCATTACACAGCCATTAATTGCCTTACCGTCAACTGGAAGGCCTAGTAACATATGAACATCCTCCAGGGTGATGGTGCACTCCCCTGTTGGAAGATGGAAGGTGTGTGTCTCCGGCCTCCAGCGTTCTAGCAACGCAAGAACAAATTTGTGGTCAATAGAAGACTCGGCGATGGTGCTAATCGGTCCGAAACCAGCAACGGCCAAGTAGGGTCTTATGCGGTCGTCCGGGGAGATGGTCGAGTGACTACGAGTCCGAAAATGTTGAGGGTTCTGAAAAAAGTATGTATGCAAAAAAAATTCAGTTATTTAATCACAGACAGTTGCATGTTATTAACGTAATACTAAAATACTTACAAAGGTAGCGATGTTCTCGGGGGTTCCTCTGTGTGTATCACCCATTGTTAGGAGAGACATGGTTGAAGGATAAAAATTTGGAATTTGATTGCAAAAGGATTGTTGTGAGAGTAGATGAGTGAAAGTGGTGCGAAATCTGCAGAGTCCTAAGTGGTTTATATACTCATGAGGCAAAAACGGTAACAAGCTGCATGCTGGACATGTCAACACATCCATAGTTGCTAGGTGTTGCTTCTGCAGAAATTGTTGGCATGCATGCAGCCTAACTTTCGATGACAAGACATGGTGACATGCATGCAGCTCAGAACTAGGTGCCAGCTAGGGTAGCATGCATGCAGTAGTAGGAGGAATCGTGCCAGGAATCTTATCAGGAATCTTATCAGGAATCGTTTCAGAAATTGTTTCAGACGCATGCAGGTGGGGACCATATGGGGCCAGGAGGGGTCCACATATAATACATATGCGCCAAATGATTTGGCTTTTTTTTTTGAAAATCCTTCTAATGCGCCAAACCATTTGGCGCCTTCCAGTTTTTGAAAAGCACTAATGCGCCATTTCATTTGGCGCATTAGTAGGACCATTTTTTTTTCAAAATTAGGGTTTACGTTTTTTTCTTGTAGATGAAACCCTAGATGAAACCCTAATTGTGATACAGACCTAAGGCAAGGCGTCCGTCCCTCTATAAATTAGGGTTTCTTGTGTGCATTAGTACACAGAAAAATGAGATCTTGAATAAGGCCAGATAGCACGCACCGGACTTCTGAGCCTCCACCACCCGTGAGGCGTTTGGACTATCAACCGGACTTCCATCGAAGGAACGGATACGTTATTTTCTCTGCCATCAAACCCCCCATACAGGTAATGTTTTGGAATATCCATTCCATGGACCAGCTTAAGAGAACCATCCTTAGGTTTTTGGACGGGGAGTACAGTCCAGGCGAACAAATCAGATCTATCAAGAGACTTAGAACAAGGGGCAGTGTTTTTCTTGAAAGACAGCGTTGGTGGGAGACTATGGAAGACGACATCCAATGTACTCGAATGATGGAGGACAGAGAAGACATTGTTTTAACCGTTGTAATAGCCTAGACGCCGCAGTTTCTTTATCATTTCAGTAACTTCTGTACCGTTCAATTAAATGCTCTTAGCATATTTCAATGAAATGATTTTTTATTGTTACAAAGTTTCCAATTATTATTTAAGTTATTAATAATTAACAAAAATTTTTCCCTCCGTATTTCACCCGCTATAAATAGAGGTGTGTGTCTGGAGTTGAAGTACTAACTCTTCTTTCATTCTTACTGCAAACACTAAAAAATGAACTCAGTTTGGGCTGTGGTCTTTTTTTGAGGAAGGTAGTCACATGCGGGTTTGCCTTAACCCCCATTGGAATTTCCAGAGAATTGTTAGAGCCATCAACACTGGGTTCCGTCAACTAGATGGTCCAACCAGGAAAGTTAAACAGATAGATTACCGATGTCCATACATTACGTTGACGGATAATAGACGAGGAAGAAGAAGATCTGGAAACTGAATTTGACGACATGGTCAACGAGGAATCCGACGACGAGCAACAAACGTTGGTGCCTCCAGCTCATGTGTACGCACCTCCAGCACATATGAGTAACCTGAACCTGGAAGGTGACGAACCATCATCCGACATCTTCTTCACACCGTACATCCAAACTGACGATGAATTAAAGGAAGGAGACAGGTTTCCCTCTAAGGAGGCTTGTCTTAGAACAATAAAAAATGGCACATGGCGCACAACGTTGATTTTGAAGTAGATCGTTCAAACCTGGAACGGTATGTAATCACTTGTAAGAATCCAGAGTGTGGCTTCAGACTGTTGGCTTCTTATAGGAAGAGAAGTAATGCATGGAAAATAGGGTCGATTACGCAGCAACACACGTGTGTCAACCCTAACACTTCCCAGGATCATACGGAACTCAGTGCCGATCTCATCTGTCAGGAGATCTTGCCTCTAATAAGCTCTGATCCGTCTCTGAAGGTCAAAAATATTATCTCGCATATCGTTACAACCTTCAACTACACTCCATCTTACAGAAAGGCGTGGGTTGCAAAAACAAAGGCAATTGAGACAGTCTACGGCAACTGGGAGGAGTCATACAAAATTCTTCCCCGATACCTCAATGTGCTACATAGTTACGCACCTGGCACTGTTACTATTCTAGAGACACTGCCCGCGCATGCCCCGGATGGAAACCCTGTCCAAGGAAACGGAATATTCCATCGGCTTTTTTGGGCGTTCAAACCTTGCGTATGAGGATTTGCACATTGTAAACCCATACTTCAAATTGATGGGACATGGTTATACGGCAAATACAAAGGAACCATGCTCATGGCGGTTGCACAAGACGGGAACAACAACATATTTCCAGTGGCGTTTGCAATCGTCGAAGGTGAAACTGCGGCGACTTGGAGTTTCTTTCTAAGGAACCTCCGAGAACATATTGCTCCTCAGCCTGACATATGTTTAATCTCTGATAGGCACGCTTCCATAGAGAGTGCTTATAATAATCCAGCAAACGGATGGCATGACTCCCCTTCAAAACACGTCTATTGTATTCGCCACATCGCCCAGAACTTCATGCGGGAGATCAAGGACAGACATTTAAGAAAGGCCTTGGTCAATGCTGGTTATGCATTGACCCAACCCACATTCCAGCATTATCGGAGTGAGATTGTAATGACAAATCCAGAGGCAGGTAGTTGGGTAGATAACCTTTCTAGGGAGAAATGGACAAGGGCTTACGACAAGGGCGTGCAATGGGGCCATATGACGACAAATCTCGTGGAATCCATGAATGGCGTTTTCAAAGGCATTCGTAACCTTCCAATCACAGCACTAGTGGAGGCTACATACTTTAGGATGACTTCACTCTTCTCAACGAGAGGCAGGAAATGGGGTGATGTTAGGCAATCTGGTCAACTATTAAGTGATAGTTGTATGAAATTTATGCAACAGCAATCGACAAAAGCAAACACTCATCAAGTAACTTCTTTCGACCGATTCAATCGCACGTTCAGTGTGCGCGAGACAATTGACCACAATGAGGGATTGCCAAGACAACAATATAGGGTTTTTCTGGACGAAGATTGGTGCGACTGTGGAAGGTTTCAAGCTTTTCGTATGCCTTCCTCGCACGTCATAGCTGCATGTGCGTATGCGCACCGCGATGCTAAATCACTACTATCCCCGATTTACAAGACTCAGACATTGCTCAGAGTTTACAGTGCTGCGTTTCCAGTGGTAGCCAAGGAGGATTACTGGCCTGAGTATGATGGAGAGGTAGTTTGGCATAACGACGCAATGCGGCGAAAGAAAAAGGGTCGTCCCAATAGTACACGGATTAGAACCGAAATGGACGTCCACGACAAAATGGAACGAAAATGCAGCATTTTTCGTCAAGTGGGGCACAATAGAAAAAGATGCCCTAATCGTGGCGCGACCTCGTCGCAAGTTTAATATAATCTGTATTTTTTTTACGACAATGTATCAGTTTCCCTTACCACCTCTTGTAACCGTTCATCGGTCTTTCATCAATAAATTGTGCTTTAGTGAAAAACCGATATCGATAACGCAAACATTATTTAGGGTTAGTGATAATTTTACGAACTCGATTTATCAGACGTTTTTACGAAAATAAAAGACCAGAATAAAAAACGGTGCGCGAAAATACCCGAAACGGGTTAATTTTGAAAAAAAAAGGCACAACACATAGGAGCCAAATGAAATGGCGCCTATGTGTTAAAGCTTGGCCTAATGCGCCAAATCAAATGGCTCACAATTTTTGCCCTAATTTTTTTGCATTTGCGCCAAATGGTTTGGCATGTAACCTATGCATGCGCCATTTCATTTGGCGCATTCACTTCCAGTCGGTCCCAAACCTAGACAGTTTGGTAAATACCCCGAAAACTTGGTTTTTTCTGTAATTTTTTTATTAAACCTGGTTATTTAATTTTTTTTTCTCTTATACGGAAACTAATACTCATCTGATATTTAAATTGATGTGTATGCTATCATGTATTTTTTTTAGTGTTTGTATTTATTAAATTTTCTACAACAAATGTAAGAAGGAAAAAATAGTACATTGCTATTATGAATAAGAGATTACATTAAGTTTATACAAATGAAGTTATATTTTTTTACACATATTTAATGATTTGCTGGGGTTTTAACCTCCAAAAACAAAACCCCCACAATTTAAACAAAGTACTAATTTTTTTAATACATATGTTGACTCAACTTATCATCAAATGCATTGCTGTCATGCCACATAGGCGCAATTAACAATTTTTTTTAAAATCTAACAACATGGACCAATTTGATTAACGAAATCGTTTTTAAAGAAATAATATGTAACGTTTATTAGATAAAAGACTAAAGTGAAATCTCAAATTAAATTAAAGGACTTTACCACTAATTAAGCCATTAATTTAAATGAAATAATAAAAATCACATTTTTCAACAAGTAAATATTAATCAATTTAAAACAATTTGATTAACTAACATGATATTAATAATTAAGGGTGTAAAAAGTTGGAAAAACATAATGAATTTGAAAAAAATAAAAAATAAGTTATTTTACATTGAATTAATAATATAAATTAATTGTTTTGAAGTTTAAAATATTTATAATTAATATAAATTATTATTATTTATAATTATATTTTAAAGAAAAAATTTAAAATATTTATATTAGAACTTTTTATATTATTTTACATTGAATTAATAATATAAACTAATTATTTTGAAGTTTGTAGTAATAGTTAACTATTAAAAATAAAAATTTATTAAAATTAATAAATAAATACAATAGACTATTTACAAAATATATAGCATCACATTAAGAACAAAGAGTTAAGTTTGATGCTCATAATTAAATTTTGATATCTCAATGTCATAGAAATACTTGAGGAAGACATAGTCGTTTTTATTTGAACTATTGTGTAAGGATAAATCATACATTTAGAAAGGAATATCCTTTCCATTCCATCCTTTACAACTCTACTTCTTCAATATAATTTTATGATGCTTCAAAATATACATCTTAAAAATTAAAAAACAAAAATAAAGTTAGGAGGAGAATACCTACAAAATGAAATATAACTTAAAATTAAAAATAAATACTAATAGAAAAAAATAAAAACAATAAATTTAGAGA